>NC_069682.1:5129086-5759615 GCF_023699985.2 Odocoileus virginianus
ATAAGAAAAAAAAAATGAAACACCTTTTCTTTCACTGAAATTTTGTATTCTCTTCAATTATGTACATAGGTAACCAATTACAATTGTACAACAAGATCTGACTTTTTGGCTTCAATAGAAATGACTGTTATTTTAATATTGCAATGCATCTGTTCCACATCTTAAAATGCCAATTACTCTAATCACTATTTTAAAATTATACTGTAAGACTTTCCACTAGTTCTTGTTTTGTTTTTTAAATATGCCACTAAAGAAGCACAGACATTGCTGTACACAGATTTATTCGTTTATATTTAAGCCACTAAATTTCAATATAATTCAGTTGTGGCTTTATATTCCTGTTTATATCACTTTGCGCCTTTAAAATATTAACCCCAGAAGAGTCTATCAGCTCATCAGATAGCTAACAGGATGCAAAGCCCAGAAAAAGCTAAGAACATGAGATCCACTCATTTATTTATTCATACCTCCCCCCCCACTTTTTTTTGCATCTATATTTCTCTTACTCAACCACAGCCTAAGACATCTGACATCTCTCTCTCCACCAGAACCCTCCTGGGGACTTCAGTTATTTAGGAGTCCTTTTACCCAATGATACGTGAAACTCAACAAACTATTTCTGAAGAGGAGAGAGCTCACTCAGGCATGGTTTGATGTCCTGCAAAAGAGTCATTGTCTGTTAGAACAAGGGTGATATTTTAAATATATATATGTATATATATATACATATACATACATATGTATATGTTGGGCTTCCCCAGTGGCTGAGCAGTAAGGAATCCACCTCCAATGCAGGAGCCTCAGGAGACTCAGGTTCAATCCCTGAGCTGGGAAGATGCCCTGGAGGAGGGCATGGCAACCCACTCCAGTATTCTTGCCTGGAGATTCCCATGAACAGAGGAGCCTGGAGGCCTACAGTCCATGAGGTTGAAAAGAGTCAGACATGACTGAAGCAACTTAACCCACTCACACACATAAGCCGAAGTCTGATCAAACTGTTAGCTTCTAAAAACAGCAGCCTTCTCACTGGGCTCCTATCGATCCCACATCTTTAAGACAGATTCTAAGTATAGAGACACCTTTGCATTTCCATTAGGAGGACAGATGCCAGTTAAAATGATATGTCATCTACCGGTGATTATTGAATGCATTGTATTTGCTTCCTGCTGGGACAGAGATGAGGCTGGGGAATATCAAGGCCACTGCAGAATTTAGGGGGAGCTTGGTCCTGCTTAGAGTGAGTCTCTAACAAGCAGGAGTCTCTAACAAGTCATTAGTGTAGTTAAGTGTGTTTGTACTCTTAATTTATCCAGTCTGAAGTCAGTTTTTCCTACTGTATGTAGGAAAATAACGTATCAAATTTTAGTCAAGGGACTTCCCTGGTGGTCTTGTGGTTAAGACTTTGCCTCCCAATGCAGGGGATGCAGGTTTGACCCGTGGTCAGGGAGCTAACATCCCTCATGATGAAACATATGAAAACATAAAACAGAAGCAATATTGTAACAAATTCAATAAAGACTCTAAAAAATGGTTCACTTAAAAAAAAAAACTTAAAAAAGATTTTAGTGGAAAGAAGATTTGTTGAGGAGGGACAAATTGAGATGCTTTTCTTGGCGCTCAGATAGCGTGGAGTGACGGGCTTCCCTTGCCGTGAGAATGTCACCACGCTCAAGCCCAGTGGCTGTCAGACGGGGCTCTGCTCGCTTGCAGCGCTGCCTGTGTCGTGGGAGACCAACACCCTCAGCTGCTGAGTCATCACAGTGCTGAGGAGCTGCAGCCAGTGAAAAGCAGCCTCAGGCTCTTCGCTGTTTACCCAGCACATTGTGGGGGACAAGCGAGAGCTGAGTGCCGGCCTTGGGCAGCACCGTGCAGTAGCACCATCAGGGACTGCAAACCCCGCTTCTGTTTCTCATGGTTTTTCTAACCCCGTAGCATCCCTGTCCTCAAGTATCCTGTGCCCGCATGTTGCGGTAGCCACCCTCTAGCCACCCTCCTACCCATGGAATATTAGCAGGGCAGAGTATTAGAAGGGCAACTTGCCCTTCATCAGGGGAGAGTTGTCAGCTGGAAGAAGCAAGTCTTTTAAAGGGATGGGATTCTTAAAGTGAGCTACCAGGGGTAGGAAGTGAAACCTGGGAGCTCTCCTAACAAGGCGCTTGCCCTTCATTGACTTTGAGTGAATCAGGAGGGATTCAGTTGTGTGTCAGTTGTGCCTGATATGATCAGTTGAGGTCTTACAAGAGGCTTTCTAGGTCAGAACTGGAAGACCTTAGAGCAAAGACAGCTCCTTCTGGTCTGCTGCTGCTGCTAAGTCACGTCAGTCGTGTCCGACTCTGTGCGGCAGCCCACCAGGCTCCTCCGTCCCTGGGATTCTCCAGGCAAGAACGCTGGAGTGGGTTTCCATTTCCTTCTCCAGGGAAGGAGGCAAACGTACACGCTGTGGAGAGAACCAGGCCTGGTGGGGACCAGCATCCTGCCCTGACATGCAGACTCACCACAGAGGCAAGGAACTGAGCACTGCCAGACACCTGGACGAACCTGAAGAGGAGCCGAACTCCAGGTAAGAACCCACCTTGGCCCAAATCTTGACCTCAGTCTTCAGAGTCCCTGAGCAGAGTATCTGGCTAACCTGGATCCCGATTTCTGACCCACAGAAACTGGAAGATAGTTTGTGGCATTTGATCTCAGGTTCTAAGTCAGTGTCATTTCTACACACAGAAATAGAAAACTAACGGGACTCCAGAGAGTCTTAACTTTTGTGAGTCATGGACCCTGTGGGAAGTCTGGGGAGCCTGTAAACTTCTGCTCAGAATTAGTTTTTAAATGCCTATAATAAAATATATAAGGTTACAAAGGAAAGGCTGAAATAGGCTAATAAAAATGTTAAAAATGTATCTGGGTCAGAATAGTATATACACTCACTGCTTCATATATTAAGTGATAGGATCTTGTGGTAGACCTAAGAACCACTATAACTTTGAAGAAATGATGAGTGCAAGCCATCTTTTGAGACACCCATAGTGACAGAAATGCAATGTAAAACCACCTGTCATTTCTGTGGGCAGCAAGGAGTCAAGACTGCCAGTGCTCTGGAGGTTGGTTGCTTTCATTCACAGCTGAACCAGATGCCAAATTTCAGATAGTTAGTGAACTTAGAGATTTTGTTTTATTTTTCCATCCTAGCCCATGGACTTGGGCATTCTATTTAGGTTAAAGTCTCAGAGGAGAAAGTTCTTGGGCTTCTTCCAAACTTGGTGTTATGAGCTGGCTTCGTTTTTCTGTGCCATCTCTGTATTTTCCAAGATGGCAGTCTCCATCAAGGGCACTGGCCCCTGGTTCCCATCCTCAGAAGGGCCACCCTCTGTTTATCCCTAGCTCATTTTTCTTTAATTACATGGATTACTCGATTTGTATGTGTGATTCATGTCTCTTTGATTAGGCAGAATTAACTTTAATGAAACACAGCTGCACCAAGATAAACTCTGGGTGTATCTGTCTGGATTTCCAAATGTTGGTGTTGCAAACACCCTCCTGCTGCTGCTGCTAAGTCGCTTCAGTCGTGTCCGACTCTGTGTGACCCCATAGACGGCAGCCCACCAGGCTCCACTGCCCCTGGGATTCTCCAAGCAAAAACACTGGAGTGGGTTGCCATTTCCTTCTCCAATGCATGAAAGTGAAAAGTGAAAGTGAAGTCGCTCAGTCGTGTCCGACTCTTAGTGACCCCATGGACTGCAACCTACCAGGCTCCTCCATCCATGGGATTTTCCAGGCAAGAGTACTGGAGTTGGGTGCCATTGTCTTCTCTGAAACACCCTCCTGGGGGAGACCAAAGCTGATAGCTCAAATGGTAGAGCCAGGGTTTGGGACTGTGACCCTCCTTTGGTCTATACCTGCCCACTTCTGCTCCCTTCTCTTTTCTTCAATCTTAATGTGGACCAGGGGCTTCCACTGAAGCTCAGCTGGTTAAGAGTCTGCTTGCAATGCAGGAGACCTGGGTTCGATTCCTGGGTCAGGAAGATCCCCTGCAGCAGGAATTGGCAACCCACTCCGGTATTCTTGCCTGGAGAATCCCATGGACAGAGGAGCCTGGCAGGCTACAGTCCATGGGGTTGCAAGAGTTCAACACGACTGAGCAACTAAACCCACACACTCAATGTGGACCAGAGTGGGAGCTTGGGAAAATCTGCTTTCCACCCACTGCTCTCTCCACTGTCAGAATTATAAATTGATGCTCTCTGCTCTTGGCTGAGCTGTAAATCACTGTAATGTGTGTTTCCCAATTATTCCTTTACTTTCTTTACTCTTTAATTTTTCAAAAAATTATGAACATGTGGTTTTAAAATTTTAAAAGTCCTCAGAACTGATGATTCCTTCCTTCTCTTGTCCCAAACTTGTGTCTGTATTTACTTTCCCTCTGTTAGTAACTTCCTTAGCTTTACATAATATCCCTATTGTTTCTTGATTTGTTAATTTTACACGAAGTCTGTTGATTCACTGTTAGAAGAGTTTCCCTCACTTTGCACCCCATTTCCTATAGATGGTGATTTTATTGTCTTAGCTCTATGACTTGATTTGATCATATCTCTATTTATATCAACTTTGGCATCTCTGCATACTCTTCCTTCTTTTCTTTTTCTGTTTCATTTTCTTTCAGATATATATTTGCTCTCACATTGTCAAGTGTAATGTTATTTATCTTTTCTTCTTAAGTCAAAATTATATTTTCTATAGTTCCTCTATAGATTAATTTTAAGAGTAGGAAATTAGTAGTGCTATTATACAACTTTGACTATGAAAATATCATTCTACATGGGGCCAAGTGATGGATAAGAACACAGGTCTAAAGTGATGACCTCCTGGACTACTTGAAAGTGAAAGTGCCAGTCATCAAGGTCAAATGATTCTCATATTGTTTATACCACCAAGGGATTAACCTCATGTTTAATTTTTGTTTAACGTTTTGATAAACATTTTATGGGGAGGATTTTTTTTCTCTCATTCCTCTTTCAGTTGTCAATCACTTTTATTTTGAGGGTGTCTCCTTGAATAAAGAATAACATGACTTCAGCCCCCAATTTTGAAGACCCTCCCCATACTAATTAAATCAGAATTTCTGTGGATGGAACTCTTGCATAAGCTTATTTTAAATCAAAATATTCCTAAACAAGGGCTTCCTGGGTGTTGCTAATGGTAAAGAATCACCTGCCACTGCAGGAGATGCAAGAGACATGGGTTTGAACTCTGGGTTGGGAAGATTTCCTGGAATAGAAAGTGGCAACCCATTCCAGTATTCTTGGCTGGAAAATTCCGTGGACAGAGGAACCTGGTGGGTTATAGTCCATGGGGTCACAAAGTGCCAGAAATGACCAAGTGCATTCCTAAACAAAGACAAAGCTGAATCAGATCTACTTAAAAAAGGAGGGCAATCATTGCAACTATAGATCCTACTTACAGTATTATTCCCCAGCTCTAGGAATAAGGGGTCCTGTGGACTGGTCCCTTGGGGGAGCACATCTAAACATTTGCATACAGATATTGTGGGTGGAGCTCTGCATACAGGAATAGTGCAGAGCATGTGACTCAGTCCTCACCTGTCATCACAGTTCCAACTTCCTTAGGAGCCAGGTGTAGATGGCAATTCCTGGTCCCACTGCGAAGGAGTCATAATAATTAAAAAGAAATTATTACTTGGTAACCAAAAAGCAGTACTGTTCAATCTACAAAATCTAAGCACTCAGGGCTCTCTGATTTGATAAAAATACTGCAATGCTCCATTCTTCAGTTAATTCCTGAATTTTTTTCTGAATTCTTTTCGATAAGAAAACTTCTAGAAACTGAATCTATACTTTTAGCTCACAAGTGAGCTAATGGGATTATTTCCTAAACCCGGTGAACTTCTGTTGCTGAGGTAGAGGCTTACTGTTAGGATCCAAACACTGCTGTCTAGTTTGTAAGTGATCCCCAGGCTGAAGTGAAACAGAACTGTTAATGTATTTTTGATGAATATTAAAAATTCATGAAAAAAATAAAAAGTAGGATAAATATTCAAAAGAGTCTGGCTTGGGTTTACATGCCTTAAAGTTATTCTCTCTCTCATCCTCTCTCCCTTACTCTATAAAGAATATCATAAAACTTCCACGTCTTTCCACATTATGGAAAGTCAATTTGATAAGAACGTTGTTATGTCTGTAACCTGTCAAGAGTAAATTGAGTAGAAAATTATGCAGTTCCCCGGTAAAACCAAGTGTTAATATGGAAATTCTCATTAAAAGCCCTAAGAAGCTACAGATGTTTGAGAAAATCTCACTGATTGCTTTGACCTGACCTTTTTTTTTTTTTACAGTGCCTTCCACAGTGCACTGAAATCCTTCAGCCCATCTTACCCCATGTTATCAGTTTCAGACCAGGAGGCTATTTTAGAATCACTGGGTATGGCATTAACTCATTTTATCCCCACCATCTCCTCTTCTGTCCCCCGCCTGCTGACAACAGCTCTCTGCATGGTACTGTGGGCAGGAAAAAGGCAGCAAGTTTCTCCTTCAATAAACAGGACATCCCGTTCAGGTCACTCATGCAGCTCATTTTAAATAAATTGAATCAACTTCTGCCTATTATCTGCTTGTCCTTGAACTAAGATAACATTGGACCTTCAGTTATCACTCAAAGAAGGAATTATGAGGCTGACAAAATTTGCTGAGTGCTCCAAGGCCAGGTTTCCTAGAACTTTCCTTGGTGGGACTGGGGAAGGGAACTTCCATTGCTCCAGCCAAGTAGCGTGTTAACTGTTAACAGTGTGCCCTTGCTGAAAAGTTTCAGAAAGTTTGAAAATTTGAGAATATTTTCAACTCAGTTTTATTCTTATGAAATGACCGAGGTTAACAGCCTCACTGACTCAACAGACATGAATTTGATAGTGAAGGACAGGGAAGCCTGGCATGCTACAGTCCATTAGGTCGCTAAGAGTCAGACACGAATTAGCGACTGAACACACACAAGAGCTGGTGCTTATCCCAGAAGTCTGGGGATGCCTAGCTCCTTCACAGAGGACCTCTTGTCGCTGGAATTTGCCCTCTATAGTATTAACAAATCAAGAGACTTAATAATTCAAACTCTTATCCAGAAGTTACGTAAGGAGTAAGAGAAAGACTTTTTTTAATGGCCACTCTGGGTCTCTGTTGAGGCATGGGCAGGCTTTCTCCAGTCATGAGCTTAGCTGCCCCGAAGCATATGGGATCTTAGTTCCCAGACCAGGTATCTGACCCCCATCCCTTGCATTGGAAGGTGGATTCTGGACCACCAGGGAAATCCTGCATAAAGACTGGTTTATTCAAGAAGGGATTAATTTGATTGAAATAAATCATCTCTGAGCGTCCCTTCTCTGATGATGGATTTGTGCTAGAAGTTTTGCATCTAATGACTTTAAATGTAGGTGGAGCCTTTGTTCATTTAATACAGATTTTGCTTTGGTTATCACTGGGACTCGGCAAATTTTTAAGTTTCTCTCCCTGCCTGGGTACATGAAATGATCTCACCTTCCTGCTCCGTTCAAGTTAGGTAGGACCATGCCACTTGTTTGATGAATGAAATGTGAGAGGAAACACTATGTGTCACTTTCAAGACATAGCCCTTAATCACTGATGCTTGACCCTTGAGTTCTCTCTTTCCCTGTGCCTGTGACACTGGAAGCGGAAGTTGGCATGTGTGGAGGAGCCTCAGGATCGATGCAGCCTGAAAGGACAGTGGTCCTGACTCAGGGCTGAGTTAGGATGAGTGAGAAGTAACTTTGGTTTTGCTGAGCCACTAAAAGTTTGGAGTTATTTGTATTGCAACACAACCTAGCCCCTCTTTACTGAAACATGCTCCGTGTTCAAACTTGCTTGAATGAGGCCCTTTAGAGTCACTGTCTCCTTATTTCCAGGGCAGTATTCTTCATGGACTGTCTTAGCTATCTTGTGAAGCGGACCACAACTTGGAAAGTTGTAAACTGGAGGGTCCAGATGTTGACTTGCCAGTGACCAACAAGTGTATGCCTCATGAGCTCCTGTAATTAATGGAGAGGAGCCAGATGATACAGTCAAAACCAGGCTTAGCACCAGGCTCTCTGGGGAGCTCTGCTTGTGACTGTCAAAAGGAAAGAAGACCTTGTTTAATTGGCAGTTATTAATTGTTCTTGGCTACTCATATTAACTCATATTCATATTGATAATGGCTTAGAGGGATAATCTTGATATGAGTAGTTAATTCAAAAAGGTCTCAGTATGATGTCAGTTTCTGGACTATAGATGTTCTCTTAGAAATACTGAGGTTCCCAAAGGTGATTTCAAGCCCAGTTTTCTGTAAGTCCAAATGAGTTCCCATTTCCTTGGGGTGAAATTACCACTACTCTGCTATGGCTCAGGCTTGAGTCTTGCCTATTTTTTTTTCCTTTTCTTAAGTAGAAGTCTAGTTGATTTACAATGTTATGTAAGCTACAACATTTACACAGTGGGCTTCTCAGGGGTCGCTAGTGGTAGAGAACCTGCCCGCCTTTGCAGGAGACATGAGACACATACGTTTGATCCCTGGGTCAGGAAGCTCCTGGAGGAAGGCACAGCAGCCCACTCCAGTATTCTTCCAGGAGGACCGCATGGACAGAGGAGCCTGCAGACTATGATCCACAGGACTGCAAAGAGTCAGACACAACCCAAGTGACTTAACACAGTGTACAGCATCAGATGATATCGCTTATCTGTGGAACCTAAAGCATAATACAAATGAACTTATTTACAAAACAGAAGTCGACCCGCAGACACAGAAAAGAAGCTTATGGTAAAGGGAGTGAGGGATAAATTAGGAGTTTGGGAATAAGAGATACGCATGACTATACATAAAATAGACCAACAAGGATCTACTATATGCCCCTGGGAACCATACCTAATACTCAACTCCTAATTTATCCCTCACTCCCTTTACCATAAGTTTGTTTCCTGTGTCTGTGGGCCTACTTCTGTTTTGTAAATAAGTTCATTTGTATTATGTTTTAGATTCCACATATAAGCGATGTCATCTGATGCTTGTCTTTCTCTGACCGGCTTACTTCACTTAGTATGATCATCTCTAAGTTCGTCCATGTGGCTGCAAATTGCCTATATCTTAAGTTCACCAAAAGAGGTGAATTATTTTAACAATACTTATGCTTTAAATTTCTTGAAAAGTAGGAATATGTTGACTAAAACATACTACCCTGTGTAATAGGTGTGAACATTTAGTGTTTAACAGGCCAAATTTCCAGAAACCCTTTTCAGATGTGAAGGGTTGAGTAAGGCGATGTGCTTGGCTTGATGCTTCATAAATTACTTGGTAGAATAATGGACCTTTCAAATGCAGTTCCCATATTTCACCCTATCCTCTACCATGAAAATTCCATTAATAATAAATATAATACTTATTTTATGTTTTTTCTCCTATAGCAAGAAACTCTTTCCTTTGAAGTAGATTCAGTTCCCTAAAGCATAATGTTTTAGAAATAAATAGCTATTGGATTGAGAAGTAGGAAGGAGGATAAAACTGAAGTATTTTGCTAATGCCTCATGGAATCTCAGGGAACAATGATGAAGCTTCCATCAGCATCTTTACTGCTGATACACGGGAATATGTCTGACTGGAGGGGGGGTCCTCTCAACTCCCTGATATTTATGAAGTCCTCACAGAGTGGCGGGCATACTCATGCATTCCTTCATTTATGTCCTCCTGCTTGGGTCCAACTCCTCTGGGAAAACATTACAGATCCAAGGAAGGTGCAGTCCCCTTAAAGTTCACTTGTTTTAAACAAGTCTACTCAGTTGGTGCTATGTTTTAGATATTACTTCTGACTGACATGTCCTTCTTTCAGTAAATCTGCTCCTTGAGTTCTATTGAGTGATTTTCCCAGAGATCAATTGATGTACACTTCTCCTCACTAGTAATGAAACTGTCTTTCTGGTGGCTGGTCTCTCCTTAACCCATTAAAGATTCTGGTGCCTGAAGATCATGAGGTTGAAGCTTCCCTTTGTGTACAGGTCAAAAATAGTGAAATATTGGACATTTCATATGGTTCAAACTTCCTTTGCTGGGGCAAGCCTTCCTTGGTGCCCCAGAGGTAAAGAATCCACCTGCTAATGCAGGAAAACAAGAGACACGGGTTTGATCCCTGGGTCAAGATGATCCTCTGGGGGAGGAAATGGCAACCCACTCCAGTATTCTTGCCTGGAAAATTCCATGGACAGAAGAACCTGGCAGCCTACAGTCCATAGAGTCTCAAAGTGTCAGACGTAACTGAATGAGCATGCATTCACAGATTTAGGGAAAATGAATAGAACTGCCTGGTATGTGTAAGCAACCTCTTTTTTGTTGTTTTATTTTTTGTTCTTCTACAAAGGAAGCAGACAAGAGATGTAAAGAATAGCAGTAAGAGCATCTACATGTGTGACTCAAGCTTCCTGGCCATCATGCACCACTCATCCCACCCAGGTTTTGCTCCTGGCTAAGGGGTGATGGGAAGATCCCCTGGAGAAGGAAGTGGCAACCCACTCCAGTATTCTTGCTTGGAAAATCCCATGGATGGAGAAGCCTGGCAGGCTACAGTCCATGAGGTCAAAAAGCACTGTTCACGACTGAACAACTTCACTTTCACTTTCAAGGGGTGGTGAGAATGAAGAGCAAAGGAAAGGAGATGATGGTTGGCACTTGAGATCCAGGCAGCCTCAGGCGAGAGCTTTGTTCTGATGGGCTGCTAACTCCCAATAATGAAATGAGAACTAGTTCTCACTCCTTTAAAGCATTTTCTCTGTAGAAAATAGAATAGCATGGAGGTATTTTATACTCTGCACATCAAAGAAGCAAGACACATCTTACATATCTGTAAAGGCATTTGTGAATTCACTGTAAACCACCCTCCCAAACAAAAACAGGTAGAAAATACAAAAAAAAAAGCAATTACCAAACCTCAGAGGTCTGTAGGTCTCCTTTGACCACAGTACAAGAGAAGGGAGAGAGTCTTTAGGAGAGGACATATCAAAGAGAAAGAGAAAGGAGGGTGTTTGCTTCTCTTCCTTGTTTACTTGGCTGCAAACACTTTAATCATGTAAGCATATGAAATGCTCCTAGCCCTTCTCCTATTATTCCATTTGACAGGAGAGACTAAGGTTGACAGAAGAAATGGAGCTTGTCCTAAGTGGAAGAGTTTGTCAAATGGCAGAGGAATAGACTCAAAGCCAAGCTGGCTAACTACAAAGATACATTCTTCCAAAGTGATACACAGCTGCCCCCTTGGATCCAGGCAGGCAGTGGATTTGATGGACACAAGGAAAGTATAAGTTTCTAAAGTGGTGATAGGGGCTCACCTCTCCACAACTTCCTCGGCAATGCATCCCACTCCCCCTCTCTCTGAGTTTTTCTCTAGCTCATCAATGAAGCCTTATCCCTGATGATCCTCAAAGGAACATTGGGGGAAGAGTGGGCATGAATGGGATGGGAATGCTGCCTGTTCATGCCTTACGACTGTCCTGCCCCACTTTAATGAGCAGGTCATGTGGGAAGAGAACCTAAAAGGTAGAGATGCCCTTTTGACACCGTCTGCAAATGCCCCCAGAATGTTAAATTTAACTCAGAATGTTAAAGGAAAGAACATCATTTTGGGGATCAGGCAGCTATGCCATTTAATATCTGTGAGATATTGGACATCTGAAAATGGGATGATCATACCTGCTTTGTCAGATTTCTCTGATTCAGCATCTCTCTCTCTTTTGTCTATTTTGTTCTCAGGGCCTCTTTCACACTAAAAAATTTGTTGGGATCCCCAAAAAGCTTTTGCTTAGTTAGATAGGAGTTAGATTTATTGATATTAACCATATTATAAATTAAAACCAAGACAACAAAAGTACTTATTAATTTATTTAAAATTAGAATGCTTCTATTATGTGTTAACATCAAATGTATATGTTTCTTAAGTACAGCAGCTATACATTCTGAAAACATAAAACTTACTGAGAGGAGTGGCAAGCTTTGACAACTTGGTACACTGCTTTAATGTCTGACAATGTAAAACAGCCAGATTCTCATATCTGCTTCTGCATTCAGTCTGTGGTGATACATTGTTTTGATTGAAGTGTGTAAAGAAAACCCAGCTTCAAACAGATTTGCAGTTGGAAAAGTGAGGATGTCATGGGCTGCCTGAAAGGTGACCTCTGAGGGTTCTGGCACTCTACTTTAGAACAGCTGCTCTAAAGATTAAAATGAGTGAATTAAATACAAAGGATTTACTCCCATGCCAGGATACAGAGAAGACAGATGCTCACTAAATTGTATGAGAAAATGTTACCTCCAAACTTCATTGCATCTACTGATATATATCTCTGTCTAAGAAATGTATTCCAAAATAATATATATCACAGTGAATATATATACATCTAACAAATGAGTGGGAGCATACCTAGAACATAAAGAAGCTTTGAATTCCTTTGACCTTCATTTGATCAGAATAGCAATACCAATTTGCGAATTATTTTAACAACATTCTCTTGCCCCACACCTCTTAACTTCCATTTTTTTTCCCTATTGGGAAGGATGCATTTTATTGATCTAACCAATATGGTACCAATGATGGGCAATGCCCAACATCTCTCATTGTTATGGATGCCCTTCCTCCCTGTCCTGGGAATTCATGACTCACTCCAAGAAACAAAACATCAAGCATCACCTGGGCAAAATAAAGGCAATTTTCCCTGAAGTCCTTTCTTCAGAAATGGGGAAAAGCCTAGAAGAAGAGATTACCTTGGACAACGTCTTTAATCTCAATCCCAGAACCCAGAAAATTATTTGAGTGGTCATTGTTTTCAATTCTCCAAAGTATAGTTCATATAAAATACCATTCTAGACACAGAGCAGGGAAGTTAGTAGACAAACACGATATCATCATTAAGTATTGATGCTTAGGTCTCTCTTAGAACCATGCAGAAAAGCCCGAAGGACTTCCACCCCTGTGCCATCAGCATCTCCTTGGCATTGTCTATAGGGGTCCTGAGTTTAAAGTGTGAAAGTGCCCTTTAAGATATTTTATAAAAGTTGTGATTCCTGATTTATTGTTATTTCTTTTTGTTTGAGTTCTTCCCTGACTTTGGCAATGTTTTTAAGAAATAACCAATATGTCTCTAATCCTCCATTTTTCCCCCCATTGGTAAAAATTCTAGGTATAATTTGCATACAGTAAAAATCACTATTTTTGGTGAAAAGTTCTTACAAATGCTAGAGTTGTGTAATCCCTGGCACAATCAAGACATAGAGCAGTCCCAGCACCCAGATTCACTCATGTCCTATGGTTAACTTTTGTCCCCACCCCAAGCCTTGAACACTGTTGAATTTTTTTCTGTTTTCTTTTATAGAATGTAATATTAATGGAGTTAGAGTCTTTTGAGCTTGGCTTCTTTCAAGCAGCATAATCGACTTTAGATTCACCCTTCATTGGGGGATACGCTAGTAGCGGGTTCATTTTTCTTGCTAAGAAAATATTCCATTGAGTGGATATTCCACGTGGTCTAATCATTCCCAATGGAAGGACTTTTGAGATGTTTCCAGGTTGGGGCAATTACAAATAAAGGTAATATGAACATTTGCATACATTGAGCATATGTGTTTGAGTGTGTGTGTGAGTCACACTTAGACTTTGATTTAACTTGGGTTGCTGGGTCATATAGCAAATGTGTCTTTACCTCCATAATTGTTGGCAACTACCTCTACTGTTTTGCATCTCACTATCAACAGATGGGAATTTCAGTTGCTTAAGTTCCTTGCTTGCACTGTAGTATTGTCACTCTCCCCAACCTTATCCTAATAAGTACATGCTTATAAGTTTGTGTTTTTGAGGTTTTCATTTTCTATACTTTTTTTAAAGTCACTAAATAAGAATTATTAAAATAGCTTAGATGGACAAACCTCCTATAAAAGCAATAGATAGAGTGACTAAACTACTAAAAACATATCAAGGAACTAAAAGTCTCAACTTGTGAGCACAGGACTTTACATGAAATAAATATATGAAGTACTTTGAGTCTAGGGATAATATTTGACCAAATATTATCTTTTGAAATTCTCTATTCTCACAAAACTTTAAAAATAATTCAAGGATATAGAGCTAATAACTCAAATGGTAAGAATTCACAGTAAAATTAACAAGCAAATATAAAGTTGATCCCGCCTATAAATGTTCTTCCGATAAACTACACAAACTTCCACTAAATTGATATTATTTTTTAAAAATTTGGAATGACTAGTGGCTATTCACAGCAATTGTATTTTTATATGACTTTATACATTATAGTTGTTGAATAACATTGCCAAGTTTTACAATGTAATTGCAATATCCCTTTTTAAAATAAAGCAACTTTATTGAGATATAATTCACATACCATAAAATTCATCTATTAAAGAGTACAAGTCAATGGTTTTAGTATGGTTGCAGAACTGTAAATATAACACTTTCTAATTTTTCTATTTACTTTTCAAACAAAAAGGATTTATTATTTTGAGATGCATGATTCTTCATCTTTATTTCAGAGTATGTATGTCTTTGTGTTTATGTATGCTGAGTCGTTTCAGTCGTGCACTCTTTGCGACCCTATGGACCATAGCCCTCCAGGCTCTTCTGTCCATGGGATTCTCCAGGCATGAATACTGGAGTGGGTTGCCATGCCCGCCTTCAGGGGACCTTCCCCACCCGGGGATCGAACCTGTGTCTCCTGCATTGACGGGTGGATTCTTTACTACTGGGGCCACCTGGGAAGCCCATATATGTCTTCACACACATTTAAAGATTGTCCAGTGATAAGAAATCCAGAACTGCAGGGATGTAAATTTCCCCAGGAGTAAACTTTTCCATGATTTATGTTGATTCTTTTGCAGCTAAATTGATAAATGATATCAAGCTACATATACTGATAAAATTTTATTTGGAACTTAAAGGCTATGAAGCTTATTTTTAATAACACAGTAATTGAGTTGAAATTAAGTTAATTAAAAACTCTTCTCTGAAGTAAGCAAATTTAAAAACAATGAATGTAGGAGAAAAACTTTATTAGATCTAAGAAAAGCTTAATTTGTCTTTCTCCTCATTGTTTTTCAACTTGTACAGCATGGTTTTCCAAATAACATCATTGCCTTAAACTCTTTAGTTCAAAGTTTATGTTTTTTTGTTGGCACATTTTGCATCCAGGCCAGTTTCCATTAAAGATGTTGATATATGTTTATCTGCTCACACTTCAGGGGATTATTTTAAAATGTTTATTAAATAGATTTAAGAAATCTGAATCACTAAACTATGGGTATATATGAGGTAATATTAAAATAAAAGCCAAACTTTACTAGCTGATGTGTCTTTGCTTAGATTACCACAGGGTGTTATGCCCATTTTCACAGGTATTAAGGGGGCCCACATAATACTTCAAAAATGCCCCTAAAATGGGCCTTGGCTCACAGTGCTTATTCACCTGAGCTGCTCTTCACCTCCCCATCCCCTGACTGCTTTGCCATGATCCACCAACTGCTAATCATTATCTACCAATGACATGCCTCTGGGTTTACAAGCCCTGTTTGTTCTGTGAGCAGTTTCAGTAAAACGTTCTTCACCTTTAAGATTCGGTTCTCCTGCGTAGAGCTCAGTGTTTCACAGAGTTTATTAAAGCTGTTCTTTTAGCCAGAGCCTCCCCTGGGTTCTCACAGATTCCAGGGTTCTCTTTTGGGGTCCAGGTAACCACTATCTGACTATTCCTAGCAAAAATCCCCTTAGGGCCTGGATCATTCCATCTGTCTCTGAGACTCTACTGTGCCCTCTTTCCCCTCCTCTGCTCCCAACTTCCAGCCGATTGCCCCACGTCAACACCCCACCAGCCAGTGTCTGTTGGTGTCTGAAGTTGGAGAGCTTCCCCCTTGTATTTTCCAAGGAGCCAAATGGCCTGTATAGCCCTCAGTGACTCCCTGTAGGTAGAATCTGCAGTGGTTTTGCCTAAATTCACACAGCAATTCCAGATGACCAACTTCAGTCCAGCCTCGACCATTTCAACAGAATAGTAGGCAAGAGTTAGGATAACAGAGGCCCCAGACCTGCTGTAACCAAAATTTGTGGCAGAGACAGATCTCTGTCTTTCTTTCCCCTGGCTGAACATTTTAATATTGAAGGGTGTTCTTGCCATCCCATCAAATATTTTTGAAGTACCTAAAAATATTTTAATATAGCATGTGTCATTGGATATGGGGTCCTGCCAATTCAATTGATAATTGAATGAGAGGCTGATGTATATTTTAACAAAACCAAATCCCTTTTAGGCAAGTCTTTTTTTTTTTTTTTTCAGTTTTCTGATTATAAGAGTAGTGCATTATGAGACACCCTTCAGAAGCAGGCTGTCACCCACTTATTTCTGATTCATGCCACCAGCTGGTGTTCCATCCTCCTGCACATCCCCCACACTGTTAATACCCACTGGGAAAGGTAGACCTGCCTCCATAACTTCACATTCAAGTTCTTTCTCCCGGTTCTTTGCATCTCGTGGGCTTGCACAACTCTCTGGTTATCCAGATTGGTATTCAAAAGCTGCAGCAATCACAAAAAGAAGATTCATGGCCGAATTAGTGAAAGGAAGACATTTTCCCACATCTTGTCTTATATTTTATGTAGAGGATATTTATAGGCCAAGAGAATTCCAAAAAGAGTATATATTCAAACTCTTTTTTAAATAGCACTTACAAATTAAATTCAAGCCAATTTATTCCTGTTACTTTAGCTTTTAGTTTTAAGCAGTAAGCAGTGATGTCCAAAGAGTATCAGTATACAGCCCAAAACATTGCTACTTAAGACCCTAGGACCTCATTTACTTATGCAGCGCATGTCTGAGTGTCACGCTTTCCTGGCTGCTGGGAAATTCAGAAGTGAACAATACAAATACAGTTACCTCTTCATGTGTGTGGTCAAACAAAGGCTAAACACATAATCCAATACACACAATGAGAGAATTTCAGATAGGTTTAAATACCATGAAGATTCTAGAGTTGAAATATTTGGCTTATCTGGTGGCTCAAATGGTAAAGAATCCACCTGCAATGAGGGAGACCCAGGTTTGATCCCTGGGTTAGGAATATCCTCTGGAGAAGGCAATGTCTATCCACCCCAGTATTCTTGCCTGGAGAACCATGGACAGAGGAGTATAGTTGATTTACAATGTTGCGTTAGTTTCAAGTGTACAGAAAAATGATTCATATGCACATATGTATATACGCATACATATATTCTTTTTTTTACATTCTCTTCCATTATACATGACTACAAGATATTGAGTATAATTCCTGTGCTATACAGTAGGCCTTGTTGGTTATCTATTTTATATATGGCAGGGTGTATATTTTAATCTCAGATTCCTAATTTATTCCCCTCTTCCTCTCCCTTTTGGTAACCATAAATTTGTTTTTTATGTCTGTGAGTCTATTTCTGTTTTATAAAAAAATTTATTTGTATCATTTTTTTAGATTCCACATATAATCATTATCATATGATATTTGTCTTTGACTTACTTCACTTAGTATTATAATCTCTAAGTCCATTCATGTCACTGCAAATGACAATATTTCATCCCATTTGTGGCTAAGTAATTCTCCACTGTGTGTGTATATGTACATATATGTAATATATATATATATTTATATATGTATACTGGACACAATTTGCTTCCATGTCTTGACTATTGTAAATAGTGCTGCTATGAGTATTGAGGTGCGTGTGTCTTTTCAAATGATGTTTTTCTCCAGGTATATGTCCAGGCGTGGGATTGGAGGATCCTATGGTAGTTCTATTTTAGTTTTTTAATGAACCTCCATACTGTTCTTCATAGTGGCTGTACCAATTTACATTCCCACCAACAGGGTAGGAGGGTTCCTTTTTCTCCACACCTTCTCCAGCATTTATTATTTGTAGATTTTTGATAATGGCCGCTCTGACCAGTGTGAGGTGACACCTCATTGCAATTTTGATTTTCATTCCTTTAATTATTCGTGATGTTGAGCATCTTTTCAAGAGAATATCAAATCAATTTAAATGCTGTGAAGAGTCCAGACTTTGAAAGCAGCTTCTCAGAGAAAGTCTCAAGGTGAATCAAGCATTCCATGGGAAATGTGTACAGAAGAGAAGGAAAATATGTTCTATTGGCAAAAGCCTGGAAGAAACATCAGAGAGGAATAATGCAAGGCATAGTCTAATTCCCTTTGAAAAGAATTTCCACCATTTTCTTGGCACCTAACCCTGTCTCTCCACGTCTTCCCTCTCACCTGGCAGCTGAGTCCATCCTGTAGGAAGGCTGCGCTGGTGGTATTTGGGAAGGGTACTATTGAACATTAGTAGCCAAATGCATAAAACTTCACTCCACTGTACAGCTATGTTCTAACTAGGTGGAAAATGATTTGAAAAGATTTTCCTTCAGAAAATGGTAAAAATTGGAAGAGTTGCCTTTTCTAATCATCAAAGGCTTTTAACTTGAGAGCTAGAAAAAAGTCATTTTTGAGGCATTTATAAATGGGATGATCCAGTCCTGAAACAACAACTCTTTTATCCACCCCCTGCTAGAATGCCCCTGAAACGACAGACCTTTACCTTCCCGCAGACAATTGAGGGAAGCAATGACCCAAAATTTTCTTTGCTCTTCTCTCCATATATTTTTCTTGCCTATACATGTCCTGCAGGCATATCCTCAAGCCAGTTCATTTCCTGCATTTTGTTCCTTGTGTTGATTTACATTATAGAAGCTCTCCTCTTTAATTCCCACCCAAAGCAATAAGCAGAAAAGCTGTTAATTAGAATAGTCATGATCACATTTCACTTGATCTTATTCTCACATTAGTCACTGTAGTGAACTGGTTGGTGCCAACAAAGATAAACCCAGGTCCTAACCCACAGAACACCTAACTGTGACCTTATTTAAAACAAAAAAAAAAAAACAGTCTTTGCAGTTGTTTTTGTTGTTTAGTAGCCCAATCATGTTCAACTCTTTTGTGACTCCATGGATTGGGCTTCTCCAGGCAAGAATTCTGGAGTGGGTTGCCATTTCTTCCTGCAGGGGATCTTCCTGACCCAGGGATCAAACTTGAGTCTCTTGCATTGGAAGGCAGATTCTTTCCCGCGGAGCCACTGAGGAAGCCCCACAGGTTTAAATAAGCACAATATCTCAGGATGAAACTATCTCGGTCCCTAAATCCAGTGAAAAATATCCTTATGAGAGACAATAGAAGAGGAAGAGGCCATGTGACTAAGGAAGCAGAGACTAGATTCACGTGGCCACAAGCCAGGAATGCCAAGAGCCATCAGGAGGCAGAAGACGCAAGAAATAGCATCTCCTCCGGAGCCTCTGCTGACATCTTGATTTTGAAATTCTGGCCTCCAGAACTGTGGGAGAATAGATTTCTGTTTATATCACCAAGGCTGTGGTCATTCGCTACAGCAACACTAGGAAACTGACAGTTACTATAGGCTCTAAGTTCCATAGAAACAGGACCTAAGTGAGGTTCTGGGAGGCATGTCCTATACCAAGAAAGGGCCACATTGATGTGATTTGATCAAGTCAGTTTAAGGATGGAATTCAGTTATAAAAGTGCCTATTATATTCCTATTTCTCGTATTCATGTGGCTTCTCAAGCAAAACGGGGGCAGCCATCTCTCTCTATTAGAAATGGAGAGTTGTTGTTTATTGGGAGCTACTCGGGAAGATGACAACAGTCATGAGGATCAGCCAGCAAATCAAGAGATCAAATGAGGCCAGTTTATACTAGGAATGTCATGTACAACATGATTAATAGAATGAACAGCGCCGTGTGTTGTCTATGAAAGTTAAAAGAATAAATCCTAAGGGTTCTCATCATAAGGCAAACTTATTCTTAAATTTCTTTAATTTTCTATCTATATGAGATGGTGGATGTTCACTAAATTTACTGAGATAATCATTTCATGATACATGTAAGACAAATCACTCTGCATCATACCTTAAAGTTATCCTGTGCTGACTGTCAATTATATCTCAATAAAACTGGAAGAAAAAGAAGTGCAAAAATAACAAAAATAACCTAAAGCCTGAAAAAACTAAAGTAATAAGTCAGTCTACACCTACATTTTTCCTACAGATGTCCCTCCCTGCCTTCCTAGAGATGTCCTTTTATATAAAATGCAATTTTTCACCCTAGTGCATAGTTCCTCCCAGGCTGTTTAATCAGTGCCAGGACACTGAACAGAAACACTGGTCCCTTCACGCTGAAAGGAAAGAGACCTTGGAACTCACTAGCACTTGAGCCACCATAAATTTTTATCCTGATGCCAGAGAACAGCACAGTCCAACCGCAGAAAGCGGTTGTTTACTTCTCTAAAACTGATGAGAAGCTGATGTCTTGTGGTAATTTAGCTGCAAATTTGCCAGAAAAACAAAAGATTTCTTCTAACTCCTTGGTAATAAAACAGGGTGGCTGGGAAAATGCAAAGACTCCGAAAGAAACATTCATCAATGTGTAGATGCTATTTCCTGGAAACAAAATATGCACAGCCGGTGACTCTGCATCCTAAGGAACTATTTGATTTTGCTCTCCTCACTTGGGGCACCGTGTCCAAAACAGGCAATGTTCTCAGCGTGAGTCCGCATCCTGCCAACAACTGTCAGCGGTCATATGCAATAAAAGCAGAGTCTCCGTTTCTTCTGTCATTCTTTCTGGAGCATGATTCAATCCTACTTTGGGCTCTTGCAGAACCCCAAGTTTCCTCTGGGATTTAGGAAGGCAGCGGGCTATCAGATCAGACATACTGACACAGCTCAAGAGTTACCTTTGGAGGCAGAGAATCCAGCCCTCTCTTGTTCGTCAGGCTCTGGTGGAGGGCAGCAGTAAAAGGATGCTTCTAAATAGACTCCAGGAAAGCCTCCCTTAATCTGATTTATTTCAAATGCTTATCCATCCCCTGAGAATACATTGATGAGCATGATAGCACAGATGAATAAATTTGCACATCCTGATTTTTGGTCTTATTGGAAAGAAATCCTCCTGAAAGCTAGTGGAACTATAGTGTAACCAGCAAAATGACTCAGAAATATTTCAGGATTGAATGCACATTGTATTTTCGCTGTGCAAAACTAGCCTAGGAAGTGCAGTAATTTTGGAGAGAAAGTCTCGCTCTCACACTTAATAGCATTTAAAACAATTCATTCATTCTTTTGAATAGTGCATCCACCATATAACCAGAAGTATTTATGCACTAGGAAAGACACAGAAATATATTAAAAATTTTCAACTTTTGCACCAATCTACTAAAGAATAATGAACATACTTTCTTGAAAAGTTAAAAAAAAAAGCAATCACAAAGCAGTATTTGGTTAATTCTCTAGTTAATGAAACATATAATATGTTATACATTTATAGGTGAGAAAGAAGTGACTCTATAGGTAAAATGGAAAGAACAAGGACCTTGTTTCAGGAAACCTGAATTCAAACTTCCCTTTTTTGCCTCTTCCTTGCTAAGGCATTGGGAAGGTTAACAAAGGTTAATTAATTAATTAATAATATTAAATTTATTTAATAATTAACCTACAATAAAGGTTAATTATTTATTAACCTGCAGGAGGTTAATAAACTCCATGAGGATCAACTTAGTCTGGATGTCTGTGGCAGACTCTTAAGGTGTTTGGAATATAAGGAATGATGTGTATGAAACACTTCACACTTAAAAAGGCATGCGTAAGTGAAACTCCCTAACTGCCCCCTCCTCCCCATCCTTTCTGGGCATGTGCACACCGCGTCTTTAGAGTCGATAACCAACTAGGACGTACTGTAGAGCACAAGGACCTCTGCCCCATGTCATGCGGCAGCCTGGACGGGAGGGGAGTTTGGGAGAGAATGGGTACATGTATATGTATGGCTGAGTCCCTTTGCTGTTCTCTTGAAACCATACAGCATTGCTAATTGGCTATACCGCGATACAAAATAAAACTTTTTTTTTTGTAATGGCATTTGTAAAAGGCATTCATTAAAAGTGTTGTTGCTTCTGATCACTGCTTCTTCACTTTAAGATGCATACCTGGAAAATCCTAAGGACGCAGGAGCCAGCAGCCTACAGGGTCACAGGGTCACAAAGAGTCAGACATGACATCAGTTCAATTCAGTTCAGTCGCTCAGTCGTGTCCGACTCTTTGCAATCCCATGGACTGCAGCACGCCAGGCCCCCTTGTCCATCACCACCTCCCAGAGTTTACTCAAACTCATGTCCATTGAGTCGGTGATGCCATCCAACCATCTCATTCTCTGTCGTCCCCTTCTCCTCCCACCTTCAATCTTGCCCAGCATCAGGGTCTTTTCCAATGAGTTAGCTCTTCACATCAAGTGGCTATTGGACATGACTTAGTGACTAAAAACATAGTGTCTAAAAACATGGACAGACATGACTTAGTGACTAAAAACAAACACAGTGTCTAAAAACATGGACAGACATGACTTAGTGACTAAAAACAAACACAGCGTCTTGTGTGGAAAACTGTCTTCCCTGAATCCTGATCCTGCCCCCTTTGTTTCATTAATTATATTTGGGCATTAAATTAGCTCTAAGCTTCTTCCTATCCAGGAGAACAATGAAAACATAGCAGATTATATAACTTTCTTTGACTAATAAACAGGACATGTGGAATCTCTGAAGATTCAGTTCTGACATAGAGAAGGTGTGGTGGTAAGGACTGAGGATACACTTGTATGGCTTTAAAAACGCGCTGGGTCTCCTCAGCTCCCTCCTTTGCCAGTGGTTAGGGGTGGAGTTCAAATACGCACACCTGGTGGATACTGCATTTAGGGCAGTATGACTCAGGAGAAAGCCTGCGAAGACGGAGATGAGTGTACCTGGGAATGGAAATGCATGTGAACAGCTTCCGCGTGCGTGAGACAGATGGAGAATGGAGAGAGACAGGGTAAGGGAAGCCATCCAGAGTGGTCTCTATTAAAAAATCGTGGGCTTCCCCGGTGGTTCGGCGGTCAGGAATCCACCTGCCAATGCAGGAGACTTGGGTGCACTCTCTGATTGGGACGATCCCGCAGGCAGCGGGGCAGCAAAGCCTGCGCTCCGCAATTGCTGAGCCTGCGCGCTAGAGCCGGGAGCCGCATCTCTGAAGCCCGCGTGCCCAGAGCCCGGCCTCTGCAAGAGAAGCCGCCTCGGTGAGGAGCCTGCGTTCCCCCAGTCGCCACTACTAGAGAAGATCTGCAGCGACGAAGACCCAGCACGGCCAGTAAATGAATAAAAATCTTCATGAAAGGGTCAGATATGGAGAGCAACGGAACTGCAGAGACTGCGATAAGGCCAAGGACTTAGCCTGGATGCTATGCCTAAATTTGGGATGGTTTTCATGACAGAATGAATTGAGGTATTCAACTGGTTGAATCTGGGTGAATGTAAGAAAATTTTGACCACCTATGACAACCAGCCTAGGTTATATCTGAATTCATCTATAAGGAATATTTTTTAAAAATTATTCTAATAAAGTTTCACTTTAGTGTATTATCATTCATGAGGAATAAAGCGTTATTCTTATAACATTACAGTTTATGAGATGAAAATAAAAACTTGACCAGTTCAAGTTTAAGGTAAAGAAAAATAGGTACAAAATATGGAGTTGCTATCGCTATTTAGTTTCGTTTTCCCATGTAACCACCATATATGTGTTATTTTAGTGGTTGCAGAGAACTTCCGGAGAAGGCGATGGCACCCCACTCCAGTCCTCTTGCCTGGAGAATCCCCTGGAAGGAAGAGCCTGGTGGGCTGCAGTCTGTGGGGTCGCTGAGAGTCGGACACGACTGAGCGACTTCACTTTCACTTTTCACTTTCATGCATTGGAGAGGGAAATGGCAACCCACTCCAGTGTTCTTGCCTGGAGAATCCCAGGGACGGGGGAGCCTGGTGGGCTGCCGTCTATGGGGTCTCACAGAGTCGGACACGACTGAAGCGACTTAGCATCAGCAGCAGCCGCAGAGCTGCTCGCAAAATCACTCAACCGTTTTCTTTTTGTTTATCATGTGGGTAGTTTCCAGACTTTCCTATAACAATGGCATTTTCATAAACCGCTTCTGTGTGTATGCTGATCTTATTTATTTGCGTTTAGTTTTTACTGGAGTGTAGTTGAGTTACAACATTGCATTGGTTTCTACTGCACAGCACAGTGAATCAGCTGTATGTACACATATATCCTCTCTTTTCTGGATTTCCTTCCCATTTAGGTCACCCACACAGCCCTGAATAAGGTTTCCTGTGTTATACAGTAGGGACTGATTCATGACCTATTTTATACATAGACTCAATAGTGTATACAGCAGTAAATAGCTACTGCAGGGGCCTTTGATTTTGGCTAGATTTCACCTGATGAAATAGGAGGGTGATTCAGCATCTAGAATTTAAAGATCAGGGTAAGAAGTCAGTGGCAGGATGGTGAACCAGATAAGCAGTGCTTTATAGCCTGGGGAAATGGTATATCTATTAGGAGAGCCAGGGGTTTGTCTAGCAATTGATAATCCTCTCCAGGAACAGAATTCAGTCCTGTTGGTGGTGAAAATTGGCCACTAGATGGAAATTACAAAGATTTGGTTATAAAGATTGAAAAATTGCAGGTTGATTGGCTGCCCATTACAAGCATCTCCTGGGAACTAGAGACCACTTAGAACTGAGGGGAAAGGAGGATAGAAATTTGTCTTGAAAGGTGACAAAGATGAATATATCATTTTTTTTTTTTTACCAAATACCAGCTAAGATCCCAGCTAAGAACATAAATGGAGTTGAGAGAATGAAGAGAAGAATTATGTAAAAAAAAACTAAGAGAAAAAGAAAAAAGAAGCCTTAACTGAGGAGAATAAAATTATGAAAACTAGTGTGCTGCCAGTGGAAAAGAACTTGCCTGCCAATTCAGGAGACAAAAGAGAAGTGGGTTCAGTCCCTGGGTCAGGAAGATCCCCTGGAGGAGGGCATAGCAACCCGCTCCAGTGTTCTTGCCTGGAGAATCCCATGGGCAGAGGAGCCTGGAGGGCTACAGAACATAGGGTCACAAAGAGTCAACCATGACTGACGCAACTTAGCGCACACACTGTGTTTTTAAAAAGAGTAAATAATTCAGGAGAGTTTTTGTCCTTTTCTCTTAACTGTTATAAGTATAATCAAGCATGCCACAATCTACAACACCATGAAAAACAGGGATAAAACATGCATGTACAATGAAACTGAATAGCTTCAATGAAGGATGCTGAAGGGTAAATTTCAAGCAGGTTGTCGATTTCTCTAAAAAATCTTAAAAGAACAGCCTGGGTACAAGGAGAGTGGAAAAGACAGGAAAACTGCAAACCCTTCAGCAGCTATTAAACAGAGGCAAATGAGGAAAAATAAATAAATATTAATTCACCCAAATAAAGGTCTATGAGGTATGGACTTTTATTATGAGACTTAGTATTTATGATTTTCTTACCCAAAAGGAATAATTAATTGCTGAATGCTGAGGGAAAATGCATGCAAGGTAATACTGTTGGATTTCCCACTTCTGTTTCCCAAACACTCTCAAAATTGTGTTAATCAGGGGCACAATGTTTCAATTATACAAGATGAATAAATTCATGAGATAACAAGGTACAGTAGTGTGTAGTTAAAATATTAGTTAAAAATATTATATCATATACTTGAAATCTGCTGAGAGGGTAAATCTTAAGTGTTCTCACCCTTCACACTACACACACACACACACACACACACACAAAGAAATCAAAAGAAGCTGGTGTCTATGTGAGCTGATGGTATGTTAGCGTGGTTATGGTGATTGTTTCACAATGTACATGTATATCAAAACATCAAGTTGTACAACCTTCTGTGTTGCTCAGTCGTGTCCAAGTCTTTGAGACTCCATGGACTGTAGCCAGCCAGGCTCCTCTGCCCATGACAAAATTACTGGAGCAGATTGCCATTTCCTATTCCAGGCGATCTTACTGACCCAGGGATCAAACCCACATATCTTATGTCTCCTGCATTGGCAGGTAGGTTCTTTACACTAGTGCCACCTGGGAAGCCCTGTACAACCTTATGTAAATACAATTATTTGTCAATTTTACTTCATTAAGTCAGAAAAAAAGTGTATCATAACAAATAGCATTCCCATGAAGTAGACTCCAAATAGAAATATTTCAAGAGGACAACTATGAAAAATGAAACCACAATAAACAATATAAATGAAAAAATAAATTGGAAATGAAGGGAAGAAAGATAAAATCAAGGAGCTGTTACAGGAATATGCATCAGAGGAGGAATTAATCTGATTAGCTGAAGGACATTCATTTATATTTATACTGTTGAAGAAGCAACAAGATTATTCCTAGTGGAAAAATCAATATTAGACTCCAGTACGTCTGACTTCAGAGTCTGTGTTTTTAACCATCATGTGACGCATAAATTTGAAAACAAAACAAAGATAAATAAAAATAAAGGAAAAAAATAAAAATTAAGAAATAAAAGTAAAATTAAGGGATAAAAATGTATATATTCTATTTATTGGTAGAAATGTATTGTTATATATATATATATGGATGTTTAAGAACTGTTTCTTTGAATACTTCAATTAGATCTATAAAATACTAGCTCATACAAATCACAGAGAAAGCAAAAAAAACAAAAAACATACGTCAAATTAGAAAAAATAACCAGCCAAAAATCAGAAGGCATTAAGGGAATCAAAATAGAAGAATTCGTTCAACTATACAAATAAATTCAAAATCCTGGTAAAAGATGAAAACGTGAATAATTCCAAATTGATCTGAGAGATAGAAAACCTTAAGTAGACCAGTGGCCATAGGCTAAAGTGAAAGCATTTCATGATATACGTCTGAAGACAAATGCCAGGCCCAGATTCTTTCACAGACGCGGCTCTCTGACTAGTTCAAGTAATTATATATATATATACATATATATATATATATACACACACATAAATGTATATACATGGAATCTTATTTAAACTTTCATAGACTACAGAAAGAAGAGAGGCTTCCTATTTTTTTTTTCTTTAGTTAGGATAACTTTTATGCCATACCTCCAAATAAAAGTAAAGGATACCACACAGAATCCCTACAATGGCAGACCAAGATCCAGATTTCTCCAGTAGATCCTTGAGAAACCCAGAGTCCTTACCAGTGACCTTCCTGCTCACACCGTCTCTAGCCATGCTGGGCACCTCACATCTTAGGACTTCTTCCTTTTGCTGCTCCCTCTGTGAGAGCCTTTCCCCAGGCAGCCTCATAGCTAAGGCCCTCCTCCAAGTGTTTGTCAAACCTCCCCTTTAACAACTGAGGCCTGCCCGAGTCACTAGCAGTCTTTCTGTTTAAATCAGCGACCACCTCCCACATCTCTTCTGGAGTCCTTCTGCTGCGGTTGTTTGTTTTTCTTCTCTTCTGATAGCATTTACCAGCTGCTATCACATTATGTAACTGACTTACTGTTGATCTCCCTCATAAGAGGGGAGCAGAAAGAGCAGTGGTTTTTATCAGTTT
This sequence comes from Odocoileus virginianus, assembly GCF_023699985.2. Classification (NCBI taxonomy): domain Eukaryota; kingdom Metazoa; phylum Chordata; class Mammalia; order Artiodactyla; family Cervidae; genus Odocoileus; species Odocoileus virginianus. The sequence continues at coordinate 5,156,657 of NC_069682.1, forward strand.
TCTTTGCTGATCTATTCTAAGCACCTAGAAGGGAGTGAAATATGATGAATTCTCAGTATCTACTTATTGAACTGGGCTTCCCTGGTGGCTCAGATGGTAAAGAATCCACGTGCACTGTGGGAGACCTGGGTTCAATACCTGGGATGGGAAGGTCCCCTGGAGGCGGGCATGGCAACCCGCCCCAGTATTCTTGCCTGGAGAATCCCCATGGACAGATTAGGATCCAACCCTAACAATAACCCTAACCCACGGACTGAGGAGCCTGGTGGGCTACAGTCCATAGGGCCGCAAAGAGTCAGACACAACTGAGTGACTAAGCACATTTATTGAATTAATGACTTGATTACTTCCTTAAAATTTGATTTCTTCAGCTTTCTTCTTTCTTTTTTGGAACTGCTATATTTATATATTGCTTCGCCTGGATTGATCTCCTAAGTTTCTTATCTTTTAAAAACACGTTTTTCATCTTTTTCTTACAGTTCTACTTTCTGGGATTGCTCTTGAAGATTCCCCTCTAGCCTTTGAATGAACTTTTTGATATTTATTTTTAATTTTCAGGGACTCTATGTTGCTTTCTGATTTTTCTTTTATTATACAGCATTCTATTCCTATCTCCTAAATGTCATGTTTTCCCTTATCTATCTGCATGTATGAAATGTACAATTTTTAAGGCTTTTTATCACTCATTTTATAAATTTTTAGAAACAGCCAGAAACTGATAATGGTGAAATCCTATTGGAAATAGAAATGAGGGAGTGAAAGAGACTTTAATTTTTCATTTTATATCCACTGGTACTATTTGACTGCCTTATATGTTATTTTTATAATGATATTAATAGCAATAATAATGAGGAAGAGGAGAATAAAGAAGAAAAGTCATTAGACAAGCACCTTAACTTTTGACCAATACATTATCATATTCATGCAGCTCAAGAAAAGGACTATCCTTAAAATCACCATAGGCCCAGACAAAAATTCGGGTTTCATCAGGCAGCTTAATGTCCCTCTGCATTCTATAGTAGTTCTTCGGTGAATAATTTAGAGTCCCCATAATGAGTTCTGCTAAGCAGTGTGCCTGTCCATCCTTATATTATCTATTACAGAGAGAGACTTTGATGAAGGACCTTAATACGAACTGTTATTCATCTGTAGTTTTGCTACTTGAGTCTTGCAATCTTGGGTCCCTTCAGCTGGTCAAGCAGCAGTCTAAACGATAAATCTTTCAGTCATCCTTATTTGGTAGTTCCACTTTGACTATTGGGCCTCCACAAATGACCTATTTCCTAGTATAAACCTTAACTGTTTTCTTGACAAACACGAACTGGGGGCCTGAGCCATCAGTCCCAAAGAAGAGCGTGACAAAGGAAGGTGACGTCTGTATCCAGGTTAGACAGCTTGTGCCAAGCTCCTGGCTATCCTGTTGTTTGAGGCACTTTGGGACAGACGTGGCTGAGCCCAGCCTTCCACACACAGTTTCCTTAGGCAGATACTGCCAGGAGCAGAGGCGCCAGGCGAAAGATACTGGGTAGCTGCCCCTGAGATTCTGCAGCCATCCGAGGGATCCCCAGAGGTGCTGCCAACAGCTGGATTGCCACTGAGGTTATGCAAGAATTTCAGACCCACAACTGTCCTCACGTCCTCGCCTTCTACTTGCCCTGCCAGCTTCCATAGCCCAAGGCTTCACGAGGTCTGACACTAATTCTAGAGCACGCCCCCTGCCCCATCCTGCTTCTTTCTGTTCAACTGTTTTCTTTGTGTTTGTTTGTTTAGGTAATTTTTATAAAAGTACTTTTATTTATTTATTTTCCATTTATTTTTATTAGTTGGAGGCTAATTACGTTACAATACTGTAGTGGTTTTTGCCATACATTGACATGAATCAGCCATGGATTTACATGTGTTCCCCATCCTGATCCCCCCTCCCACCTCCTTCCCCATCCCATCCCTCTGGGTCTTCCCAGTGCACCAGCCCTGAGCACTTGTCTCTGTTTTCTTCATTGGAATCTTTAGGAGGCTTCTCCACCTTGTCACTGAAGGACTTATTCATATCTACCATTGGCAACACTAAGAAGTAAAACCCTTTGTTTATTATAAGCAAACTCAACCAAAACGGAAGGCATCTTTTCAGATCTTGTTCTCTATTAACTGTTCACTTACTCAACAAGCCCAGTACCCTTCTAAGCACTGGGGATATTTTGGTGAACAAAGTAGACAAAAATCTTTATTGTCACGAAGCATATATTCTATTAAGAATATATGTGCCCTCTGAGTGAAAAGCTTTTGTAACATAAAATATCAATCTCAAAGGAATTATCTTTATCAGATGCTCTTGAGTGCTCAAAGACTATCCACAATGTTAAGGAATTAAATAATAATAGATTGGGGCAATCTACTTATAATCTCTTTTAGGAAATGTTGTTTTGAAATATATCTTTAAAAATAATCAATGTTTTGTGTTAGACTATTTCTATTGTTCTAAAGCAATGTATTATAGGGCAAAGAGATCTGGGTTAGGCATCAGAAGACACATATTCAAATTCTGTCTCTGCTCTTAGGGTGATTTTGGGGAAGTTATTTCACTGCTCCGAGCATTGGTTCTGCCTGTCTGCTCTTTCCCTGACCCCTCCATAAAAAAGGATTGCAATACCCATTGGGATGTTTTTTATTTTTACTTTTTTATTTATTTATTTAGCTGGTCCAGGTCTCAGTTGTGGAACATGGTATATGTGTATTTTTTCTTAGTTGCCCCATGTGCGAGCTCTTAGTTGCAGCATGAGGCCTCTTAGTTGCAGCATGTGGGATCTAATTCCATGACCAAGGGCTGAACCTAGTCTCCTGCATTGGAAGCACAGTCTGAACCACCAGACTTGGGAAGTCCCTCTGCTGGGATGATATTAAGATCAGTTATGTCAGCAATTTAGAACCGCCTGATGCAAAACAAGGCACTGTATGTAGATGCCTTGTCTGTACAAAGAGAAAGGATTGGAAGTCTGGGTCAGAGCCCTCGATCCCAGCAGGGGAGCCTCCCATATTCAGCTTCTGCAGCTCGTGTGGGTGGAGGTGGGCTGTGCCTACCTGCGCCCTGTGGGGGAAGCAGTTGGAGCAGACAGTGGAGCCCACTCAGTTCAGGCTGTAGATGTAGGAGGCTTTAGGACTGGACACTTCACAGATGGCCCTCCTGATGCAGGAAGGCCCTCCACTTGAGCCATTTTCTTATGAAATAGCCTTGATTTGACTACTGCAGTGTATTTGGAATGAAAACCCATGCTAACTTCCTTCAGATCCTTTTATGACAAGCCCCAGTGTCCTCAGGAAAAATATGGAGAAAATCTAATTCAGAGAAGCAAGAAGAAAGGTCCCAAGCTGAATTATGGTAAGGGTGCATTGCAGAGCAGCTTAATTTATTTTTCACTATTATAAAGGTGAATTACATGCTCCTGGTTTCTCTAATTCAGAGGAAGAACTGTTAGATGCAAAGTAAAAGGTCCATCAAAATGACGGTGCTGTGGGTGACTCCCTCCAACAACCCTTAAAGAGGCTTATTTAGGATGATGTAAAAAGGGAGAAGACCAGAGACATAAATTTGGGGCCTCCTGAAATGTACTTGCAGCTGGGTTCACAGGAGGCCAGGATGAGACTGATTCCCACAGGTTTGAATAGGGAATTTAAGCTGCTCAAAAAAGAAAATATAAATCAGTTCAGTTCAGTCACTCAGTGGTGTCTGACCATTTGTGACCCCATGGAATGCAGCATGCCAGGCTTCTCTGTCCATTACCAACTCCCAGAGCCTACTCAAACTCATGTCCATTGCGTCAGTGATGCCACCCAACCATCTCATCCTCTGTCGTCCCTTTCTGCTCCCGCCATCAATCTTTCCCAGCATCAGGGTCTTTTCCAATGAGTCAGTTCTTCACATCAGGTAGCCAAAGTATTGGAGTTTCAGCATCAGTCCTCCCAATGAATATTCAGGACTGATTTCCTTTAGGATGGACTGGTTGGATCTCCTTGCTATCCAAGGGACTCTCAAGAGTCTTCTCCAGCACCACAGTTCAAAAGCATCAATTCTTTGGCACTCAGCTTTCTTTATAGTCCAACTCTCACAACCATACATGACTACTGGAAAAAACCATAGCCTTGACTAGATGGACCTTTGTTGGCAAAGTAATGTCTCTGCTTTTTTAATATGCTGTCTAGGTTGGGCATAACTTTTTTTCCAAGGAGCAAGCATTTTTTAATTTCATGGCTGCAGTCACCATCTGCAGTGATTTTGGAGCCCCTCCCCCCCCAAAAGAGTTTGTCACTATTTCTACTGTTTCCCCATCTATTTCCATGAAGTGATGGAACTGGATACTATGAACTTAGTTTTCTGAATGTTGAGCTCTAAGCCAACTTTTTCAATCTCCTCTTCATCAGGAAGCCCTTTAGTTCTTCTTCACTTTCTGCCATAAGGGTGGTGTCATCTGTATATCTGAGATTATTGATATTTCTCCCAACAGTCTTGATTCCAGCTTGTGTTTCATCTAGCCCAGCATTTCACATGATGTACTCTGCATGTAAGTTAAATAAGCAGGGTGACAACATACAACCTTGAAGTATTCCTGTCCTGATTTGGAACCAGTCTGTTGTTCCATGTCCAGATCTAACTGTTGCTTTTTGAACTGCATACAGATTTCCCAGGAGGCAGGTCAGGTAGTCTGATATTCCCATCTCTTTAAGAATTTTCCACAGTTTGTTGGGATCTACACAGTCAAAGGCTTTGGCATAGTCAATAAAGCAGAAATAGATGTATTTTCTGGAACGCTCTTGCTTTTTCAGTGATCCAGCAGATTTGGCAATTTGATTTCTGGTTCCTCTGCTTTTTCTAAACCCAGCTTGAATATCTAGAAGTTCACGTACTGTTGAAATATACTCATGTACTGTTGAAAATACAAAAAGATAAGTTAAAAGCAACTTTCATTGAAGACAGATTAATGAATACATAGATTTAATATATGAAGGCACAAGTCATGATTCAAGAAAAGGAATTATTCTATCCTATCAGAAAAGGAGAGAAAGAAAGGAAAAGGGGAGAAGATAAAGATGTGAGAAAGCAACATTCTTATAGGAACTTTATTTTATTCTAAAATTTGGGGGAAAAAATCTTCTAAGTTATCCATCCATCCAAATGATGTGTATAATTATTGAGACAAGTTGACAACACTAATATATGTTGTGTCTTGGAATATCTGAGCTTTGTAATGGCAGATATAAATAGGGTTCCAGGACCCAGTTCCAAAGTGTGCCTTCCCCACAACAAACAGTTCTCGGACACCAGCTGGTCATCCAAGAATACAGCTCAATTTTGATGTTATCCCGAAGACAGAATCTACCCAGAGATAGAGTCAAATGCCACAGGTAAAGGCGCTCAGTCCGGCAAGATGGTGTCCTCCTTCTGACGCCCTGGTTGTTCCTGCGCTTCTGACTGACTGGTCAGACGTCCCCACCACTCCGTCCCTTCGTGTGATTACTTTGCTAGAGCTGCTCTCAGAACTCAGGAAAACCCATTCATTCACTAGGTTACTCATTTATTACAAAGGATATCAAATGATACAAATGAACAAGGAGGTGAAGAGGTACACAGGGCAGAGTCCCTACCAAAGGAGCTTCTGTCCTCATGGGGTTTGGGACCCAGCACGGAGGCACACGGAAGCATTCTGGTTCTCCAAGGTCGAGGCTCCCTGAACCCTCTCCTTCTGGATTTTTATGGACGCTTCATTATATAGACGCGATTGCATAACTCATTGGCCACTTGTAACTGATTCAACCTCTAACCCTACTCCCTTTCCCAGAAATTAAGTGGGACTGATTTCTTTTTTGCAATGGTATTTTCAATATTCAAGTAATAAAATCAGTTGCTTGTGTACTGTTTTTGTTTGTTAAATTGTGTCATTCTTGTTAGCATGTACTGTTGTATCTTCAGTGACTAAAAATAGATGGATGGCTCAGAAGGGCTCACTTGCTCTGTCATGTCTGACTCTTTGTGGCCCCATGGACTATAGGCAGCCAGGCTCCTCTGTCCATGGGATTTTCCAGGCAAGAAAATTGGAACACGTTGCCATTTCCCACTCCAGGAGATCCTCCCAACCCAGAAATCAAACCTGCCACTCTTGTGTCTCCTGCCTTGGCAGGAATATTCTACACTACTAGCACCACCTGGGAAGCCTAGGTGACTCAGAATTACTTCATTAAAGATAAAAGTTCTATTAACAACAACAAAGAAGATTATAGTCAATAAAATCATGACATAAATGGTAAACAGGTGTGAATGCAGGATATGACTCTATATAAACTGATAATTCCACACATGTAGCTATAAATTAAAAATACAAAGGAGAAATACAATGGTTAATGTAAAAAATTAAAATTTCATTGAACTAGTGAAGCTTCCATTTCCAATATGCCTCCTAAGAAGCTTTCGAAAGTGTTTTGAAGCCATCTATGTTTTCATGTCATTTTAAAATAAATAAAAGAAACTTGTACATATTTTTCAGAACAAATGAAAACAAATGTAGATCAAAATGGATCAATCTCTCTCTCTTAAAAAATGAGAGATGCATAAATTCAGTTTTTCTCTTTACAGCAAAAACTAATATTAATCTTATTATTGCCAAAATGCTATAAAACCAACCATAAAATTAATGACAAGTATAATGCATGGAAAGAAAATTGAACAAGCCATGGCCAAAAAGTCATTATCAAAATTCCTTCATACATCAATATTCCTGGGTAATTTGTTATAGCATTAGCTGCTATGATTAATACAATCTCAATCTGACTCAAAAGCATCATCAAAAAAGTCCCTATCGTCCCACCCTGAGGATAATCTGTCCCATTCCCTGAGTAGTTTCATGTCTAGCATATTTCCATGTGCATATTTTACTTGATCATCTCCCTGCTAGTATCACGAAGTCATCAGATTACAGGGATCAGTTGAGTATCTTTTTGTTTGAATCTGCTTAGTCCTTTCCTAGAGATAACCATCATGTTAGTTGGGTTTCTTCCAAGTGAGTATAAATTATATTGTACCTTTGTGACCCACACTATGCAAAAAATCAGCTGCTTTTTTTTTTAAGTTGATTTTATAGACACCAGTTGTACTAAACTGATATGTCTTTTTCCCTGTCCTTGTATATTTGATTTAAGGCAAAAGCCAATTTTCTTCATTCGGTTATGTCTATTTACTTTAGAGTATTATTTGAACTTGTATGCCCTCGTGTGTTTTATTGTTCACTGCACTGTGCACCATTGTATTTACTCTAATTACTGTATGTGTGCTAACAAGTGTTCCAATTTACAGTTGGACAAAACTAGAAGTGAATCAAATTTCACAGGAGATATTCTCAACAGATGGAGAAATGGATGAAAAATTTCTGTTTTATGCTAAAAATTCAAAGTAAAGAAGATAGTTTCTGATTGTTTTCTGAGCACTGATGTAGACTAGAAAGCATGCCTCGACGTAAATGTTAATACAGGCCCCACCAGAATGAACAATGAACAGTAAACAGTGCTGCTGTGAGAATGAGGGCCTGCGCCTGGTTTCCCAGTCATTAGGTGATTTATTCACACAGAACAGTTAGCAGCCAACAATTTGCCTCCTAATCACAATTCAGATTGGAAGGACACAGTAAAAATTGTTAATTAACTAAATAGTAATCAGCAAACAAGTTAACGCTGGCAAAACAAGACTTCACTTTTCCACACTGAAGTCTGTTGGCTTTAGAGAGAAATGGTGAATTTAAGTCCTTGAGATGAAGTTTGAGATAAAAGCATTTCCTCACCACCTGGACCAAGACTGGAAAACATGACTGTGTTTTCCATTTTCTTCCTCCCAGTATACCATCACATAGTTAGGGTCTTTGGAAGCATAAACATGTCACCCAGGGTCAAAAGCCCACAATTTTAAAATCAAAGATTAGAATGAATCAGGATTTTTTAAGGAAATTCAAATTTTGGTACTATGGTTCCATTACTAAAAATTTAACTTTTCTCCAACAATTAATAATTTTCTTGACTGCTTTGCTAAGAAGGAAATTGATGTCCCAATTGTTGTTGTTAAGTTGTTAACATAACAACTTAATTTATGAAAATTTTCTCTCTCCCCCAATATTGTAAGTGTATTTACTTTTTGTGAAAGAATTTCATGGCCCAGGTGACACAAGAGAAGAGGAAGACAAATGAACAACAAGCACTACTATTCAGATCTGAATTCAACAAGCATAAGAACAAGGAATCCTCTTGCAAGATGAAATATGTAACCTTTCAGGATTTGAAGGTTTATGTGAATATTAATTCAGCACCAAAAGCACTGAAAGTGATCATTGACAACCACAATTATATGTTCATCATGTGCTTTGTTCAAATTAAATTGCCAGTTATCTGTCAAGCCAAACAGGGGCCACCATCCCTCCTGACACATAATTGTGGGTTAGGGTTTTCTAACTTTGTTTGAAGTAAATATAATAGTAAAAAAAAGAAGTGACTGAATAATGATTACTTATCAGGTTATCCATCATTAAGCTAACTATAAAAACATTGGTAAAAAGTTTACCATTTTATTGTTCTCAAAAATATGAAACAGTTATAAAATTTAAAATTATTTACATGTGTTTCCTTTGTATTTAAAATTTTGATGACTTTTTTCAACTTACCTAAAACTGATGGCCCAAATAAAATGCCAAATAACCATTACATGATCTCCTAAAGTCAAAAAATTGACAACACTATTATAAAAATTACCCCATCACTCAAGATAAACATGAGACAATTTAACAGTCAGATTTACTAATTATACTGTCAAATTTAAAAACTGAAAACCAAATATACTTTATTTTAGGTATTCAAATCTACTAATTGAAGTGATATAACCTCTTATGACTTAAAAAAATCAGAGAATTCAAATTGAGGACTAGAAGATACAGGTAAAGGTTTAAAGAATGAGAAGATGCATAAAATGCTTAACATGAATGATCACCCTTACTGGTTTAACTTAGTGTGATGGACACAGGAGTGCACGATAATGCCTTTATATTCCAGATGCTGTTCACATCATCCGCCTTGACATTCTCTTAGCTCAGATACATGCATTCACCCACTCAGTTGTACACAAAACACTAATTGAGCACCTAGTATATGCCAGAATCTGTTTTAGGTATGGCATAGACATCAAACACAATACACCAATGTTCTTATTCTCATGGAACTTACATCCTAGAGAGGAGAAATAATAATTTAAAAAGGCTTCATAATTAAAAGCATCAGTCAGTTTGTTCAGTTGCTCAGTCATGTCCGACTCTTTGCAACCCCATGAACCGCAGCACACCAGGCCTCCCTGTCCATCACCAACTCCCAGAGTCTACCCAAACCCATGCCCATCGAGTCGGTGATGCCATCCAGCCATCTCATCCTCTGTTGTCCCCTTCTCCTCCTGCTCTCAATCCCTCCCAGCATTAGGGTCTTTTCCAATGAGTCAACTCTTCTCATGAGATGGCCAAAGTACTGGAGAGTTTCACCTTCAGCATCAGTCCTTCCAATGAACACCCAGGACTGATCTCCTTTAGGATGGACTGGTTGGATCTTCTTGCAGTCCAAGGGACTCTCAAGAGTCTTCTCCAACACCACAGTTCAAAAGCATCAATTCTTCAGTGCTCAGCTTTCTTCACAGTCCAACTCTCACATCCATACATGACCACTAGAAAAACCACAGCCTTGACCAGACGGACCGTTGTTGGGAAAGGAATGTCTCTGCTTTTTAATATGCTGCCTAGGTTGGTCATAACTTTGCTTCCAAGGAGTAAGTGTCTTTTAATATCATGGCTGCAGTCACCATCTGCAGTGATTTTGGGGCCCCAAAAAATAAAGTCTGACACTGTTTCCACTGTTTCCCCGTCTATTTCCCATGAGGTGATGGGACCAGATGCCATGATCTTAGTTTTCTGAATGTTGAACTTTAAGCCAACTTTTTCACTCTCCTCTTTCACTTTCATCAAGAGGCTTTTTAGTTCATCTTCACTTTCTGCCATAAGGGTGCTGTCATCTGCATATCTGAGGTTATTGATATTTCTCCTGGCAATCTTGATTCCAGCTTGTGCTTCATCCAGTTCAGCGTTTCTCATGATGTACTCTGCATGTAAGTTAAATAAGCAGGGTGACAATACACAGTCTTGACAGACTCCTTTTCTTATTTGGAACCAGTCTGTTGTTCCATGTCCAGTTCTAACTGTTGCTTCCTGACCTGCATACAGGTTTCTAAAGAGGCAGGTCAGGTGGTCTGGTATTCCCATCTGTTTCAGAATTTTCCACGGTTTATTGTGATCCACACAGTTGAAGGCTTTGGCATAGTCAATAAACAGAAATAGATGTTTTTCTGGAACTCTCTTGCTTTTTTGATGATCCAGCGAATATTGGCAATTTAATCTCTGGTTCCTCTGCCTTTTCTAAAACCAGCTTGAGCATCTGGAAGTTCACGGTTCACATATTGCTGAAGCCTGACTTGGAGAATTTTGAGCATTATTTTACTAGTGTGTGAGATGAGTACAATTGTGTGGTAGTTTGAGCATTCTTTGGGATTGCCTTTCTTTGGGATTGGAATGAAAACTGACCTTTTCCAGTCCTGTGGCCACTGCTGAGGTTTCCAAATTTGCTGGCATATTGAGTGCAGCACTTTCACAGCATCATCTTTCAGGATTTGAAATAGCTCAACTGGAATTCCATCACTTCCACTAGCTTTGTTCATAGTAATGCTTTCTAAGGACCACCTGACTTCACATTCCAGGATGTCTGGCTCTAGATGAGTGATCACACCATCATGATTATCTGGCTCATGAAGAGCTTTTTTGTACAGTTTTTCTGTGTATTCTTGCCACCTCTTCTTAATATCTTCTGCTTCTGTTAGGTCCATACCATTTCTGTCCTTTATTGAGCCCATCTTTACGTGAAATGTTCCATTGCTATCTCTAATTTTTTGAAGAGATCTCTAGTCTTTCCCATTCTGTTGTTTTCCTCTATTTCTTTGCATTGATTGCTGAGGAAGGCTTTCTTATCTCTCCTGGCTATTCTTTGGAACTCTGCATTCAAATGGGAATATCTTTCCTTTTTTCCTTTGCTTTTCACTTCTCTTCTTTTCACAACTATTGGTAAGGCCTCCTCAGACAACCATTTTGCCTTTTTGCATTTCTTTTCCATGGGGATGGTCTTGATCCCTGTCCCCTGTACAATGTCATGAACCTCCATCCATAGTTCATCAGGCTCTCCGTCTATCAGATCTAGTCCCTTAAATCTATTTCTCACTTCCACTGTATAGTCATAAGGGATTTGATTTAGGTCATACCTGAATGGTCTAGTGGTTTTCCCTACTTTCTTCAGTTTACATCTGAATTTGGCAATAAGGAGTTCATGATCTGAGCCACAGTCAGCTCCAGGTCTTGTTTTTGCTGACTGTATAGAGCTTTTCCATCTTTGGCTGCAAAGAATATAATTGGGCCGTGCCCAAGAGGAGCTACCCAACGCCCAAGGTCAGGGGCCATGCCTGAAGTCAGGGGCGGCGGCCCAGAGGAGCAACCCCACCTCAGAGGAGCAGCTGCTACATGGGTGCAGGAGGGCCGAGAGGAGCTACTCCACGTTCAAGGTCAGGAGGCTCCGCCCGTGAGGAGATACCCCTCATCCAAGGTAAGGAGCAGCTGTGAAGAGATAGCCCACGTCCAAGGTAAGAGAAACCCAAGTAAGGTGGTAGGTGTTGCAAGAGGGCATCAGAGGGCAGACACACTAAAACCACAATCACAGAGAACTAGCCAATCTGATCACAGGACCACAGTCGTGTCTAACTCAATGAAACTAAGCCATGCCCTGTGGGGCCACCCAAGGCAGTCAGGTCATGGTGGAGAGGTCTGACAGAATGTGATCCACTGGAATGACACACCACTTCAGTATTCTTGCCTTGAGAACCCCGTGAACAGTATGAGAAGGCAAAATGATAGGATACTGAAAGAGGAACTCCCCAGGTCGGTAGGTTCCCAATATGTTACTGGAGATCAGTGGAGAAATAACTCCAGAAAGAATGAAGGGATGGAGCCAAAGCAAAACAATACCCAGTCGTGGATGTGACTGGTGATAGAAGCAAGGTCCAATGCTGTAAAGAGCAATATTACATAGGACTTTGGAATGTTAGGTCCATGAATCAAGGCAAATTGGAAGTGGTCAAACAGGAGATGGCAAGGGTGAATGTCAGCATTCTAGGAATCAGTGAACTAAAATGGACAGGAATGGGTGAATTTAACTCAGATGACCATTATATCTACTACTGTAGGCAGGAATCCCTTAGAAGAAATGGAGTAGCCATCATGGTCAACAAAAGAGTCTGAAATGCAGTACTTGGATGCAATCTCAAAAATGACAGAATGATCTCTGTTCATTTCCAAGGCAGACCATTCAATATCACAGTAATCCAAGCCTATACCCCAACCAGTAATGCTGAAGAAGCTGAAGTTGAAAGGTTCTATGAAGATCTACAAGACCTTTTAGAACTAACACCCAAAAAAGACGTCCTTTTCACTATAGGGGACTGGAATGCAAAAGTAGGAAGTCAAGAAACACCTGGAGTAACAGGCAAATTTGGCCTTGGAGTACGGAATGAAGCAGGGCAAAGGCTAATAGAGTTTTGCCAAGAGAATGCACTGGTCATAGCAAACACCCTCTTCCAACAATACAAGAGAAGACTCTACACATGGACATCACCAGATGGTCAACACCAAATTAATAGCATAGTGCTATGGTTATATATGTTCAGTTGTGTTAAATGTATTATGATTCGTTAGTAAAGCAGGAGAGGGGTTATGAAGCATCAGAGATACCCAGAAAAATCCTTACTGAGAAGGTAACTTTTTAAGAAAACAGAAATAATGAAGGCTGAAAGGCATAGCTCTATCTAGAGAAGAAGCATGCTAGGCAGAAGAAAAAGCAGAGGCAAAGCCTGTGAGTTGGGAACATTTGTGATGTGCTCAACATGGCTTGATTGTAAATGAAAGAAGTGGGATAAGGTCAGAGAAGTAACAGGATAGGGCAGTTCATAAAAAGTCTTAGAGGTTAGCAAGGACTTCTACTTTGTTCTGTAGTGAGCTGCAAAAGTCCTCTGGATGATTTTGAGCAGAGTTGTGATGCAGTCTGACTTGATGTTTCCCCAGATCATCATGACTGCTGTGAGCAGGGAGATCAATTCCTAGCTGATCCAGCTGAGAAATAATGATGGTTTGAACCAGCTGATGGCAGCAAAAGGAGTTAAAGCCATGAAAATCTGAAGGTCTATTTCATTTGTTAAATCTTCAGGATTTGGTGATGAATTGGAGGAGAGTTGCCAGACAATGAGATGAATCCAGTGGAGACAAAAGGTTTTGGTCTACATCCTTGTAAGTACAGTGGTGCCATTAACGCAGGAGAAGGGGCAGTTGGGTTTAGAGTGGGGAATACCAGGAACTCTTTTAAAGCATGATAAGTTTGCTATCCAAGGAGAGGCATTAAGTAAGAATTTGAATGTGTGCATGTGTGTGCTAAGTCGCTTCAGTCATGTCTGACTCTTTGCGACACTGTGGAGCATAGCACACCAGGCGCCTCAGTCCACAGGATTCTCTAGGCAAGAATACCGGAGTGGTTTGCATTGCCCTCCTCCGGGGATCTTCTCAACTCAGGAATCAAACCTGTGTCGCTCGTGTCTCCTGCATTGGCAGGAAGGTTCTTCAGCACTAGCACCACTCAGGAATTTGAGTATTAACATCTACAGTGGGGGTGTGGACAGGGATGCCTATATTAATCAGGATTCTGCTGCTGTAAGTGGGATGTGTGAAGCCTGCATCCTGGCGGGAGCGCTCAGGAGGTGACTCTGGACAGAAAAGGGAACAGGTTCAGGACTGAGTGCTGGGAGATTATCATATTTAGGAGTAGAGGAGGAAAACAAGAACTAGGAGAGGACACTGAGCAAGAGAAGCCAGGGAGGTAGGAGATGCCCAGGCAGGGGTGGTGTCCTGGAGGTTACATGGAGCGACTGTGTCAGGAAATAGAGCAATACACTGACAAGCCACGGGAACCTTGGCCACTAGGTTTACCTTTGGCAACACAGAGGTCAAGAGTGATCTTGGCAAGCACAGTTTTCAGAAAATGGTGAGGGAAAAACCAGATTGGTACATGTTGAAGAGATTTGGAAGGACATACTTTGAATTAGCAAGGATGGACAAGTTTTGCTAAATGGATGAACAAGAAATAGGTTTTTCTTTTTCTTTCTGTATATGTGTGAGGTCAAATATTTAAGAATGAATAGCAGTAAAACACGCACACAAAATGGAGTAATGGGGAAGTACTGGCTGCTGGATAAACTAAAATCCATCAATTTAAAACAATGAAGGTTTATTTGTCATTTACATAATTGTCTGATGTGTGTGGTCCTTTCCAGTGGACAGCTTTCCTATATTTAGTGATTTGGTACACTCAGTTTGTGAGAATTTTGGGTAAATACTTTTTTATTGAGATGTAATTGATTTATAATGTTATATTAGTTGTAGGTGTATCATATTGATATATGTATATACTGTTTATTACATGTATATACTGTACATAAATGTGTATATACTGCAACATGATTAATGTAATAAGCTTGGCTAGCAGTCATCACCACACAGACTTACAAAAAAGAATTTTTATTGTAATTAAGACTTTTAAGGTCTGCTGCTGCTGCTGCTGCTAGGTCAATTCGGTCGTGTCCAACTCTGTGTGACCCCATAGACAGCAGCCCACCAGGCTCCCCCGTCCCTGGGATTCTCCAGGCAAGAACACTGGAATGGGCTGCCATTTCCTTCTCCAATGCATGAAAGTGAAAAGTGAAAGTGAAGTCGCTCAGTAGTGTCTGACTCTTAGTGACCCCATAGACTGAAGCCTGCCACACTCCTCCATCCATGGGATTTTCTAGGATTTTTTTTTTAATTAGAGAAAATAATGGGATATCTTTATATGATGGGAACGATCCAGCAAAGACCTACCAAAAGTGAAAGTAGCTCAGTTGTATCTGACTCTTTGCCACCCCATGGACATTTACAGTCCATTAAATTCTCCAGGTCAGAATGCAGGAGTGGGTAGCCTTTCCCTTCTCCAGGGGATCTTCTCAACCCAGGGATCGAACCCAGGTCTCCCTGCATTGCGGGTGGATTCTTTGTCAGCTGAGTCACAAAGTGAAAGTGAAAGTGAAGTTGCTCAGTCATGTCCGACTCTTTGCGACCCCGTGGACTGCAGCCCACCAGGCTCCTCCATCCATGGGATTCTCCAGGCAAGAATACTGGAGTGGGTTGCCATTTCCTTCTCCAGGGGATCTTCCCCACCTAGGGATCGAACCCAGGTCTCCCGCATTGTAGGCAGACACTGTAACCTCTGAGCCACCAGGAAAGCCCCACCTGAGCCACAAGTGAAGCCCAAAACCTACCAAACATCTCCCTTAACCTATACTCCCTACTCCATGCACAGATATTAACCATAAAGTAACATTCAATGAGGAGGTCAGGATTTTGTTTAGACCAAACTCAAAACGATCTGTGCTACAAAACAGTTGCACTAAAGCCACCATTTCATTTTAGCTCCATCAAAATTTCTACATCAAAATGTTATGTAAATCTAACTCTTTCATGTCTGTTTTTCCTGATCTCCTTTGCAAACACTTAGAACACAGATGCATCCCTTTTAAAATGCTTTCTTTCCTAGAAGCTTTTGTGTTTTAAATCTTAAATCTAAGTTTAGAATGTAAAGCTTGTTTCTCTTTAAGTTCAACTACTAACAAGCTATAGTGTAGAAATAGTTTGGAAGTCAAGAAGATTCTTCCTATTGATTGATCCCAACAACAGACCTTGAACTAAACCAGCTCCGACAATGAACATTTCATTGGCACATCACGTAGGACTGGATCAAGAAGGTAACTTACCTTAGGCCAAGTTCCCAAGAGGAAGACCCTGAGACAGATTCCTGTGTATGTGATTTATTAAGGAAGGAGCTCTCAGGAGAGACCTGTAAGGGAATGAGAGAAGCAGATAGAACAAGGGAAGAAGCCCTCAATATAAGGACTTAACTGGTAACTAACTTCCTCCAGATTCCATGTGCTGCTCAGTCACATGAATTTTGCCTGAGCTATGTCTCTAAGAGATGAGGGGGCTGGACTTTTGTACCACGTGCTAGTCAGGTGTTGTCTGTAGCTTTCCCTCAGTGAAGCAAGGATGCAGCTTGGCCATAAAGAAGTCACGACCCAGCCAAGGAAGTTCTTGTTCTGGCCAGTTCTCAGGGAAGGGGGCATCTGGGAGTCATGAGCAGTGGCTGGGTGTGAATGAGTCACCCCAGGAAAGGTTCAGGATGGGGCAGCAGTCACGGCAGTGGCCTCAGTGCTTGCCGTCTAGGTACCTCCAGTTGCTCCTAGGAAGGATGGTGCAGGTTCGAGGTGAGCACAGGTGTTGTTGATAGCCAATGGAGACTCAGTGAAAGGAAGTGAAACATTCCAAAACCGTGATTTGCCTGAAAAGTTAGTATTTTGATCCATTGTCAATTTTCCCATGATCATCTTATCATTAGCATCCAAGCAAGCTGATCAGAATCAATATTCACCTCTGCTGGTACTGCCAGGAACTGCCCACAGAGAATTCCTGGGAGCTGAGATTCAGAAACACCTTCAAGGCTGCCTGCTATACGGAGAGCTCCAGTCTACCGAGCATCACTAATCATAGCCCTTAGGTGATGTTCTCAGTAAATGACTGTGACTCTGTACTTGACACTTTTATCTAAATTCCATGTGGCTGTTCTTTCCAGACAAGATAAAATGTTTTCGTTTTGTTGGTGCCTGACAATAATCACTACAACTGCCTCCTTGAGGCATCCATACAAACAGACTTGATGCTTTATATTCACGCCCTTAAACATGCCTATAAAATTTGACATGTGTCCATAACCGCATACTTTTGATAAACGCAAGTATATGGTGCAGGGCAATTTTAGGAGTTGGGGCAAACTTGTGTGCAGATTTTGGTCTTGATACTTTGTAGCTAAATTTGGCCAAGTCATTTAACTTCATTAGGATTCAATTTTTTTATCTTGAAAAATGGGAGTAAAACCAATCCACACCCCACCCTGAAGGATTGACATGGCTTCACATGATAAGACAGAGAAAAAACCGGGCACCGTATCTGGCTCCTTGAACCCCTGCTGTTCCTTCTCTCCCATTCAGAAGGTGAGTGGTATGTTTTCTTTGCTCCGCTTGTCCTTTGAAGGATCTCATCTGAGCTAAGCCTGGTGCCATGTTATCTTCCTGTGATATGTTTGCAGTCTGTCTTCAACTGCTCCAAGTCCTCAGGACCCTGTCAGTGTCTTCAAAAAAGGAAAAAAATAAAAATTACCCCCACGGCAACCGTATTAGAGAGAAATAGAACACTTCCTGAGTCTTCCCAAAAGAAAGGGCGGCAGTGTCCACATTTGCTTCTTA
This sequence comes from Odocoileus virginianus, assembly GCF_023699985.2. Classification (NCBI taxonomy): domain Eukaryota; kingdom Metazoa; phylum Chordata; class Mammalia; order Artiodactyla; family Cervidae; genus Odocoileus; species Odocoileus virginianus. Next base: position 5,174,184 of record NC_069682.1, read on the forward strand.
CCCACCGTCCCCTCAGGGCTGTCCTTCGAAGTCCTGGCTGCAGGCCGCAGCTCCAGCCGCCCCCACGGGGTCTCTGCCTGGCTATTGTGCTCCTTCGAGGGGTGTTTTTTTAATTTACACTCCAAACACTTACTAAAGTGTTTCTTTCCAACAAAGGTAATTGTCTGGTCGGGCCTGGTGCACTGGGAAGACCCAGAGGGAGCGGGTAGAGAGGGAGGTGGGAGGGGGGACTTGGATGGGGAATACATGTAAATCCATGGCTAATTCATTTCAATGTATAACAAAAACTACTGTAATGATGTAAAGTAATTAGCCTCCAACTAATAAAAATAAATGGAAAAATAAAATTAAAAAAATAAATTTAAATAAATAAATAAATAAATAAATATTTGGTGAAGTTCACTAGTGAAAAAAAAAAAAGGAGAGAAAGAAACCCTCATTATTGGAAAGAAGGCAAGCAGAGGGGTGGGTGAAGTTAATACAAAACAGCTTCTTTGGCTAGGGAGAAAAACTCTGTTTCTACCAGTAATTTGTGATCTGGAGCTCCTCTTGCTTTTAGGGTCTAAATAACTGTGTAAACTTCATTTGTTTCATTTGGAACTTGGCCGTCATTTCGTGTCAGGAGGAAAAGGAGAGAAACTCCCCCTGTGAGTTCATCCCCCCATCACCTGTCAGCCTCACAGGAACAAGCATCCTGCTTGTTTGTCCCTGCCCAGGCCCTTCATTTTCACACGGAAACAGCATCTTAATTATAGCCTTTAAAGGGCTGTTTCACTCCAGGATCAATATGTCTGACAAAAAGCGAGCTCAGCTAAAAGCTCATTAATTCGCATCTGACTAACTCAGGATTTGTGATTATTTTGGCAGGGGCTGAGCTAAAGTTTGCCTCTCCTATTGCTGTTTACAAAGGTTTGGTCTGGCCAATTAACTGAGAAGAACAGAATTGCCAGCGAAGTATTTAGAAGCATCTATTTGCATGGAGATAACAGGCTGATTGTAGCTTCCAGATTGCTAAATTCCAACTAGACAACCCCAGTTAACCACTATTTTGTATTAGCATTCTGACCTCACAAACCACAAAGTGCACTGACTCAAAAAATATATACAGATCCACTAATTTTATTGCCTTGTAGTTGATGCCTTTCCAGTAGTCATGTATGGATGTGAGAGTTGGACTATAAAGAAAGCTGAGCACCAAAGAATTGATGCTTTTGAACTGTGGTGTTGGAGAAGACTCTTGAGAGTCCGTTGGACTGCAAGGAGATTAAACCAGTCCATACTAAAGGAAATCAGTCCTGAATACTTTGGCCACCTGATGTGAAGAGCTGACTTATTTGAAAAGACCCTGATGCTGGGAAATTGGAGGCTGGAGGAGAAGGGGATGACAGAGGATGAGATGGCTGGATGGCATCACCGACTCGATGGATGTGAGTTTGAGTAAGCTCCAGGTGTTGGTGATGGACAGGGAGGCCTGGCGTGCTGCAGTCCATAGGGTTCCAAAGAGTCGGGCACAACTGAGCTGAACTGAACTGAACTGAGTTGATGTCTTTGGTATATCATATCACATCCTCCATCCTGCCTGATTTCAGCTGCAACTGCAGTGGACATGTCCATGTGGAGTCAACCCATCTCTGCAGGCAGCATCCACTCTCCAATAAGGGGTATGTGCGACCACTCCCCTTTTTTCTCAGGGCCTCCTCTGAACCCATAGGAAGGGCAGGGCAGAAGATTAGGATGTTAACACCTGTAGGGATGATGCTCCACCAGTGGAGGTGCTGGATCTATTGATGGACATTTGGGGAGTCCTTCTTAAGCTTCTCAGAAGTTCTGGCAGGAGTGAGTTACTCTGGCTGACACCTGGGACCTTCATCATTGTGTTTATGTTGTCCTGTCTAACTTCCCTTCTTCATATCATCACTTTTTAAATAAACTACTTGATTCCAGTCTCCTTTGGGGGGAAACTTAAACTAAGGCATCCACTTCTTCAAAATTGCATATGAAGTTATATGTTTGAGATGCTTGCTCTTTCCTTGCTAAATGCATTCCTCTCCTGTGCTTCATGGGTTTCAGTTCAGTTTAGTTCAGTCACAAAGTTTCGTGTCCAACCATTTGCGACCCCATAGACTGCAGCACGCCAGGCCTCCCTGTCCATCACCAACTCCCAGAGCTTACTCAAACTCATGTCCATTGAGTCAGTGATGACATCCAACCATCTCATCTTCTATCGTTCCCTTCTCCTTCTGCCTTCAATCTTTCCCAGCATCAAGGTCTTTTCCAATGAGTCCATTCTTCACATTAGGTGGCCAAAGTGTTGGAGTTTCAGCTTTAGCATCAGTCCTTCCAATGAATATTCAGAATTGATTTCCTTTAGGATGGACAGGCTGGATCGTCTTGCAGTCCAAGGGACTCTCAAGAGTCTTCTTCAGCACTACAGTTCAAAAGCATCAATTCTTTGGCACTCAGCTTTCTTTATGGTCCAACTCATATTCATACATGACTACTGGAAAAACCATAGCCTTGACTAGATGGACCTTTGCTGGCAAAGTAATGTCTCTGCTTTTTATTATGCTGTATAGGTTGGTCATAACTTTTCTCCCAAGGAGCAAGCATCTTTTAATTTCATGGCTGCAGTCACCATCTGCAGTGATTTTGGAGCCCCAAAAAATACAGTCTGCCACTGTTTCCACTGTTTCCCTATCTACTTGTGATGAAGTGATGGGACCAGATGCCATGATCTTAGTTTTCTGAATGTTGAGTTTTAAGCCAACTTTTTCACTTTTCTCTTTCAGTTCCATCAAGAAGCCCTTTAGTTCTTTGTTTTCTGCCATAAGGGTGGTGTCATCTGCATATCTGAAGTTATTGATAATTCTCCCGGCAGTCTTGATTCTAGCTTCTGCTTCTTCCAGCCCAGTGTTTCTCATGATGTACTCTGCATATAAGTTAAATAAGCAGGGTGACAATATACAGCCTTGACGTACTCCTTTCCCTATTTGGAACCAGTCTATTGTTCCATGTCCAGTTCTAACTGTTGCTTCCTGACCTGCATACAGATTTCTCAAGAGGCAGGTGAGTTGGTGTGGTTCTCCCATCTCTTTAAGAATTTCCTAGGGTTTGTGGTAATCCACACAGTCAAAGGCTTTGGCATAGTCAATAATGAAGAATTATATGTTTTTCTGGAACTCTCTTGCTTTTTCAATGATCCAACAGATGTTGGCAATTTGATCTCTGGTTCCTCTGCCTTTTCTAAATCCAGCTTGAACATCTGGAAGTTCATGGTTCACGTATTGCTGAAGCCTGGCTTGGAGAATTTTGAAGATTACTTTATTAGCATGGGACTTCCCTGGTGGCTCAGATGGTAAAACATCTGCCTACCATGTGGGATACCCAGGTTCGATCTCTGGGTTGGGGAGATCCTTGGAGAAGGAAATGGCAACCCACTCCAGTACTCTTGCCTGAAAAATCACATGGATGGAGGAGCCTGGTAGGCTACCGTCCATGGGGTCACAAAGAGTCAGACACGACTGAGTGACTTCACTTCACTTCACTTTACTAGCATGTGAGATGAGTGCAATTGTGTGGTAGTTTGATCATTCTTTGGCATTGCCTTTCTTTGGGATTAGAATGAAAACTGACCTTTTCCAGTCCTGTGGCCACTGCTGAGGTTTCCAAATTTGCTGGCATATTGAGTGCAGCACTTTCACAGCATCATCTTTTAGGATTTGAAACAGCTCAACTGGAATTCCATCACTTCCACTAGCTTTGTTCATAGTGATGCTTCCGAAGGCTCACTTGACTTCACATTCCAGGGTGTCTGGCTCTAGATGAGTGATCACACCATCATGATTATCTGGGTCATGAAGATCTTATATGTATAGTTCTTCTGTATATTCTTGGCACCTCTTCTTAGTATCTTCTGCTTCTGTTAGGTCCATACCATCTTGGTCCTTTATTGAGCCCATATTTGCATGAAATATTCCTTTAGTATCTCTAATTTTCTTGAAGATAACTCTAGTTTTTCCCATTCTATTGTTTTCCTCTATTTCTTTGCATTGATCATTGAGAAAGGCTCTCTTATCTCTCCTTGCTATTCCTTGGAACTCTGCATTCAAATGGGAGCAGTGACCCCACAAGAGATTGACCCAGACTTGCACATGAGTGTCCAGGAGTCTCCAGTGGAGATGTGGGTCAGCAGTGGCCTGTTACAAGGTTGGGGACACTGAGTGTAGCAGTGTGTGCATGGGACCTTTTGAAGGAGGTTGCCATTAGCTTCATTACCTCCACCTTAGTTTGGCCCCAGGTAAACAACAGGGAAGGGACACAGCCCCACCCATCAACAGAAAATTGGATTAAAAGTTTACTGAGCATGGCCCGGCCCATCAGAACAAAACCCAGTTTCCCCCTCACTCAGTCTCTCCCATCAAGAAACTTACATAAGCCTCTTATCCTTCTCTATCAGAGGGCAGACAAACTGAAAACTATAATCACAGGAAACTAACCAATCTGATTACATGGATCACAGCCTTGTCTAGCTCATGAAACTATGAGCCATGCTGTGTAGGCCCACCCAAGATGGATGGATCATGTTGGAGAGTTCTGACAAAACGTGGTCCACTGGAAAAGGAAACAGCAAACCACTTCAGTATTCTTGCCTTGAGAACCCGTGAACAGTATGAAAAGGCAAAAAGATAGGACACTGAAAGATGAACTCCTAAGGTCTGCAGGTGCCTAAAATGCTACTAGAGATCAGTGGAGAAATAACTCCAGAAAGAATGAAGAGACGGAGCCAAAGCAAAAACCACACCCAGTTGTGGATGTGACTGGTGATGGAGGTAAAGTCCAATGCTGTAAAGAGCAATGTTGCATAGGAACCTTGTATGTTAGGTCCATGAATCAAGGCAAACTGGACGTGGTCAAACAGGTGATGGCAAGAATGAACATCGACATTTTAGGCATTGGCGAACTAAAATGGACTGGAATGGGTGAATTTAAATCAGATGACCAGGATGGCTGCTATTCAAAAGTCTACAAGCAATAAATGCTGGAGAGGGTGTGGAGAAAAGGGAACCCTCTTACACTGTTGGTGGGAATGCAAACTAGTACAGCCACTATGGAGAACAGCGTGGAGATTCCTTCAAAAACTGGAAATAGAACTGCCATATGACCCAGCAATCCCACTCCTGGGCATACACACCAAGGAAACCAGATCTGAAAGAGACACGTGCACCCCAATGTTCATCGCAGCACCGTTTATAATAGCCAGGACATGGAAGCAGCCTAGATGCCCATCAGCAGACGAATGGATAAGGAAGCTGTGGTACATATACACCATGGAATATTACTCGGCCATTAAAAAGAATTCATTTGAATCAGCTCTAATGAGATGGATGAAACTGGAGCCCATTATACAGAGTGAAGTAAGCCAGAAAGATAAAGACCAATACAGTATACTAACACATATACATGGAATTTTAAAAGATGGTAATGATAACCCAATATGCAAAACAGAAAAAGAGACACAGATGTACAGAACAGACTTTTGGACTCTGTGGAAGAAGGTGAGGGTGGGATAATCTGAGAGAATAGCATTGAAACAAGTATACTATCAAGGGTGAAACAGATTACCAGCCCAGGTTGGATGCATGAGACAAGTGCTCAGGGCTGGTGCACTGGGAAGACCCAGAGGGATGGGATAGGAAGGGAGGTGGGAGGGGGGATCAGGATGGGGAACACATGTAAATCCATGGCTGATTCACATAAATGTATGGCAAAACCCACTACAATATTGTAAAGTAATTAGCCTCCAACTAATAAAAATAAATGAAAAGAAAAATCAGATGACGATTATATCTACTTTTGTGGGCAAGAATCCCTTAGAAGAAATGGAGCAGCCATCATAGTCAAAAGAGTCCAAAATGCAATACTTGGATGCAATCTCAAAAATGACAGAAAGATCTCTGTTCATTTCCAAGGCATCCCATTCAATATCACAGTAATCCAAGTCTATGCCCTGACTACTAATGCTAAAGAAGCTGAAGTTGAACAGTTCTGTGAAGACCTACAAGACCTAGAACTAACACCCAAAAAGATATCATTTTCATTGTAGAAGACTGGAATACAAAAGTAGGAAGTCAAGAAATACCTGGCGTAACAGGCAAATTTGGCCTTGGAGTACAGAATGAGGCAAGGCAAAGGCTAATAGACTTTTGCAAAGAGAACGCACTGGTCACAGCAAATACCCTCTTCCAACAACATAAGAGAAGATTCTACACATGGACATCACCTGATGGTCTACACCGAAATCAGATTGCTTATATTCTTTGCAGCCAAAGATAGAGAAGCTCTATACAGTCAGCAAAAACAAGACCAGGAGCTGACTGTGGCACAGATCATGAACTCCTTATTGCCAAATTCAGACTTAAACTGAAGAAAGTAGGGAAAACCACTAGACCATTCAGGTATGACCTACATCAATCTCATGATTATACAGTGAAAGTGACAAGTAGATTCAAGGGATTAGATCTGATAGACAGAGTGCTGAAGAACTATGGATGGAGGTTCATGACATTGTATAGGAGGCAGGGATCAAGACCATCCCCAAGGAAAAGAAATGCAAAATGGCAAAATGGTTGTCTGCGGAGGCCTTACAAATAGCTGAGAGAAGAAGAGAAGCAAAAGGCAAAGGAAAAAAGGGACTGCATACCCATTTGAATGCAGAGTTCCAACGAATAGCAAGAAGAGATAAGAAAGCCTTCCTCAGTGATCAGCTCATGGGTTTAGGACTGTTTTCTGGCAATGATATCAAAAGAGCGATGTCGACCTTCTTTTTCCTTTTCACGTTTAACGCACTGCTCCCTTTCTCCCTAGTGCCCTTGCTTGGGTCCCCATGGTCCCCTTCTCAGCCGTCTATCCAGTTCTCATCTATTTGTCTGCCTCCTCCTTTTCTCCAATATCAGCTTAAATTACCCGCCTTGACTTTATCTTCTTCCCAGTGTTCTGTTTCTTAGTGAAAGTGAATGTGCTCAGACAGTAAAGAACCCGCCTGCAATGCAGAGAACCCAGGTTTGGTCCCTGAGTTGGGAAGATCTCCTGCAGAAGGAAATGGCTACCAGTCCAGTGCTCTTGCCTGTAAAATTCCATGGACCGAGGAGCCTGGCAGGCTACAGCCCATGGGGTCACAAAGAGTTGGATATAACTGAGCAGCTTACACTCCCCACTGTCTGTTATTAACACAAATGAACTAATATGGTAGGTGGATTCCTGTCAAAATGACTCACTTCTTTTTATGTTATTCTGAGACTAGAAGTGTGTGGTGTCAATGCTTTGGCCATCTGACGTGAAGAACTGACTCACTAGAAAAGACCCTGATACTGAAAAATATTGAAGGCAGGAGGAGAAGGGAATGACAGAGGATGAGATGGTTGGATGACATCACTGCCTCAAAGGACATGAGTTTGAGTGAGCTCCAAGAGTTGGTGATGGACAGAGAATCCTGGCATGCTGCAGCCATGGGGTCATAAAGAATTGAACATAACTGAGCTCTAGGAACTTGGGGTCTTTCCATTATTTCTCAAACCATGTGTAAATCTGAGCAGATGTAGATGCCAGAAATGCTCCTGCCTTTTTGAGGCTTTTTTGTCTCAGCGTTTGAAACATTACCATCACATTGTTCTTTGAACTTCTTAGATTTTCCTCCTTTATCTTTTGGATCTCCTCATCTTCCCACTCTTCAACTCAGTGTCATTCTCAGTGAGTGATCCAGTGACCAATAACATATTTAACAGTTGGAAGTCTTCTAGAAATGAAGACTCTCTGTACCACTGGAAAATTTGCAGTTTTCAAAGCACCTTGGGTGGTTCATATGAACATTAAAATTTGATAAATACTGCAAACATTAGCAGTTTCCTCGGTTTCCAAAGCTGTTTCTATTTCTTGGTTTCTACACTCTCAGGACATGTCTTTCTCAGAGCACATGCTGCTGTCTAGGAACTGAGGACTACAGCAGCCTCTTCCCATCTCTCTTCCCAGCTCATGTTCATTTGGGCAGCTCTTCATTGTCCACTGAGCATCCTCATCCAGGTGTCTCACAGGAAGCCCAACTCAAGATACAGATTACAGGCACCCCAGTGAGGCTGGTGCAGGGGGTGAGCCTAGCCAGTATCTGGCTGTCTAGGGCTAACCTACATGCTGATATCAGTCGGGACCAATTTCAAACTAGTTCAGATGATTATTTTTTGCTGTGGGAAGAAAAAGAATCATTTCTTCTTTCCTTGAATTCAGAGCCTAGGAACTTTTTATTTTAAAGAAAATAAATGAGTTTCTTAACTCCCACCTAGTCCTTTCAAAACAGCAGCAGCAACGACAACAACACAGCAGCAGCCTTATATCAGGTTGGAGGAAATTTCCTCTTCAGGGCCAGGGAAGCTATGCCCCTGCTGCTGGGGGTATTTGTAGCCACACACGTTATTGAAAATTGCCCTAGGCTGTAGTAGGAGGCTGATTTGCTCAAAGGTGTGCCCCCCTCCCAGGAAGTGGCCTGTGGCCAATGATGAGAAGACAAAGAGATACAGAAGTCCAGTCCCCTCATCTCAATCTAGAATGACCTTGAGGGGCTCCTTCTGGCTCTCATCAGACCAGCTGAGGACTCAACTGCGGCCGTGTTGTGGATCAGACTTCCCCTCCTCCCAGTACTGCCATCCTCTCCCCCACAGGTCTATCTCCCTAGAGAACTTCCCAGTTCAGAGCCTGTGATCAGGGAGCCCAACCTACGACTCTGCTGCTCCGTCATCCCTCCGCGCGGTACTCAGTCCATCAGTATCCATACGGCTGCTTAAACTGGGCAACTGGGAGTGACTTTTGACTCTTCTCTCCATTCCAGGCCACATACTAAGATGTCACCATTGCACTGATTCCTCCTTTCCATTCTTATGACTTTGGCTCTAGTGAAAGCTTTCCATCTGTTATCTGGATAGCTCAACAGTCTTAAAACTTAATTCCTCACTGCAACCGTGATAATGCTTCTAGAATTTTTTTTTTTAATGATGATATCACTTATAATTCTTCAGTAGCCTCCCAGCCCCTCAGCATAAAACCCAAACATCTAAAGACAGCGCATGACTCCTGCTCGGTTCATTCCACACCAGACTTACCTCTTGGAGTTGTTTCATTGCACTGCTGCAGCGTGTCAGATTCTCTCCATTTGTGGAAGTGCCCTCTTTGAAGCCAGGTTGTGTTTTTCTATTCCAGTATTCCTACAGCCTTGTTCAAGGTGTGAAATCTTGTAGGACCTTGAATGAAAGTTCCCTGTGGGCATCTATTCAATTCCCCTTTGTGGGTTATTCCTCCCATACCACACTTTCTAAATTCATGAAGTGAAATGATTTTGCTGTTTGCTTATGTGTCTCACCTGTTGGGTACTTTTACTTCTTAAGAAAAACCATTTACGCTTCACAGCATGATGATCCATGAGGAATTTGCTGGGGTGACCGGGTACCCAGGATTTACAACACTCCACTGATGTGATTCTTTTTACACATCTTGTAAATTTTAGTTATAGCTACACTTGTTTGTGTCCACAGTGTGGACAAGCTGGCTCCTTCTTGTAGTTTCATAGTCACAATAAGGTCACAAATCTCAAGCTGCCTTTTTTTTTTTTTTCCCATAGCCTATTGCCTGAAGCCATACAATAGGTTTTCAACAGAAAATTTCAGTGTTAATAGACAGTCCCTCTAAATGAGCCAAGCAGTGCTATTTCAAGGTTATGTGATGTCCATCCCCATATTTTGCCTAAAGGCTCAGGACTGAAAAATTGTGAGGATTTTCTCTGTGACCAAGTGACCACATCTTTCCATATCTGTAGGGCAAGTGTGCAGATATGAGAATCATATATTAGTTCCATCTGTATGCCTCATCCAGTCACTAGTGTTGGAGAAGAGACATACCACCATACATGGAGATGTGCTCAGTCTTCTTAGATGTAGCAGACATCTCTTATGTTACTACTGTGTATCTCTCCTGGTGATTCATTCTATGCTTGACCTAAAATTATTCTTGGAGTTTGTGGTTTATTAAAAAATAAGCATAGTATTTTAGAACAGTTCTAGATCTTACAATAAATATATTTTCCTTTTTGTATCTTGGGCACAAAATTGCTTTTGGTTGTTCCCTTTAACTGTTCAACTGACAAATAATGTGTTCTCAAAATATACTTACTAAATGAACAAATGTCTTTAGTGACTGCACAATGCCTCAAATCATATACGAGATGAGGGCGAAAACTTTTGGTTCTGTATGTTAATTGATTCTGTACTTTGCTTGCTGAACAGATGATTTTGAAAGTCAAAAGTGAGACTGGTCATTATTACTACTTTTGTGAAAATGCTGCCGTGGCAAAGAAAATAAATACCCAATGGCTGAGTTGGGAAATGAGAACTTAGATCAACATAACTTCCTTTTTTCCTGTAAAGCAGTTTTGAGATGGGGTATTTTTTGCTCTACCTTAAGAAGTACTGAAAATAAGCAATATAACTTAGTTCCTTGTTCCAGAAAGACTTCTTCCAGGAAGAAAGAGTGTAAGCCACAGAAGTTACTTAAATGTCCTGACCAACGTAGTGCTTGTCAAGGGTCTCCTCCAGACCCTCGCGGGTTTTTCTCAGCCATCCAAAGCTATTACGTCATAAACTCTGTCCAGACCCAATCAGTTCTGCATCTTCCTAGTGAAAGTGAAAGTCGCTCAGTCGTGTCCAACTCTTTGTAGCCCCATGGACTATACAGTCTACGGAATCCTCCAGGCCAGAATACTGGAGTGGGTAGCCGTCCCCTTCTCCAGGGGATCTTCTCAATGCAGGGATCAAACCCAGGTCTCTTGCATGGCAGGCAGATCTTTACCATCTGAGCCACCAGGGAAGCCCACATCTTCCAAAACCCACTTTAAAACTGACTCACTGAACCCTAAGATCCCATTCGTATCATCCCTTTCTTTTTCCCAATTGAGACACTAGTAAGTCCTGTAAAGTTGGTATTCTACTTTCCTGCAATACATCTAGTAATCTTAGCTTCCTCTGATTGGTAAGTTCTTCTAATCATCTTTTGGGGAAAAGATAGTTGGCAAAAGGGGCTGAAGAGGGAACTGAATGCACTACTTTGGGGAGTCTTTAATATAGTTTACACTATACTGTAGAATATTTATACTTAAATCATCTCTAGTAGCAGAAAACTTTCTAAGATCATTTTTGTTATTTTCCTCCTTAGACAAATTCATCACAAAGTTCTCTTATTTCAGCTGAATTCCATCTCCATTGTACATTAACCTCTGAAAAGCTCATGACAGGCTTGTGAAAAAAATCTGATTTGTGCTTTCTGTGTGCACTTTCCAGAAACACAATTGCGATAATTCTTCACTTGAGAAACTTAAAGAGGATGGGAACTTACATTCATTCTCATATATTTTTTAAAAATACAGATGGTTCCTTAAAGGCCTCAATTTGACAACAAAACACTTTTAACAAAAATCTAAGGAAATGTTTAGTGATGAGATTTATTACCAAATATCTAAATTCTAGTGACAGCCATTTAAAAAAATTGAGTTCATCATAAATTAAATAAGCAAGCTACAGTCAGTGACTGGGAAAATCTGTCCCATGTCTCCACTTTCTTTTTCTCCTGTCACCTCTTTCCAAAGACACAGCACAGAGAGTTTGGGAAGTGTTTTTTATGTCAGTGAATAATGATGTGGGCTTATGGGAGGGTGAGTAAATTGCTTTTCTCAAGCTAGGTAAATTGAATTATGCCTTTGATCGATAGTATCTGCATTTCTTTTTCTTTCACTGTGGTAACATATATATAGCATAAAATTCTGTATCTGCAATTCTAAGTCACACCCACTTTTAAAAACTGCATAGCTAAAGATAGGTTGGGGCAATCTGGACTTGACCAATATCTGGCCACTCTGGGTCATCGTCAAGAGTGGCCATAGTGAAGCTGGTCAGAAGGAAATCCAGGGAGGGACCAGCAGAATCACCATTTCACTCTTCACACACTCCAAGGAGGACACCAGCTTGCATGGCCTGCCCACTCCCTTAATGAGCATCACCCGTCTGCCACAGCCGGACCTCTGGGTGTTTTCACTCAGAGACTTGTGGCCAGGGCGTTATTTGCCTGGGGGAATGGCTACTGCCCTTCAGTCGCTAAGTCCTGATTGACTCTTTGCAACCCCATGGACTGTAGCCCACCAGACTCCTGGGAGTTCTCCAGGCAGGAAAACCGCAGTGGGTTGCCATTTCCTTCTCCAGTAGGGGGATGGGAGAAGGGCTGATACAGAGGATTTCAAATTATGTTCCACGAAGAACTGGGCTTTCAAGCAGAGACCATGTGTGAGCATGTCTTAGACTGCTGAGAGTCACTTCCACCAAAGAAGTGCTGTAGTTTTATTCTAACATCATAATGTTAATGAAGAAAGTTTTGTTTTTAATAAAAGGCAAAAGTGTTCTTGATGATATGTTTAGAAGCTACCAATCTGTTTCCATACTGTAGTAAATTAACATCCAATTCAATTTAAGCCTATCCAAATTCATGGACACGATTGAGTCTATCCGAAGATCTAGGTGACTCACAGCTTCCAGGCTGAGCCCCGTGTCTTAGGTCCACAGCCGACTGTTATCTGCCGAGAATGATCCTCAGTACATGTTACCTGCCCTATAATTCTATGCAATGCTGTGTTTCACGCCTTTGGGCTGTTTCTCCCGGGCTTCTTCTATCTGTCGGGTCACTGTCCCAGCGTGGTCCCCGTGGTCCTCTCCTGATGGCCTTCTGCTTCCTACGGGGTCAGATGTCATATCCTCAGCAAGCCTCCCCTGACTCCTCTGTCTAAACACAACTCCCCCCATCTGCTCACTCTCTTTCCTTCTGCCCAACTTTACTTGTCTTTACAACTGCGTTGAACTCTCTAAAACGTATATTAAATGATGCACTTGTTTGTTGAATCTCTCTTGCACTAGGATGGAAACCCCACCAATGCAGAGAATGTGTATGTCTTTCAGCTGTATCCTCAGTGCCAGGCCATTCAATGGCTATTAGTCATATATAGAAAACCTGTGATCAACTTCCTAGGGTTGTTCATGCTCCATGTCATGCCAGGTCCTTCTTGTAGAGATCCCATTACAAAGCCATGAGGAGTTCAGCCTCCTTCCCTCAGAGAAAAGGAAATTCTGACACACACTCTCCTGCCTTGCTTTTTATCAAGGATGGCAGGGCTCTGTTCAATAAGTAGACTCCCATTCACCTTATGCAAACAGTGATGAAACCAGGAGCTTTGTTACATTGTTAAAAGAATGTTTGGTTCTGCTTACTGTCTTAGCATCCTGAAGTTACCAATCAAGGGGAGAAAAGACCCCTCAGATCTGAAATCCTGGGTCTCTACTGTGCCCCAGTCTCCTACAACATTGTCCTTAAATTGCCCCAAAATAATTCTAAAATATTTCAATTTCTTACTCAAGCATCAAGTCAAAACCCACTTTAAACACCAGTTTTAGAAAGAAAAATGTCTTTTCTTTCTTCTCTAGATCTTAAAATTACATTGCTTCACCAAAATGCCTTTAAATTCTTTACCCACAAAACTCCACAGACACTCAAGTTATATGGAAGCTTCTCTTTCTTCCATTCCCTGAATCACGCTGACTTACCTCCCAAGTAGAATCCCAGCCTGACTTACACCTATCAATTACATATTTTATCTATCATCTACCTACCTACCTACCTACCTATATCTCTATCATCTATCTGAACATGACTACTGGAAAAACCATAGCTTTGACTATACAGACCTATGTCTGCAAAGTGATGTCCCTGCTTTTTAATATGTTGTTGTAGCTTTCCTTCCAAGAAGCAAGCATCTTTTAATTTCAGGGCTACGGGCAACATCTACAGTGATTTTGGAGCCTAAGAAAATAAAATCTGTCACTACTTCCACTTTTCCCTTTCTATTTGTCATGAAGTGATGGGACCAGATGCCATGATCTTTGTTTTTTGAATGTTGAGTTTGAAGTCAGCTTTTTCACTCTCCTCTTTCACCTTCATCAAGAGGCTATTTAGTTCCTCTTTGCTTTCTGCCATTAGAGTGGTACATCTGCATATCTGAGGTTGATGATATTTCTCCCCATAATCTTGGGGATATTTCTCCCCACAGCTTCTGATTGCTCCTGCCTGGTACTTCACGTGATGTACTCTGCATTGATGTTAAATAAGCATAGTGACAATATATAGCCCTGATGTACTCCTTTCCCAATTTTGAAATAGTCTGTTGTTCCATGTCCAGTTCCAGCTATTGTTTCTTGATCCGCATACATATTTCTCAGGAGACAGCTAAGGTGGTCTGGTATTCCCATCTCTATAAGAATTTTCCACAGCTTGTTGTGATCCACACAGTCAAAGGCTTTAGCATAATCAAAGAAGCAGAAGTGGATGTTTCCTGGAATTCCTTTGTTTTCTCTATGACCCAGCAAATGTTGGCAATTTGGTCTCTGGTTTCTCTACTTTTTCTAAACCCAGCTTATATATCTGGAAGTTCTCAGTTCATATACTGCTGAAGCCTAGCTTGAAGGATTTTGAGCATAACCTTATTAGCATGTGAAATGAGTGCAACTAAATAACAATGAAAATCTCTCTATCCATCCATCCATCTATCCATTCTTCCATCTATCTATTATCTCTTAGTTACAAACCACTTAGTACTTTAAAACAATCATTTTCTAGTCCAAAATATCTGTCCCAAGATATCTATTAGCTATAAAGAAAAAACAGTAACTTTAAAATGAAGAAATCAGAAAGAAACCACCTTGATCAGTAGATTAGGGTGAGGAGCAAACTTCAAATGCTGCACTTTCTGATATGTTGAAGGGAAAAGGGCTTCACATCATTCATAAAGTGCAAAATCTCAGCCAAACTCAAACTGAGGGACTTTTTGCAAAATAACTGATCAGTCCTCTTCAAAAGTGTCAAAGTCATGAAAGAAAAGGATGACTGAGGCACTGCTATAAATTAGAGGAGACTGAGAAAACAAAAACCAAACGCAATGTGGACCATGGACTGGATACTGAAACATAAAAAAGACACGAGTGAAAAAAAAAAGGTGGAATTTGGTAGGTCTCCAGCTGGTAGTGTCAATTTCCTGCCTCTGCTCACTGCAGCATGGTGACATAAGATTAAGGGAAGCTCAGTAAGGAGTCTATGGACACTGTCTTTACTATTTTGGCAAATTTCACACAAATATAAAATTAATTCAAAATTAAAAGTTAAAGACATGAAGTGATGTACTGCATTTCACACTTTGGTTGCTGTCCTGGGTGATTCCTCTGTCTCGCCCGGGCTCACAGACGCGGTGGCATTGATCTGGTGGCTTGGCAGGATGCTAGCTCATCTGGAACAGGGGACCACTGAGAATTTCTCATCATGGGACCTTTCATCCAGGGCTGCTTCTTAATATCGAGGTCTCAGGAAATACTTTCAAGTTGCCAAAGGCTTAAGCTATAAGTCTCCAATTTCCTACCCTTGGCAACTATACATCAATTCTACCTCATACTGTTGGTCAGGCAAGTCCTGAGTGAAGACCAAGTTCAAAGGATAGGAAAATGACTTCACCCGTGGAAAAAAGACCCTCCGCAGTGAGCTCACCCGCATTTCAAAGGGCTGTGGACACAGGACACCCGAGGGCCTGATGACCACCTGGGCACTGCCCTCCACGCTGCAGTCACGCCTGCCTCGCTACCGTAATCCTTGGGGAGTATGGGCATTCTCCCATCCCGAATCATCTTTCTTCACGCAAACATTCTCATGGAGTACAAATAATCCCATTTATGATACTTCTCACTGGAGAATATATTGTATGTGTGTATATGCAACTGTGTGTGGCCTGCGCTTTGTGTTTTTAAGGTTCTTTTATTTTGTGGAAGCAAACTCGATTTTCTCACCATTAGTTAAATTCTGCATGGATCATAACACAGATGGTTCCTATATGTGTAAGGATGAGGGCTGGGTTGGAGGGCAGGGAGTCACAAGTTCACAATTTCACTATCCTATTCGCCAAAGATAACTCCAGAGAGAGGATCACTGAGTTTTCACCAAAACATTTATACATTTAAGTGGCCCAGTCTCCCTTTCTTCCCTAGGATTTTGTTGTGTTACATTTAAAAAATGGTTTGCTTTAAAAAAAAAACCAACAATATTGTCATATAGTCGATTTACAATGTTGTGGTAATTTCAGGTATATAGCAAAGTGAATTAGTTATACTGATGCCTATATTTATTTATTTTCTAAGATTCTGTTCCCATATAGGCCAGCACAGAGTACTGAGCAGAGTTTCCACTGCTGTAAGCAGGTTCTTAATCGTTGTCTATTTTATCTGTAATCTTCCAATTTATCCCTCTCCCCCATCCTCTGATGAACACATTTGTTTTCTCCTCCCATGATTCTACTTCTGCTTTGTAAGTAATTTCATTTGTACCCTATTTTTTAGATTTGACATATAAGCAGTGATATCATATGATTATTTCTTCTTCTCTAACTTCCTTCACTCCATATGACAATCTTTAGGTCCATCTATTTTACTGCAAATGGCACTATTTTGTTCTTTTATGGCTAAGTAATATTCCATACCATGTGTGCCAATTCTTTATCCTTTCCTCTGTTGATGGATGTTCAGGTTGCTTCTGTGCCTGTCTGCTAAGTTGCTTCCGTTATCATTGACTCTGCAACCCCACGGACTGTAGCCCATCAGACACCTCTGTCCGTGGGATTCTCCAGGCAAGAATACTGGAGTGGGTTGCCATGCTCTCCTCCAGGGGATCTTCCTGATCCAGGGATCAAAATCTAGTTTCCTGAGTCTCCTGCATTACACGTGGGTTCTTTACCCACTGAGCCACCTGGAAACTATGTCCTGGCTACTGTAAATAGTGCTGCAATGAACAGTGGACACAAAAACAGAAATATAGATCAGTGGAACAGGATAGAATGATCAGAGATAAATCCATGCATCTATGGTCACTTACAGAGAAGGCAATGGCAACCCCAAGTACTCTTGCCTGGAAAATCCCATGGACGGAGGAGCCTGGTGGGCTGCAGTCCATGGGGTCGCACAGAGTCGGACACGACCGAAGCAGCGCAGCAGCAGCATGATCACTTAATCCATGGCAAAGGAGGCAAGATTATACAATGGAGAAAAGGTAGTCTCTTCAATAAGTGGTGCTGGGAAAACTGGACAGCTGTATGTAAAAGGATGAAATTAAAACACTCCCTAAAACTATGCAAAAAGAAACTCAAAATGGATTAAAGACGTACATGTAAGGCTGGACACTATGAGGAAAACATGAACAGGACTCTTTGACATAAATCACAGAAAGATCTTTTTTGATCCACCTCCCAGAGTAATGAAAATAAAAATAAAAATAAACAAATGGGATCTAATTAAACTTAAAAGCTTTTGCACAGCAAAGGAAATCATAAACAAAACAAAAAGTCTTCAGAATGAGAGAAAATACTTGCAAATGAAGCAACAAATAAGGGATTAATCTCCAAAATATTCAAATAGCACATGCAGCTCAATATTAAAAAAAAAAAAAAAAAAAGGAGCAAATATCCCAATCAAAAAAAGAGTGGAAGATCTAAATAAACATATTTCCAAAGAAAAAATAGAGATGGTCATAGATCACATGGAAAGATGCTCAACAATGCTAGCTATTGCTGTTGTTTACTTGCTAAGTCATGCCTGACTCCTTGACCACATGAACTGCAGGCAGCTAGATTTCCTCTATCCGTGTGAATTCCAGGTAAAAATACTGGAGTGGGTTGTCATTTCCTTCTCCAGGGGATCTTCCCTACTCAGGGGCTGAACCTGAATCTCCTTCCTTGGCAGGCAAATTCTTTAATGCTGAGCCACCAGGGAATATTTACCCATTGTTGGAAAAGTACAAATCAAAACTACAGTGAAGGATCACCTCTCATCAATCAGAATGGCTATCATAACAAAATCTACAAACAACAAGTACTGAAGAGGGGTGGATAAAAGGGAACTGTCTTACATTGTTAGTGGGAATGTAAATTGGTGCAGCCACTATGGAGAAAAGTATTGAGGTTCCTTAAAAAGCTAAAAATACAGTTACCATACGATCCTGTAATCCCACTCCTGGGCATATACCCAGAGAAAACCATAATTCAAAAAGAAAGTATTTTGCTTTAAGTAAAGTCATATGGTGGGTAAAAATCCACTAGTAACTGAACACAAAAATGGAAATCAATTGTTTTCTATAGAACAAGGAGGAAATAAAAAATTGGAAAGAGAACTCATTATCTATGTTCAGAGTAATCAGAGTTGAAAAAAAAATCTACCTTTGGTTAAATAGACAAGGGCAAATGATGTGTCTCACAGAGGATTGTTATTTGTGATTTGATACATAAAGGGGTATTATACTCAGAACTTCCAATTATGAGCCCTTATAGAAAATGGCAACAACACACACTTTATTTTAATTAAAATTGGTGTTCAAATAGAAAATAAAAGTGAATTCTATCAAAAGACCTGCATTTTTGGTCTGTCTGAGCCCAATAACAAGGCTAATGCATTTTCCCTTGTCACTGTATGTTTTGATGTTACTTAAAAACAGACTCTGTCTGACATTACTTTCATGCAAATAGAACAGCAATTTCTGCTTTGGTCTAAGTCTCCCCAAGAGTTAATCCATCACGAACGTCCTGCCTCATCTGTCTTCCAGACACAGGATGACAAAAAGTAGAGTCACAGACAACCAATGAGACCCCAAGCAAATCTGTGCTCTTCAATTCTTTTGAAACTTTGCAATCAGGATAACCTTTCCAAGGAGAAATACCCCTCATTTTAAATTATGTTACTATTTTTCCAAGATACCACACTTCATTTATGTCCTTCGCCTGAAAAACTGAAACCCTTTGAAACAGGAAATGAAAAAAACCCTCTGCTTTCAGTCCAGGAGCTGGGAGATGGGAATCTTGTCATATCTTCTAGCTGCTCATACAGTGAAAAGTCACAATGTAAAGATGTAAATGAATGTACTCGTGGATATAACAGAGGAAGGGAGGGCGGGGTGGACTGAGGAAGTAACCCTGACATATATACTCTACTGTGTGTAAAATGGGTTTTCCAGGTGACACTAGTGGTAAAGAACTTGCCTGCCAATGCAGGCAGATGTAAGAGACCTGGGTTCAATCCCTGGGTTGGGAAGATCCCCTGGAGGAGGTCACGGCAACCAACTCCAGTGTTCTTGCCTGGAGAAGCCCGTGGACAGAGGAGCCTGGAGGGCTATAGTCCTTTTAGGGTTGCAGAGAGTCAGACACGACGGAGGCGACTTCCCATGCATTCATGCATGTGTAAAACAGCCAGTGGAAATTTGCTGCATAGCGTGGGGAGCTCACTTAGGTGCTCTGTGATGACATAGAGGGCTGGGGTTGGGGGTGGGAGGAAGGATCGAGAGGGAGGGGATGTACGTATATGCATAGCTGATTCTTGGTGTTGTAGCAGAAACTAACACAGCATCGCAATACAATTATACTCCAATTAGAAAAAGATGTAGGTGATTTTGATGAGATAAAACTTTCCATGGCTGAGTGTATAGATTTGAATATTATATAAATGTGTATTTGTGTGTCTGTTACCATTAAGAAAAATAAATAAATCAACACAATGAAAAGCTGTTATCAACAAAACATGGGGAGATTGAAGGACTAGGCTTTGACCAACTAGAAATAAGAGAATTGTCAAGTGGAAACAATGGAGAATTTAGACTAGAAGACATAGGTCAACCACTTCTTTTTATAACCTGAGAGTTTTGACTTCATTGAGCCTTATTTCTGCTTCTGTAAAAGTAGGGATAAAATGTTATTATTTAGATTTTATTAGAAAGGCCAAAATAAATGAGATAGATGTGTTATATGTGAAAGTATTTCTGTTCTCACACTGAACATTGAATAATGTTAGAAGCTTTTCCTTCTGCCATTAGGGCTCCTTAGTTTATCTCTATTCAATTCTAGAGTCTCACATTTTATTTTTCATTCTGTGGTGGAGCCTGCCTTTAGTGTGAGAAATTAAGACTTTCTTGAATCACAGGAAAGGTTCTATAGACAAAACATGACTAAAAACTAAAGTGACAAGCCTACATTTACACCAGAAGTTTGCCACACAAAGCATAGTTCTGTTGGAGAACTAGACACAGAGTTTGGTGAATTGCCAACCTTTAACAACTTGAAAATTTTAATTTTCAGAGTACAATACCCATCTGTTGCCTGGTCTTTCGATAAACATTTATTGAGTGCCTACTGTGTGCCTGAAGCTGTATCCAAAAAAGTTCATGATTAGAACACAATGATGATAGTCACTCAGTCATGTCCAACTCTGTGACCACATGGGTTGTAGCCCACCAGGCTCCTCAGTCCATGGGATTTTCCAGGCAAGAATACTGGAGTGGGTTGCCATTCCCTTCTCCAGGGGATCTTCCCAACTCAGGGATGAAACCCAGGTCTCCTGCATCGCAGGCAAATTCTTTACCACTTACGCCACCAGGGAAGCCCAGAAGGCAATGAAATGGACTTCTAACTGGATCAATTTAATCAAAAGTCAGATTCAGATTAAGGGGAAACTAACATAACACCAGTATTCTTGCCTGGAGAATTCCCATGGATTGAGCAGCCTGGTGGGCTACAGTCCACTGGGTCAGAAAGAGTCTGACACAACTGAAGCAGCTTAGCACACACTCATGCACCCAATGGGCATCACCAACCACTGGTTTCAAGGTGATCAGATCACAAACTCTCAGTTCAATTCAGTCACTCAATCGTGTCTGACCCTTTGCGACCACATGGATTGCAGCACGCCAGGCCTCCCTGTCCATTACCAACTCACAGAGTTTACTCAAACTCATGTCAATTGAATTGGTGATGCCATCCAACCATCTCATCCTCTGTCATCCCCTTCTCCTCCTGCCCTCAATCTTTCCCAGCATCAGGGTCTCTTCCAATGATTCAATTTTTCGAATCAGATGGCCAAAGTATTAGAGTTTCGGCTTCAGCATCAGTCCTTGCAATGAATGTTCATGACTGATTTCCTTTAGGATGGACTGGTTGGATCCCCTTGCAGTCCAAGGGATTCTCAAGAGTCTTCTGTAACACCACAGTTCAAAATCATAAATTCTTCAGTGCTCAGCTTTCTTTATAGTCCAAATTTGACATCCATATATGACTACTGGAAAAACCACAGCTTTGACTAGATGGACCTTTGTGGGGAAGTAATGTCTCTGCTTTTTAATAAGCTGTCTAGTTTGGTCACAACTTCTCCCAAGGAGCAAGTGTCTTTTAATTTCATGGTTGCAGTCACCATCTGCTGTGATTTTGGAACCCCAAAAAATAAAGTCTCTCACTGTTTCCATTGTTTCCCCATCTATTTGCCATGAAGTGTTGGGACCAGATGCCATGATCTTAGTTTCCTGGATGCTGAGTTTTAAGTCAACATTTTCACTCTCTTCTTTCACTTTCATCAAGAGGCTCTTTAGTTCTTCCTGTCCTAAGGGTGGTGTCATTCTGCATATCTGAGGTTACTGATATTTCTCCCGGCAGTCTAGATTCCAGCTTATGCTCCATCCATCCCAGCGTTTCTCATGATGTTCTCTGCATATAAGTTAAATAAACATATATGCAAAACAGAAAAAAGAGACACAGATGTACAGAACAGAATTTTGGACTCTGTGGGAGAAGGCAAGGGTGGAATGTTTCGAGAGAATAGCATCAAAACATGTATATTATCTAGGGTGAAACAGATCACCAGCCCAGGCTGGATGCATGAGACAAGTGCTCGGGCCTGGTGCACTGGGAAGACCCAGAGGAATCGGGTGGAGAGGGAGGTGGGAGGGGGTATCGGGATGGGGAATACTTGTAAATCCATGGCTGATTCATGTCAATTTATGACAAAAACCACTACAATATTGTAAAGTAATTAGCCTCCAACTAATAAAAATAAATGAAAAAAAAAAGAAAAGAAAAAATAAATAAATAAAAAATAAACATGGTGACAATATACAGCCTTAACGTACTGTTTTCCCTATTTGGAACCAGTCTTGTTCCATGTCCAATTCTAACTGTTGCTTCCTGACCTTCATAGAGATTTCTCACAAAGCAGGTCAGGTGGCTTGGTATTCCTATCTCTTTAAGAATTTTCTGCAGTTTGTGGTGATCCACACAGTCAAAGGCTTTGGCATAGTCAATAAACAAGAAGTAGATGTTTTTCTGGAACTGTCTTGTTTTTGATGAACCAATGGATGTTGACAATTTGATCACTGGTTCCTCTGCCTTCTCTAAAACCAGCTTGAACATTTGGAAGTTCATGGTTCATGTACTGTTGAAGCCTGGCTTGGAGAATTTTGAGCATTACTTTGCTAGCTTGTGAGATGAGTGCATTGTGCAGTAGTTTGAACATTGTTTGGCATTGCCTGTCTTTGGAACTGGAATGACAACTGACCTTTTCCAGTCCTGTGGCCACTGATGAGTTTTCCAAATCTGCTGGCATATTGAGTATAGAACTTTCACAGCATCATCTTTTAGGATTTGAAACAGCTTAACTGGAATTCCATCACTCCCACTAGCTTTGCTCCTAGTGATGCTTCCTAAGGCCCACTTGACTTCACATTCCAGGATGTCTGGCTCCAGGTGAGTGATCACACCATCGTGATTATCTGGGTCGTGAAGATCTTTTTTTGTATAGTTCTTCTGTGTATTCTTGCCACCTCTTCTTTATATCTTCTGTTTCTGTTAGGTCCATAAAATTTCTGTCCTCTATTGTGCCCATCTTTGCCTGGAATATTCCCTTGGTATCTCTAATTTTCTTGAAGAGATCTCTAGTCTTTCCCATTCTATTGTTGTTCTCTGTTTCTTTGCATTGATCACTGTGGAAGGCTTTCTTATCTCTCCTTGTTATTCTTTGGAACTCTGCATTCAAATGGGTATACAGTCCCTTTTCTCCTTTGCCTTTTGCTTCTCTTCTATTCACAGCTATTTGTAAGGCCTCCTCAGGCAACCATTTTGCCTTTTGCTTTTCTTTTGCTTGGGGATGGTCTTGATCCCTGCCTTCGATACAATGTCAGAAACCTCCATACATAGTTCTTCAGGCACTCCATCAGATCTAATCCCTTGAATCTGTTTGTCACTTTCACTGTATAATCATAAGGGATTTGATGTAGGTTATACCTGAATGGTCTAGTGGTTTTCCCTACTTTCTTCAGTTTAAGTCTGAATTTGGCAATAAGGAGTTCATGATCTGAGCCACAGTCAGCTCCTGGTCTTGTTTTGCTGAGTGTATAGACCTTTTCCATGTTTGGCTGGAAAGAATATGGTCAATCTGATTTCAGTATTGACCATCTGGTGATGTCCTAGTGTAGAGTCTCCTCTTGTGTTGTTGGAATAGGGTGTTTTCTATGACCAGTGTTTTCTCTTTGCAAAAGTCTACTAGCCTTTGCTCTGCCTCATTCTGAACTCCAAGGCCAAATTTACCTGTTACTCCAGGTATTTCTTGACTTCCTACTTTTGCATTCCTGTCCCCTATAATGAAGAGGACATCTTTTTTGGGTGTTAGTTCTAGAAAGTCTTGTAGGTCTTCATAAAACTGTTCAGCTCAGTTTCTTCAGCATTACTGGTCGGGGCATAGACTTGGATTACTGTGATATTGAATGGTTTGCCTCGGAAATGAACAGAGAGCATTCTGTCATTTTTGAGACTGCAGCCAAGTACTGCACAAACTCTAAAGCACTTCAAACACATGATTGTCAGGTTAGTGATTTGACTTGTATGATGGCCAAAGCCTTCCCCCAAAGTCACACTACTCTGTAACCACTTTTGCTATAAATCAGAATTTTGTAGCAAAAGCACAGCATGTTCCAACAGGTAATGTTTTCCTTTGAGCTTTCATAGCATTGTCAACACTAGTACCCGTTCAGCCTGCCCCCTACCATGGTCTCTCTAACCACAATATTTAGGTTAGGAATCATGCTCAGTGTTTTAACAGATCACATTACTGGATAAGTATGCAGGTGGATCTGTATGAAGTATCTCTTATTGACACAAAGAACTTTGTCATCTAAACAATACGAGGATTAGGCTTTGCCTTTCACTGGAGCATTTCCCTATAGGAAATGAGTTTCATCAATCATTTTTGTCAAAGTCAGGGACAGCTATTTTGTCAGCCAGGCCTATTTACTTAGTAAGCAGCATGGTGTTGCCTCATGATCACTGGAAAGACAAGCACTGTTGCTAAGCCCCCTCGCTCACTTCCCTCATCTCTGTGTTATTACACCATCTTTGGGCAGCTCACTCTTTCAGTTAGGGAGTTTTGGCATAGACAGAAGCAGCCCACTGGGGCTGAGGACAGAATTGGCATACATCTTGGCATTGGGTCCATAGCAACTAGTGAGCAAACATCCTTTAAGCAGATTCTACCAAAAGGGTATTGAGAGGAGTTCCTCTGTTTAACTGAAATTGTAATTTACTATTCAGCACTTTTTTCACACTATAACTTTCAGGCAATGTTTTTTATCATGAATTAAATTGTAATTGTTCTTTTAACAAATAGTTACGTAGAGAAGCAGCAGTGTCTACCCGTTTTACTGCCATGTCCTGCACTAAACCTGGCAGTTGACCTCTTTAGTCCCACATCCTTCTTATTCTTTGGTTGATAAAGGCATATACTGGACAGTGGAGCTCATCATTCTCAAAGGCTGAGCTAACATTTATTAAGCTCTTCTGGGTGCTGAGTGCTGCACCAAATACCCCCCAAACACCATCCCAGTGAATTTTCTCAGTGGTCCATTATCTTTATTTTCCAAATTAGAAAGGGAAAATGGAACACCTGCTAAGTCCTTAGAAGATTAAGCACATGTGAACTTGTCTCAGAAATCAGCTGGAAACACCCTATTCATGGTGCCAGAGAGAAAGAACACACTCAGTTTCAGATTCATATAGAAGGCTGTTTCCATCCTACCCCACACACTTCATTTTCCAAAGAAAGAAAAACTTGAGCATAGCCCTCCACCAGTTAAATAGTGGCCAGCCTATGTGTTGATTTGGAGAGACAAAGCAATGAGAAATCTTGCCATATTTTGTTTCTCTGTGGTTCCAATAACCCTAGGTTATTATAGTTATTTTTGACCAAACTTCTCCCTCTTTTGCTTTCATGAATTCCAGTGAGATCTCCCAACACTCTATGAGCTTTTTGGGGGGTATAAACTGTGTCTTATTAATTTGCATTCCACCAGCTCCTAGTTTAAAGTCTGGTTTATACTCTATGTACCATAAATATCTGGTGAAATGAACCTGAATGTATAAAACTTCTACCTGATTTGAGTGCTTAAAATTACTTAACATGGGGCAAGGACTTTTCATTTTACAGTGAAAGACAAGGCTTAGAGGAAATGATTATCACAAAATTTAGGGTACATGTTACCTTTAAATGGAGGAGAGCCCTCCCATGGGCAAGGGGCACACAAGGAAGTTTTGAAGTACCGGTAACATTTTATTTCTCGAATTGTGTAGTAGATACACACATGTTTAATTGCTATCATTCCTTCAATTTTTGCACTTTTCTGTATGCTTTATGAACCGTATGAAATATATGTGTATAAAAGTAATGAAACAAACAGAAAAGTGCTTGCACATTTTAAAGAAAATACAAGCCAAACGCTTGTGTAACCACTAAGACACTTATGCCTCCACGAAGCTAAAAAGGAAACAATGACTCAGATTAAAATATACCTTGGTAAAGCAAAAGTCTGCCTTAAATGTCTGTGTCAATGCACATGATATTGGACTGGGCAATCCTTTGGAATTTTCCATAACATCACCACTTGAAAGCCAGTTCTCAAGAGACAAGTTTAGTGGACAGGAAAGTTTTGTTTGTTCTGGATTCTGGCAATTGGGGGAAAGTGGACTCATTTCCAAAATCCAACTCCCCACTGCCCATCAGTGGGCAAAACTTTCATAGTGGGAGTGTCAAGGGGAATAGGTGGAAGGAGGGCTACATGCAGAGACAGTACGGTCAGCTCTGTCATCTGGAAATTGATCCTCAGTGGTCTGAACAGTGAGCATCATCTTGTTTTAAGCAGTTAATCTTCAGTTCCAGGATTGGTCTGTTCCCATTTCTTTGAGGACAGTTCTTATCATGATGGCTGTTTATGTCATGTCTACAGTCTGGTCATCACACAATCCTTCCACTTGGTGGGAGTTTCAGTATCTACAAGACAACTCACAGGACGTGGCTCGGGATATTATCTGTGGCCCTTGGAAGAGGAACTAATGGTTCTTGATTTTGTTTAATGGAGAAGCTATTATTATTTGGTCTTGTCTGATTGCTTTCCTTTGCTTCTGCAGTCTCTCTCTTCTTTGATTAAATTTATTCCTAGGTTAACGTTTTTCTACGGACAAAAGGCAGGCAGAGGACATTGCCAGAGGTGGTTTCTGTCCTGGGAAGGCCCATAGAGTCTTGCTCTGTTTCACTACTCAGTTCACATGACTCACAGAAAGATCTGTCTCCCCCTCAGCAGGATAGCTGCTCTCTCCTCATAGTGGAAAAAGGAGTTTATTGCTATTGTTAATTCATTAGATCATGTCCAACTCTTTGAGACCCCATGGACTGTAGCACACCAGTTTTACCTGTCCTTTACCATCTCCTGAAGTCTTCTCAAACTCATGTCCATTGAGTTGGTGATGCCATCCAACCATCTCATCCTCTGTCACCCCCTTCTCCTCCTGCCCTCCATTTTTTCTAGCATCAGGGTCTTTTCCAATGAGTCAGTTCTTCTCATAAGGTGGCCAAAGTCTTGGAGCTTCAGCTTCAGCATCAGTCCTTCCAGTGAATATTTAAGGCTGATTTCCTTGAGGATGTACTGGTAGGACCTCCTTTCTGTCCAAGGGACCCTCAAGAGCCTTCTCCAGCACCACAGTTTGAAAGCATTGATTCTTTGGCACTCAACCTTCTTTATGGTTGAACTCTCACATCCATACGGAAAAAAGAGAATGGAAGTCAAATTTGAGGGGGAGAGGAGGTAATCCTGGATGAGGGCATTGTTGGTAGGTCTGTTGATTACAGTGCAAAGTCATAGATCTCCCAGATTTAACACTATGATACCCAGATACAGCTATAGTTCGGTTCAGTTCAGTTCAGTTGCTCAGTCATGTCTGACTCTGCAGCCCCATAGACTGCAGCACACCAGGCCTCCCTGTGCATCACCAACTCCCAGAGTTTACCCAAACTCATGTCCATTGAGTCAGTGATGTTATCCAACCATCTCATCCTCTGTCATCCCCTTCTCCTCCCACCTTCAATCCTTCCCAGCATCAGGGTCTTTTCCAATGAGTCAGCTCTTCGCATCAGGTGACCAAACTACTGGAGTTTCAGCTTCAGCATCAGTCGTTCCAATGAATATTCAGGACTGATTTCCTGATTGACTGGTTGGATCTCCTTGCACTTCAAGGGACTCTCAAGAGTTTCCCCAACACCACAGTTCAAAAGCATCAATTCTTTGGTGCTCAGCTTTCTTCATAGTCCAAGTCTCACATCCATACATGACTACTTTAAAAAATTATTGGAATATAATTGCTTTAAAATGCTGTGCCAGTTTCTGCTGTAGGATGAAGTGAATCAACTGTATATATACATATATCCCCTCCCTTTTGGGCTTCTCTCCCACTACGCTCCATCCCACTCCTCCAGGTCATCACAGAGCACCAAGCTGACTCCTGTGTTAAACAGCAACTTCCCACCAACTATCTATTTTACACATGGTAGTTTATATATATCAGTCCAAGTCACCCAATTCATTCCACTCTCACCCTGCCTTCTTGTGTCTACATGTCTGTTCTCTAGATCTGCATCTCATAGTATTACTTAAAGAAAAGAAATGATAGGAAGTGAAATCTTGGCATGTTTCACACAAGAATTATTGATGTATTATTGATATATCTATCACCTATATAAGTGCTTCCCTTGTGGCTCAGCTCATAAAGAATCTGCCTACAATGCAGGAGACCTGGGTTCGATCCCTGGGTGGGGATGATCCCCTGGAAAAGGGAAAGGCTCCCCACTCCACTATTCTGGCCTAGAGAACTCCAAGAACTATACAGTCCTTGGAGTCACAAAGAGTCATTGGACACAACTGAGCAACTTTCACTTTCACCTTCATCACCTATGTTACTATATTTATAAATCAAGCCTGGGCCAGAGGATGCTAACTGGTATTACAAAATGGTATTAGTGAACTGCAGTGGCTTGGCATTTGTCTTTTTGTTCTTCTGTATGAATTGTTTTATGTGACAGGCTGTGATTGTGCAGATCTGCACTCTGGAGCAAACCAAGGTAAAGAGCTGTCCTGTAGTTATAAAATGTCCACCCCTATTTGCTAAATGAATTCTTTCTGGAAGCTGACACTTCTGAGTCAGATGGTATTCTATTTGGAAACTTAATAGTTAAGTATTTTTTCACCAGTGGATCAAGACCCATAATTGGGGATATTATCATCCTCTATATAGAGTTTGTTCTGTGTTCCCATGTTTAAATTCAGAAGGCCAATGAAATGGAAACATAGAATTAACCTGATTGCAGCAGAAAGCATTCTGGAGTGAAAACCTCTCATTCTTGTGGTTGGTCTTAATGGGGAATCAAATGTGATTTGTGTTGTATGCGGATGATTACTGATAGGTAATTATTCTAAAATATCTCTTTTCAAATCCTTTTCATGGCAATCAAGGAAGAATGTGAGAGGTTAGGCATTACATTACCAGAGTTGTCAGTGGCATATAATTTCTTAATTATGCCGAAAAACGAAGAGCAAATACCTGCTGAAGAAGTTCCTGCATTTTCTTTGTGAAATGGAGTTGGAGAGCACATGGGGCCCTGAGCATTCTTAGAGAGACTCTATGGTTTATAAGATGTATGCTGAGATTCTTTCTTTGTTCTAATCACTGTGTGACTGAGCCTCAGTTTCCTTATCTCTAAAATGGGAATATTGTCAAATAGAAACCGTTTCTTCTCAGGGCTGATGTGTGAGTTACTTTAGGGAACAGTACAAACTATTCCTTGTGATTTCTGATGTATCTGTAATACAGAACATTCAAAAAATGGTAGTGCTTGTTATTGTTATTACTATCAGCTGACCTGTCTCTTGAGAAACCTGTATGCAGGTCAGGAAGCAACAGTTAGAACTGGACATGGAACAACAGACTGGTTCCAAATAGGAAAATGAGTACATCAAGGCAGTATATTGTCACCCTGCTTATTTAACTTATACACAGAGTACATCATGAGAAATCCTGGGCTGGAAGAAGCACAAGCTGGAATCATGATTGCCGGGAGAAATATCAGTAACCTTAGATATGCAGATGACACCATGCTTATGGCAGAAAGTGAAGAGGAACTGAAAAGCCTCTTGATGAAAATGAATTAGGAGAGTAAAAAAGTTGGCTTAAAGCTCAACATTCAGAAAACTAAGATCATGGCATCTGGTCTCATCACTTCATGGGAAAGAGATGGGGAAACAGTGGAAAGAGTGTCAGACTTTATTTTTTTGGGCTCCATAATCACTGTAGATGGTGATTGCAGCCATGAAATTAAAAGACACTTACTCCTTGGAAGGAAAGTTATGACCAACCTAGATAGCATATTAAAAAGCAGAGACATTACTTTGCCAACAAAGGTCTGTCTAGTCAAGGCTATGGTTTTTCCAGTGGTCATGTATGGATGTGAGAGTTGGACTGTGAAGAAAGCTGAGCACCAAAGAACTGATGCTTTTGAACTGTGGTGTTGGAGAAGACTCTTGAGAGTCCTTTGGACTGCAAGGAGATCCAACAAGTCCATCCTAAAGGAGATCAGTCCTGAGTGTTCATTGGAGGGACTGATGCTGAGTCTGAAACTCTAATATTTGGCCACCTTATGCAAAGAGATGACTCACTGGAAAAGACCCTAATGCTGGGAGGGATTAGGGGCAGGAGGAGAAGGGGACGTCAGAGAATGAGATGACGGGATGGCATCACCGACTCAATGGACATGGGTTTGGGTAGACTTAGGGAGTTGGTGATGGACAGGGAGGCCTGATGTGCTGTGATTCATGGGGTCGCCAGGAGTCAGACGTGACTGAGTGACTGAACTGAACTATCAGTATTAATACTATTCCTTGTACTAGTTTTGATCAAAGTTGCACCTGATTCAGATGCAAATGGACTCAATTGAGATGAATGTCACCTCATATTCATTTCATTTTAGAATTAAATCATGGACACAAAAGTGAAAACAAACATGGGTATTTAAGATAAGTACTTTATTTTAATTTTTGTACTATCTATGTATTTGCTTGTTTTGGCTGTGCTGGGTCTTTGTTGGGGACTTGAACTTCTCTAGTTGCAGCGCAAATGCTTATTTGTGGCATGTGGGATCTGGTTCCCTGACCAGGGATGGAACCCAGACTCCTGCATTAGGAGCACAGAATCTTGACCTCTGGACCACCAGGAAAGTCCCAGAGATGAGTATTTTAAAGATGATCAGAGAGGGTCTCTCACCACTTTTCCCTGGGAGGATCTCTTATTTGATGAGAGCTAACTTGTTTTTCAGCTTTTCTTTAGGGCAGTGCCTACTGTTTGAAAGTGGCAGCTACCTTAAATTGAATTAACATATTTGCTTAAAAATTTCAATCCTGCATCCTCTAATTTTGTGGGGAAAATATGTACTGTTTTGATCTATTATGAAGGCTTGTCAAGAACAGATGAAGGGTTGAGAATTGTGACTATATGTGTTAATTTCTTCTGAAAATGAAAAGTGTATGTCATCGCTTTGCATCCTTTCTTAACTGTTCCCACAGAACCAGGATTCTGCAGGAGACCTTCAACTCTCAGTGATGTTGATCTCCAGCTTTTTGGAGTCAAATTTATGGGCAGTAACAAGACAGAGGAATTTATGTACATGGTCCTATTGCTATGTTTGATTGGGGGAGGGGGATAGCTAATAAAAAATAGATGTTTTATTTAATGAGGAGATCACAGTCTGAAATACATTTTTAGATGATTATACAATCTCTCTTTCACTCCCTTCCACCCCAGAAAACTGCATGAATCTCAATGTGGACAAAGTGGCATCTGTCAGCTTTTCTGTCTCCAGGCTATGAGACTCTGCAGTCTCACATGGTAAACACCTGGCGTTTGAGGCCACCAAGTCATCACAAAGCTGTCACTATTTACAATTTGCAAAAGCAGACATGCGCACTCTCCTCCACTGGAAGAAAACCTTCACATCTCAGAGGAGCTGGTAATAAACTATTGCTGTAAGAACAAGGAAAGCAAACTTGAGAGTGGGATTGGTGGTGTTGTCCACAGCAAAACTGAAGATAGACTCATGATGTCTTATAGAAAAAATAGTTGAGCCCTGAAGCATGGTCCTTATCATGATTTTTGATCATGTGAAAGTCATTCTTTGTTAGTAACATAGTTTCAGAGTGTATGCTGCTCTGGAAAAAATGCTAAATATTAATTAATTTAATTAAGGCTGAGGAAAATAAATGGACATTTAGCAACATGTAAGAGAAAATCATGCATAGAAAATTGAATTTCAACTGGTTCAATAAAATACATTATGGTGTAGATTTTTTAAAAGATGTATATATTTTTACGGGGACTGCTCTTCACTGTGGAGTGCATGCCTCTCATTGCGGTGGCCTCTCTTGTTTTGGAGCACAGACACTAGTTGCGAGGGCTTCAGTAGTTGCAGCAAATGGGCTTAGTTGCTTCATGGCATCTGGTATTCTCCCAGACCAGGGATCGAACCTGTGTCCCCTGCAATGAAATGTGGATTCTTAACCCCTGGACCACCAGGGAAGCCCTGGTATAAATATTTCAAATAAATAGGAATTTGCTAGAACATTATTTAGAAACACTGAACTCCAGGATCAATTACCTGGAAATTAAGCTCAGGATGATGACAGCATATTAGTTCATATGCCTCCAGAGGGAAATACCTTCTGCTTTATATGTACCTTGCAATTATGGCTTCAAACAGAAAGTGGTTCTTTGATGACTTCAAACATACATACTGGATCAAGAAAACTTTTGGAAACAGGTAATTACTGTACATTTATTGTATCCTAAGCATCTTTACCTCTTAAAGAAAGAAAATAGTTTTGGATTTAAATGACTCTTACAACTTCTATTTAAAGTAAAAGTTCAAATGTTTTGAGAAAGTTTGATAATAATTTTCAGTGGTGTTTGGAAAGTTATTTGTTCATTTATTCCAGATGCAGGAATCTGACCCATTTTTTTCTCTCAATGTTCTCCTGTTTTGACATCATCCTGTAGAGGTCAAGGTCAACATAAAGGGCAAAGTAATCCTCTGTATCTATTTCAACTCTGCAAATTGAAGGTAGTTGGAAATGCATTGGTTTTGAGTGTTACAAAAGAACCAAAACATGCACACCCACTCTCATATCTACTGAAGGAGAAAGATGAATATGTGAGTCCTTGAATATATGAGTCCTTGGTGCAAAATGAGCAGGCACAATGACTTCAACCCCTTGTGGTTAATGCCTCTCTTTCATTTCTAGGTCAAATCAAGCAGGATTGCAAAGTTCATTGCTTCAATTTTTCAAGGTCTCCAGGGCTGTGGGTAATCAGGTAGTACCAACCACTCCTGGAGACATGTTGTTAAGTTGGATTTGCCCCATAGATCTTGTCTGGGGACAGATTCTTCTGCAAGACATACATAACACTCACGATGCTATCCTTAAACAAAGATTGATTCACGATGGTAGGGGCAGGTGGCTGTATCAGCACGAACATGACTTTGATTCTCCGAAGCCTTGGAAGGATGAACTCTCATGGCTTTGCATAGGATCTTGCAGTAGGCTGTAAGTGTGATGACAATTTGTGCCTCTTCCTTCAGCAAAGAGTTTATGCTCTTGCTATGTGGGCGGTGCCATAATTCCATTTCCCTATTCTCTGATAAGGATGATGTATATAGAATTGCCTAGGTGAAGGCCAAAGGAAACTTCATTACCCATTTATGGTCTAAAACTTGTGTCTATCATATTCTTTCTCTTTCTTTAGTCAGGCTTTTCCTCCTCTTGGTGCATGGATCCATTTTGCATATATAATATCCCTTTAATTTAAGTTGCTGTTTCTCAAGTGGCTCCATTAGGAATTTAGAATTTCAGCCCTGGTGAGGTCTGCAAGGGAGAGGGAGAGGAGAGGAGGTTATGGAGAGAAGCATGTGCATAAACTAGTGCACAGAATTAGCTCAAATTGTAGCACTAGGCTTACTACTAGTGTGACCTGGGGCTACTGGCTTGATCAGCAGGGGTGTCATAGGAATTACCTTTCATAAGAATCTGAGAATAAAATGCCTTCTTTGCCATAACTCCAAAGGAGATGAGGACTATGAGAATGCAGAGCAGTCAATATTTGTCTTAGTGAGTACACTTAATGGATCTCCACTTTTTCCCTTTCTTGCTTCCTCTGCCATATGTCATTCTTGCCTTCAATCCTAGAACTGGATTTAAGAAATAACATCAAATTTCCTGCTTAGCTCAGAAAATGTGTCATCCTTTCATTACATATGGCCTTATCATTTTCATCTCTCTCATAATCTGTTTTCTCAGCAGCCACCCACTCCAGTATTCTTGCCTAAAGAATTCTGTGGACAGAGAATGGGCTGCTGTCCATGGGGACACACAGAATCAGACACGACTAAAGCAACTTAGCATGAATACATGCATTGGAGAAGGGTATGGCAACCCACTCCAGTATTCTTGCCTGGAGAATCCCAGGGACAGAGGAGCATGGTGGGCTGCCGTCTATGGGGTCGCACAGTCGGACATGACTGAAGCGACTTAGCAGCAGCAACAGCAGCTTCAGTTCAGTTCAGTTTAGTCGCTCAGTTGTGTCTGATCTTTTCCAACCCCATGGACTTGAGCTTGTTCAAACTCAAGTCCATCAAGTCGGTGATGCCATCCAACAATCTCATCCTCTGTTGTCCCCTTCTCTGCCTGCCTCAATCTTTCCCAGCATCGGGTCTTTTCCAATGAGTCAGTTCTTTGCATCGGGTAGCCAAAGTATTGAAGCTTCAGATTCAGTATCAGTCCTTGCAATGAATATTCATGACTGATTTTCTTTAGGGTAGACTTGTTTTAACTCCTTGCAGTCCAAGGGATTCTCAAAAGTCTTCTCCAACACCACAGTTCAAAAGCATCAATTCTTTGGTGCTCAGCTTGCTTTATGGTCCAAAACCCACATCTGTACATGACTACTGGTAAAACTACAGTTTTTATTAAATGGACTTTTGTCACCAAAGTAATGTCTCTGCTTTTTAATATGCTGTCTAGTTTGGTCATAGCTTCTCTTACAAGGAGCAAGCATCTTTTAATTTCATGGCTGCAGTCACCATCTACAGTGATTTTGGAGCCCAATAAAATAAAGTCTATCACTGTCTCCATTGTTTCCACATTTATTTGCCATGAAATGATGGGACCAGATGGCATGATCTTTGTTTTTTAATGTTGAGTTTGAAGTCAGCTGTTTAACTCTCCTCTTTCACTTTCATCAAGAGGCTCTTTAGTTCTTCTTCACTTTTTACCGTAAGGGTGGTGTCATCTGCATATATGGTGTTATTGATATTTCTCCTGGCAAATCTTGATTCCAGCTTGTGCTTCATCCAGTTCAACATTTCACATAATGTACTCTGCATATAAGTTAAATAAGCAGGTGGGCAATATATAGCCTTGACACACTCCTTTCCCAATTTGGAACCAGTCCATTGTTACATGTCCCGTTCTAACTGTTGCTTCTTGACTTGCATACAGATTTCTCAGGAGGCAGGTAAGGTGGTCTGGTATTCCCATCTCTTTCAGAATTTTCCATCGTTTGTTGTGATCCACACAGTCAAAGGCTTTTGCCTAGTCAATAAAGCAGACATAAATGTTATTCTGGAATGCTCTTGCTATTTTGATGATCCAGTGGATGTTGGCAGTTTTGTCTCTGGTTCCTCTGCCTTTTCCAAATTCAGCTTGAACATCTGGAAGTTCTCAGTTGAAACCTAGCTTGGAGAATTTTGAGCATTACTTTAATAGCGTGTGAGATGAGGGCAATTGTGTGGTAGTTCGAGCATTCTTTGGGATTTCCTTTCTTTGGGATTGGAATGAAAACTCATCTTTCCCCATCCTATGGCCACTGCTGAGTTTTCCAAATTTGCTGGCGTATTGAGTGCTGCACCTTAACAGCATCTCTTTTAGGATTTGAAATAGCTCAACTGGAATTCCATCTCCTCCACCAGCTTTGTTCGTAGTGATGCTTCCTAAGGCCCACTTGACTTTGCATTCCAGAATGCCTGGCTCTAGGTGAGTAATCAGGCCTTCATATTTGTCTGGTTCATGAAGATCTTTTTTATACAGTTCTTCTGTATATTCTTGGCACCTCTTCTTAATATCTTCTGTTTCTGTTAGGTCCATTCCATTTCTGTCCTTTATTGAGACCATCTTTTCATGAAGTGTTCCCTTGGCATCTCTAATTTTCTTGAAGAGATCTCTAGTCTTTCCCATTCTATTGTTTTCCTCCATTTCTTTGCATTGATCACCGAGGAAGGCCGCCTTATCTCTCCTTGCTATTCTTTAGAACTCTGCATTCAAATGGGACTATCTTTCCTTTCCTCCTTTACCTTTTGCTTCTCTTCTTTTCTCAGCTATTTGCAAGGCCTCCTCAGACAGCCACTTTGCCCTTCTTTTTCTCGGGGATGGCTTTTATCTCTGCTCCTGTACAATGCCATGAAACTCCATTCGTGTTCTTCAGGCACTCTATCAGATCTAATCCCTTGAACCTGTTTGTGACTTCCACTGCATAATCATAAGGGATTTGATTTAGGTCATATATGAATGGTCTGGAAGTTTTCCCTTCTTTCTTCAATTTAAGTCTGAATTTGACCCTAAGGAGTTCATGATCTGAGCCACAGTCAGCTCCTGGTCTTGTTTTCACTGCCTGTGTGTAGCTTCTCCATCTTCAGCTGCAAAGAATGTAATCAATCTGATTTCAGTGCTGACCCTCCGGTGATATCCATGTGTAGAGTCGTCTTTGTGTTGCTGGAAGAGGGTGTTTGCTATGACTAGTGCATTCTCTTGGCAAACCTCTGTTGGACTTTGCCCTGCTTCATTCTTTAGTCCAAGGCCAAACCTGCCTGTCACTCCAGGTATCTCTTGACTTCCTACTTTTGCATTCCAGTCGCCTACGATGATAAGGACAGCTGTTTTCGGTGTTAGATCTAGGAGGTCTTGTAGGTCATCACAGAACCCTTCAACTTCAGCTTCTTTGGCACTAGCAGCGCTTAAGCGGAACAAGATGAAGAAAGGCAGTGGGAATGGGAGAGACTCACCACTCCCTGTCTGTACTTCCAGTGGGGAAAACACATTAGAAAGTGCCATTTGTTTCAGTTACTACACGAACAGTGCAAGTGTCAGCCCCTCAGTGGTGTCTGACTCGTTGGACCCTGTGGACTGTGGCCCGCCAGCTTCTGTCCATGGAACACTCCAAGCAGAATACTGGAGTCGGTAGCCATTCCCTTCTCCAGGGGATCCTCCCAGCCCAGGGATTTAACCCAGGTCTCCTGCACTGCAGGTGGGTTCTCTACCATCTGAGCCACCAGGGAGGCCCACACTACCAGTAAAGAATACCATTAATCATGCCTTTGCATTTGCTTATATTGATACTGCTAGTTTTGGAGTTTTGTGAGCACTTTGTGTCAGGAAGCATACCCAGCACTTTGCATAGAAGCGAAGCTGAGTGGTGGAACCAGCTCCCCCTGGGAGGCAGCATGCTGAAAACCTCCCTCTTTGGTGGCTTTCTTTTGCCTTCACCATTATCACTTCTGTTGTTGACATAAGAAAACTAAGGTTGAGCTCAGGAGGACAGGCTTATCAAGGAAAATCTGGAAATTTTCTATTGATTCATAAAAAGGCATAACTGATCAGAGCAGTGGGTGATGACTATGGATGGGGAGGTACGCAAATCATGATCTTCAGAAGGTGAGAAACAACGACTAGAACCCAACCAGCTTGAGCAAATCCCAGACACTGCTCTGGACCCAATGCCCTTTCTTGGTCTCAGCTGTTCCTTCTGTGTTATGACAAGTCACTACAGTCATGCAGACAACTTGGAGTGTCCCTAGGTCTATCATGTGGCAGAGAAGAACTTGAAGCTAAAACACTAGATGATTTAATCACAATGATTGGAGAGGGAAGATGACAAGCTCAGTTCACTGATGTGGTTAATACCCCAGGGATAATATGGTTTACTTAGAAATCTTGGGTCTAGTGAATGGTTGTCTGCAAAAAAAGGTGTGGATTTGCAAACACCTAACTTATAGGCAGGATTTTTTTTTTTAATTATTATTGAAGCATATTTGGTTTCGGTTCAGTTCAGTTGCTCAGTCGTGTCCAACTCTTTGTGACCCCATGAATCGCAGCACACCAGGCCTGCCTGTCCATCACCAACTCCCGGAGTCCACCCAAAACCATGTCCATCAAGTCGGTGATGCCATCCAGCCATCTCATCCTCTGTCGTCCCCTTCTCCTCCTGCCCCCAGTCCCTCCCAGCATCAGGGTCTTTTCCAATGAGTCAACTCATCGCATGAGGTGGCCAAAGTATTGGAGTTTCAGCTTTAGCATCAGTCCTTCCAAGGAACGCCCAGGACTGATCTCTTTCGGGATGGACTTGTTGGATCTCCTTGCAGTCCAAAGGATTCTCAAGAGTCTTCTCCAACACTACAGTTCAAAAGCATCAATTTTTCAGTGCTCAGCTTTCTTCACAGTCCAACTGTCACATCCAAACATGACAACTGGAAAAACCATAGCCTTGACTGGATGGACCTTTGTTGGCAAAGCAATGTCTCTGCTTTTTAATATGCTATCTAGGTTGGTCATAACTTTCCTTCCAAGGAGTAAGCGTCTTTCAATTTCATGGCTGCAATCACCATCAGCAGTGATTTTTGGGCTGACACTATTTCCACTGTCCTCCCATCTATTTGCCATGAAGTGATGGGATCAGATGCCATGATCTTAGTTTTCTGAGGTTTACAGTGTGCTAATTTCCACTGTACTACAAAGTAATTTATATTTATCTTTATGTACACACATATATGGGGGCTTCCCTGGTGGCTCAGGCCATAAAGAATCTGCCTGCAATGCAGGAGACCTGGGAAGACCCCTGGAGAAGGGAATGGCTACTCACTCCAGGGTTTCTTGCCTAGAGAAACGTGGATGGAGTAGCTTGGCAGGCTATAGTCCATGGAGTCAGAGTCAGATATGACTGAGTGACTATCACTTCAATTTCATATATACATGTGTATGCATATATACATATACATATACACATATATACACACAGACAGATACGTTCTTTTTTGTATTCTTTTCCACTGTGGTTTGTCACAGGGCTTTTGTTTTCAGTTTTTAGTGGGGTGTAGCTGGTGTACTATGTTGTGTTAGTTTCAGCCATACAACAAGCATATGTACATATATCCACTCTTTTTCAGATTCTATTTCCATATAGACCACTGCAGGGTACTAAGCAGTGTTTCCTGTGCTATGCAGTAGGTCCTTATTAGCTACCTACTTTATGTATGGTACTGTACCTGTGTTAACCTCAGCCTTCCCATTCATCCCTCCCTCGATCATAGGATATTGAATGTTCTACAGTAGGACCTTGCTGTTTATTCATTCTATATGTAATAGCTTGCACCCAGGCAGACTTTCAAAATGCAACATTTGAAAACTGCTGTGTCCTTTCTATTTTGTGCTTGAGATATAAATCTGTTTTTATTTTCACTTGTATAATCAGGTGTTGTAAAATGGAGAAATGAATGCTCAACCCATTTATTCTTCTGCCAGCCTAGCCATATGGTAGCAGGGATCATACCTTTTCAGTACAACCATAGAGACTAGCATTATGTTTCATGGATTGTTGAAATTTTAGAGCAGGGTTTTCAAACATCAGAATCCCCTCAAAAGCTTGTTGAAACTGATTCTTGGGTTCCCCTCCTAGAGAACGTGATGTGGTACGTCTAAGATGATGCTTATGATTTTGCTTTTAAAAATATTTATAGTATGAATGAAGCTATGAGTATCTTCCATTGCAATCAGAGAGGATGTGTATGTTTGCATAAATGTGTATGTGCCATTCCTTATAATCATGTTTCATGAACAATAAATCAACTTAGACATGAAAAAAATAAATACATAAAAACATTTAAGAAAATTGGCTGTGCTGTGCAGCTTATGGGATCTTAGGTTCCTAAGAAAGAATGAAGCCCATGCCCTCAACAGTGAAACTGCAGAGTTTGAACCACTGAACCACCAGAGAATTCCCACAGTACTGTATTTTTAATGCATTCCCATATAATATTGATGTTGCAGGTCTTTGGACACAACCTTGAGTAACACTGTCATAAAGTGCTACTGCACTGTGCAATTTTCATCTCTGTCTTGTTCTGGGAGATTCCAGTCTCAGTTACACTGTACTGTTTGGGCAGAAAGACTAGGAAAATTGCACATCACATTCAAGCCCTCCTGGCCCCAGTAAGACCCTCTGGCAGTTTTTAGATGGCTGATATTCTTAGAGTCCAAAGTCAATGTGACCTGAAAGGTAGGCACCCTTGGGAACTCTGAACAGGCTCACTCAACACCTCTGGGAGTAGGAGAGAAACGAGGTGTGTCAACCAAATCCTGAAAGTGGTTGGGTGTGTTTTGCAAGGAGCACAAGGCATCAAATGACAGGCCCGCTTGGTCTCATCCAATATAATTTCTTTCTGGTTTACAAGGTTAGTCATGCACACTGGGTAAATTAAAGCTTCAGAAGATATGGACATCTTTCAGATCTGGCTGGAAATTCAATCACACCCTAACTGATTCACAGTTCCATTCTGGGCCTGGCTCTGGCAGGTTGCTAAGTATTTAAGTATTTGTAAGTATTTATATATAAATATTTAAGCTTTTATGGAAAGGTGGGGCAAGATAAGCGGAGATGGGCATGGAGGTCAGATAAATTCTGGGTAAATGCTTCAGGTTCTCTGTTTCCTTATCTAAAAATAGCAATGGCAGTGATATTTACCCCACAGAGTTCTAGGAAGATTGGCAGGTGCGCATGTCTAAAAGGAGTCGCTGCAGTGTCTGGATAGCTCCTTTGGCGGCTCAGTGGTAAAGAACCCGCCTGCCAATGCAGGGGACCTGGGTTTAATCCCTGATCTGGGAAGATCCCCTGGAGAAGGAAATGCAACCTACTCTGGTATTCTTGCCCGGGAAATCCCATGGACAGAGCGGCCTGGCAGGCTACAGTTCCTGGGGTTGAAAAGAGTCAGACATGACTTAGTGACTGAGCAAAAACATGGCATCTGGAACATAGTAATGCTCAATTAGCAGTTTTCTTTGCTTACTTTTCTTGTGTCTCCTGATTATTATAAAGTTAGAAGAGTATGGAGACTGAAGGAAGAAATTAAATATTAGGTTTTTAGAAATAGCAAAATGGTTTGTCTCCTGGCATAAGCTGAATTAGATTTATTCTATCTTTTAAAGGTTAGTGGAACTCCAAGGACTGGCTTAGAAATATAACAACTATTGGTGACAGAAAATCTATAAAATGGCATCATGTTCTCAAAGTAGAAGACACATCTTGGGTTTTAAAGATAACAGGTGGAATATAGATGGTAAATATTCATATAAAGCCTTTAGTAATTGACAGTGGGCTATACCAGCATCTAAAATCAATATTTAGATTCAAAATATACATTATTGAGTGATTATGTACATAATCATTCATATATACATATATATGAGGCTGGCATAATGCAGGATACGGAAAGACAGTGGAACTAGGGCTTGATTTTAATTTCAGCTCTGCCCCCAACCAGCCTTGTGACCTTGGGAAAGTCATTTAACTTCCTCCTAACACACACACATCACCATCATCATCAAGGCTATACTTCATATGCTCAATATCTCCATCCAGTGAAGTATTTCAAAGACAAAATCTAGAGGAAATAAAAGCTTTGACGTTTATAGCTGTAGGCAGCAACTCTGAAGACAGAATGTTGCTGAAAATCTCTAAAATTACATTGTTCTGAGGCTTCTCTGCTCACAGCAAGACATTAGCATGAGGGTGGTCCCTAGATCCTCTCTGGAGGTCGGATCTCTGCTATATTAGTGCCATGAAACTGAGGCTTTATCTGCCTGGTCAGTGCTGTTTCCCCACTATTGGCAGAGCCGGCCGTGTTGTTAAAACTCATCATTCATAGCCTGGCTGAGGAAAATGGATGAATGGCAAACAATTGAGGCAATCCACCTCAAGAAGGCTGTCCCTGAGAGTTTAGACAAATCAAATGGTGAAAATTTCCACCTTACCTGGTTCTACTCAGACATAGCCCCAGTTTCTTCCAGTGCCTGAAAGAGAATTACAATAATCATTCATGTCTCCTTGTGGAAATAAGATATAACATTCATGCTTTCCCAAGGTGTATTATCACACATATTTCATTTTGGAAAGATTGAAATGGAAAATTAGTAGCTGCACCAATGACTGATGAAAAATAGAGGCAAAGCATTTGAAGTCATGGAACATGAGACATGTTTTTCTATCATGATCAACTGTAAGTATGTAGTAGAAGGCTATCAAGGAACCCACATGAAGCCACACTTATTGCCACGTTTTATTCAAAATGATCTTTTAAAATTTACTAATTCAGTTACTTTGCCTTTAAAATATACTCTGAATGCAAATTATGTACATGATATTATTCTAAATAGTGTTGTGATAGATAATGCATAAAACAGTTTCTTCCTATAAGAACTGCACAGTCAGTTGGAGATGCAGACAAATGTACACTAATCTACACATGGAGGGTCTGACGGTGTCCGTCCTAAGTAGAGAGGGCTGTTATGAAAGCTTTCTGAAATGTGCAGATAAAAAATAAAGAGCTAGAGTAATGGACATGAAAGACTGGGGAGGTGTAAAAGTATGTTATAATAAAGAGATTACAGTTAAGGTAGAACAGATATGGGGATTGTGGGGTCAAATTAGTCAAAGACTCATGATGTGGAAAGGGTCAGGGGTCACCCAGAGATGATGTTTACAGAGATGTCATTCACAGTGATGAACAGTCATGGTAGTTGTTTAGGTAGATTAAAGGGGTGCTAGTTTTGGAGTGTAAAGAAGTATATTGGAACCCCAGCTCTGCCACATACCACACACTTGAGTCTAATCTATAAACATCAGTTTTCCAGTCTACAGAATAGGTTTACAGGTTTCATCTTAGAGGGATCTTCAAATAAACCAACATGGTAACATATGAAGCAAGAAGCACTTTTTTCAACACACAGGGTAGAAAGCAAATCTTAATCTGCTCTAATACATGAAGCAAAGCTTATATCTGGGCATGAAAACAAAGGCACAGTGAGAAATTGACAGGTTTGACTGAGGCATTTGGTTGAATTGGTTTTGACAATGTTGAGTCAATGACACTACCCACCTCCAAAAGTTCTGTAGGACAGATAATCAGAAAGCCAAACAATCCTCACAGTCATTCTTGGCCTGTTTCAACACAGTATGTTTACCTTCCATTGGAATAGTTAAGCTGCTCAATGTGGAGAACTGAATCAGATAATACAGCCCTTGTTATTTTTATTTTTGGACCAATTCATTTTGGCTGGAGATATTGAGAAAAGTAAGCAAACAACTGCCAAATTTCCACTTAGCCTGCTGGAAATCTACACAGAGATCCCAGCTGTGAATGCGGGTGAGTGGGGGAGGAAGCATGTTGTTAAAGGATGATAAAATTTCTAGGATAAGAGACAGAGGGCTCCTGGGTTGTCCCCCTCTTAGAGAATGTCCATCATGCACCATCAGAAAAATGTGTGCATCTGTCTGGGCTTCCTGTTTCACTCAGAATGCTATTATTTGCCAGCTCCCGGGATTCAGTTCTGCTTTTGCCTTCTAAATGACTTCTGAACCTGGTTCATGCTTTTCCTCACCATCTGATAATAACAATAACAACATCTACCAGCCAAGGCACATCGTTTTGCAGTTTACATATGTTTACTTAATGATTCACTTGAGTCCCCAAAAACCATGGAAGTTTGGCATTGTTGTTTTCACAAGTATGGAAGAGGTTTAGTGGAGATAGGGGGAAATAGAGAAGAGAAAAAATATAAACCAAAGGTGTACATAGGAGAGCAGGCTCCTAGAAGTGAAGAAGACCATCAGAAGTCAGATAGTTCGCTGACAGGCTGTGTATCCTTAACCATGAGATGTGTGGTAGGTTCTAGGCTTGAGTTTTGCTCCTTTTTCCTTGACGATCACAGTCAGAGTTCAAAGGGTTCATGCAATTTTGAGGTGGCTAGAAAATGGCAATCTTGGGTCCTACATCCTACCACTTACTTGTTCCACCATCCATGGGATCTTAATCCCTCACCTAAGGCAGATCCAGCTTCAGCAATTTATACTCTTGGGTATAAGAAGGGTAGGAGGATATGATGATGCATCAGCAAAACATTTGGCTGTAGAAAAAGAACAAAGGCAAGGAATGGCAATGGGAGCAAAAAAAGAAAAGAAAAAGTGTCAAGGACTGGCCAAATAATAAATCTATTGCTGCTTACCAAAGGCACTTTCTGTGAACAAATGTGTTGTGATGTGTATCTCAGTCCTTAGTGACACTGTCCATGTGGACTCGTTTCCTGAGTTCTTCTGATAGCTCTGAAATTTTTAAAACACCAGTTATCCTTCTGTAAACAACAAGGGCAAATGGATTCCAGGAAAGTCCTGCCTGAAGTTGACCTGATTCAGGTACATAATAACTTACCATCCATTCATGGTCTTTGCATTGGTCTTCATGGCTTTTATTTAATCTTTCAGCTTGTGTTTCTCACTTGATGCTTAACAATGGTGTGTGTCTCATCCCTCTGCATCCTTCCTTCACCTCTGTCCTCTTCTGTCCTCTGGTTATAAGATAAATGAAGGACAGATGGGGGCCCAGCCTGCAGATCTTTATAGTAGAATTGTTTTATATAATCAAGTCTGTCTGGGTCTGCTCAAGCTGCTGTAACAAAATGCCAAAGACTGAACGGCTTTAGCTTAAATACCAGAAATTAATTTTCTCAGAGCCCTAAAAGCTTGAAGTCCAAGATCAAAGTGTCAGCAGGGCTGGTTTCTGGCAAGACCCCTCTTCCTGGCTTGCAGAGAACCTCCTTCCCTTCTGGCTGTGTTCTCACGGGTCCTTTCCTCTGTGTGGAGAGAGCGAGATCTCTGGTGTATTCTCCTCATCTTTTAAGAACATCAGCTCTATAAGTTTAGGGTCCCACACTTATGATCTT
The DNA here is from genome assembly GCF_023699985.2 of Odocoileus virginianus. Classification (NCBI taxonomy): domain Eukaryota; kingdom Metazoa; phylum Chordata; class Mammalia; order Artiodactyla; family Cervidae; genus Odocoileus; species Odocoileus virginianus. The sequence continues at coordinate 5,218,605 of NC_069682.1, forward strand.
ATTTAGCCTTGATTCCTTACTTGGAGGCCCTATAGTCAAGCACAGTTACCTGTGGGGTTCAGTGGTCAACACATGAATTTGGGGGAGGCATGATGACTCAGTCTATAACAACACTGGAAGACACAAACATGACCCACAGATGACGTTCCTGACTATTTCATCTCAAAGATGCTGACACAAGCGTTACTTTCCCCTTCCTGCCACCCCTCCCTTTCTATCTCAGCTTTTCAATGGATTCCAGTTCCTCTTCCAAAAGCTCTACCAGGCTTTTTCAACCTGAAATAGCCCAGAAGGTAGTGTTACCTTGTGACAACCCCAGAAGCCTTCCTGGAATGAAGCAAGGACCCCTTGGTCAGCTAAGGAGGAAACACAAGAGTTTCAAAGCTCTCTGGATTTGGGTATTGATCTTCTTCTTTATTCATGAAAACAAAGAGAGCTGAAGGCAAGACAGGATCACTGGGCATGCAGTGACACTTGGCGGAAACAGATCCAGACACCATGGGGAGGGAGTGGGTGGAAGGAAGGGGGTGGCAACAGGCGTGTGTGAAGGGACGAGGAGCCTTCATCTTGAGCTGTGGTCCAGAGGCCAGGATCGAGCTGGGCCTCGGACTGGACCACAGGGAAAGGGGTGCAGCCAGGGTGCAAAACCGTTTTCTCCTGGGGAAGGAAGAGGAGGCTCACAGTGCTGAGGGGAGCCAGGGCTCTGTCTAGAGCAGCGGGGTCTCAATAAATTCCTGCAGATGTCGGCTGCTGGTCCAGCAGTTTTCGTCAGCCCTTGTATTGGTCCAAGTTCTCCCCTGAAAGACTCACACAGCCTCGGAGTGTGGCTCTCTAATTTCTAGCTCACACTAGCCTTTAGACAAACAGAGTGGAGAAAGTATGTAACAGAAAAAGCTTTCTAACACAAGGTGGTAAAGCAACTATACGCCAATAAAAATTAATTTCAAAGAAGAGAAAAAGCTTTTGTCTCTCTTCACTGATATGGATTACAGACCTCAGAATCTTCTTCTCTTCCTTTAACCTTGGAGTGATAAAAGAAAGTGCTGACTTTAGAAAATGAATGGAGAAAATAGTGAGACAAGAATTGCAGAAACATCTGGTTTTCATTCACTCTTGTGTTCTTGTCCCAATTCTACCACACTGCAGACAGCAGAATGCCCTGGAAGTCTTCTTAAAATGGCAGCATTTATTATTTAACATCTTTTCTAAAATGCATGACTCTATTTTGGGCAAATAATGAAATCTTTGATCATTTATATACACATGGAGGGCCAGAATCAATCTTTCTGAACGTCATTCTTATATAATCCCAGGGTCATAAATAAATAAAATAAGTGCAATATTTAAGATGCAAGTACATGCCTGCTCAGGTATAGCACTTCCTCTTGTTTTTGTACAAAATGTTTTATATAAGTTTATTCTATTACTGCCTTTTTCAGGATAGATTTTTCTAAAATAGAGAACAACAAATTTTGGTGGAGAGAGCTGGATTTTTTGCTAAGTAAACTTTGATTAGGTTATGTCACTTTGATATGCTTTTCCTACCAGCACCTTCTCGTCATTTTGCTTATGGGTGTCACTCTTGGTTAGCTCTCCTTCTCCGCTCTGCACTCTCCTTGCCAATCCCCTTTGCACTGTTGCCTCATCTCCCCGACCTGTGAATGTAGGAGTCTCCCAGGGCTCATGCATGTTTGCTATTAATTTTGTGTTTGTCACTGTCTTTTCTGATTCTTGGTGACCCCATGGACTGTAACCCACCAGGCTTCTCCATCCATGGGATTCTCCAGGCAAGAATACTGGATTGGGTTGCCATTTCCTTCTCCAGAAGATCTTCCCAGCCCAGGGACTGAACTGGGGTCTCCCACAATGCAGGCAGGCTCTTTAGCATCAGGAGAGCCACCAGAAAGGCCCTCCCTACTTATTCAATCTCCTCCGGTCCCTTTGCTTTGTGACCATTTTCTACAGTTATATCCCCAGTCCCTAATTCCCCTACCCCCAACCTTAAGCTCAGTTTTCCAGCTATCTGTTCAGTGTATCCACTTTGAGAGCTGAAAAGGCAGCTCAAACCAAAATTATATGATTGAATTCCCTCCCAAATCTGTTTCTCTTGTGGTCTTGTCCATATCAGTAAATGTCAAGTCTCTGTTTCCATTTGCTTGGGTCAAATTCTCAGACTCATCCTTGACTTTTCTGACTCCTTACATGGAATCCATCAGAAAAACATGTAGCCTTAGCAGCAGGATTTATCTAGATGCTCAACACTTTTGCCCTTTGCTGTCATGAGCTGAGTCTGCACCATCAACAGCAATAGATCCGTAACTCTCTCTCCCTTGCCAACCTCAACCCCTTACAGTCTGTCCAGCAAAGCTAGAGCAATTCTTTTAAGATGTGAATCCTATCATGTCCCATGTTATCTCAAACCCTCCACTAACATCTCAATTTATTGAAATAAAATCTTAGGGTCTGGACTTCCCTGGTGGTCCAGTGGTTAAGAATCTGCTTGCCAATGCAGGAGACATGGGTTCAATCCCTGAGCCAAGAAGATCCCACATGCCTTGGGGCAACGAAGCCTGTGCACCACAACCTCTGAAACCTGCTCTCTGGAGGCTGTGCTCAGCAACAAGGGAAGCCGTTGCAGAAAGGAGCCCATGCACCACAACAAGAAAAAGCCCGAGCAGAGCAGTGAAGACTCAGTGCTGCCATAAATAAACAAACAAAATTTAGAAAGAGTCTTATGGTCCTGTGAAACTCATCACATGTCACCTTCCCGGGTTCAATACCTATCACCTTCCTCATCACTCACTCCAGTGCAGCCCAGCTCATCTCCCATCTGTCCCTTTACCTTGGTCCTGCCTCAGGGCTGCTGCACTTATTGTTTGCACTCCCTGAAATTTCTTCCTCCAGGAACATGCCTTGTTCCTTCAGGTCACATAAGTCACTGCTTAAATGTCCCCTTATCAGAGACAGCTTCTCTGATTAACCTGTCTAAAGTTGAATCCCTACCCCAACATCTCCACCCCTTCCCTGTCTCATTTTACCGCAGTAGCCTTATTTCCACCTGGAATACATTTTCTCTCCTGGCGGCTCAGATGGTAAAGAATCTGCCTGCCATGCAGTAGACCCAGTTTCAATCCCTGGGTCGGGAAGGTCCCCTGGAGAAGGGAATGGATACTCACTCCAATATTCTTGCCTGGAAAATCCCATGGACAAAGAAGCCTGTAGGGCTGCAGTCCATAGTATCATAAAGAGTCAGATACAACTGAGCAACTAACATTTTCACATTTTTCATACATTTCCCATTTACCTATTTATTGTCTGTGCTTAGTCACTCAGTCATGCCCGACTCTTTGCGACGCTATGACTGTAGCCTACCAAGCTTGTCTGCCCATGGGGATTCTCCAGGCAAGAATACTGCAGTGGGTTGCCATGCCCTCCTCCAGGGGATCTTTCCAACCCAAGGATCAAACCCAGGTCTCCCGCATTGCAGGCAGGTTCTTTCTTTATCCCCCATTATGGTGTCAGGTCCCTGAGAAAAGACACTTGTAGTGTTAATTCTTTGGTAAATCCCCAGTGTCTATAGCAGTGCCTAGTTCATAGTACTTAATCAGTAAATTAATAAATTGGCCCATTCCTACATTTTATGTGTATCAGTTACAGTATTCTCACTGATAATAATGAAAAGTCCAAGAGAAAGGAAATCATAATACCAGGCTTGGACAAAGAGCTTTCTTAATTTGAGACTTTGAGCCTTGCTTCTCAAAACTGTGCCTCACTTGGGAGTTTAGCTTGTTAGAAAGACAGGGTTTGGGGCTCTTCTCAAGCCTATTGGGCTTCCCAGGTGGCGCTAGTAGTAAAGAACCTGCCTGCCAATGCAGGAGACATAAGTGATGTGGATTCAATCCCTGGGTCAAGAAGATCCCCTGAAGAAGCACATGACAACCCACTCCAATATGCTTGCCTGAAGAATCCCCATGGACAGAGGATCTTGGCGGACTACAGTTTATAGGGTTGCAAGCAGTTGAACATGACTGAAGCAACTTATGCACACACGCATACTAAGCCTATGAGAACAGACTTTTTAGTTAAGTTAGTTAATTCAAAGCAAGAGATCATTTTAACTTTTCCAGACCTTAGTGGTGTTATTGGCTCCATTTTTGGGTATCAGGAAGACTGTGTGTATCTTCTGTGATACACAAGATTTACAATACAATATTGAAATGGGTAAGGCTCAGAGATCTGAATGCTAACAGGATTCCAGATTAATGAATGCACAATGGAGTGAAAAGCAGTGTGAGGAGTGCCAAATGTACCTCTTTCTTTTCTCAACGAGACACTCTATCCCATTTGGACAAGATCACAGCTAACCAGGCAATTGACACTGAGAGTCTTTCAGTATTGTCTGCCTTCCAGACCTGCAACTTATAAATGGCTGGTAAATGAGAGAAGTGACTTGCATCACAGAAACTAAGATCAGGTACCCTTCTGTCATTCAATTTTTGACATGGGAAAGACCCTGCCCAGGAGCATCTGCAAGGGCAAAACTATCATCCACAAGATCACGGTCCTCTGTTAAGAAGCTGGCTGCCAGTTTAAGACAAAACAAGAGCCACAGGCTCAGCCTTCCCACTGGAGTGGTCAAAAAGACAGGTACCTGTATAACAGAGCTTGACATTCATATGGGCAGAAGGGAGTTGTATCCTTGCTTTTACCTTGTACCCCGTTCTTCTCTCAAGTTGTCTTGCAAAGATCATCTCCCCTCTTGGTAGCTGCCATAATTAGTGTATTATTATCTTGTCATTATTCAAAATTGGTTTGCTAAAGTCTTCGGAACTTCCCTGACAGGGTGGTGATGCCAGGTCAAAAAATAAAATTTCATACTTATTTTAGGGTAGTTTTCCTAGAAGCAAAGCCTGAGATGGGGATTGGAATGCATGTAATTCATTGAGGAGGGTTCTAAGGAGGAGGGGTTGAGGAAAGCAGGGTGGGATGAGGAGGGAACCGTGCAAAGATGTGGGTTCAGCTGAAGCTGAGGCCACAGGGAACTGTGCGAGATGCAGGGGCCCAGAGACTAGCTTTCACCTTGAGGCCAAGAAGCTGGTCACTGCTGCCTTCTTATCAGTCAGCTGCAAGTATCCGCAGAAATTCACAGGGAGGCAACTATGAGGAGTTCTCAGGATAAGAAGAACAGTAGTGAGCTGCAAGCAATCAACACTCACTGCAGCTGGGTGATGGGTGGGTTTATCATAGGTAAAAATCAACTTCTAATATTTATTAAGTATTCATTCATAGACACTTTCTGAGACATAGTTGCTTTGTCTAGACTGGACATCTGGCTGGTTATTCTGTGCTAAGTTGCCTCAGTCATGCCTGACTCTGTGCAGTACTGTGGACTGGATCCTGCCAGTCTCCTCTGTCCATGGGATTGTCCAGGCAGTTGGAATGGGTTGCCATGCTCTTCTCCAGGGGATCTTCCTGACCGGGGGATCAAACTGGGTGTTTTACGTCTTTTTCATTGGCAGGCAGTTTCTTTACCACTAGAGCCTCCTGGGAGGCCCTGGTTATTCTAAGGCAAAGAAAGAAAGCCTCCAATTTTAGATACTAACCTCTTTAATTATCACTTGCTGTTTCAGATACAAAGTAACTTTTAGCTCATTTAATCCTAATGACAACTCAGGAATGTAAGTGCTATTGTTATTAATTTTTTTATTGATGAAAAAACTGCTGAACTAAAAGCTTAGGAAATTTGGCCGAAGTACACAACAGAAGCCTGTAAGAGTCTAGGTAGTCTGACTTTAGATTCCTTGTTTGTAGCCACTTGGCTATGAGATACCTACTAGATTATCAACACTTTGAGGGTAGATGTGACACTGTTAAAAACTTACCCAATGCTTTACATATTAGAGGTCCCCATTTTATGTTGGCTAAATGAACCAAAATGACCCAAATGAACCAAAAGAAGTAATAATAGATACTTAGAGGCCAAATTAGTGCTATTAATTGGTTTTAAAAAAATGGATGTAAACATCTGAAACAAGAAACTTGCTTCTTAATGCTACTTCCCCTATGCCCCCCAAAAATCTCATTAGCTGCTGTACAGTCCTATAACAAAACTCTATTTGAAGCAAGGTTAAAGTAGATTAAAGCATTACACAATGAAATTTGAGTCTCCCATCTAACCATCCTCATCATTATTATTCCCAAGAGGGACCAGTGCCAAAATATGACTATATGTATTGATATTTCCAGACATCATTTCTCTGAGTGTACATGTACTATATATACTGTTTTCTACTTTGCTTTTTTTAACCTAGAACTGGATCTTGAAAATATTTCCCTATTAGCACAAATAGTTTTAGTTCATTAAAAAAAAAGGCATAATAGTCCTTCTGAAGACAGGAGGGTAATTTAGATAGATAATTTATTATACCTTTTGTAGACGCTTAAGCATTACTACTTCCAAATTTTCTGCTCACACAGATAGTGCTTTCCTTGTGGTTCAGCTGGTAAAGAATCGCCTGCAATGCAGGAGACCTAGGTTTAATTCCTGGGTTGGGAAGATCCCCTGGAGAAGGAAATGGCAGCCCATTCCAGAATTCTTGCCTGCAGAATCTCATGGACAGAGGAGCCTGGCAGGCTGTTGTCTGTGGAGTCACAGAGTTGGACGTTACTGAGCACACAGACAGTGCTGGGGAGTAAATTCTTTTACAAATTGCTTTGATTTCATTTATGAGAGAGTATCTTGAAAAAATTTAAGAAGTAGAATTTTTAAGTTAAAAAAGTCTTCTAATTTTGAAAGCTATTGATAAGATTAACTACAATCAGGATGTGCCAAATTTAACAATTTTGGAATCCTGTGGTGCATAAAAATGGAGTTTTTCCACATGATCATAGACAGTATATATTAGCAAATATTTAAATTTTTATCACTCTTCAACTATTGCTAATTTTAGAACATGGTTACCTAATTTGCATTTCTTTAAAAATAAATGAAGTTGTACAGCTTTCCATAAATTAGTGGACAATTTATATTTCATTTTGTGGAATGCATAGAAATATTACAACCTCATTTTAATATTACATTGATCTGTCAAGAAAAAACTTGGATGAAACTTTTTAAAATTTTATTTCTTGTGGTATGAACATCTAACAAGAGTTCTACCCTACTAAGTTTAAAATCAGGAGTGGAGGGTCATCAAGAAAGAGTTATAGGCATTGAATCCACTGAACTTTAAAACCAAGGTCAAACAGTAACAGTTATATTGATCATAAAACTTTTTGACAAAGTAAATATAAAAATGTTAAATACATAGGTGTGTGTGTGCACGCACACGTGCACACGCTCGGTCATATCTGACTCTTTGTAAACCCATAGACTGAAGCCTGCCAGTTTCCTCTGTCCGGGGATTTTCTCAGAAAGAATACTGGAGTGGGTTGCCATTTCCTCCTCCAGTGGATCTTATCTGACAGAGCTTTACAAATACGTGTGAGAAAAGAAGAGAAGCAAAAGGCAAGGGAGAAAGAGAAAGATATACCCAACAGAATGCAGAGTTCCAGCAGTTCACAAAAAGAAATAGAGGAAAACAATAGAATGGGAAAGACTAGAGATCTTTTAAAGAAGCTCAGAGATATCTAGGGAATATTTAATGAAAGAATGGGCATGATATAGGACAGAAGCAATAAGGACTTAACAGAAGCAGAAGATACTAAGAAGAGGTGGCAAGAATACACAGAACTTTACAAAAATGGTATTAATGACCCAAATAACCACAACAGTGTTGTCACTCACCTAGAGCCAGACATTCTGGAGTGTGAAGTCAAATGGACCTTAGGAATCAGTATTACAAACAGAGCTATTGGAGGTGATGTAATTCCAGCTGAGCTATTTCAAATCCTAGATGATGCTGTTAAAGTGTTGCACTCAACATACCAGCAAATTTGGAAAATCAGCAGTGCCACAAGACTGGAAAAGGTCAGTTTTCATTTCAATCCCAAAAAAGAACAATGCCAAAGAATGTTCAAACTGCCACACAATTGCACTCATTTCACATGCTAGCAAGGTAATACTCAAAATCCTTCAAGCTAGGCTTCAGCTGTATGTGAACCAAGAACTTCCAGATGTATAAGCTGGGTTTTGAAAAGGCAGAGGAACCAGAGATCAAATTGCCAACGTTCTTTGGGTCATAGAGAAAGCAAGGGAATTTGCAGAAAAACTTCTGCATCATTGACAACACTAAACCCTTCAACTGTGTGGATCACAACAAACTGTGGAAGTTCTTAGAGATGGGAATACCAGACCACCTTAGCTGTCTCCTGAGAAACCTGTATGCAGATCAAGAAGCAACAGTTAGAACCAGACATGGAACAACAGACTGGCTCAAAATTGGGAAAGGAATATGCCAAGGCTATATACTGTCACCTACTTATTTAAATTCTATGCAGAGTACATCACACAAAACGCTGGACTGGATGACTTACAACCAGGAATCACGATTGCCAGGAGAAATAATCAACCACCTCAGATATGCAGATGTACCACTCTTAATAGCAGAAAGCAAAGAGGAACTAAAGGGCCTCTTGAGGAGGTTGAAAGAGGAGAGTGAAAAAACTGGCTTAAATCTCAACATTCAAAAAACTAAGGTCATGAAATCTGGTCCCATGACTTCAGAGCAAATAGATGGGGAAAAAGTGGAAACAGTGACAGACTTTATTTTCTTGGCCTGCAAAATCACTTCAGATGGTGACTGCAGTCATGAAACTAAAAGACTCTTGTTCCTTGGAAGGAAAGCTATGACAAACCTAAACAGCATATTAAAAATCAGAGTCATCACTTTGCCAACAAAGGTCCATATAGTCAAAAATACAATTTTTCCTGTAGTCGCATACAGATGTGAGAGTTGGAATATAAAGAAGGCTGAGTGTTGAAGAATTGATGCTTTCAAAGTGCGGTCCTGGACAAGACTCTTGAGAATCCCTTGGACTGCAAGGAGATCAAACCAATCAATCCTAAAGGAAATCAGCCCTAACTATTCATTGTAAGGACAGATGCTGAAATTCCAGTAATTTGGCCACTTGATATGAAGAGCTGACTCACTGGAACAGATCCTAATGCTGCGAGAGTTTGAGATCAGGAGGAGAACACGGCAATAGAGGGTGAGATGGTTTTAGAGCATCATTGACTTAATGGACATGAGTTTGAGCAAATTCTGGGAGATAGTGTAGAACAGGAATGTCTGGCATGCTACAGTTCATGGGCTTGCAAAGAGCTGGACGCAACTTAGTGACTGAACAACAGCAAAAAATACTTATGTGAACACCAAAGATTTTAAGAGGAATTTGAAGAGGATATACTAATTTCCTTATTTTTCAGAGGGGGTGGCAGTCAATACAGCTTGCTGACATTTGAATCATCAGGTTAAAAAATAAACTCAAAGATCTTAAAGTATCTCTAATTTAATTTAGTGACTTCAGATTGCTCTTTTGGTAATTAATATCAGTTGGTAAAGAAACATTTATCTGAAGCTCAATATTCCTTAGTTTCAGGGTGGTTTTTATACCATACTTTGTTTAAATGCTATCAATTTTATTTAAAACTCCAAGTAAGTGTAGCTTATAATGTGATAGCCATCTTTCTAAAATTATTTTTATCTATTTAACTGCTTATTTTTTGTCATTTAGATAGATTTTTGTTACACAGAAATGCCTGAAATAATAGCTTCTAAATGCTGACAATGATTATGTCTGAGTGGGATGATATGGAGTAATTTTGAAAATATTTTTATGTGATTTTTAATTGTCTAAATTTTTAACAATGCCATTATAATACATTACTTATTATATATAAAACCATATTTCTAAAAATTGCTTATTGAATTAAAGTAAAAGACATTTGACTAATACATACAAACTGAAAACCACAATGGTCATGGGCATGTAGGAATATGTCACACTTGCCAAGATCAGAGGGCTCTGGTATATTTTAAAATAACTCCTTTTTCTACGCCCCTGCCAGAAGCACAAGGGCATTTTTCTCCAGTATTTACTTTGAGATCCTGGCAGAGCTCCCAGAGGTAAATCTCACAGAATTGCATTGCACCCCCTACACACAAAACTCGGGCTTCCATGGGGGCTCAGCTGGTAAAGAATCTGCCTGCAATGCGGGAGACCTGGGTTCTGTCCCTGGGTTGGGAAGATTCCCCTGAAGAAGGGAAAGGCTACCCACTCTAGTATTCTGGCCTGGAGAATTCCATGGACTGTATAGTCCACAGGGTCACAAGGAGTCTGAATGGTCATCATCAAAAAATCTGGAGAGAATGTGGAGTAAAGGGAAATCTTTTGCATCATTGGTGGGAAGGCAAACTGATTCAGCCACTATGGAGAACACCATGGAGATTCCTTAAAATACTAGGAATGAAACTTCCGTATGACTCAACAATTTCACTACTGGGCATATACCCTGAAGAAACCATAACTGAAAAATTCACATTTATCCCAATATTCATTGTGGTACTATACAATAGCTAGGACATAGAAACAACCTAAATGTCCTTTAACAGATGAATGGATAAAGAAGTTTTGGTATGTACACACAATGGAATATTACCTAGCCATAAAAAAGGGACACATTTGAATCAGTTCTATTAAGGTGGATAAACCTAAACTCTGTTACACAGAGTGAAGTAAGTCAGAAAGAGAAAAACGAATATCATATATTGATGCATATATAAGGGATCTAGAAAGACGGTACAGGTGGTCCTGTCTGCAGGACAGCATGGGAGCACAGACATAGAGAACAGACTTGTGGACAAGGGAAGGAGGGAGACGGGGGGATGAAATGAGAGAGTAGCATTGAAACATGTACATTATCATATATAAAACTAAATAGCCAGTGGAAATGTGCTGTATGGTACAGAGTTCAAATCTGGTGTTCTCTGACAACCTAGAGGGGTGGGGTAGGGTGGAAGATGGGAAGGAGGTTCAAGAGAGAGGGGACATATATCTAGCTATGACTGATTCATGTTGATATATGGCAGAAATAAATCCAATAATATAAAGCAATTATCCTCCAATTAAAGATAAATAAATTTTAAAACCTGGGGGAAAAGGACCAAAACAAAAGCTGAAATGTCGCTGACCAATACAGTAAAAATAAATAATGCAGATTATCTAGTAATCAAAGAAATTTAAGTTAAAATTCAAATCAACTTTTTTTTAAAAAAATCCATTTTTAAAGAATTATTGAGATAGGCCTTTTCATATCCTGGTTGGTAGCTCAGATGGTAAAGAATCTGCCTGTAATGCAGGAGACCGGGGTTCAATCCCGGGGTCTGAAAGATATGCTGGAGAAGGAAATAGCAACCTACTCCAGTATTCTTGACTGGAGGATTCTTTGGACAGAGGAGCCTGGAGGGCTACCATCCATGGAGTTAGTCAGACACGATTGAGTGACTAACACTTTCAAAAGTTTAATTTAATATAACTTCTCTAGAATGCAATTTGTCAACATATGTCTGGGTTTTAAAAATCTTTATCACCTATTATGACTTCAGAAGTCTGTGTTGAGCCTCCATTGGGCCCAAAAACATGCTAAAAAATGTAAACATACGCTTATGAAAATAGATGTATGTTCACTGTTATTTCTAAAAAAGTAGTAAATGATCTAAAAATCTAACCATAAAAGGAATATTAGAGTCTACAATGATTAATTGTTTCTATTTATTGAGCTTTCGTTGTATATGTCCAATTTCATTAAGGGCTTCACAGATGTGATCTCATTTTATCCTGATGATGACACAGGGAAGTAGAGACTCTTCATATTTTACTTGGCTGCTCTTAGAGAGATTAGGAACATAGTAGAGATGACCAGATTCACAAGTTTATTGAGGTAAGGTTTGTGCTCATGCTACTGAAAAGTAATTGTTTTTCTATATTGTATACTTCTTTCCTCTACAGTAATACTGTGTATCTGTTTTAAATGAGATGTTCATTATGTTGAAGCATCACTGAATTGGCTTAGAAATGATGCTGGTCGAACGTAAATGTTATTTCATCAAGTTTGGTTATCCATATCTAAAGACGTGGAAAAACAAATGTCAGCTTGAGGTTTCCAGTCTCTCACGTTAGGAGCATGGGAGTTGCTATTCTGTCCTAACTGCATGTAAAAAGTTGGACAGACTGAATAACCAACAACTCTTCTAGGGTCCAGCAGAGAAGGGAGGGCTCTGGGCAGTTGGCTGTCCTAAGTCTGCAGAGACAGACCGTACAGCGGGGGAGTCGTGGCCGGTCTGAGCAACGGCCGTGAGAGGAAACCGCCACAGCAGCGAGCGCTGGATGGGGAGCCTGAGTGGTCAGTCCGAAAATGCTGGAGGCTCGGGGCGGGCAATTCCGCGAGTTAAGCCCTCCAGGGTGACCCAGCCGAGGGGGTGAAAAAGTGAAAGTGAAAGCCGCTCACTCGTGTCTGACTCTTTGTGACCCCGTGGACTATACAGTCCATGGGATTCTCCAGGCCAGAATACTAAAGTGGGGTAGCCTTTCCCTTCTCCAGGGGATCTTCCCAACCCAGGGATCAAACCCAGGTCTCCCGCATTGCAGGAGGATTCTTTACCAGCTGAGCCCCCATGGGAGCCCGAGTGTTGTGGGTAGGGGGTGCAATGCAATTCTGTGAGATTTACCTCTGGGAGCTCTGCCAGGATCTCAAAGTAAATACTGGAGAAAAACGCCCTTGTGCTTCTGGCAGGGGCATAGAAAAAGGAGTTATTTTAAAATATACCAGAGCCCTCTGATCTTGGCAGGACCTGCCCTCAGGAAAACCTAATCTGCTAAGGGTTTTATGGTTTTAGTGCTTCTATTTATGTCTATGATTCACTTTCAGTTAATTTTTATATATAATATGAGGAAAGGGTCCAATTTCATCATTTTACATGTTGATATCCAGTTGTCTAAAACTATTTGTTGAGAAAACTATTTTTTCTCCTTTGAATTGCTATGGCATCTTGTTGAAAACAAACTGAGTGCTTATTTTTGGACTCTCACTATTATTCAATTTATCTATATGTCTGACATATGGCAGTACCACACTGTCTTCATTGCTGTAGATTTGTGCATGGCACAAATATTAAAAAGAAACAAGTGAAATTATTTTCAACTATGTATTTTTAACCCAATATATCTAAAATATTATCATTTTAACATGTAGCCAATATAAATTTTTAATGCGCTATTTTACTTTTTAAATTATTTTTTATATGGGCCATTTTAAAGTCTTTGTTTAATTTGTTGCAATATTATTTCTGTTTTATGTTTTGGTTTTTTGGCCATGAGGCATGCAGGATCTTAACTCCTAGACCAAAGATGGAACCTGCACCCCCTGCAAGGCTGGAAGGCGAAGTCTTAACCACTGGACAGCCATGGAAGTCCCTACATTATTTTTTAAATTGACCTTTCAATTCCATGTTCTATATGTATAACACAGTTCCACATTTCTGGTTCTCGATCGCCATGTGTGGCTAGTGGTTACCATATCAACACTTCTCTAGGAGAAAACATAGGAGAATACTTTCATAACCTTGTGGTAGGCGGTGATTTTCTTTTAACAGCAAAAAATTAAGCACTAATCATAAATGAAACAAATTATAAACTTAACCAATCAAATAAAGTATTTCTGTTCAAATGTACTCTTAAGTGAATGTTTATTCAAGCCCATTAAAGATTGGGAGGATAATTCAGTATGTACATTCAACCAAGGGCTCATATCCAAAATATTTAAACAGGTGACTCCATTGTCTTGTAAAGAGTCAAAGTTTTGATTGAGGAATTCAAAAAACTATGAAGGTTTGCTGTATGTAATTTAGTTATCATGGAAATAATAATCATAATGCAAGAAAACACCACTATCCAACTACTAGAATGGGAAAAAATGACAATACTAAGACAATTTTAAAACTACTGGAATTCATACTTTGCTTGTAGGGAATGTATATCTGTACGACCATTATGGAAAAACTGTTTGACAATGTCCTTTGACACTTAGCATTTGTTCCTTTATGGCACTTCTAAGTATATGCCAAACAAAAATGAGTACATGTGCACTTGAGAAAAAGGTGAAGTTGATTGTTTTGGGGTGAAACGTCCTATAGATGTCAATTAGGTCTAGCTGGTCCATTGTGTCCGTTAAAGTCTGTGTTTCCTTGTTCATTTTCTGCTTAGTTGATCTATCCATAGTTGTGAGTGGGGTATTAAAGTCTCCTACTATTATTGTGTTACTATTAATTTCCTCTTTCATACTCATTAGCATTTGCCTTACATATTGCGGTGCTCCTATGTTGGGTGCATATATATTTATAATTGTTATATCTTCTTCTTGGATTGATCCTTTGATCATTATGTAGTGTCCATCTTTGTCTCTTTTCACAGACTTAATTTGAAAGTCTATTTTATCTGATATGAGTATTGCAACTCCTGCTTTCTTTTGGTCTCCGTTTGCGTGGAATATTTTTTTCCAGCCCTTCACTTTTAGTCTGTATGTGTCCCTTGCTTTGAGGTGGGTCTCTTGTAGACAGCATATATAGGGGTCTTGCTTTTGTATCCATTCAGCCAGCCTTTGTCTTTTGGTTGGGGCATTCAACCCATTTACATTTAAGGTAATTATTGATAGGTATGGTCCCGTTGCCATTTATTTTGTTGTTTGGGGTTCACGTTTATACCACCGTTCTGTGTTTCCTGTCTAGAGAAGATCCTTTAGTATTTGTTGAAGAGCTGGTTTGGTGGTGGTGAATTCTCTCAGCTTTTGCTTGTCTGTAAAGCTTTTGAGTTCTCCTTCATATCTGAATGAGATCCTTGCTGGCTAGAGTAATCTAGGTTGTAGGTTATTCTCTTTCATTACTTTAAGTATGTCCTACCATTCCCTTCTGGCCTGGAGGGTTTCTATTGATAGATCAGCTGTTATCCTTATGGGAATCCCTTTGTGTGTTATTTGTTGTTTCTCCCTTGCTGCTTTTAATATTTGTTCTTTGTGTTTGATCTTTGTTAATTTGATTAATATGTGTCTTGGGGTGTTTCGTCTTGGGTTTATCCTGCTTGGGACTCTCTGGGTTTCTTGGACTTGGTTGGCTATTTCCTTCCCCATTTTAGGGAAGTTTTCAGCTATCATCTCCTCGAGTATTTTCTCATGGCCTTTCTTTTTGTCTTCTTCTTCTGGGACTCCTATGTACAGCCACTATGGAAAACAGTGTGGAGATTTCTTAAAAAGCTGGAGATAGAACTGCCATATGACCCAGCAATCCCACTTCTGGGCATACACACCAAGGAAACCAGATCTGAAAGAGACACGTGCACCCCAATGTTCATCGCAGCACTGTTTATAATAGCCAGGACGTGGAAGCAACCTAGATGCCCATCAGCAGACGAATGGATGAGGAAGCTGTGGTACATATACACCATGGAATATTACTCAGCCATTAAAAAGAATTCATTTGAATCAGTTCTAATGAGATGGATGAAACTGGAGCCCATTATACAGAGCGAAGTAAGCCAGAAAGATAAAGACCATTACAGTATACTAACACATATATATGGAATTTAGAAAGATGGTAACGAGAACCCTATATGCAAAACAGAAAAAGAGACTCAGATGTATAGAACAGACTTGTAGACTCTGGGAGAAGGCGAGGGTGGGATGTTTCAAAAGAACAGCATTGAAACATGTATATTATCTAGGGTGAAACAGATCACCAGCCCAGGTTGGGTGCATGAGACAAGTGCTCGGGCCTGGTGGACTGGGAAGACCCAGAGGGATCGGGTGGAGAGGGAGGTGGGAGGGGGGACTGGGATGGGGAATACATGTAAATCCATGGCTAATTCATTTCAATGTATGACAAAAACTACTGTAATGATGTAAAGTAATTAGCCTCCAACTAATAAAAATAAAAAAAAAAAAGAGTTCTCCAGCACCACAAAAAAAAAAAAAAAAATGAGTACATATATCCAACAAAATATATGTTAAAAAATGCTTATTTAAGAACAATTTATAGCTGCCCCAAATGACAAAACCCCCAACACAAATCACAATACCATGGATAATCATATAATGATATATTCACCAATAGACTATATTAAACAATGGAAAAGAACACACAATATGCACAGCACTCACAGATACAACATTCAGGAAAACAAACCAGATGTGTAAGTTCACCTATGCTATCAACCCATTTGTAGAAATCAGAAAGAAAAGCAAGTGAATCTGGGGTAATTGCCACCAGAATAATGGGTATTTTGTGGAGGTTACTGAGAGAGAGGGGACAGGAGAGGCTTTCACATTGCTGGAAATATTCTGTATCTTAAGTGTGTGATAATTGCACCTGGGTAGGCATATGGAGAATTTTATCAGCTGATACAACTAAGATTTGTGCATTTTATTGCATGCACGTTACACTTCAATACAATTTTTGAAAACTTAAAAAGTATAATATGAGGCAATGAAAGATTCCTGTAGGTCAAACAACTCAGGAGTGATAGGAATAAAAATTTAATGATGTAGAAGATAAGTCTTTTCAAGGAAATAAAGATTGCTTGGACTAGAGCATGATACAGACCTTTCTAAGCTGTTTTATCCATCATTTTTTAGTCAATTTGGTTTGAATTTAAATTATCTTTATATTATGGCAGTTTTGATAGCTAAATTGCTTCCATGATTTGAAATCTCCAGATATATTTAAGGGAAGGAAGAAAATAATTGCTATAATGAGTGAAAAAGAAGCCTTTCTGCCTCGAGCTTGCAAAGATAAGAGGGTATTTAATGGAGCTTTCCGTTTAACTTTAAAAGCATCCTGCATGGGGGAAACCTCTTTCCATATTATTTAATGATCCAGGAAGAGTATTCATGAATAGCAATCTAGTGTGCTGTCTGTAGGGTAGGAAGGAAGCAGAAAAAGTAAGTGGGGTGGCTTATGCCATAAAAGACCCAGTAGCATTTATCCTGTCAGAACTTGGCTAGAGAGACTTCCCTGGTGGTTCAGTGGTTGAGTCTGTGCTCCCAAGGCAGGGGGCACAGGTTCAATCCCTGGTCAAGGAACCAAAATCCTAAGTGCTGTAGGATATGACCAAAAGGAAAAAAACTGGACTGGAGAAAGATAAAATGGAGGCAAAGGAACACACATTAGGTGTGATACAAAGGGTACAGTCAGTCCTTCATTCTGGACAGTTACCCTTTAAAGTGATGGTCCCCAAGCTTTGGCACCAGGGACCAGTTTTGTGAAAGACAATTTTTCCATGGACTGGGAGGGGGCATGGTACAGGGGGTAATGTGAGCCATGGGTCAGGCAGGGGCTGGGGACCCCTGCTTTAAAGGATCCACTGACTCTCACACATGACCAGACAGGGGAGGATAAAAATGGAATACATCAGGAAGTTTATAAAGACCTAGGAAAGTATCTGGTATGTTTCTCTGTATTCCTAGAAGCAATTATTTAAGCTTTGTGTCAGAACAAATTCCCTAGAAGAACTTGAAACAGGAATTCCTTTGCTTGCGATTTCTTGAGGAAGTTGTCTCCAGTGGAATGTGTGAGACAGGGGGAAGCGGAGAGAGAAGTCAGGCATACGTCTGGGTCCTGTAGACTTGGAACGAGCCTCAGTCTGATCCCAAGGGGGCTCTGGATTGGGCATCAGCCATAGGGCTGCCCTGACCAGAAGCAAGCGGGGTGCGTGTGTGAGCTCCTACATCATTTCATTTTGTAAGCCTGGCGTGGGAGAAGGGCAAAGGTGGCAATTTGCAGGAGAAGGAGCAGCAGTGAGCTCTGAGCAGCAATTGAAAAACGGGTGCACCAGCCAGGTAAGGGGAAGGAGGAGGGGGGCCCACAGCACATATGCACTTTCCAGAAACATGGAAGGAGGGCGTCTTAACCTCACCCTTTCTTGCTTACCCGTGGCAATTGAGCATGCTTCACATTAGATTGGTGTTACTCAAACTTTGGCAGTTTACAAAAATGATGTATCATTATGATGAAATCACCAATTTAACATTTTCTTTAAATGGATTCACCAATCTTTTTTTTTTTTTTTGTAAATAAATTACACCTTGATTTAGTAACACTGTCTGTGAAATTATTGTATGTTTGGGTTACTACAATCTTAATACATAGTCAGAAACATGCACAGCTATTATTATTTAAGCACAATATGTAGGTATGATCTGAAAGACTCTCTCATGACACCAGTAGTCCAAGTACCATCCTTTGAAGAACATTGATTTAAGGAGATGTCCAAAGGCACCCTTGATCTCAAAATATGGCATTTATCATAGGAAACATGGTATCCAAAATTACCATCCAGAAAAATCTTTGTGTTAAGATTGAAAATGTAAATATGTCAGTTGACAAGTAAAAATCATTACCAAACATTATCACAGTTAATCTTACCCCTTATATACAATAGGACTCCCACAGAATAGAATGTGAGAGAGGTAATTTTTTTTTAATTAGCTACAGTTAATTTGAAATGTTGTGTTAGCTTCAAGTATACAGCACAGTGATTCAGTTACACACACACATATACATATACATTTTTTAATTCACATTCTCTTCCATTATGGGTTATTACAAAATGTTGAGCATAGTTCCCTGTGCTGACAGTGGGTGCAGGTCTGTGTGCTAAGTTGTTTCAGTTGTATCCGATCCTTTATGACCCAATGGACTGTAGCCCACCAGGCTTCTCTCTCCATGGAATTCTCCAGGCAACAATACTGGAGTGGGCTGCCATGCCCTCCTTCAGGGGATCTTTCCAGCCCAGGGATTAAACCCACGTCTCTTATGTCTCCTGCACTGGCAGGCAAGTTCTTTACCACCAGTGCCACCTGGGAAGCCCATAGAGTAGGCAATTGCTGTTTATCAATCTTATACATAGTAGTATACATGCATTAATCCCACACTCCTAATGTACCTCTCCCCTTCATCTTTTTTGGTAACCATAAGTTTGTTTTCTACATCTGTGAATCTATTTCTGTTTTCTAAATAAGTTCATTTGTAAAATTTTTTAGATTCCTCAAATAAGTGATATCATATGATACTTGTCTTTCTTTGACTTACTTCACTTAATATGACAATCTTTGGATCCATCCCTGTTGCTATAAATGATATCATTTCATTTTTTATGGCTGAGTAATATTCCATTTTGCATATGCACTACATTTTCTTTATCTGTTTATCTGTCAGTGAAAACTTAAGTTGCTTTCATGTCTTGGTTCTTGTAAATAGTGCTGCTATGAACATTGAGGTGTGTGTATCCTTTTGAATTAGAGTTTTCAGTTACTATAGGACTCTGCAATCTCAATCCTGAGCATATATCCAGAGAAAACTCCAACTAGATAGGTAAATTTTGATATGTGAGGTGGGGAGATCATAGATCCTGCCCAGGAGAGGTAGAGGAGGAGAGGATGAAAATATTGGGATAAATATATAAAAGAAAGTTGAGGAGAAGTGATCAGGATGTCAAGGAAAGTTTCAAAATGCAGCCTGGCTACATTCCAAATTTCAGTGATTAAGACACACTGGTATTAGTGAAAAAATGGACTTGTAGACTGCTGGAATAAAATATAAATCACACTTTTATAGTCAATTGTTTGAATTACCAGCACAATACAATGGAACAGTTAAAAGAAAGTCAACAAGTGATGCTAAACTGAATATTCATGGGCCAAGAAAAACCCACTGGTCATTATTGACACTACAAATAAAGAGTAACTCCAAATAGATTATTGCCATAAGAGTAAACTTAAAACTATAAAACTTTGAGGAAAAAAACAGAAAATATCTTTGTGATTTTTGGCTAAATGAAGATTGCTTACAACACAAAAGCAAGAACCATTAGAGAAAAACAGGGTAAATTAAATTGCATCTATTTTTTTCTTAAAGCTCTTTAAAAAGCATTATTAAGAAAGCAAAAAAGGAAGTGACAGTGACAAAATAAGACAAAGGACTTGTATCCAGAATATATTTTAAAAAGAACACTATAACACAATAAGAATACACACAAGCTAATAAATTATGGGCAAAAATTTGAACTGACACTTCACTAAAGAAGATATGCAAATGGACAATAAGCACATGAAAAGATACTCAATATCATTAGTCATCAGGGAAATGTAAACTAAAACCACAAAGAGATACCAGTACAGACTGCTGGGCAAAGGGGAACCAGAGGGTCCTGATTTAACTTTAGGAGGGCTTTTTCCTGTATTTTAATAGCCCGTCTTTTCAATTTTCAAGGGCAAATGTAAGCAGGAATTGATAATGAGCCAACCCCGAAGGGACAGGGGTGTACATGATTTCATTAGGGCAATTGAAAAAATGATAATTCTAAAGATGCTGTTTTTCATCTTTGCCGTAATGAATGCAGGAGGTACAGGATGCTTAGTTTTCTGTGTCATTTCAGGCTGGGATAATGGGCTCCCCCGGGTCTTGCCTCAGTGATGCTGCCTCACTCTTAGCAAGGAAACAAAATGACATCAACTTGCATCCCTGGCTTTGTCATATTCACACCTGAAGATGCTTTTATGTAGGCAATTCTGGGAATGTGGGGATTTGTGCTCAAATATGCTCGAATAATTGTCTCAGAGAAGTGGGACCTTTAGATGTTGGATTATGAGGTTGAGAGGAGAGAGAAGATGAAAGATGTTAAATAAATGTCTTGCTTCTGCTGTTGAGATAGATACATCATCGTCCCAGCTGCCACCGGTCACCACTAAATGAGTGTGCGTTTGTCACACTTCATTTAGCAGGCTTTCAGGACTGACTTAGCTTGAGCCTGGCCAAGATTACAGACTGTTAAAAGTCTCTAAACCAGAGTTCATAATAAATCCTCCTACAAAGCCAGAGCCAAAAGTGAAGGGAGCCAGGTTATTGCAGGGCTTTGTGAAAAGGATACAAGCAGGACCAATACTGCAGAAAAAGGGTTGGGGGAAAAGAAAGAAGAAAAGCAGATCTTTTCTGGGGATTAATTTACAAGAATTTTTCTGTTTCTATATATATGAGCCTCACTAGCTACAGCCAAATCACTCTCATCAACCCCATAATCATCATCAACAACCCCTGAAGTAAAAGAAACTGTGTAAGAATCCAAGGAATTGGAGAAGTGTTTGCAAGAGTGGGCTGGGGCAGGAAGTAAAAACTTTAATGTTGAGTTTTGGCATTGTTACAACCCTGCTGTTCTATAAGCGTGTCTGCAGTCCATGGAAAGAAGCTGTGGGTAGAAGAGGTGCAGTCAAATGTATAGGCTCCTATCACAAAAGTGTACCAGGAAACTGATCTCATCTTGCATAGTCTTCTGAATTCTCTGAATTAGGAGAAGCCATCATCTCAAACCCATGCTCTTTGATCAGCTCTGTGACGTGGATGTCAACACCAATGAAGATGTCAACACCAACCGAAAGGGAGCAAAGACAGAAGAACGTGTTCAGGGTGCCTCCCAGAGGGAGAGTGTGGGTGAATACCAGGCTCTAGTATGTGAACCAGGAGGGAAGATGGAGACGGCTAAACACTATATGATGTTGCAGGGAATGGGACAAAGCTAGGTGCAGAGAGCTGTCCAAACCAAGTTCATAGGGGAATGCGCCAGACTGAGAAGTGTGGGTGAGGAATGGATGAAGCATAAAATAAACAGAGGAGAGGACGTGAGAGGAACCTGAAAGTGTGGGCAGAGACCAGGTCATGAAAAGGCTTCACATCCCTGCGAGGGAGTCGCCACTTTATGCTGAAGACAGTGGGGAGACAGGAGTCTTAGGACATTCGGAGATCTTATTGTTGTTGTTCAGTCACTAAGTCAAGTCAGACACTTTGTGGAGATCTTAAGGGCCTTCTACAGAGATTATTATACTTAGAGTGTGAAGAATGGATTGGAGGGGGCAAAAACTGAAGGCAGGGAAACTAGTGAAGATGGCTACAATGGTCCAGATAGGAATGATGATTAACTGAACAAACGGAGGTGGAGAAATGGGGAAAAAAACTAGATGAAGTCCAGGAAACAGAATTGGCATGGATTAGTGTGATTCTCTGATTGGTTACAGTGTTTGCCTATTTTGCTATTTGAAATTTGACAGAGCAATATCTCAGCCTCACCTTGGTTTCTCTCATGGGAGGTCTAATGCTTCTTTCTAACTTGTCCATTTACTGATAGGTCCAAATATTTTTGGAGGCATCCGCACACATCTCTCCTTGAATTTGAAAGTCTGTGGTACCATTATGAGAAGCTTGATCACCTAGTGTTGTCTAGGAGGATATACTGCACTGCTGAGCTCTAGAGCTAGGCACTTGGATATTGCAGACAAAATCAAGTCAAGAAACTTAGTCAGGATTATCCTGCCCCCACGGCTGCAGCCCCTGTCACCTTTCTGTGGGACTATTCTATCCAAAGCTCGTGTGACCATTTGTTCTGTCCACCTCAACAGTCGATGCAAACTTCTGCTGTGGCTACAGTGTTTTTTCCTAAGTTTTTCACCAACCCCAACAGTAATTTGCTCAGTGAGGGGTGTAACTGACAGAATTGTTGGAAGCTCCCAACATTAAATATTCAGATCCAATCACATTGTTTCTTCTTGGGGATGTAGGAATGCCCTAGAACGTAAGCTACAAGAGTTTCCACTCTCTGCAGTCTCAGGAAGTCACAGCCACCATTTCTGTACAATGGTTATGTCTTGGGTAAGATTCGTAGAAGTTGACCTTGAGGTGATGGTTCACGAGCAAATGGTTCTTTACCAGCCCAGGTTGGGTGCATGAGACAAGTGCTCGGGCCTGGTGCACTGGGAAGACCCAGAGGGATCAGGTGGAGAGGGAGGTGGGAGGGGGGACTGGGATGGGGAATACATGTAAATCCATGGCTAATTCATTTCAATGTATGACAAAAACTACTGTAATGATGTAAAGTAATTAGCCTCCAACTAATAAAAATAAATGGAAAAAATAAAAAATAAAAACATAAAAAAAAAAAAAAAAAAAGAAAGTTCTTCTAGGGCAAAGCTGCAACAGCATAAAGCAGGGAAGAGGGGAGAAGCCAAGTAAGGATATGGTTGCAGGCAAAGCCCCAGTCTCAGCCTGATCCTACAGGAAGCTATGGCATGTAAGTTCCACATTGGAGTTTTCCTTGACTCAAAGCAAGGAAGCTGATTTTTCCTACTTATTGGCCAAGTGCCAGTCCAGAGACTGTAAACTACCAGGCACTTCCTGATCTCTGCTAGTGATGTGGGCAAGGAAGTTTCAGAATCCTAGGGACAGTCATGCAATGATGCTTGCAGGTACAAGTTTTAAGGCATACAGAACTGAGGGATGGGGAAGCAGAGAGGGTAAGAGGGACCTCAAGGAACCTTAGCAAAACCCTGGAAATGCTCAAAGTTTACCTGTTTTTGTGCATGAAGCTGTTCACCCATATTTTTGTAATTTCCTGATGCTCTTTTCATACGCTCCTCATTGAATTAGTGGGCTCTGGGTTTTTGTCCTATCCAGTTGTTTTCCTATCCAATCATATTCTCAAGTTTTTGAGCTTAAAGGGAGGAGGAAGGGGCACTTGGTTTTCCCTTCCCCCATAGCCCCGAATTCTTGATATAAATCCCCCCATAACTATCAACCTCTACATTTCATTATTGTCTCTCTCATGTACATCCAACAGTGAAGTTCCCAGCTCATCAGAAACTCTGTTACCATCAAATCTGGGGATGAAGGAAGAGTCTGGAATGATACCCAGGATTCTGACTCCATCCCCTGAGCCCCAGAGCCCTGGCTTCTCTGGGAATTCTGCAACCAAAGAGCAGGCTTGGGAGTCTGAGCTCCTTGCAGCAATTTCCCTAGTTTGCACAATTTAAAGGACAAGAAATTGACAGGTTGGGAGATATTCTTGGGCTTCCTGAGGAGCTTGAAAAGTTCGGAGTGAACTTCAGAGAGGACCTTCAACCCAGATCCTCTCCTGAAACTAAAGATATAAAGAAAGCACAGGCATATTTGTTGTTCTGTGATACCCATTTCTTACAATTATAGAGTGATAGAGCTAAATCAGAACTATGTGATCATCTGATTTATCCTTCCTCTTATAAGCCCGGAAAAGCTAGGTGACATGCCCTGGGTCACCTGGTTAATTGGCTGCAAAGGCAGTGCTAAAATCAAGGTCTTACAATTTCTATCAAGGTAAATACTTTTCTAAATTTGAAGATAAAAATGGTCCTTAAAATTCTCTATATTTTAGTGACAAATTTTATCATTTTATTATAAATGATAAATTTCAAATAAATGATAAATATCAAAATAAATGATATTTTATTATCATAATATTATCATTTATTAACTTTCTACCCCCAATCTTCATCCTTTCATGAAAACCATTAAAGCTTCTTTAAGTGATTTCTGTTTGCTTCAGAAACTATTGTCTAAATATATCTAATTGCACTGTTTATAGTTAGTTGTCAATCAGTTTATAAATATTGAATATTCTCACAAATTCAAAACAGGTAAAAGAATTACTCTTTTGAAGATAGTTGAGGAAAAATTTAAGCATATACACCAATTACCAAAAATACATCTTTCTGGCTATATTATTCTGTATGTCCAATTACCCAGCTCAGAAACCAGATGCACTGCCTAGGTATTCCTTGATATTCCCAATTCCACTGCTGCTTAGTTATGTGGCCCTGAAGAAATTATCTAATCTTTCTAACTTCCAGTTTCCTCGTCTGTAAAATGAGCATACTAACAGACTCTTCCTTACAGAGTAGTGAATGGATAAAACTTCATGCTGCATGTAAAGCCTTCAGCATAATATCTGGTATATAAGCATCCACAAATGGTAGTTATTTTTGATGATTTTATCCCACAATTAAGATATAATATCGATACTATATAATTCATTTTAAGAGGTACAGTTCAGTATTTGCTGGTAGATTCACAAAGTTTTACAGTCATCATCACCCTCTAATTCCAGAAATTTTTCATCATCCCTAAAAGAATCTCCATATCCTTTAACAGCCATTCACATTCTCTCATTCCTCCAATCCCTGGTAGCCATTAGCTTAGTTTCTGTATTTATGTATTTGCTTACTCTGGACATTTCACATAAATGGAATTACACAGTATGTGATCATTTGGGTCTGCCTTCTTTTACTTAATGTTATATTCTCAAGCTTCATCCATGTTGTACTATATGTCAGTGTTTTATTCCTTTGTTATGACCAAATGATAGTCCATTTTATGGGCATATCACATTTTTTTTATCCATCCTTCAGTTGATGGGCATTTAGATTATTTCCTTTTTTGGCTATTATAAATATGCTGCTATGAGCATTCATGAATAATTTTTGTGTGAATATATATTTTCAGTTCTCTTGAGTTTAGAAGAGAAATATTGGCTCATGTACTAACTCCATGTTTAAAGTTTTGATGAATTAACAAACCTTTCCAAAATGATTGCACCATTTTACATTTTTACCACAAGGTAAAATTTCGCCATTAATTCACATCTTCAACACTTATTATTATGTGTTTTTTTAATTATAACCATTCTAGAGAGTGTGAAATGGTATCACATTATTTCGATTTGCCTTTCTTAAATGACTGGTGATCCTGAGCATCTTTCTGTGTTCTTATTGGCTGTGTGGACATTCTTCACTGAATTGTCTGTTCAATTCCTTTGCACATCTTTAATTGGATTTGTCTTTTTATTGTTGGATTGTAAGAATTTCTTGATTTTTATTGGGTATTATTTTATGAATCACATGACATTCCAGAAACTGCAGACACAAAGATGAAAATATAGACAAAGTTCTCCTTCTGTTAACTTCCTTTCTAGAGAAGGTATAGATAACCAAAACAGCAAGCAAGTAAATGAACAATAAAGGAGTCTGAGAGCAATAAATGTTATAGAAGAAAGAAAATGGGGACTATAATTGTGACAGGAACCATGGGAACAACATAAGATATGTGGATAGGGAAAGGCATGCTTTGAGTTGAAATGTACAGCAATAGAAAGAGCCTATGGGAGATAAGCTGCAATTGAAAAGATGTACCAAGGTTTCAGTAACACAGGCAAAAAAGAAAACTGCGTTTGGAAATAAAATATAACCCATAGCCAAAAGATTCCCTTTTAGCTTAGAGACATTTCTGGTAAAATTTTTGGTCAACTTGGTTCTAATTTGCAAGTATATGACAGTATATAACTTATGCCAAGAATTCCTTTACCTGTTATCAGGTAAGCAAATTTGACCTTGATATATTTTGAAAAACATATTGTACCTCTTGAATTCAAGGCCCATGCAGTGCTTTTTACAGCTTATTGGGTAAGTACATATTTATTAAATACATACATTTCAAGGCTAGTTATTACCAGATTACAGTAGTGAGGCCAAAGGGCAAGGTATTATTTTAAATCATCCCTTTTTTTAAGAAAATAGATAGCATGGGAAATATCAGACACTCAGCAAAGTCAGAGCCAAGTTCTATGCTCCTGATATTGAACTTTCTTTCAAATCATTTTTCAAAGCAAATCCATAAAATATGAAGTGACCATGTTTCCTATTTGCAAACAATGCATAAAACATAAAGTAACAGGCACAATATTCACATTTTTAAAATGCAGTTTGGAATGTAGTGTTCCCTTGCTTGTTCTGAAGCTGGCTGCCAGAGGAAATGAATAACAAGATCAGAAAAATCCAATAAAGGCTAAGTGTGCTTGTGGGTAATTTCCCCGTCATCTGGGTATAGTTCTACTTAGATGAAGGACAGATACCTGAAACCACTGCACACATTTCACTGTAATCTAAGGGAAAAAAAGCTCTCTGTTCAAAAATCCAGTCTAATGCATCTAAAAGTATTCAACCAAGCACTCGGCAACACCTTATTATGAAGACTGGTGTTTTTATGAAATTGATGAAGAACATAAATTCAAAACTGAAGTTAGCAAAAATGCCTCAGGAATAACTATATTATGAAAAGTAGTGTCTGTTACTAGTCGTCATTAGATGCCCTCTTTTTAAACAACTATTTATTGGATATCCTGTACCAAATGCCATCTGTAGATTCTAGGACACAAAAATGAGAAAAGGAGACAAAAGCCTCGTTTTGTACTTCTACTAATAATTTTTATTTATTTTAAATTGTTTATTCTGTATTGGGGCATAGCCACAATTAGCAAGCAAAGTTGTGATAGTTTCAGATAAACGGCAAAGTGACTCAGCCGTACGTATACATGTGTTCATTCTCCCCCAAACTCCCCTCCCATCCAGGCTGCCACGTAAAACTGAGCAGAGCTCCCTGTGCTAGACAGTCGATCCGTGTTGGACAAAACCTTTTTCTTAATAAGACATTCCAGTGGAAGACACAGATAGTAAACAAACAAATAAGAAAACTTTGAAATGGAATGCACTCTACATAGAAGAGACATAACCATAGGAAGGATGGAGTTGGGCAAGACTAGCTAGGGTGATTAGTAAAGATCTTTGTAAAACTATAATATTTGATGACAATTGAAAGACTAGACTTGGATGAAATGTTTCATGTTGTGTTTTTACCTGGCATGTGTGTGTGTTGTATTACCCTTTTTACTGCTATTAAAGAATGAATTCTAGTTTGTGTTGTTTTTCACTATGCTTTTCTAAAAAGGTTTATTTATTTTATTTTATTTTCATTTATTTTTATTAGTTGGAGGCTAATTACTTTACAATATTATAGTGGTTTTTGCCATACATTGACATGAATCAGCCATGGGTTTACATGTGCTCCCCATACTGATCCCCCCTCCCACCTCCCTCCCCATCCCATCCCTTTGGGTCTTCCCAGTGCACCAGCCCTGAGCACTTGTCTCATGCATCTAAAAAGGTTTAAATCTATTATTATTGAGAAAAATATTAGCATACTAAAACACTTTCTACATTTGTATGTCTAATACTTTACAAAAACTAACTCTATTATATCCAATACAGTCCTATTCCAATAGTTAAAGGATCTCCTTGCTTAGTTTTTGTGTCAGTTATTGTCATAATAATGCTGTGTGACAGATCACCCCAAAACTTAGCACTTAAAAAATCATTTATTCCAGTTCATGGTATCTCTTGGTAGACTCAACAAGAACTGACTTAAATGGGCTTGGCTCAAGACTGTAGGGCAGATATAGGTCCACCCTGAGTGTTTTTCATCCTCGTTAAAGCAGGAGCTACATTTCAGGCAGCCTGGGAGATTCGGTGGACACAGGAGTCTGGAGGGCTACAGTCCACGGGGTTGCCAAAGAGTCGGACACAACTCAGTGACGAAACAACAACGTTTCAGGTGGAAACGCAGAATCACAAAAGACTGACTCTAAATAGGAAGCACACTTCAGGGTCTGCCTGTGTCACATGTACTGACATCCCGCTTAGCAAAGCTAGTCACCTGGTCGAGCCCTAAGTCAAGTGACGGGGCAACACCCAGCCCATGATGTGGCCGAAGGGAGCCTCCTTGCCCAGCTCAGCATCAGTGGGGCACAGTAACACCTCCCTCGCGGTTAAAGGCAGAAAGAAAACATTGTCACACAAAGGCCTGGTATTCTGCATCTTTCACTCACCAACTATATATAGAGGCTCTAGTGCGTTCAACACTGTGCCATGTCCTGTGGGATATAAAACCACAAGACAGAAGCACATTTATGTGCAAGGAAACTCATTTACGTATGCTTACTTGAGTCAGCAACACAAGATAGCAAGTGAAAAGTGCATTTTCAAAGAATCAGATATAAAGGTTTTGGGCATTAAGAAAAGGATGAAATTATAGACATTTCTGATCTTACCTTGTCTTTTCAATATACAAGATCTTTTTAAGCTGGAAAAAAAATATGTACACATACTCACTAGCATTTCCATACATAGCCATACAGACACAAATCCATGCATATTATAATGTCCTATATGAGAAGATTCTGTCAATTTACCCTGTCAATTCCTCCTTGCCTGACATTCACTTTCCTATAGTTATTCATGGTTTCACATCTCAAGAGCCTCCGTCTTTGGTCTACAGGCTTTGTCTGGCCCTGGGTGCATGGATAGCCAGTGCATGGGATTGGCCAGAAGGTGATGGATTTAAAGCCCTGGGAACTGCTCTCAGTCACTGATGGACCAGAGTTGATGGAAACAGACCTCAACTCCTTGCCCCGAGGCTCACTACGAGTTCCCCTGCAGGACGGCGTTCTAGTCACTCACGATGGAACCTCGTTTACTAACACAGCCTCTCTGACTGTCTTCTTTTCCCTGCCTCTTTTCTCCAGTCCTTACCAGTGTGCTTCATGAGATCACCTCTCGAGCAAATTAACTGCTACTTGTTACTTGGATCCTTGTTTTGGGGTTTGCTTCTGGGTATTCCCAACTAAGATCATTAAAGAGACTGAAATAGCTCAAAACGATGATGTTGAAACATATTTGAGATGGAAACATCAAACCCAAATCAAAAAGCCTTGAGGCAACCCCTGTTTGACTTGGTATCTGGCTTGGAGCTTTTTATCTGTGCTTAGTGTCTGTACAAAAAGCATAAGTTTCCATCTCTACAGAACACATCATATGCCTTATCAAGCAATGAATTTCAAGTTAAATTTGCATCACCGAGAAAGGTTATACACATCCAGCTGAAGGAATTGGGGGATAAATTCTTATGTAAACAACTCATTATTTCTGAAATCTGAAGAAAACAGAACCATGTATCTATAGAATCTGACCATCTATTTCCTCCATACCACTATTAATTCTACAAACATTTAGTAAAACTTTACTATGTGAACAATACTATTCTGATTTTTTTAGTTTTATCATTAGATTGAGGCCTGGTTCCTCCTGTCCTCTATTTATAATCCAGTTAAGAGTCAGTCAGGCATGGAAGAAGATAATAAAAATTAAGCTGTCATCTGAAAGTGAAAGTCGCTCTGTTGTGTCTGACTCTTGGTGACCCCGTGGACTATACAGTCCATGAAATTCTCCAGGCCAGAATACTGGAGTGGGTATACTTTCTCTTCTCCAAGGGATCTTCCCAACCCAGGGATCGAACCCAAGCCTCCCGCATTGCAGGTGGAGTCTTTAAACTGTAATGTAAACTATGGCAAATGTCATATTTGAGGAATTAGCACCCCACTGTCTGCCTGCACCCAACCTAAACCTGAAATGGATATTGCTAACAAGATAATCTCACATAAACAGTCAATTATACCTTGGAACGTATTTTTGAAAGGAGAGAAAAGCCATGGCTGAAAATATAAAATTAAAATAAAGACATATATAGTTTAACATTCATTCTTTTGTTATCATTGAAAGGCTCTTTTCTTAGAAATGGTCTGGCATTAGAACCAACTTTGTGAAATTTGGATCAGGCAAAATTTAGCCAGAAAGGCAGAATGGGGATGTTTGATTCAGGGGCAGAGAGCTTGTTGCACAGGTCCTGAAGGGCAGAGAGGTCTAACAGGAAGGTGGATGTCCCCTCTGGCAGCATCAGGGGCCTGCAGCAGCCCCCGGCAGTGGAGACTGGCCTTGAGGCGTGTGCCAGCAGAAGGGAAAAGGCATCCCTTCTTTCCTACTTCCTATCGTCCCATCGGTCGTTGGGTCAACCAAGTGAGAAATGGTGGCAGTGAAAGCCTGGGAACACAGTCCGTGGGGGCAGCCCCACTGGTCTGGGGACTGAATCGGGGGACAGACAAGGAAGAGATGGAATGCACCCCAGCCCACAACTGGCATGGGAGCTCAAGTTCACATCTAGATTTTCTCTGCAAAAAATGCCCACTCCTCTCCTGAAAAAAAAATCAAAAGCCTTTATATATATATAAATATATATATATATACACACACATATACATACATACACACACACACACACACACACACACACACACACATATATATGTATGTATATAGCTTGAAATTCTGGCTTTGTAATATCAGTGAGCTAAAGTGAACAAATATCTATTACCTGAAATTCATACTGTAGCTTCAAGTGAAAATGATCCCTAATCTTTCTCAGATACAGTTTTCTAATAAATGTAAGCATATTCACATCTTTAGGTCTTGGTGTTTTGATCTACTTTGTATTTTGAATAAAAGTGTGCTCCCCTTCCTGCATGCTGTCTTGTTCCCAAGGCGATCACTTCTCTCCTGCTTTTTCTTTCATTGCATTAATTACTTGTCAGACCTATGCAGGGTTTAGCCCCTCCTCCTATTCCCCTGGGCACATTGAAATAATTGGCTTTTTTTTTTTTTTTTTAATATAAGCTACAGTAGAAATGCAAGAAGGTGGGGAGAGGGAATGGGGGTATTCAAGACAAGTTGTTTAAAGGAGGATGCAAAAGCAAAAAATCAGTCACCAGTAATTGGTTGTCTCCTGATACAACCAACACTAGCTTTGTGCTTTTGTGGACTGTGAGATATTTTGTGACATCCAAGTTGTTATAATGCCACTGCTTCCTCCCTCCTTCCTTCTTTTCCTTCTTCTTTCTCTCTCTTGTTTTGCCACCCCCCATCCCCCCTCCCTCTCTCCGTTCCTCCTTTCTTCCCTTTCTTCCTCTTGGTTTCT
This sequence comes from Odocoileus virginianus, assembly GCF_023699985.2. Lineage (NCBI taxonomy): Eukaryota > Metazoa > Chordata > Mammalia > Artiodactyla > Cervidae > Odocoileus > Odocoileus virginianus. Next base: position 5,250,140 of record NC_069682.1, read on the forward strand.
CCTTTGTTAATACTCTGAATTTTCCCTAAAATATTTGAGATTATAAATTTATAATCTAGCTAGAGATGCACATTAAATGATTCAAGAGCAGTAGAACATATAATAAAGGTGATAATTATGCAGCCAGTATCACTAAGAAGAAAGAGAGGAGATGGCTGTGTGGGCAGCAGCAATCGGATTTTACATGCACTCTGGGAGGGGACCTTGACCTTGAAGATGAGAGAATTAGGCCAGTGGCAAGTCAAAGGGAGAGTATGGCAGAGTGAAGGCTGGGTCTGGTAGAACCACAGACACAGGAAAGAGGTGAGTGTGCGGAAGAGGGACAGGTGTCTTAGAGCCTCCTTCCCTGATGCCCCTGCTGGCCACCTGTCCCCTAGTCTTTTAAAATCTCTAGTGATAAGCTAGGCAGCATTTCACAAGCATCACTAGCCAGTGACCATCCAGGGCAGTTGCATAAACTCCAGACCATCCACGTGAAAGATTATTCTTATTTATCATCTCTTATATTTTCACTGTTTTATCCCCAGCTTTCTCTTAAACAACTGCCTGTAGAACACACAATTCTATAGTTTGCACAAATGTGGCCACAAAACTTGTGCACAATCAGGTTTTTACCTCCTCTAACCAGGAAAAACAAAAGTCAGTGAACAAAGTACCTGTCCAACTAGATAAAAATTACTTGGCCAAAAAGAAAAAAAAATGCATTTTTAACAATCATCATCACAGAAAAGAGAAGGAAGAGATATGTTTTTAATATACTAGAGCTGTCCCCATACTTTACTGAAATCAGAGTCCAATTTGACCTTGGGATGAGTTTTCCCAACACTTCTTTTTCATCTTCTCAACTTTTCTATGGTTTTTAGAGAATTATTCTTGAACCGAGCTTTTAGGTTTCATTCTGGGACTGGGACACCTGACTCTCTTTGTCATCATTTTACAAATAAGCATACCATGTCTTCAGACTCTATCTGTTGAAGATTCTGCTTTCATGATGTGATCAAGAGTTTTCAAAGACACCTCAAGTCAAACTGAAGATTCCACCTCAATTTCTATCTTGATAACTTAACATTGAGCAAACATTTTAGGCCTGGTCTAAGCTTGGACTTGGATGTATAATCTTATTTTTATTAAAAAAAAAAAAAAGCTCACAAATCATCCAGGGGACTTCCCTGGTGGTTCCGTGGTTAAGTCTCTGCCTTGCAGTGCAGGGGATGCATGTTCAATACCTGGTTGGGGAGCTAAGACCACACGTGCTGCAGCTACTGAGCCCGCGTCTGTGCCCTACCAGGAAGGGTGCCACATGAAGCAATGAAGATCCTGCATGCCAGGTAAATCAGATACAGCTGAAGAAATAAATATTCTTGTAAAACCCAAACTGCCCATGTTTATCCCTTCATGAGTGCTTACACATCTGAAGCATGAGGGGCAGGGGAATATCCATTCAGTCATGGAGGAGGGTATTCGGTTAAGTTCACTAATTTGCTCAGTGAAGGATCATTATCTGCCAACCTGATAAGAAGCATCGTTTATATTTCCATCCCAGCAAAATTGCAAATTACCCTCAGGAAGGGATCTTCAGGGAAGTTCTTCAGTGCGAGACAAATATCAAATCCACAAGTACTAAACCGTCAGTATGCCTTGACTTAATTTCACCTCCTTTCTTCGCTTAGGGTGGTGATTAAGAGCATGGGCCCCCCAAAACCAGATTTCCTGGCAGACTACAAACCTGAATGCAGACTATACTAATTACCAAATATGAGAGCTTGAGCAAATTTTCTCACTTCTCTTTGCCCTCACTGTCCTTATGTAAACTACTGACAATAGCAATACCTACATCACAGCATTGTTTGGAATAAATAGGATGATACATGTAAGAGTAAGACATGGAAGAGTATTTGGCTTATAATAAGCTCTTGGTAAATGCTAGTTTATTATCTCTATCCATTAATTACCCCCATTCCACTTCACCCTTGGGTTGAACATCATTTACATGATTTTCTAATGACTATTTCCAAAGCATGTTATCATGCAAAATAGATCAAATGAGCTCTACTTAATGATTTAATTAATTAATCATTTGGGCTTTATTTAAATTCAGTCCTAGACACTTTTTATCTAAGATATATTAATTTACTTGGCCTATTTCCTAGGCTCTAGTGAATAAAGGAAGTCTGAATGAAATATATCCTTGCTCCAAATTACCCTGTCTGAAGGCTCTTTGAAATGACATCCCTGTCAGGCAATTCAAAGAGTTTCGAAAACAAACAAACAAGAAAAACCTCAGCCAGTCTGCCTGTATCCTACATAATCAATAAATGGAACTTGGTGGTGGTGGGTTAGTCACTAAGTCGTATCCGACTCTTGCGACCGCATGGACGGTAGCCCACCAGTCTCCCCTGTCCATGGGGTTCTCCAGGCAAGAATACTGGAATGGGTTGTCATTTCCTTCTCCAAGGGATCTTCCTGACCCAGGGATTTATCCCTGGTCTCCTGAACTGCAGGCAGTTTTTTAACCGACTGAGCTACCAGGGAAGCCCCCAATGGAACTTGAGTAACCTTATGTCGGGAGCTTCCCCGGTGGCTTAGCAGTAAAGAATCTGCCTGCAATGCAGGAAACTTGGGTTAGATCCCAAAGATCCTTGGGAGAAGAAAATGGCAACCCACTCCAGTATTCTTGCTGAAGAATCCCATGGACAAAGGAGCCTCTAGGGCTACAATCCATGGGGTTGTAAAGAGTTAGACATGACTGAAGCAACTTAGCATGCATGCACGTAACCTTATTTTGAGTTAGGGTATTTAGCACCCTTTGGTTTCTTTAATGTCCATTTGAGCTTCCCTGGTGGTTAAGATGGTAAAGAGCCTGCCTGCAATGTGGGACACCCAGTTCACCCCGTGGGTTGGGAAGATGCCCTGGAGAAGGAAATGGCTACCTACTCCAGCATTCTTGCCTAGAAAATCCCATGGGCAGAGGAGCCTGGTGGGCTATGCTCCATAGGGTGGCAAAGAGTTGGACACAATTGAGCGACTAACACACACACGCACATATAATGTCCATCTAGGATTTCAGCCCTTATTTAGACTAGAAAGCACTTTTCAAACCCCGGGGAATCTAATAAAATGAGTAAGATCAGAAGCCTAGCAGTCTGGCTGTCCCACTGGATATCGTACTTGGTAGGTGTGAGTGTGGATTTTATTTTCCTTTCCATTTTTATTCTTTTTAATAGTGAATCTAAAACATTTATGATTTGCCAAGGGTATGTTCTCTAAAACTGGAAAAGTAACACAGTGTAACAGAAATAATATTCCAATCCACTAACTATTCACTATGATGGCATTTTGGAAAGTAAAATAAGTGATTTTCTCTAATTCACTTCAGTTTTTTTAAACAAAGGGAAATTTCTATCTCTTTAATTTATGAGCTTTGTCCTTTTAATTTTCTCTTATTACATTTAACAGTTGCAATTTAATAAGATTAGTTGAAAAGCATTTTTTTTTTTTGGTTAAGATTTATCTTGATGGAGACTTTGAGAAGGTAGTCTCAATTTTTTCCCCCTGTTTTTGGAATGAAAGAGACTTTAGTTTATATACTTGACTTAACCTGCCCACTTATTTGGAGGGCATATTCTTTATTCCTTTATTTCAACACTATCTTCCCACTTGAGACATTCAGGTGGTTCTAAATAGTCATGTAGAAAAGAGATGGATATGAATTCACAGATAGGAAGAGCTTGGAAAAAATTACAAAGAAACAAAAGAAATACTCTTTTTTTTCCTAGAAAAAGAACAGTAAGTGAGTGGTAGATGAGAGGCTTCCATTCAAAAATGCCAAAGTAGTATCAGATTTTCTACTCTTCCAAACTACAAAGTTCTAAACTTTTTCCAAAATGGTATGGTATCCAAATCAACAATAACTTGGGAAGTGTAAATAGTTTGCAACTCAGATGGTCTGGTTGTTGTCCTTGCATTGTTAAATCAAAGGGAAGCAAGTCCCCTGGGTCCCCGTACTCCTGCCCATTTGGAGATGACATCTATGATCTAAAACTCAATGTCATAGCCACAGACTTCCTGGAAATTTGCTATCACTATCCAAATCAGAGAATGTCTACAATATCTCCATGATCAAATTAATCAATAAGAATTTCAAAGAACTATTTGTTTCAGGGAGGCAAAGCGTTACCCTCCAGATTTAATTCATGAACTGATTAAGATCCAGAGAAATTGTGGGGTTTATATGAAATCCCCCCGCTTATTGGGTATGATGTTAAGGACTATAAATAAAAAGAGATATAGAAAGGTGACAATATCTACAATGCTCTTTCCTCAAAATATAATTATTGAAATGACACTTTTTCTTTTGACCTTTTATAAAGTTTAAAAGGACATCATCTAGCATTGTTTGTATTATTTCCTTGGCAACAAGTACTGTTTAGCTGCATGGAACTTCTTATTGAGCAAGTCTTTTTTTCCTTGTATCATCTTCACAAGTGTGTGTTGGTTTCTTTACCCTTCTCTATCATTTTGAAAATGCTAATAACAGAGAAATACTTGAATGTATCTTTGTACTTCCCTGGGGACTTAATACTATACCTTATGTATAGATGGTTTTAATATGGGCAAATATTTATTGATTGTTCAATCTATAAAGTTGAAGTGGGCACAAAAGAAAGGTCACTAGTGGTTTAAGACTCTGGTTGTAGATCTATATCTTATGCTAAGTGGAAAACTGACCTAACTTAGGTAAGTTAACCTTACTTTAACTTAATGTAGATAAGTCTTAGCTTCTTTGTAGTCTGTAGGATAATTAAGCAGATCAAATGAATGTGTGTAGAAATACTACAGTAGCTGCATTCCTTCACCTCTTCACCCTACATAATTCCACCTCCCTTTGATTCTTGGTAATTTCTTAGATGTTAAGTCAATTTAATTTGTAATGTGTTGGGCACAAAAAAATCTTAATGACCCAGATAACCACGATGGTGTGATCACTCACCAGTGATCACTCAGCAGTGGCCACAGGACTGGAAAAGGTCAGTTTTCATTCCAATCCCAAAGAAAGGCAATGCCAAAGAATGCTCAAACTACCACACAATTATGCTCATCTCACATGCTAGCAAAGTTAATGCCCAAAATTATCCAAGCCAGGCTTAAACAGTATGTGACCGAAAAACTTCCAGATGTTAAAGCTGGATTTAGAAAAAGTAGAGGAACCAGAGATCAAATTCCCACATCCACTGGATTATCACAAAAGCAAGAGAGTTCCAGAAAAATATCAACTTCTGCTTTATTGACTATGCCAAGGTCTTTGACTGTGTGGATCACAACAAACTGTGGAAAATTCTTAAAGTGATGAGAATACCAGACCATCTTACCTGCCTCCTGAGAAATCTATGCAGATAAAGAAGCAACAGTTAGCACCGGACATGGAACAATGGTCTGGTTCCAAATTGGGAAAAGAGTACATCAAGGTTGTCTTTTGTCACCCACTTATTTAACTTATATGCAGAGTACATCATGCGAAATGCCAGGCTGGATGAAGCACAAGCTGGAATCAAGATTGCTGGGAGAAATATCAGTAACCTCAGATATGCAGATGACACCATGCTTATGGCAGAAAGTGAAGAACTAAAGAACCTCTTGATGAAAGTGAAAGAGAAGAGTGAAAAAGCTGGCTTAAAACTCAGCATTCATATAACTAAGATCATGTCATCTGGTCCCATTCCATGGCAAATAGGTGGGGAAACAATGGAAATAAAGACAGACTTTATTTTCTTGGTCTCCAAAATCACTGGGGATGATGACTGCAGCCATGAATTTAAAAACGCTTACTCCTTGGAAGAAAAGCTACGACCAACCTAGACAGCATATTAAAAAGCAGAGACATTACTTTACCAGCAAAGGTCCATCTAGTCAAAGCTATTGTTTCTCCAGTAGTCATGTGTGGATGTGAGAGTTGGACCATAAAGAAAGCTGAGCACCAAAGAATTGATGCTTTCAAACTGTGGTGTTGGAGAAGACTCTTGAGAGTCCCTTGGACAGCAAGGAGATCCTACCAGTCAATCCTAAAGGAAATCAGTCCTGAATACTCGTTGTAAGGACTGATGCTGAAGCTGAAACTGCAATACTTTGGCCACCTGGTGAGAAGAATTGACTCATCTGAAAAGACCCTGATGCTGGGAAAGATTGAAGGCAGGAGGAGAAGGGGATAACAGAGGATGAGATGGTTAGATGGCATCACTGACTCAATGGACATGAGTTTGAACAAGCTCTGGGAGTTGGTGATGGACAGGGAAGCCTGGAGTGCAGCAGTCCATGGGGTCGCAAAGAGGGACATGCCTGAGTGACTGAACTGAACTGAATGTGTTGGGTAGAATTTGTTGTTCAGTCACTCAGTCTTGTCTGACTCATTTGGACTCCATGGACTGCAGCACGCCAGGCTTCCCTATCCTTCACTATCTCCTGAAGTTTGCTCAAACTCATATCCATTGAGTAGATGATGCCATCCAGATATAGTCACCTTCTCCTACTGGCCTCAATCTTTCCCAGCACTGGGATCTTTCCAATGAGAAGGCTCTTCACATCAGGTGGTGAAATTATTGGAACTTCATCTTTGGCATCAGTCCTTACAATGACTATTAAGGCTTTGTTTCCTTTAGGGTTGACTGGTTTGATCTCCTTGCTGTCTAAGGGACTCTCAAGAGTCTTCTCCAACACTACAGTTCAAAAGCATAAATTCTTCAGTGCTCAGCCTTCTTTATGGCCCAACTCTCACATCCATACATGACTACCAGAAAAGCCATAGCTTTGATTATACAGACCTTTGTCAGCAAACTGATGTCTCTGTCTTTTAATATGCTGTCTAGTTTGTAATAGCTTTTCCTCCAAGAAGCAAGTATCTTTTAATTTCATGGCTGCAGTCACCATCCCCAGGGATTTTGGAGCCCAAGAAAATAAAGTCTGTCACTGTTTCCATTGTTTGACCATTTGTTTGCCATAAAGTGATGGCACTTGATACCATGATCTTAGTTTTTTGAATTTGAGTTTTAAACAAGCTTTTTCACTCTCCTCTTTCACTTTCATAAAGAGGATCTTTAGTTCCTCTTCACTTTATGCCATAAGCATGGAGTCATCTGCATATTTGAGGTTATTGGTATTTCTTCTGGCAATCTTGATTCCAGCTTGTGCTTTATCCAACCTGGCATTTCACATGATGTACTTTGCATATCAGTTAAATAGTTAGGGTGACAATATACAGCTTTGACTTTGGGTAGAATGGGGACATGTAAAAAGCAAAGGAAGGGACTTCTGTGGTGGTCTAGTGGTTAAGACTTCACCTTCTAATGCAGGGAGTGCGGGTTCAATCCCTGTTTAGTAAGCTAAGATCCCATGTGCCTCGTAGCCAAAAAAACAAACATATAACAGAAGCAATATTGTGACAAATTCAGCAAAAGACTTTTAAAATGGTCCACATTTTTTAAATCTTTAAAAAATTAAAAATAAATAAATAAAGAGCAAGGAATACCCTAGTCTCTGGGGATGAAAACCCAACTTGATACAGTGAGTTTGTGTGAGTGCTAAGTAGCTTGTGTCTGACTTTTGCAGCCCTGTGGACTACAGCCTGCCAGGCTCCTCTTTCCATGGAATTCTCCAGGCAATAATATTGGAGTGGGTTGCCATGCCCGCCTCCAGGGGGTCTTCTCAACCTAGGGATCAAACCCATATCTCTATGTCTCTTGCCTTGGCAGATAGGTTCTTTACCACTCCCACCACCAAGGAACCTCCAGTGAGTTGAAGTTACCACAAATGGAAACATGGAAGTAGGAACTGAGGTGACTATACAACCTAGCATTTTATCATTTAGTCTGGATGTTGAAAAAATCATTACACATTTTCTTCTCTTCCACTCATACAGAATTATTCTCTCTGAGGTAAATGATGCTTATTTTTAGTTAAGAGTATGCAAAAAACTGGACAAGAAGCACACATAGGCTATTGAGGAATTCCCAGAGGAGATGATCACCATTGTTCCTTTTGCTTTGTGTCTAAGTTTCCTCAAGAAGGCAATGATGATCATCTGATTTATGGAGTCCATGGGTAAGACAGATTCATGGCTATATTTAGTGTTGAATGACTCTCTTTTAGGACTGCTCATCTTGATTTGGATTGTCAGACCTCACATTTAAAAGTGCTTTATTTTCATTGAGACATTCCTTTGTGCTGGTCTCATCCACCCCGTGTGTAATATGCCATAACAAATACATAAGTCATCCCCAGCCAGAGAGCTAATGTGAGGTTACAGTAATTTTGCCCTGAGTTCTGAAATTCTGGCACTTTCAAGGTTGTTACCCTATAACGCTTTTTTTCAGTAAAGAAATAGTCACACTTTTCTCTCTCTTAAATATATCTTCTGGCCTTTTCCAGGGCATTAATCATAAAATTTGTGTTTGATAAAAGGAGAAATAGGAAATAAAAACAAATGAATTAGATTCCAAACAGCATTGAAGGGAACTATGTGAATGCAGAGTATGTTGAGAGGTAAAGGGTTTGGACTTTTGATATGTTATATCAAAGAATCTTGATAGTTAGATATTTCTCCATGCCTTCTGAATAAGAAATGCTGAATAAAGGTGAGTGAGATATATTCTATTTTCTTTTTATTATTTTGTGCTTTTTCACATAGTCATTTCCCCTAAATTGTGCATTAAAAAAATTAAAACTGGGAAGTGTCTTCTTTTGAATAGTTAAAATGAAACTCTGACAGCTTGAAAATAGCTATTGGAAGGTAGTAAATAGAATTTAATTCACATTTACAGGATGGAAATTGTTCAGTTAGAATGGATTTTATGGCCCAAATTTATATATGCTTAATATAAAGGCAGATTACTAACAATAAGGATGGACCAGTATAAATATGAAAGTAAATTTTGTAATTATATAGATATGTGCTATGATTAGTCACTCAGTCATGTCTGACTCTTTGTGACCCCATAGAGTGTAGCCCTCCAAGCTCCTCTGTCCATGGGGTTTCTCCGGGCAAGAATACTGGAATGGGTTACCATGCCTTCCTCCAGGGGATCTTCCCAACTCAGGGATCGAACCCCAGGTCTCCCGCATTGCAGGCTGATTCTTTACCATCTGAGCCACCAGGGAAGCCCAGGAATACTGGAGTGGGTAGCCTATCCCTTCTCCAGGGGAACTTCTCAGCCCAGGAATCAAACCAGGGTCTCCTGCATTGCAGGCAGATTCTTTACCAGCTAAGCTTCCTGGGAAGCCACCAATTATATAGATAACCTCAGGTATTTTGAATGTCTCCCTTTTACCATATTTAATAACAATGTAAGAGTCACAAAAGGCAACTTTTCCTAAAAAGCTGTTCAAATTCAAGTTGAATGTACAATGTAACAGCACAAAGTTCACCAGATAAACTTTCACAAGATGTATGTCTGGTTTTCGTTCCATCACTTACTATCTCTAGGGTGACATGGAGGTAAATTACTTAACCTTTATGAATATCAATACTCTTATTTTTTAAACTGTGAAAATATTAGCTTCTTGCCTCTTCTTGGGTGGTTGTGAATATCAAACAAAATGATGGATGTAATTGTGCTTTGGAAAATGGCAAAATCCCGTATCAAGCTGAAATATTATCCATCTCCAGTTTCTTTCAGTTCTACTTCTTAACACAGCAATTCTTTTTTAAAATTTATTTTTTAATTGAAGGAAAATTGCTTTACAATGTTGTGTTGGTTTCTGCGATACAACAATGCGAATCAACCATAATTGTGTACATATATATATATATATATATATATATATATATATATCACATCCCTCTGGTTAAAACAGTAATTCTTATTAGCACATTTTAAGGGCTCTTGGAACTTGCAAATCAGACAGATATAATAAGAGTGTTGGTAATACTATCCTCTCTCCCACATGGAGAGGATTCTTCGGGACTATTCAAGAAAGTCCTTTACCAGATGTCTAATTTCATGCACTTTCCAGAATGTATCAGTAAGTGATTTAGATAATATGCATTTTAGATTCAGTGGACTATTGTTACTGGGAAAAAATGAAAATAGCACAGTCTCTTTCACAGTAAATCCTTAATATATATTTGTGGTTTGAGTGAATGAACTTAATAGCAAGTGATCTGAAAGTGATCCAGTGTGACTGCCTGGCCCATGTTGATCCTGTGATCCAACATGACTGCCTGATGGAGCTTTGTGAATACTGTTCCTAACAGGAAAGATTCCTCTACTGGTGATTCAGGCCCTCTTGAGCACCCCAGGTCACGTCCAATCTGTGAATTTATTAATAAAAACTCTCTAGTCTGACCATATTCAAAAAAAAAGGTTGATTCTCCAATATCCTACCGCTGCTGCTGCTACCGCTAATCACTTCAGTCATCTCCAACTCTGTGCGACCCCATAGACAGCAGCCCACCAGGCCCCTCTGTCCGCAGGACTCTCCAGGCAAGAACGCTGGAGTGGGTTGCCATTTCCTTCTCCAATATCCTACTAAAAATCCGTAAAATCTGGAAAATGAATCAATATGAATTTATTGAGTAGCTATTATGTACGAATCATTGCTTTACTGTGCATGAAGAAATGTATGAGTTGCTACTCCACAGCTGATGAAATGGGTCAAGTGGATCTCTACAAGACCAAAAACACAATAATATGAAAAATACACAAATGAAAACATCCAAGTCCAAATGTAGCTTTTAATATGGAAAGACTTTCAAACAAGAAAGAAGAAACCACAATTTCCAGAAATGAACGGGAACACAAAACCATGTAAGTAAAGATACAATTTGATGCTGTAGCTGTTGACCAGGTTCTCATGTCCGGGGCTGGAGCTTCAATACCCACTTGGGACATGACACAGAGACCACAGCCCTGCTGAGCAGAGGCTGACAAAAAAACACTTCTGCAGAAAGCCAGGCCCTGAAGTCTTCCTGCTCAGCCCCCAGCCCAGGGAAATGGGGAGAAAGCTTAACTGGCTTGACAATCTGGGTGACAATTTTAGTGCATGTTAACCATGGATAACCAGGATACAGACAAGCCTCACTCTCCCCTATCCTCTCCCCTACAAAATCCCTTATGCTACCAGAAAGTCATATAGGTGGAACCATATAGTATATAACCTGACACTGGCTTCTTTCTCTGGTCTTAATGCCTTCGAGAGCAATCTTGTGCATCAATAATTCCTTTCTTTACAATGTTGAAAACATTCCGCTGTATGAATGTGCCACAACTTGTTTATCTGTTGATTCATTGAAGGGCATCTTTTTTTCCAGTATTTAGTTAACAATGAATAAAGCTCTATGAATACTGATGTACATTTGTCTATAAGTGAGGTTGCTTGGTTATGTGGTAAATATAGTTTTGACTTTATAAGAAACTGTCAAACCCTCTCCAAAATCACTGTACTATTTTGCACTAGCACCAGCAATCTATGAATTTTAACTGCTCTACATTGTCATCAAGTCTTAGTCTCTTCCGTATTTTTTACTTATGATTTTAATTTTTCTAATAGACGTGTATCTTGCAAAGCTTTTATGTTGCATTTTCCTGAAGGCATATAAAGAGGAACATCTTTTCATGTATTTGCACGCCTTTTGTGTATCCTCTCTGGTTAAGCGTCTGTTCAAGTCTTTTACTCTTTAAAAAAAATTTTGTTTTCTGTATGTTGAGTTTCAAGAGGTTTGGGTTTTATTTTAATATATTTTAAAAAAAACTTTTACTGTTCCTTGAAAATATTCTCTCCCACTTCTATAGTTTGTCTTTTCATTCTCTTCAACAGCAACTTTTTCAGAGCAGTTTTTAAATGTCAATAAATTTCAATTTACCTTTTTTTTCATAAATTGTTGTTTATGTGTCATATTTAAGAACTCTTTGCCTAATGCCAGATCACAAATGCTTTTTGTTGTTTCCTTCTAAAAATTTTATAGTTTCATATTTTAGAGTTAAATCTATTTTAGTGTAAATGTTTGTATTAGTTTTAATGTTTAGATCAGGGTTTTGTTTGTTTGTTTATGCTTTTGGTATCTAGATTTATATTGTTTCAACAACATTTTTTGAGAAAATACTTTTTCTCCTTAAATTCCTTTTGCATCTCTGTCAAACATCAATTGACCGTATTTGTGCGGGTCTAATGTCTGGACTCTATGCTGACACATGGATCAGTTTCCAATACTATACAGTTAATTACTGTAGATTTACAATGACCTAATGTTGACTTCAGGCTTCCCTGGAGGCTCAGAGGGTGAAACGTCTGCCTGCAATGCGGGAGACCTGGGTTCGATCCCTGGGTCGGGAAGATCCCCTGGAGAAGGGAATGGCACCCCACTCCAGTATTCTTGCCTGGAGAATCCCATGGACGGAGGAGCCTGGTGGGCTACAGGCTCCCAGGGTTACAAGTCCACAGGGTTGCAAAGAGTCAGACACGGCTGTGCGGTTTGTATCTGTATGATGTTGACTACTATAATTCCCTCAATTTTATTCTTCTTTTTCAATTATTTTTCATTATTCTAATTCTATTGTCCTTGAATATAACTGCACCATACTAGGTTTTCCAGTTCATGAATGTGGTATGTCTCTTCACCTATTTCAATATTTGATTTCTTTTGCCAGTATTTTATAGTTTTCAGCACACATATCATGTATATGATTTTCTTAAAATTATTATACCTAAGTATTTCAACTTCTATAACTATGCAAATGGTATTGCTTTTTTAAATTTTGCAATTGTTCATGATAGTATATAAATTTCTTTTGATTTTCAGATATTGATCTTGCATCTTGTGATCTTTCTAAACTTGAATCAGTTGCATGTGTCTGTGTGTGTTTGTTGTTTTGTATGATCTTGAGATTTTCTACATAGACAGTTATGTCTTCTCTAATTAGTGACAGTTTTATTTCTTTCATTCTAGTCTGTATGTCTTTTATTTCTTTTTCCTGTTTTATTGAATTGGTTAAGATTTTCAGCAGGATAATGAATAGCAATGGTGAGAGTAAATATCCTTGCTCTGTTCCGGATCTTAGGGTAGAAGGATTTTTACCCCTGAGTATGATGTTTCCTATGGATGGTTTGTTGAGACACAATCATTTTGAAGAAATTGCCTTCTATTCCTAGTATGCTAAGTGTTTTTATTATGAATGGGTACTGAAGTTTGTCAAATGCATTTTATGTTTCGATTCATATGATCATATGGTTTTTATTCTTTAGTCTATTAATATCATAGATTAAGTTGCTAATTGTTTAAAAACATGTGAACCAGATGTGTTTCCAGCATAAAGCAAAATTGATAATATATATTATACTGTTATACATTATTATAATTGATAGTAATTTGTGAGGAATGTCATGTCAATGTCTATAAGGGATCAGTTCAGTTCAGTCACTCAGTTGGATCTGACTCTTTGTGACCCCATGGACTGCAGCAAGACAGGCTTCTCTGTCCATCACCAACCATCAGGGCTTGCCCAAACTCATGTCCACTGAGTCAGTGATGTCATCCAGCCATTTCATCCTCTGTCGTTCCCTTCTCCTTCTGCCTTCAATCTTTCCCAGCACCAGGGTCCTTTCCAATGAGTTAGTTCTTCCCATCAGGTGGCCAAAGTACAAGAGCTTCAGTTTCAGCATCAGTTTTTCCAACGTATGTTCAGGACTGATTTCCCTTAGGATTGACAGGTTTGATCTCCTTGCTGTCCAACGCAGTCTAAAGAGTCTTCTCCAACACCATAGTTCAAAATCATCCATTCTTCAGTGCTCAGTTCTAATGGTCCAACTCTCATATCTGTACATGACTACTGGAAAAACCATAACTTTGGCCAGATGGACCTTTGTTGGTAAAGTAGTGTCTCTGCTTTTTAATATGCTGTCTAGATTTGTTATAGCTTTTCTTCCAAGAGAAAGGGTCTTCTAATTTCATGGTTGCAGTCACCATCTGCAGTGATTTTGGATCCCAAGAAAATAAAGTCTGTCACTGTTTTCATTATTTCCTCATGATTGGCCATGAAGTGATGGGACCAGATGTCATGATCCTGATTTTTTCAACGTTGAGTTTTAAGCCAGCCTTTTCACACTCCTCTTTCACTTTCATCAAGAGGCTCTTTAGTTCCTCTTCACTTTTTGCCATCTGCATGTCTGAGTTTATTCATATTTCTCCTGGTAATCTTGATTCCAGCTTGTTCTTCATCCAGCCTGGCATTTCTTATGATATTGTCTACATATAAGTTAAATAAGCAGGGTGAAAATATACAGCCTTGATGCACTCTTTTCCCAATTTGGAACCAGTCTGTTGTTTCATGTCTGGTTCTAACTGTTGCTTTTTGACTTGCATACAGATTTCTCATGAGGCAGGTAAGGTGGTCTGCTATTCCCGTCTCTTTAAGAATTTTCCACAGTTTGTTGTGATCCACACAGTTAAAGGCTTTGGCTTAGTCAATAAAGCAGAATTAGATGTTTTTCTGGAACTCTCTTGCTTTTTTGATGATCCAACAGATGTTGGCAATTTGATCTCTGGTTCCTCTGTCTTTTCTAAATTCAACTTGAACATCTGGAAGTTCTCGGTTCACACACTGTTGAAGCCTAGCTTGGAGAATTTTTAGCATTACTTTGCTAGCATGTGAGATGAGTGCAATTGTGTGGTAGTTTGAACATTCTTTGGCATTGCCTTTCTTTAAGATTGGAATGAAAACTGACCTTTTCTAGTCCTACGGCCAATGCTGAGTTTTCCAAATTTGCTGGCATATTGAGTGCAGCACCATCTTCTAGGATTTGAAATGACTCAGTTGGAATTCATCACCTCTACTAGCTTTGTTCATAGTGATGCTTCCTAATGCTCACTTGACTTCACACTCCAGGATGTCTGGGTCTACGTGAGTGATCACACCATCATGGTTATCTGGGTCATTAAGATCCTTTTTGTACAGTTCTTCTGTGTATTCTTGCCACCTCTTCTTAATATCTTCCACTTCAGTTAGGTCCAAACCATTTCTGTCCTTTTATTGTGCGCATCTTCGTATGAGATGTTCCTTTGGTATCCCTAATTTTCCTGAAGAGATCTCTAGTCTTTCCATTTTTTTTGGTTGTTGTTATTGTTTTTTGTTTTTGTTTTCCTGTATTTCTTTGCATTGTTCACTTAGGAAGGCTTTCTTATCTCTTCTTGCTATTCTTTGTAACTCTACATTCAGATAGGTATATCTTTCCTTTTCTCCTTTTGCCTTTTGCTTCTCTTTTTTTCTCAGCTATTTGTAAGCTCTCCTCAGACAATCATTTTGCCTTTTTGCCATTAGGGATATTCATCTGTATTATTTTTCTTGTAGTATTTTAGTCTAATTTTGGAATTAGGGTAATGCTGACTTCATAAAATGAATTGAACATTTTTCCCCATTCTTTTCTTTACAGAAGATATTGTGTGATTTAATTTCTTTATAAAATGTGTGTTTAGAACCTGAAGAGTTCTTTTTTCACTTGGCTTTAATTGCAAGGCTATTCAAGTTATGTGTTTCATTATGAATGAGTTTTGTTGGCTTTCTTTTGAGGAACTTAATTTTATCTAAGTTGCTGAATTTATGTGTGCAGAGATGTTTTTCATGTTCTTTTACTATTTTTACAACCTTTGAGGTTTTATTGTATAAATTTTAAATTGATTAGGCTTAAATTCAGGAAACAGATGAATATATTAATAGGCAATGCAGTGAAGTATTCAGAAAAATTTGAATTGTAGGAAACTCTATATACAAATTCCTGATTCCTTTAATACAAAATAAGCGAGGAGTAAAGCAGGGAGTGAAAAGAAACCTGTTGATAGAAAAAGAAATCAGTATATGAACAGCATTTCCATTCAGATTTAAGTAAACACACTGAAAAAATACACATTTATGTGGAAATAAGAAACTTTTGAAAATGACTAGATACTTTGTGATATTAAGGGCATGTTTTGTAAAAAAATCTCTTTAGGTGATAATGCTATCATTAAATTACTTTAAAGATTGAAATATACACTTTGTTATAAATTGGAAGAATTACTATAATTAAGATTTTAATTATAGACTACTTAGTCTGTAATATCAATGCAATGATAATAGAAATAAATTAACCTTTTCCCCATGGAGTATGACAAATCATTTTAGAGAGATGTACTCAAACAGTTTCAAATGAAATATTATAATAGATCACATTTGTTATAAAATAATTTCATGGGAAAGAGTGGAAAGTAAGTAAGGCACTGTTCAAACAAGAATGGTCATATCTTCATAATTTTTGTGATTGAGTGCTGGTAATTTTCTCCACATTTTCCATTATAAAATGTTCTCATAAAAAATATATTCCATAATTTTATAAAAAACTTTTAAGGAGGTTTTCAACAATTAATAAAATAGTTATTTAAGAAATCATAATGGAAATAATACAATATTTCATGAAAAATTGAGGATGATTCAACACCCACTCTAGTGTTCTTGCCTGCAGAATCCCAGGGACGGGGGAGCCTGGTGGGCTACCATCTATGAGGTTGCACAGAGTCAGACACGACTAAAGCAACTTAGAATCAGCAGCAGCAACACTCATAGGACACAGATAGACTAGTACTTAGGGGTAAATTCATATATTAAAAAAGAAGATTAACAACAAATGAGCTGAACATCATTCTCAAGAAATTAGTCAAAGAGTAGAAGAAATTGATCATCACCACTAATGACCAGACAGAAACAGACCAGACATGGTATGGACCTAACAGAAGCAGAAGATATCAAAAAGAGGTGACAAGAATACACAGAATAACTATACACAAAGAAGCAACAGTTAGAACTGGACATGGAACAACATACTGGTTCAAAATTAGGAAAAGAGTATGTCAAAGCCGCATATTGTCACCCTGCTTATTTAACTTATATGCAGAGTACATCATGAGAAATGCCGGGCTGGAGGAAGCACAAGCTCACGCACAAGGAAAAGCCAAGTTCGAGTAAGCTACGGGAGTGGGTGATGGACAGGGAGGTTGGCGTGCTGAAGTCCACGGGGTCACAAAGAGTTGGACATGACTGAGCAATGAGCTGAACTGAACGGAACCAATGATCAAACAGTAGGAAAGAAATAATGAAGATCAGAAACTGATAAAATATCAATTAAATCTGTAAAACCACAACCTGATTCTTTAAAAATACTATGGAGAGCTCTGGCAAGATCTAAGAAGAAAAAATAGATGTGAAGACACTAATAAATGATATTAGTAATAAATACACTTCAAAAAGACATTTTAAATGAAGATAATATTATAAAGGGCTTCCCTTGTGGCTCAGCTGGTAAAGAATCCGCCTGTAATGCAGGAGACCTAGGTTCAATCCCTAGGTTGGGAAGATCCCCTGGAGAAGGGAAAGGCTACCCACTCCAGCATTCTGGCCTGGAGAATTCCATGGACTGTATAGTCCATGGGGTTGCAAAAAGTCAAAAGCATTTCATGCCAAAACATTTGAAAGCATTCTAGAAAGATAAGTTACCACACTACCTCTTAAGAAATAGAAAATCTTGGTATACCTATACTCTTTTTTTCAGGACCAGGCTTTATTATATTTGAATTTTGCTGAAATTTCAGGAAACAAATACTCAATAGCATGAAAAAACTGCTAAAAAAATTTTGTCCTACAAGAAACAACTGATGGTCATTAATCTTTAGCCCATTCATCTGGTTCATTGTAAAAAGTGGCCAGAGGACATGAAAACGGGTGCTGACTTAATCTGAGGATCAAGAGAAGCCATAAAGATGCTAACTTAAACATTGTGACCTTTAAACTGGCTGGTTAGAAATGACATATTTTAAGGACAGGAGCCAACCAAAAATGTACAGATCAATACTAGTAAGAATATAGATTGCTGCAAGTCTTGCCTTTGGGGGGACTCTTGACTCACTCTGAGTATCAATGCTGAGAGCGTTGTACTTTCCTTCTCTTTAATAAATCCTATTCACTGGTTACTGCTAAGTCGCGTCAGTCGTGTCTGACTCTGTGCAACCCCATAGAAGGCAACCCACCAGGCTCCCCCTTCCCTGGGATTCTCCAGGCAAGAACACTGGAGTGGGCTGCCATTTCCTTCTCCAATGCAGGAAAGTGAAAAGTGAAAGTGAAGTCGCTCAGTTGTGTCCGACTCCTAGCAACCCCATGGACCGCAGCCTACCAGGCTCCTCTGTCCATGGGAGTTTCCAGGCAAGAGTACTGGAGTGGGGTGCCATTGCCTTCGTATTCACTTGCTACTGTGGAAGAAAAAAAAAACTGTCCTACAAAATTTCAAAAGCAGAGAAACCTTTCTGTTTATTTAATGAGACAAGAAATAGCACAAAATATATTAAAAATACAAATTACAGTTTAGTATTACTTATGAAAATGAATGCAAACACGCTAAATCCAATACTAAAAAATGAATTCAATGATAACTATTTAAAATCATTATAAATGAATTGAGATTATCACAGAAAAGCAATAATTGTTTAACATTATGAAAGCTGTGTACTAAAATAACATCCCAATCATTGTAAAAACAAGCTATGAGAAGCCTGAAAGAAATATAATAGGGGAAGTATATAACTTTATAAGAAAAATAAAGGTAAATACATTAAGAGATTTTGGTATTGACTAAAAACACAATAAAATAAAAATGCTTGATTTTATAGAAATTATTATTTTTTATGGAAAGCTAGATTACTGAAATTAATATAGAAGAGTTTAGAGAATAGCCATGATAGCTTTGAAGGAAAGCAAGTTATTCAAACTTGCTTTTCAAACTTGCTTTTCCTGATTGAGATTTGTTATAAAATTAGAGTTGTTAAAACATCCTGAATCAAAAAGATGCTGAAACAAGAATTCTAAAATTATGAGGAAAAGATTTATAAATTTACTACATTAAAATTTAAAATTAGATTATATTAAATTTAGATAACATTGAAATTTATATTAAAATAAAAAGCACTATAAGTCGCTAAAAAGAAAATCTACATACATAATGGGAGGATACATTAATGAAACATGAAGCAGAGAAAGAATTACTATTGAGATTATATAAAGAATTCCTACAAATGAGTGAGAAAAAACCAACACAATTGAAGAATAGACAATATAAGAATATGAAAGTCATCTGGCCTATAAGCATGTGAAAAGACAGTTCAGCCTTAGTAATGATCAGGGAAAAGAAATTAAAACAGAAATGAGCTAGCACTTCACACTCATCAATTTGGATGAATTTTAAATTGTGTGTTTGTGTGTGCATGAATGTGTTTGTGTTACTTTCAGTGTCAACTAGACTATAAGGAAATTGGAGCTTTTATCCTGCTGATCTGATCAGGAATATGCTGGAAGATGTTTAAAAACTGGCTCTCCAAGAAAAAAAAAAAAAGCCCCACTTGAGGTATTGTCTAATTTCAAGGGTCCAGTGGAAGGTGATGTTAGGGAACAGAGTTAAGTATAGATGTGCGCAATTAGAATTGCTCAAAACTTTGAGGTATAATCCCAAATGTATACCGTTGAGTAAATCTAGTTTAAAGGAACAAGGAACATTAATTTTAAAAGGAAAAAGCTTATAATAATCTAAATTTAAATCATCTAAGTAATCTAAATAGAAGCATAATAAAAACATTATATTTCCATAAAGGCATAGCAGTTAAAATGAATAAGTTAATAAATGTAGATTAATTTCAAACATGACTTTAAGTGAGCAGATGAAATTGCAGTGTGATAGCAGGTGTGTAAATTTTGAAAACAATGCAATGTGACTTATGAACAGTCATATATTTGTGGTAAAATATGAAAACATGGATGAGAAAGACATCAAATTCTTCCTTGTGGCACTCTCGGAAGAGAGGGTGGGATAGAAAGGGAGTATAGGGCTTCAATTATTTTAGTAACTCTATTTATTTATGAAAATAAAGATTTGCAGTGAATTATTTTAGATCTGATTAGAGGGAGCATGGTTGTTGGTTTTATTATCTTCTTACTTTTACCATATGTTTGAAATAAAATATTTGGGATGAAAAGCCAATCTCTGGCCCCCAAATCTTATAGCTATGATGAGGGTAAGATGCTCTGTAGACATGACTGGTTTACTCAGTATTGGATGACAGTGACATATGCAGAGGCCCCCAAAGGGACTGTCATAACCTGAGGGAGCCAGGAAGGTCCTCACATTCACTGAACGCTGCAGCTAATTGCTGGACCTGGAATGATCCCTGTGAGATTCAGTGGTTCTCAATCTGGGACCATCAGGTGACCATCATTGGCTCACAAATGATTACAGTGCAATGTCAGCCTTCATCATACACAAAGCCAGGGATGCCAAAAGAAGCCACCCAAGGATACCAGGGGGTTGTCAACCTTGAATCATTACAGAGAAGGTGTCAGAAGTGAGATCCGACAGAACTGCTCTGTTAACAACTGCATCCATTTCCTTTCTTTCTATGGACTAGCTTCACTGAGCTGATTTGATCTATAACCCAGGCATATTCCAGTCATCTCCAGGGACTACCTGGCTAAGCAACAGGGAATAAAAATCACCATTTAAACTTGAAGGCTGTCTGTCCATGGATGGCCATTTAGAAGTGAGAGATTTCATGGAATCCTAGAATGTTAGGATTCAGAGTTCAATTAAGTCACTTCTTTCTTCTTTTAAGTGTGGAAATGGAGTCCCCTCAGAGATTCGGTGACCTACCAGATCTTTAGAGTGAAGGACAAAGTCTGGGACCCAAATGATTTAATTACAAACTGAGTGACTTCTCATAGCCACAAGAAACAGTTCCATTACAGAGCTTCGAGGAAGACTGGGATTCTCTCTCCTTCACTCTCTCTCTTTTATTCCAAGTTTTAAAAAATCTGTTGAAAATCCCATGGGAGCTGAAATTGCTGAAGACAACTAGCTCTTTAATTATGATGTGCAGTCAGCTTCTTTCATTCTTCACTATCTCTGAAGTTGGATGGCCTGGTACCTTGGAATGCTCCCTGACAGGTCCCTGTGATTTGTATCAGCTCACAAAATTAAAAAATGCAGACTTGCAACTCTAATTTGCCAGAATCCTTAAGATCTCTTTTATCATGCCCTGCTGGCTGGGTGGAAAGCAATGCTCTCTTTAGTGGCAATCTGCTCTAATCATTCTTTATTCAGGTGGCAGGCAGGGCTCAGGCAAGACATGAAAGAGAGTGGTTGGAGCACAGTGTCTTCAGATGGCTTAAAGTGCGTCACTCAGATAATTCTGATCCTTTTTCATTTAGCCACATTTAGACAGGTTTCTCTTGCAGCTCAGGAGAACAAACCACAGCACAGGATATAAAGAAGGTGCATGAGAAAAGAGCATGGCGTTTGAAATCTGAAGTTACTCCCTTCTAGATGTATGTGACCTTCAGTTACTAAATCTCTCTGAGTCCTCCTTTCCTCATGGATGAAATAGGAAATTAAAAAATAAATGTACTCATCACTGGATTGCTCTGAAGGGGAAATGAGCTTTGAGAATTGTTTGTGAAAGTGTTTTATGTATTTTAAAGTGTTATGTAGTTTAAATGTTAGTACCCTATATTCATTTTCTATGTGAATTTTTAAAACTTGCCATCTTGTCTAAAAATCAGCTTTCAAAAATGTGGACATATAAAAAGTTTCCAGGTAAATATCTAACTGTCCTATCTGAGTGAAAAGAAAAATCATATCGATTCTGGTTTTATTTTTCCTTAGTTGTGCCATTCTGAAAGGTAGATGTAAGGACAGATTGCCTAATAAGCAATGATCTTATTTAATATAGGTTTTTGGAGAGGAGAGAGAAATTATTTCTTTGCCACAAACTACAGCTGTTTATTTCACTTTGTGAGAAAAAAAATCAATGAGAAAAGAAGACAGCTACTGGGCCCACCAGGAAGAAATTAAAAATGGCAGTTGGTTTGGGAGTCTTTGCAGTTGGTTTGGGAGTTGGTTTAGAGAAAGTCTCCATCTATTTGACTGAGGAGATAGATCTCATTTATTAAAACCTTTAAAAACCACCTAAAAGTGACAGGGATTGTACTAAAAAGTATGATCTCTGCCTCCATTGAATACATGTCTCTTGATGATTGTATTTCAAATTCAGTTGCCCCCCATTATATGAACTCTGGTTAACCTCATTACTCACTAATCAAAGCTCAGAAATGGACTGTATTAGGATAGTCAGAGATACATTACTCAGTAAAGGAAAATAGCGCTCCCACCCACTTCCAGATTCTACTGATACTTAAGTGTTCCTCTTTCTCTCTGACCCTAGATCTGGTAAGGTAGCTTTCAAGTTAGAAAAAAAATGCCAATGTGTTTCCCGTGTTTCCATGGAACACCTAGCACATTATTCAATACAAGTTTGCTGAATTTCATTAAATACTGAGTTGGCCAGAAAGTTCACACAAGTTTTTCCATAAGATGGTACACAAAACCCCAAGCAAACTTTTTGACCAACACAATACCTAAAACCTTGTGTAAGTATGTTAAATGGGAAAATTCTTTACAAAGTAGAGCATCCTCATGACATAGAAGACAATCCTAACCAGGCCTCAGGATAATAACTGTTTGCTATTCACTACAATTTCCCAGCCACATGGCTGGGGAAACAATTATTTTCCCCTTCTTGGATTGCTAGTGGGAATAGCTCCTTGAGAATAGGCACTGTGTCTTCTACTCTTTTGTCTATTTCTATGGTAAAGCACCAGGAAAAATGAGGAGCACACTTAGAGAATGATGTTTTTGAAACCAGAACTTACAGAGTCCTCAAGAGTCAAAGTTATGGTTTTTCCAGTAGTCACATAGTAGTCAGACGTGAGAGTTGGACCATAATGAAGGCTGAGTGCCAAAGAATTGATGCTTTTCAACTGTGGATGCTTTTGGGCTCTTGAGTGTCCCTTGGACTGCAAGGAAGATAAAACCAGTCAATCCTAAAGGAAATCAACCCTGAACATTCACTGGAAGAACTGATGCTGAAGCTGAAGTTTGTCCAGCTGATGAAGAGCCGACTCATTGGAAAAGACCCTGATGCTGGGAAAGATTGAGGGCAGGAGGAGAAGGGGACAGAGGATGAGATGGTTGGATGGCATCATCGATTCAAGGGACAGGAGTTTGAACAAACTTTGGGAGATAGTGTAGGACAGGGAAGCCTGACATGCTGTGGTCCATGGGATTGCAGAGTCGGCCACGACTGAACTGAATAACAATAATTTCAACTCAAGACCAAGTAGAATAAATATGTTCCCTAAACCAAGCGCAAAAGATGCCCTCTTCTGGATAGCCTGACTCCAGATCCTCCATGCCAACTCAGAGCACACCTGAAGCCTCTCTTTGTTCCCCGGTCCCCTGTTTGCCATTGAGTCTCATGAAGCTCAAGGCTCTGCTGCTACAGGAAACTCTGTAAGCAGCTTTTGTTCATTCTCTTTTGGATGGTCCTCATTTGCTTCCATATTCTCCACCCCTTATTTATCATCAAATCTGGGGCCTCCAACTCCTGATGGGAAACAAATTATGTTTTCTTCTCAATGAGGAGAATAATGAAAGACCAGCCATTTCCACTTTCAATACACAAGCAGATCCAGGCTTTTCACTGATGCAGACCCTCTATCAGCTGCCCCCTAGGGGGTGGTTTCCACCACTTCTCTCCAGATGTGGACCCTCAATATCTACAATGTGGCTGCTGTGATTGATGGTAGCTCCCAGGAATGAGACGAATGGCAGTTTCCTTTTCACATTGTTACCCGGTAGAGTCCATGTGTAGTCAGGAAGCATTGTGTATACTTCCTGGTCATGCAGTAGTTACTTTTAGAGTTATCAGTAGCATCATCATCAAAAATTATATGTGTAAAATAATTAAAACAGTCAAAATTATTTGTAAGGTTTATTCTGGGCTTACTTTATCTTCCTTTGGGGGCAATATTTCATTTATGTTTTGATGGGTTTTGCCCAGCCTTGCAAACATCTATCAATCTAAGCCAAGTAAAAGTGAGCGCTTAACAACAGGTGAACATTGATATGTTGATTGGCCTCTGGCTTCCAGTAAAATGTAAGGAGACCCAAAACCTCATAACAGATGGAAATACTATGATTACAAATAAACTTTTAAATAGAAAACCTTACTGTCTTAGCCCTGGAATCATTTTTTTTTCCCCCTTTAGGTACAGGGTGTGCGCGTGTGTGTGCGTGTGTGTGTGCGTGTGTGTGCGTGTGTGTGTGCACGCGCGTGCGTGCTCAGTTGCTCAGTCATGTCTGACCATTTTTGTGATCCCATGGACTGTAGCCCACCAGCTCCTCTGTCCATGGGATTCTCCAGGCAAGAATACTGGAATGGATTGCCATGCCCTCCTCCAGGGGAGCTTCCCGACCCAGGGATCAAAACCACATCTCCTGTGGCTCCTGCATTGGCAGGCAGGTTCTTTACTACTAAGTACAGTGGTACTTCTGTGTCTATGGGTTCTGCATCTCTTACTTGATCAATCTTGGAATTCACAATAGGGGCTGTAGATTGAATTGTACCATTTTATAGAAAGGACTTCAGCATCCATGGGTTTTGGAATCCTCCGGGTTCCTGAAACCCACCGCCAGTGGATGGACTGACCACTGCACCTCACTCTCAAGTAAAATGAAGCTGAGGGCTGTTCATGGTGAGTTGTCTCAGACCTGATAAATCTCTTAAGAATTATTTTGAAACTCGAACTACTCTAATTCGATCCTATACACGCCATACATTTAACTCTGTTAAATGTGGAAAGGGGTTCACCTGGGGAATCTTCTTTGCTCAGAGGAAACCACAGAGGCTACTATTCACAGGCTTTAAAATCTAATTTGCCTAATTAGTGATATTTATAAGTCTATTTTCCCCCCATTTGTGTTTATCTATGTACTTGTTCGTGTATTTAAATGTCCATTCTTTATAAGACCCCATGATACATGTTCAGAATATAGTATTTAGCATAGCTTAACACTAATCATCAAACTGCTCTGAGCATATTAAAGGACCTAGGTAGAGAAGAAGGACGCAAACATGTACCTGTGTAGATATCCACCACCTGTCAGGTCCTTCTCTCCACCGCATCTTCCCAACTGAAGATTCTTGCTTGATAGGCATCTCCATCTCTTACAGATGAAGGAAGAAAAAACACAAACCAGGTGGACTAAGTTTGGGAGAGGATTTTGGTGATAAGAAAGAAAGACATAGCAAAGAGACTAATTTGGTTTTGCTTTTGTGGTTCATGTAGTTTTAAGCATCTCTCAGGCCTGAGAAAGATATTAAAAATAAAAGATACAGCTCATATAAATGTTTTAATTTTTTTTTAAATTTTAAGCACACCCACTGGTATTCTTGGTATTTTTGCTAGAGAGCAATAATTTGAATTGCTCACAGCAGTTATCTTTGTAAAAGGAATACTGCTGAGAGGCTGGGCCATACGGAACTCCAGTTACATTCCAGTTACATTGGTAAATAACCAATTACAATGCAGTGATATCAGTGCTTTGATCAGGGAGATGTACTGAAGGTATCTAAAGGAGCAAGGACAGATTAAAAGAGGAATGATATCTAAGCTGAGATCTGAAGCATGAGATATCCAAACAAAACCAGGCTTGGGAGAGAGGATCAACAATAGAGTCAGAGGAGCAGCAGGATTGCAAAGAATTATTCTTCATAATGGTTGGAACCCATGGCTGATTCATGGCAATGTGTGGCAAAAACTACCACAATATTGTAAAGTAATTTAGCCTCCAATTAAAATAAATAAATTTTTACAAAATGACTGGAATGAAGTGTGTATGGAAGTAAAGGGAAACACAACCTTAGAAATAGCATTTTCTTTAGATAGTATCTTATAAAGTCCAGGATGTAACCTGGGGTTTTCTTTAATAAGTTATCCTTTCATCTGTGTAATATGCATCTCCCCCTGCAATTAAAAATTTTTATTGTAGTATAGTTTATAGACAGTGTTGTGTTAATTTCTGCTGTATAGCTAAGTGACAGTTATCACAGGATATTGAATATATTTCCCTGTGCTATATAGTAGGAGCTTGTTGTTCATGCATCCTATATATATATGTATTACTAGTTTGTGTCTCCTAATCCAAACTCCCAATCCATCCCTCCCCAACTCTCCCCCTCGACGACCTCAAGTCTGTTCTCTGTGTCCGTGAGTCAGGTTCTGTTTTGTAGATAAGCTCATTTGTGTGTATTTTAGGTTTCACATACTAGTGGTATCATATGGCATCTGTGTTTCTCTCTCTGACTTCCTTTACCTAGTATGAAAATATCTAGGCTCATCCATGCTCCTGCAAATGGCATTGCTTCATTCTTTCTGATGGCCGAGTAGTATTCTATTGTATATATGTACCACAGCTATTTTATCCATTCATTTGTCTTGGGCATTTTTGTAGTTTCTATGTCTTGATGTGTAAATAGTGTTTCTATTAATATTGTTGTTCAGTCTCTAAGTTGTGTCCAACTCTTGGTGACCCCATGAAATGTAACACACCAGGTTCCTCTGTCCTCCACCATCTCCCTAAGTTTGCTCAAATTCATGTCCTTTGAGTCAGTGATGCAATCTAACCATCTCATCCTCTGCCACCCCCTTCTCATTTTGCCTTTAATCTTTCCTGGCATCAGGGTTCCTTCCAATGAGTTGGCTCTTCACATTAGGTGACCAAAGTATTGAATATTCAAGATTGATTTCCTTTAGGATTGACTGGTTTGATCTCCTTCAGTCCAAGGGACTCTCAAGAGTCTTCTTCAGAACCACAATTTGACAGCATTAGGGTTTTTTTCGGTACTCAGCCTTCTTTATGGTCCAACACTTACATCCATATATGACTACTGGAAAAACTGTATCTTTGACTATATGAAGCTTTCTTGGCAGAGTGATGTCTCTACTTTATAATATGCTGTCCAGGTTTATCACCATGAACAGAGGGGTGAATTAAATTTTTGTCTGGGTATATGCCCAGGAGTGGAATTGCTGGATCATACAGCAACTCAATTTTTTGTTTTTTGAGGAACACTCATACTGTTTTCCTTAAGTGAAAGTCACTCAGTCATGTCCAACTCTGTGCTCCCATGAACTAAATAGCCCATGGAATTATCCAGGCAAGAATACTGGAGTGGGTAGCCATTCCATTCTCTAGGGGATCTTCCCAACCAAAGGTTCAAACCCAGTTCTCTCACACTGCAGGCAGATTCTCCACCAGCTGAGACAGCAGGGAAGACCAAGAATACTGGAGTATGTAGCCTATCCGTTCTTCAGTGGATCTTCCTGACCCAGGAATCAAACTGGGGTCTCCTGCACTGCAGGTAGATTCTTCAACAGCTGAGTTACCAGGGAAGCTACACAATGGCTACACAAATTTACATTCCTGCCAACAGTGTAGGAGGATTGCCCTTTCTCCATACTCTCTCCAGCATTTATTGTTTGCAGATTTTTTTATTATGGCCATTCTGATCAGCGTGAGGTGGTACCTCATTATAGTTTTGAATTGCATTAATGAGATTGCAATTTAAGTTCCACTTTGCTTAGTTTTACCTCTAGGTCTCAAGACTATCCTGTCCATGGGGTTGTTGAGTCATTCAGTTGTGTCTGATTCTTTGCAGTCCCATGGACTGCAGCATACCAGGCTTCCCTGTCCTTCACCATCTCCCAGACTTTGCTCAACTCATGTCCATTCAGACAGTGATACCATCGAACCATCTCATCCTCTGTCGTCCCCTTCTCCTCTTGCCTTCAATGTTTCCCATCACCAGGGTCTTTTCCAATGAGCTGGCTCTTCTCATCAGGTGGCCAATACTTTGGCCCGTGGAGTAACTCAGCAAATAATCAAATTACTTAGCTGTCACCTTTTATGTACTAGACCCTCACATCTATCATCCCCAGTCCTTACAATAACCCTAAAATGTAAGGTGATATTTGTTCTACTTAAGAAAGGAATAAACCAAGGCTTAGACTTCACTGATTTGCACAAGATTACACATCAAATTGGAAACAGAAGCTACACTGATTTTCATGATGCTATACTGCTTTTAACTGCTATAAACACTCGAGATCTCCATTTCACCATGGGTTTTAGTACAAGTGTTAGCTCTTCTTCCCCACACCCCACATAAGAGATCTTCCTCACATTGGGCCAGCCTTTGTGCCTTGTTCAGTAGCTTCTAACATAACTTAATAAGAGTCAGGGGTTAGACTGAGAGGTTAGGGGTTAGAGAGGCTTTGCCTCTCACAAAGTCTGTGCCCTCGGAACTATTACTTTATTCTCCCTAGGACTCTGCTCCTAATCTGTCACACAGGACCTGAATGGGTACCTATTTCGTGGCTTGTAATTACAATTCCAAGCACTTACTTAGAAGAAGAGTAAGCATAGTGCCTGGCATAGTTCAGCCAGCAGTGCATTTTGCACTCTTTTCGTGGACTTTTTCAACCTCAACTTTGTTCTGAACTTTCTCAGATTCAGACTATTTTGTCTTCTTTTTCAGGAACTTTGCCTCTGTGCTCACATCCACACAGTTCACCATTTAAGAGTCCCAAATTCTTAAATTAACAAGATGTCCACTGGTTATCCATATTGGTACATGAGTCATATGTATTTGACTGCATACCACCATCATATGGCATTTAAAAATATTCAAGATTTTCTTTTCTCTCTCTTTCTGAATAAAAATGAATTCCTTTGTTCTCCTAAGACCCTTGCGGTAAAAAGAAACAAAACATTTATACCCTCCAGTAAGTGTCTCTATGCTGACGCTTAGAATTTTGTTACTTACACAAGAAGTGAGTCAACTTTACTAGAGGCTCCAGTTACTCCAGATTCACCATTATTTCCTTATTTCACCTAGTTAATTACCAAAGGGCCAGTGGAAGGAGGAAATGCACAGAATGGATCATTATATTTTTAAGAAAAATCTCCTTGCCAGTGCCTTTCAGGATGATGATTTTGATCTTAAGGAGGCACTGTCTCAGAAGGATGCAGGTTGTAGGAGCAAATGTCACAGTAAATAATCTGTGAACTCTCTCTTGGTACCCTGAACACCAGGCTTAGACCCCAGACATTTCTCTCTCACGATGCTCTAGAGGTACTTCCAAGTCTAGCAGAGCCGTGTTGCAAGATAAATTGGTGAATCTTTCTTTTCCTGCTGACTGGGCCCCTTCAGTCGTGACAAGCCCAAGATGCCCTGGGACAGAAGGTTGGTTCAGAATGATGGTATAACCAGCCAACATGACTCAGGAAGAGGGTGTCAGGTATTTTTGTCCTGGGCAAAACAAATGCACATGGTCACACGCTTGATTGGAGACTGCAAATAGAATTCCAATTAAGTCTGTGAAAAGATAAGAAAATTTGTGAGGATTTTGGTTGGTTTCCCTGGAAGCAGAGGCTGAGATGCATGTGGTTTACTGAGGGCTCTCAGGAGCAGAGTGGTCAGGGGGCCGGAGGAAGAGTTGAACGAGGACATGGTCCTCCGTGAAGATGAACCTCAGCCTGATTACACAGGGGGCTCTGGATTAGGAGTTCAACCTCAGAGTTGGTCCCACCTAGAGGCAGGGGGCTGAGCATTTTGCATCTTTGCAGGTCATTCCAAGGGTAGTAATACAGAACCTCTCTAGTGATACCACTGTGTTGTGACAGACCAGACTCCAAAGGAGTGTGCAGCCTGGAGCTGTTAGCAGACAACACTGCAGCCAGGAGATGGGTACACTGTCTGCGCAAAGGGAAACTGGGCAGCATGCCCTGCACTTGGAGTAACTTTACCCTTTACAATTTGCACCTGTGGATGGAGGGTGTCTATCTATCTATCTATATTCTAACATATTTGTCGACTTACCTGTGATCCATTTCAGACTTTCTTTAATGTTGGTGTCCTTATAGATTTTTTCCATTTACCTCTAACTACCCCTCTAAATGACATTTTAAAAGCAAACTAAAATGTAGCATAGTTGTATTATCCAGTTGTATAACACGCTTTTTGGTCTTCTGTTATGCTAAGCCAAAGAAAGAAAGAAAGAAAAGGGAAAAAACTGGAATGGTGCTAATAGGACAGAATTGCATCTCAGCCATGAGAAGAAAACTGATCCTTTTTTGGACTGTCATAATTAGTACCCTCAGCATTTGATTTGCAAGATGTTATAATCCAAAAGGACTATTTCTAGATGTAAGATATAGCCATTAATCAATCCAATTGATTTTCAAAACTTATATATAGAAATCAGCTTTGAAAATTTGATAGTCTGTCTGCAGGCCTACACTTCCTGGAATTGAGGCAGTCAACAGCCATTCTCCTCACCACTCTTTCCAGCCCATCCCCTCTCCCTGCTCCCTAAAACACCAGGTGTGAATTTCAGGGGGCATTAGTTGCCTCTTGCCACAATAATGCTGCATAACAAGGATCTCAAAAACCAGAGTCTTAAAGTGATGAGCATTTTTCAAGTTATCAAGTCTTCAGGATTCTGCTTTAGGCTGATGTATTAGCTATTTATTTCTCCATAACATGTTTCCCCAAAATTTAGCACCGTAAAGAAATACACATTTATCATCTCAGAGTTTCTCTGAGTCAAGAATCTGGTGTGGGGTGGTGGGGCTGGGGGAGGGATGAAATTGGGAGATTGGAATTGACACATACACAGAGGTGAATATAAAGCAGGTAACTAATAAGGATCGCCTGTATAGCACAGGGAACAGTACTTAACACTTTGCAGTGGCCTATATGGAAAAAGAATCTTAAAAAAAGGGTGGACGTATAACTGAATCACTTTCCTGTATACCTGAAGCCAACACAGCAATTGTAAATCAACCACACTCCAACAAAAATTAATAAAAAGACAGTCTGGTGTGGTTTAACTGGGTCGTCTGACCCTGGGTCTCTCACAGGATGCAATTGCCACCTCGGCTAGGATGGCTATCATTTCAAGGCTCATCCCTTTGTCAGTCCACATCCACACTCCCTCATGGGAGGGCTGGCAGCCTTCACATTCTTGCGGGTAACATCACTTCCCCACCCAGACACTCACAACACCACAGTTCACTTCCCCCAGAGCAAGGGCCACAGGAGAGAAAGAAAAGAATGAGCAGGACAAAAGTCAGTCTTCTGAAACCTGGTCTTGAAACTGACATTTCGCCATATTCCTATATTCTACTCATTAGAACCATCACCAGGGCCAGCCCGTGTGGGAACAGAGCTTCACAGGGGCATGTACACCAGAATAAAGGGAACCATCCAGGGTGCTGCCTCCCACAGCCATGCTCAGCAGGTTAGTTTCCTCTGGTTTTGACTGTGCTCCTTGTATATCTGGGGATCAGCTGCTTAGCTGATCAAAACGATGTTGGCTGTGGTGACTTGGCTCTGAGCCTATTTTTTTTATACTGTAGAAAAGTAGCTGGACACACTCTCTTGGTGGTGGCAAAAGCATAGAAGAACAGGCAGAAACAGCCAAAGACTCTTGAGGCTCTGACTAAGAACTGCTACACCATTTCTTTTGGTGCATCCTATTGGTCAGACAGCCCATAAGACCAGCCCAGATGCAATGAGTGAAGATGAGAGCATCTCACCTCATATCCCTGAAGCCATCATTCACCCATGCCAGGGGCACTCCTCTTCTGTCTTAAAGTTTTTGTCATTCATCCTCACCCTGTACAATGCTGCTCCTATTGAAGTTCCTGCGGATGTCGATGTCCACTTAATTAATCTTTTCCAATGGGGCCACTAATGTCATTTTAGGGGATAAAGTTCTTCATTTATGTAAAACTATTCCTAGGGTTGCAGGACATTTGACTGCCATGAATTTTGCAACCTAAGTGCCAATAATTCTTCCAGCTTTGAAAATGCTCCAACAGAGAGACATGTCACAGGTAAGCAAGTGGAAGAGGCTAGAATAATTCCCAAGTCACTGAATTAGAGTCAAAGACATCAGTATGAATTCACATTTAGCTCAATATATCAATAGATACAGATGGCTGCACAGAAAAATGTTTATACATATGGATGTACATATATATTTATATGTGTGTATATGTATATATTCCTTCATATATATAGGTAGATAGATACATATATACATGTATATACATATACATATATCTGTATCCATATGTGTGTATGTGTGTGTATAAATATATATGTATATTTTTCTTGCACTGTCAGCTGAGAGGCTCTAGAAGCAACAGCACTCTAGTAGCATTGAGCAAACCTAGTACACAGATCTTGGAACCAGAACTCATTTGATAAATGGCTGATTCTAGACCTGGAACACGAAATATACATGATTAACCTGGAGCATAGAAAGTAAGTGCTAAAATCAAATGAAAACTTTCCACAGTGATGGGGATATGTCAAAAGAACACAGGAGTCAAACAAAAGAGTTCCTAAGTCTGGAACAATTTGGGTAACAAAATAAGCAAAGTAGGATTGGATAATACAAAGTATAAAATAAATACCCACCAACCCACACTGATAAAAATAACTGGGTCAATACACAAATGGAGGAAAATAGACAAATCTCTCATGCAGAATTCCAAATAATTTATGTTGTTACTATGTGCTCCAGTGTAACTCCTCACTCCTGAAGTGTGGTCTGCAAATAAAGACTTCCTTCCCAAGAGACTCAGACGGTAATCTGCAGGAGACCTTAGTTTCCATCTTTGGGTCCAGAAGATCCCCTCGAGGAAGAAAAGGCAACCCACTCCAGTATTCTTGCCTGGGAATTCCACAGACGAAGGAGTCTGGTGGGCTACAGTCCATGGAGTCACAAAGAGTCAGACATGACTGAACGACTAACACTTCTACTACCACTCCCAAGAGTAAAGAGTGGAAAGGGAGAAACAATGTGTAGTGGAGAAACATGGTAGACACGACCTCCATCATGTCATCAAGGTCCATGTCGACAGCGTGCTCCCTTGATGCCTGGTGATAAGGGCGTACATCTCTGTAAAGTGGGTTTTCCCACAAAACCAATAATAATTCCATTCTAGTGAAAAGTGAAGTGAAAGTCGCTCAGTCATGTCCGACTCTTTACGACCCCATGGACTGTAGACCACCAGGCTCCTCCATCCATGGAATTTTCTAGGCATGAGGAAAAAAATCTCAATCGAGGCACATTCTAAAGATGTATGTTGAGTATTCCTCATGATTGTAAATTTCAGCAATAACTGGGAAAGTGAGACACTGTCACAGCCAAGGGGAGCCTAAGTAAACACAATGGCTAAGGGCAATGTGGCAGGCACCGTGGATGGATCTGGGAACAGAAAAGGAGGGTTAGGTCAAAGCGAGGCAACAGTTCTACAGCGGGGACTTTAGTTAACAATGGTCTGTCCATACTGGTTTGTCAATTGCGACAAATACACCGCACTCATGTGAGATTCTGGTAGGGGAATCCAGGTGTGGAGTGAATAGAAATTCTCTGTACTAGCTTCAAAAATGGTACATATACACCATGGAATATTACTCAGCCATTAAAAGGTATTCCTTTGAATCAGTCCTAATGAGATGGATGAAACTAGAGCCCATTATACAGAGTGAAATAAGCCAGAAAGATAAAGACCATTACAGTATACTAACACATATATATGGAATTTAGAAAGATGGTAATGATAACCCTATATGCAAAACAGAAAAGAGACACAGATGTACAGAACAGACTTTTGGACTCTGTGGGGAAAGGCGAGGGTGGGATGTTTCAAGAGAACAGCATAGAAACATGTATATTATCTAGGGTGAAAGAGATCACCAGCCCAGGTTGGATGCATGAGACAAGTGCTCGGGCCTGGTGCACTGGGAAGACCCAGAGGGATCGGGTGGAGAGGGAGGTGGGAGGGGGGATTGGGGTGGGGAACACATGTAAATCCACAACTGATTCATGTCAATGTATGGCAAAAACCACTACAATATTGTAAAGTAATTAGCCTCCAACTAATAAAAATAAATGGAAAAAAATTATGTAAAATAAAAAAAATACTCAAATTAGAAAGCTAATTTTAATAATGCCTTAAAACATTTTCTTTTCTTCATTGGGGGTTTGGAATTCCTTTTTTTAATTGAAGAATGGTTGACTTACAATTTGTTGTGCTAACTTCTTTTTCAGATTCTTTTTCCATATGCATACAGGCACACTAAGTCACTTCAGTCATGTTCAACTCTCTTTGTGACCCTTTGGACTATAGTCTGCCAGACATCTCTGTCCATGGGATTCTCCAGGCAAGAATACTGGAACAGGCTGCCTTGCCATCCTCTAGGGGATCTACCCAGGGATAGAACCCGAGTCTCTTATGTCTCCTGCATCCGCAGGTTATTTCCTTATCACTAGTGCCACCTGGGAAGCCCCCTTTTTCCTTATAGGTTATTACAAAATGTTGAGTACAGTTCCCTGTCCTATACAGTAGGTCCTTATTGGTTATCTATTTTAAATATGGTTAATATTTGGTTAACCATATTATGGTTAATATATGGTTAACATATGGTTTACATGTTAATCCAAACTCTTAATAGCCTAACATCTTCAACACCCCCCTTAAGTGAGTGACTGCATTCTTGTTTGAAAGATACTAACGTTCATATCCTTGTCATGTCCTTGAGCTCTTTTCTTAGCCCCATTTCCCACCTCAGCCACCGATGGTCACATCCCAGACACGTTCATCCCCGTTAAAGAAAGACCTCGGACTCAAGCACCTCTCTCCCTTCCCCAGTGATCCTCGATGCCAATAATTCTTCACCCCCGGGTCAGACCTTGGCTCCTGCCACTTTTGCTCTGTCCTCAGACCTCCTCCTGGCTTCCATTCTGGAATTAATCATCATAATCACCCCCATGGATACACTCTCAATTCCTTTGTTCCTCTTGGGCTTTGACCTATTCTCTTGGCAAAACTCCAGCCGTAACGTAATGAGATGCCCCCTCAGTACCTCTCGGGTGTCCATCTCACTGAGCGCAGCTGGCCTGCGGTGCTGCCGGCAGTCAGGCCGTGCTTTCTTACCTAGTGTCCTTCCCTGCTGTTTGACAGCAGCGTCACGCTTTCTTCTCTCTTCTCAAGCCTTCAACATGGTTCTCCTTACCCCGACTTTCAGCTGGTAACACATCTCCTCATTTCAGTGCAAAAATAGAAGCATTCAGAAGAGAATCTGCAAAGTTCCCATCATTATATTTACCTTCTCACTATGTCTACACCCATTAATCCTATTTTCCCCCCTGTTATTGTGGAATACTCAATACTAAGGTTAAATTGAACTTTTAGGTACCACATCCTTGTGTTAAAAGTGCAAGGGGATTATTTTCTACCTCTCCTGCTTCATCAGCTTTTTCCTCTCCACGGGATCCTCACCATCAGTTACCAGGATGCTGTTATTTCCTCCAACTGAGAAACAAAACTTATTCCACTTCTCCTTCCAGCAGTCCCTACCCCATTTTCCTCTTCCCTTTTTAGTTACACTTCTTTCCAAAGTGCCCAGTAGTCTATCTCTCCAACTGTTCACTTTTTATTCTCTCTTAAACCCACTCCAAGGAAACTTTTTCTCTACTGCCCCATCAAGGTCAAATCAAGGTCAGCGTCACTAGCGACTTCTGGTGTTCGTAAACCCTATGGTGGAGTCTTAGCATATATTTTGTACGTTTGATTCCCCCTTCCTTGAAATTCTTTCTTCATTTGGCTTCTAGCACTTCGCACATTAAAGGTTTCCTTTGTACCTTATTCGCAGCTCCTTCCCAGCCTCTTGTACTTGTTTTCTGGTATCTTTCCAATTCCATCATACTGGAGAATCCCAAGGCTCAGAATGTACACTTCTTCTCTATCCACCTACACTTACTCTCTGTATGACCTCATTCAATCTCTTTGTTTTAAACACATCTGTATACTAGAGACCCCAAATTTATATCCACACTTTGTACTTCTGCCCTGAACTTGAGACTCATGCATCAACTGCCTACTTGGCTCTATCTCGATGGCTAATAAACATCACAAATCTAAACTGTACTCCTGGTACTCCTTTCTCAGCCCTAGCTCTGTTTTTCCAGAGACTTTCCTGCTCAGTAATGAACCCCATCCTGCCAATTGCTTAGTCTCAATGCTTGGCATCAACGCACATTTCTATTTTGCTCACACCTCAGGCTCATGCCATAAGCAAATTCTGTTACTCTGCCTCCAAAACACCACCAAATCCCACCATTTCTTATTATATCTATCATATCATCTAAAACTACACTAGTCCAAGTCATCATCTCTTAGCTGAACTGGTTTCATTGCTTGATAGATAGCTGATTTTCAAGTGTCTAACGATGCCCCTTTTTGTCTTACCTCTAGAGACACAAAAACTTTCTCTTGTTGATCAAGTCTAATCACATCAAACCTATGCTCAAAATGCTCCAGACCCAGAGGGATGGGATGGAGAGGGAGGTGGTAGGGGGGATCGGGATGGGGAACACATGTAAATCCATGGCTGATTCATGTCAATGTATGACAAAAACCACTATAATATTGTAAAGTAATTAGCCTCCAACTAATAAAAATAAATGGGGGAAAAAAAATGCTCCAGAAGGCCCCCATCTCTCCAGAGTTAAAATCAATGTCATCACAATGATCTAGGAGGATATAAAATGTCTTTGATCAAAATTTCTTATTAAAATTCCAGCTCTGGGCCTTCCCAACTGTGCCTATCTAAGACCTGTTTAAGTGGTCAGTGCCTTTATAAGAATGAAACTGCTCTTACCCCTTGGGCGGATGCAGCCCTGTACCCGAACTCACACTTGGGAAGCTGACAGCTGGCTGAATGGCAGCCACGGCTGGTGCCACTGTGCAGCGTGCACACTGCACCGTTCTGCCAGTTCTATCCAGCATCCTCCCATTACCGCTGCGCAATAGCTTCCTACCACTCTCCCCTGAATGTGATATGCACAGCCACACTGGCCTCTTTGATCATGGACCTGGCAGGCATGCTCCTGCCTCTGGAGGTTTTTTTTTTTTTTTTTTTTTTCCACTATCACAATAACTTTCTTCTTTCTCCATATATATATATATATATATATATATATATATAATTACTCCTTCAGCTGCTTCAAGACTATGATCAATGTAAACTCTTTGGTGAGATCCTCAGTTCAGCTCAGTCCAGTCGCTCAGTCATGTCCCACTCTTTGTGACCCGTGGACTGCAGCACACCAGGCTTCCCTGTCCATCACCAACTTCCGGAGCCTACTCAACTCATGTCCATTGAGTCTGTGATGCCATCCATCCATCTCATCCTCTGTTGTCCCCTTCTCCTCCCACCTTCAAATTTTCCCAGCATCAGGGTCTTTTCACATGAGTCATTTCTTCGCATCAGGTGGCCAAATTATTGGAGTTTCAGCTTCTACATCAGTCCTCCCCATGAATATTCAGAACTGATCTCCTTTATGATGGACTGGTTGGATCTCCTTGCAGTCCAAAGGTCTCCCAAGAGTCTTCTCCAACACCACAGTTCAAAAGCATCAATTCTTTGGCAATCAGCTTCCTTTATAGTCCAACTCTCACATCCATACATGACCACTGGAAAAACTGTAGCTTTGACTAGACAGACCTTTGTTGGCAAAGTAATGTCTCTGCTTTTTAATGTGCTGTCTAGGTTGGTCATAACTTTCCTTCCAAGGAGCAAGCGTCTTTTAATTTCATGGCTGCAATCACCATCCACAGTGATTTTGGAGCCCAGAAAAATAGTCTGTCATTGTTTCCACTGTTTCCCCATCTGTTTGCCATGAAGTGATGGGACCAGATGCCATGATCTTAGTTTTCTAAATGCTGAGTTTTAAGCCAGGCTTTTCACTCTCCTCTTTCACTTTCATCAAGAGGCATTTTAGTTTCTCTTTGCTTTCTGCCATAAGGGTGGTCATCCGCAAATCTAAGGTTATTGATATTTCTCCTGGAAATCTTGATTCCAGCTTGTGCTTCATCCAGTACAACATTTCTCATGATGTACTCTGCATATAAGTTAAATAAGCAGGGTGACAAAATATAGCCTTGATGTACTCCTTTTCCGATTAGGAACCAGTCTGTTGTTCCATGTACGGTTCTGACTTTTGCTTCTTGACCTGCACACATATTTCTCAAGAGGCAGGTCAGGTAGTCTGGTATTTCCCATCTCTTGAAGAATTTTCCACAGTTTGTTGTGATCCCACACAGTGAAAGCCTTTGGTGTAGTCCATAAAGTAGTAGAAGAACATGTTTTTCTGGCATTCTCTTGCTTTTTCCATGATCCAACGGATGTTGGCAATCTGATCTTTGATTCCTCTAGCTTTTCTGAATCCAACTTGAACATCTGGAAGCTCACGGTTCATATACGGTTGAAGCCTGGCTTGGAGAGTTTTGAGCATTACTTTGCTAGCGGGTGAGATGAGTGCAATTGTGTGGTAGTTTGAGCATTCTTTCAGATTGCCCTTCTTAGGGATTGGAATGAAAACTGACGTTTTCCAGTCCTGTGGCCACTGCTGAGTTTTCCAAATTTCCTGGCATATCAAGTGCAACACTTTCACAGCATCATCTTTGAGGATTTGAAATAGCTCAACTGGAATTCCATCACCTCCACTAGCTTTGTTCATAGTAATGCTTCCTAAGGCCCACTTGACATCACATTCCAGGATGTCTGGCTCTAGGTGAGTGATCACACCATCATGGTTATCTGGGTCATGAATAATTTTTGCATAGTTTTCTGTGTATTCTTGCCACCTCTTCTTAATATCTTCTGCTTCTGTTAGGTCCACATCATTTCTGTACTTCATTGAGCCCATCTTTGCATGAAATGTTTCCTTGGTATCTCTAATTTTCTGGAAGAGAATTCTAGTCTTTCCCATTCTATTGTTTTCCACTATTTCTTTGCATTGTTCACTTAGGAAGGCTTTCTTATCTCTCCCTGCTCTTCTTTGTAATTCTGTATTAAGATGGGACTATCTTTCCTTTTCTCCTTTGCCTTTCACTTCACTTCTTTTCTCAGCTATTTCTAAGGCCTCGTCAGAGAAGCATTTTGCTTTTTTGCTTTTCTTTTTCTTGGGCATGTTTTTGATCACTGCTCCTGTACAATGTCATGAATTTCCACCCATTGTTCTTCAGGCACTCTGTCTATCAGATCTAATCCTTTGAATCTATTTGTCACTTCCACTGTATAATTGTAAAGCATTTGATGTAGCTCATACCTAATGGTTTTCCCTACTTTCTTCAACTTAAGTCTGAATTTTGCAATAAGGAGTTCATGATCTGAGCCACAGTCATCTCCCAGTCTTGTTTTTGCTGACTGTACAAAGCTTCTCCATCTTCGACTGCAAAGAATATAATCAATCTGACTTCGGTGTTGACCATCTGGTGATGTCCATGTGTAGAATCTCCTCTTGTGTTATTGAAAGAGGATGTTTGCTATGACCAGTCCGTTCTCTTGGCAAAACTCTGTTAGCCTTTGCCCGGCTTCATTCTGTACTCCAAGGTCAAACTAGCCTATTACTCCAGGTATCTCTTGACTTCCTACTTTTGCCTTCCAGTCCGCTATGATGAAAAGAATATCTCTTTTAGGTGTTATTTCTAGAAGGTCCTGTAGGTCTTCATAGAACCATTCAACTTCAGCTTCTTCAGCATTAGTGGTTGGGGCATAGACTTGGATTGCTGTGATATTC
Source organism: Odocoileus virginianus (assembly GCF_023699985.2). NCBI lineage: Eukaryota > Metazoa > Chordata > Mammalia > Artiodactyla > Cervidae > Odocoileus > Odocoileus virginianus. The sequence goes on from NC_069682.1 coordinate 5,289,754, forward strand.
AATGGTTTGCCTTGGAAATGAACAGAAATCATTCTGCCATTTTTGAGGTTGCAACCAAGTAGTGCATTTTGGACTCTATTGTTGACTATGTGGACTACTATGTGGGTTATGTATATATATATACTACATATATATATATGCTATTGTGACTATGTGGGCTACTATGTCGGCTATACACACACACACACACACACACACACACACATACATATGTAATTTCTGTTTCCCCAGGACATAGAGTGTCATCTGTTACATAGCAAGCATTCTAATTCTATAAATCAGCTCTCATCTCATCTCTTTGGGGTTCACGGAGCATCCCTCGAGTTGCTGTGCTGAACTTGGTGTCCTTCTAGACTTGGGACGGTGTTCTCGGGGAATCTCTGGAGTTGCCTAAAGGAAGCCAAGCCACAGGACGTGTTTGATGGGGAACGGGGGATGGCTCTATAGTCATACACATTTTTTACAAAAAGAATACACCACTTATCTCTCTGAGTCATTTTCCTCCATTAAGCAAAAGTTCTCTTTTCCCCCAGTGTTCCAGTTGTGCCTGAAAATGCTTTCTTCTCCTCTGTCAAATACATCTTTCCTATCTGCCACATATACTCATTGACCTCACTTTTATATTTTTCTCCTCTATTTCCCAAAGGGGATCCCTAGGTCAAACACTCATATAGCATGATTAACTGTATGAGACTTCTACTATATAAATATTTTATCAATAAACAGTGAAAATGGAAACTTTTCAATTTTTAACACCAGGTACATGCATCTATTTCTGAGAGCAAAACTCTCCAAAGACAATGGGGAATATAAACAAAATGGTACTTGAGGATGGTTTCAAAATGGCAAAGTAGTCCCAGTCCATAGTAAATACAAAAGGGATTTCCCTGGTGGTCCAGTCATTAAGAATCCACCTCCCAATGCAGGAGACTTGGTGTGATCCCAGTTTGGGGAACTAAGACCGCACATGTCACAAAGCAACTAAGCCTGCACAGCACAGCTGCTGAGCCTGTGTGCTGCAAGACCTGACACAGCCAAATAAATCAATAGTTCAGTTCAGTTGCTCAGTCGTGTCTGACTCTGTGACCCCATGAACCTCAGCATGCCAGGCCTCCCTGTCCATCACCAACTCCTGGAGAACACCCAAGCTCATGCCCACTGAATCGGTGATGCCATCCAACCATCTCATCCTGGGTTGTCCCCTTCTCCTCCCACCTTCAATCTTTCCCTGCATCAAGGCCTCTTCCAGTGAGTCAGCTCTTCATATCAGGTGGCCAAAGTATTGGGGTTTCAACTTCAGCATCACTCCTTCCAATGAATATTCAGGACTGATCTTCTTTAGGATGGACTGGTTGGATCTCCTTGCAGTCCAACGGACTCTCAAGAGCCTTCTCCAACTCCATAGTTCAAAAGCATCAATTCTTCGGTGCTCAGCTTTCTTTATAGTCCAACTCTCACATCCATACATGACCACTGGAAAAACCATAGCTTTGACTAGACAGACCTTTGTTGACAAAGTAATGACTCTGCTTTTTATTATGCTGTCTAGGTTGGTCATAACTTTTCTTCCAAGGAGTAAGTGTCTTTTAATATCATGGCTGCAGTCACCATCTGCAGTGATTTTGGAGCCCAAAATAATAGTCTATCATTGTTTCCACTGTTTCCCCATCTATTTCCCATGAAGTGATGGGACCGGATGCCATAATCTTAGTTTTCTGAATGTTGAGCTTTAAAAAAATAAATACAATGGTTGTTTCCATTGATTTATAATGACCCACAAAGCAACCCTAATTGCCTCAGTAGGCATCTAACTGGGATGCATCATCTTCTAGGACACTTAGAATCCATCACAGTACTGCATTATGTCAAGGGGGCAAATGTGAGCTCTCTCTCTATTATCTTTGGCAAACATCATTTCATGTTTCTGTCAGTGTCTATAGTGGCTTTCTTTGGGTAACACCTTGGGCTTTGCAAAGTTTGGCTTAACTTTCTTGATCTCTGTAGATATTGACAACCCAAACCTGGTCTGTTTGTAGAAATATGTCATCTGTTGGAGCTCAGCAGGGGAATAGGAAGAGAAATCAGGTTTTGAAGAAGAACAACAGCACCATTTGGACAGCTGCAGGCATGACTCTCTGAAGAGGACAGCTGGACAAGGTTGTGCCTCAGACTCTGAGCTATTCTGGCCTCAAATTGAGGCCTAGAAATAAAAAGGAAGGGCCTGAGAGATGCGGCAGCATGGGGCTGGCACCGATCATGTCGGTTGTTAATTCATAGCACGTCCATGTCTCACTGAAGCCTGTTACTTTCCACAAGTTCAGAAGGCAGGTTTTTAAAGCTATTTCTGGGGTTCCAAATGCCACCACTGTCAGAGTGCTTCAAGACATACAGGGACAGAAAATATTCTCTCGACACCCACCTCACCAAACAGTGAGTCCTTGCCGTGTACCAGTTACAAGCATGCACAAAAGCTATGTGGGTCTTTAATCACCTGATTTCTGCCCCCTGAATGAAGTGTGTGTCAGCTCAGCGTGGCTGACACTTTTTATTGACATCAATTTACTTAAGTGCTACCTCTTTAAAAGCTTTTACTGTAGTCAAATATTTCTTGAGCCCAGCTAAAAGGCGAAATGTATTTATTAACTTTGCCCTTTCAGATTTAAGAAAAAAACAAAACTGTGTATGCTAATTTAGACATAGGGTGTTATTGTTTTATCTTGACTACTTAACCCTCCATGTTAATCACTATACATAAAAACATGCTGATACTCTCTTTTTAAATTAATAAACATCAATTAATCCACTGGCTATGCTTTTTATTACCAAATTCAGAAACTAGAAAAAAAAAATATAACCCAACTGTTCAGTCCATATTCCTGATCTGGCTATGAAGGTGAGGAATTTGACCACTTTTTTCAAGGCTTTTTTCACTTTTGCCAAGGTGATGGAGTTGGTCAAGTTTGCCCAATTTCCTTCCCCACAAGCAGGCAGAGTTGGTAAATATTATTGTCAAAGGAAAATAGGGACAGTGTTGATCTTTTCCAAAAACGTTTTCTTGGCCGAGTTTGAAAAGTGCTACCTACAGTATCTTCTTGGAAGCTTCATAATGATACATAGAATGCTCTAGTTATAGATAAGTCCTACAATCCCTATTTAATTCCTTGTATCCTGAAGTTCTCACACTTTCCTAACCAAGGGATTCCTTAGGAGCTGGAGGAGGAGCACACAGAGATGTGTAAGATTCAAGCTTTTGTGACAGGATGAGAAGCTAGCAGAAGGCTTTGAGCGAAGGAGGGACCTGATGTTTTATGATTCATTAGGCTCCCCTGAGTCTATGTGAGATGTGGCTAAAGCGAGTATGGAAAGACAAATGCCTGAAGATGAGCTCAGAGGCTTTTGCAATAAAGCAGCTGAGCCAACAACATTAAGTTGAACCAGAAAATAAAGGTCTAGATGATGAGAGGGCATCACTTTCCAGGTGCATTTGGAAGGCAGGGTTTTTGATATTTTCTGGCAGATGGATATATGCTATCAGAGAGAAAAGCCAAGGATAATTTCAAGCTATCTGCCCTGAGCAACTGGCAGACTGTGGGAGGAGCACATTTGGGCATTTGGGGATAAATCAGGAGTGTAGTTTTGGAGCTGCTAATTTTATGATGACAGTTAGATGTTCAACAATAGCCAAGATGTTCTCTGGGATCTGCTATCTGAATTTGACTTCATTTAGTGCAAAGCAGAGGGCTCTCCACTCTGGCTATTCAGTAGAACTGCCTGCAGAGATTTAAAAGTTCCCTGGTCTAGGGTGCTGCCAAACTAATTGCTTAAACATCTCTGGGGTGGACCAAGGCATGGGAATGCTCAACACCCTCCAGGGGATGCAAATGCAGAGGGAGGGTTGAGAACTACGGGATCAGTGGCCCCAGCAGTCTGTAGGCTTGAAATGGTCATGGCACATTCTATTAGATGTAGTGGCTCCTGGATGTCAAGAAACTGGAGACAAGGTGTGCCCTGTTGCTGGCAAACAGATGCTTCCCAGATTCTCTTGGCCTCTTCCTGTGCTCTCTTTTCTTTCTCCACGTTTCAAGGAATGTCTAGACTTCTAGTTTAGGTAGCTCATTTGACAGGGTCTTCACTTAAATTAGGCAGCATTGACGGTGCCCAGAGTATTCAGACTCAGGGCCTGAGCCTTTTCTGCTGGTCTCTGGAGATGTGTGATTCATTGCTGAGTTACCTGAGAATACATGAGCATTTCAGAGCCCCCCTCACCACCCGGCCAGCAGCGTGTACCATGGAAGCTAATCTGAAAACAGTAGGAATTCCACAGCCCTTGAGCAGGTGGGTTTGAGAAAGTTACAAAGAAAGACAGTTTGTGGACTTCTCTGGCAGTCCAGTGGCTAAGATTTCATGCTTCCAGTGAAAGGGACCTGGGTTCGATCCCTTGTCGGGAAACTAAGATCCCACATGCCACACAGCATAAGAAAGAAAGAAAGACAGTTGAAGGGATTTTTGGTCACAGTGTCCAGGGACTTAGCGGAAAGGTAGAGACATTCCTGGAACCCAAATATTTGCCTCCCTTAGTGAAACCTACACATGCAGGTACCACTTTGAGGGCTAGAGTCTCCTGGTAAATACTTTCACACGTGCCACACACACACTCAACACACACACACATTCAACACACAGGCCGCTCACATTTACACTAATAGACGTTGCACGGGCTCCCATAACACAGAGACTCACGTTTCATTTATGACCCCTCTCACATCAGACCTCTCAAGAATCAGTCTCAGGGGACTTACTCACACAACAGAAGAGAGAAGCTTGGGCTTTTGATTTACTTTCTAGGCCTCCAGCTTGTTTGTGGTTTAACTTGTGAACTCTGGAATTTCAAGTCTCGTGGCCCTGAGAAGGAAGGACCCTGGAAGGTAAGTGTCCTTTCCAGTTCCCCTGAAGCTCCTTTATTTGGGTGCCAATGGACCCCATTCAGTCACAAAGCCATTGCTGAGAGAGTGAGAAACGGAGGAGGAAGGCTGACCTCCAAAGCTCTTTGCCAGGTGGAAGGGTCTGTCTAAGGCACTGCTGGTGAACTCAGAGCTGAGGAAAGACCTGAGGGGACACTGGTTTCTCCTCCAGAGGTGGCAGATGCCTTCCCACTTTCTGTGCCCTGACCTGCTTGGTGCAGTTGCTCAAGTTTCAAAGCCCACCATCAGCAATTCTTTCTTTCTTTTTTTTTTTTTTTAATCTGCTTTTTCTTTTTTGGCCTCAGCATTTCCTCTAGACTAGAAAGCCCACGTTGCCCACCCCTGCAGCAAACTGGAAGGTCCAAGGACCTGAAACCATCAAAAAGGAACGTTCTATCTATTGCTGGTGGGAACTGGCTCCCTGACCTTTGAGTGAGATAATTTCGGGCTTCCCAGCTGGCTCAGATAGTAATGAATCTGCCTGCAGTGCAGGAGACCTGGGTTCCATCCCTGGGTCGGGAAGATGCCCTGGAGAAGGGAATGGCAACCCACTGCAGTATTCTTGTCTGGAGAATTCCATGGACAGAGGAGTCTCGCTGGCCACAGTCCATGGGACTGCAAAGAGTCAGACATGACTGAGTGACTAACATCTACTCTGGGCTTCTAGAATTCTCCATAGGGATGGAGCCTACAGTAGTGACTGGTTTGATAATGCACCCTCTTTGGGCTGGGTTTTTTTTTTTTTTCTGTCTCCCTTTCCCATAATCTTACCTATGTTTTCTGGGATCAACCTAAGATAAACTATTCACATTGAAATTTCTACTCAGGATCAGCCTCTGGGGGACTTGACCTAAGACACAAGAAAAGAAGGAAACCCCCTGTAAGTGTAAATGGCAAAAGATAGAGAGGTCAGTTTACTCAAAAGGGATCAGAATCCCACCAATACGTTTGTAAAATGGTCCTGTTATTGAGATTTGATTTATCAAGACAGTTTGAGAAATCTGCCTCCCTGTTGGGGCACCAAACAGGGTGACCAAGAAAAGGGGAAGCAGATGTACTCAGCCTGTGGCCTCACGCTTCTACAGCAACAACTATAATTTTCCAGGAGGGAGACAATAAAAAAATTCACATAAAACTTTTCATTGTGTAAGTGACACTGGTTGTTACAGTCAGCAGTCAGAAAGCTACCCCGAGGACAGAACTTTTCTGCCTATTAATGTAGAGAAAACCGCTAGCCTGCTTTCCAAATCTCAGAGTGTAGCATTGAAGATGCTAGGATTCATTCCAAAGGAGTTATAATACCAGTGAAATATAAGAAAGAGGTAGCAAATGTGTGTTGCAGGAAAGATAATAAAATAAAATCTAAGCATTTCAGAGCTCTTGGGGCAAATTGAATCCATGGGAATTAAAAATAAAGGCTTGGGGAAAAATGGACTCTTTTTACAGAAGACAGGAAAATAATGTACTCCGTTTCACTCTCCAGTTTTTCTGGACTCAAAACTACTGCTGAAATCATTTCCAACCATACAAAAGAAATATTTAATGAGGACCTATGGTTTTAGTATTTATAATCAGGACTCTGTCTAAGATTTCCTTTTCCGGTGTGGACATATGCCAACACAGGAACGCAGTTGGAGAACAATCCCTGCACACAAATAACCCAACGTCCTCCTGTACCTGCTCAGTCTCCCATCATTTCCTTCAGTCGTGACATCACGTCCTTTAGAGCCGGGCTCTGCGGTACCAGCCAGGGTTCCAGGGTCATCATCCACTCCACACTCTCCAGTTTAGTTCAGCTCAATGAGGCTCTGCGTCACTCACGGGTTGTGAAGAGCTGCGAATGATGTAGGGATCAGCTTTACTATATTAACCAGCACTGAAGTGTAAATATTTTTTGATAGGGTATCCTGATTCATTAGTTTGGAGAGCCCAAGTGCTGAGGCAAAGACCAGCATCTGCAACTGGTCTTATCCCCTCATACCTTGATATTTCACAAAATGAAAATTGATGTCTTGCTTCAGTTATAAACATGTCAGTGGGGGGACAGGGGGATGTGTTCACAGGGTAATTCAGAGACCCAGCTTCCTTCCATCTATTCATTACACAATTCCTTAGACAACAGTTGTAAAATGACTGGTTGGCTTTAGTTTATAAAGCAATTTTAGAATCACAGAAAAACTGAGCAGAAGGTATAGAGATTTACCAAAATCTCCCATCCATACCCCTGCACAATATCTTCCACTGTTAACATCCCCCAGCAGAGGAGTATGTTCTTACAATCTGTGAACTTACATCAGCAAATCATAATCACCCAGAATCCACTGTTTACATTAGAGTTGATGCTATACATTCTATGGGTATGGACGAATGTTTGCTGATGTGTATCCACCTTCAAATAGGAAAAGGAGTACGTCAAGGCTGTATATTGTCACCCTGCTTATTTAACTTATATGCAGAGTATATCATGAGAAACCCTGGACTGGAGGAAGCACAGGCTGGAATCAAGATTGCCAGTAGAAACATCAATAACCTCAGATATGCAGATGACACTACCCTTATGGCAGAAAGTGAAGAGGAACTAAAAAGCTTCTTGAAGAAAGTGAAAGAGGAGAGTGAAAAAGTTAGCTTAAAACTCAACATTCAGAAAACTAAGATCATGGCATCTGGTCCCATCACTTCATGGCAAATAGATGGGGAAACAGTGGAAACAGTGTCAGACTTCATTTTGGGGGGCTCCAAAATCACTGCAGATGGTGATTGCAGCTGTGAAATTAAAAGATGCTTACTCCTTGGAAGGAAAGTTATGACCAAGCTAGACAGCATATTAAAAAGTAGAGACATTACTTTGTCCACAAAGGTCTGTCTAGTCAAGGCTATGATTTTTCCAGTAGTCATGTATGGATGTGAGTTGGACTGTGAAGAAAGCTGAGTGCCAAATTGATGTTTTTGAACTATGGTGTTGGAGAAGACTCTTGAGAGTTCCTCGGACTGAAAGGAGATCCAACCAGTCCATCCTAAAAGAGATCAGTCCTGGGTGTTCATTGGAAGGACTGATGCTGAAGCTGAAGCTCCAATACTTTGGCCACCTCATGCAAAGAGCTGACTCATTGGAAAAGACCCTGATGCTGGGAGGGATTGGGGGCAGGAAGAGAAGGGGATGACAGAGGGTGAGATGGTTGGATGGCATCACTGACTTGATGGACATGAATTTGAATAAACTCCGGGAGTTGGTGATGGACAAGGAGGCCTGGCGTGCTGCGATTCATGGGGTTGCAAAGAATTGGACATGACTGAGTGACTGAACTGAACTGATCCACCTTCATGATGTCACAGTTTTCGCTGCTCTAAAAATTCCCATGCTTCACCTATTCATCTTTCCCTTCTCCCTAACCCCTAGCCACCACTGATCTTTTTTTTTCTTTATCTTTTTAAAATTAATTTCTATTGGAGTACAGTTGCTTTACAATGCTGTGTCAGTCCCTGCTGTGCTGCAAAGGGAATCAGCTATATATATACATATATCCCCTCTTTTTTGGATTTCCATCACGTTTAGGTCACCACAGAGGGCTGAGTAGAGTTCACTGAGCTATGCAGTATGTTCTCATTAGTTATCTATTATATAGGTAATATCGATAGTGTGTATATATGTATGTCAATCCTGATCTTCCAATTCATCCCCTTCTTCCCCCCTTGCTGTCCATAGTTTTTTCTCTGTGTTTGTGTTTCTATTTCTGTTTTTCAAATAAGATCTTTTTACTGTCGTCATAGTTTCCTCTTTGCAGAATGTTATACAGATGCAATCGTGTAGTACATGACCTTTTCAGACTGACTTCTGTCACTTAGGAACCTGCATTAAAGTTTTCTCCATGGCTCTTCATGGTTTGATAGCTCATTTCTTTTTAGCAGTAAATAATATGCCATTGTCTGGGTATTATACAGTTTTTTAAATTTTATGTTGGAGTATAATGGCAGCCCATTCCAGTATTCTTGCCTGGAGGATCCTGTGGGTGGAGGAGACTGATGGGCTGCTGTCCATAGGGTCGCACAGAGTTGGACACGACTGAGGCAACTTAGTATACATGCACGCATTGGAGAAGGAAATGGCAACCCACTCCAGTGTTCTTACCTGGAGAATCCCAGGGACGGAGGAGCCTGGTGGGCTGCCGTCTATGGGGTTGCACAGAGTCGGACACGACTGAGCGACTTAGCAGGAGCAGCATAGTTTATTTATAATGTTGTGTTAGTTTCACAGGCATACAGTGAAGTGATTTAGTTATACAAATACATATATTACTCTTTTTCATATTTTTTTCCATATAGGTTGTTACAGGATATTGAGTAGAGTTCCCTGTGCTATACAGTAGGTCCTTGTTGATTATTTTATGCATAGTAGTATGTATATCCCAAACTCCTAATTTATCCTTCTCCACTACCTTTCCCTTCTGATATCCATGTTTGCTTTTTAAGTCTGTGAGTCTGTTTTTGCTTTGTGAATAAATAATTTTGTGTCATTTTTTAGATTCCACATGTAAATGATACCATATGATATTTGTCTTTGTCTGATTTACATCACTTAGTGTGACGATCTCTAGGTATCATGGTTTATTTCATCATTCATTTCCTGAAGGGTTCTTGGTTGTTTCCACATGTTTGGCAATTGACAAACTTTATGGTAAAGGGCCACATACTAATTATTTTCAGCTTCCTGAGTCTCTGTGTTCAATGTCTGTGTCAACTACTGCCATTGTAGGACAAAACTTCCATAAACACTGCATAAATAAATAGACTAGCTGTGCTGCAATAAAACATCATTACAAAAATAGGATATGGTATGCATGTTCCTGCCTTGGAATCCTCCACTTGCTCTCATCAGCAGACAGGAAAAAGAGACAGTGGAGGATCTGGATCATTTGGTAAATATTTTTAAGACCGGCTCCTATCACTTTAACCTTCGTTCCTTGTTCAGGTCACATGACCTCATCCAGCTGCAAGGGAGTTTGGGAAATGTAGTTTAGCTGTGTCCATATAAGAAGAAACAGGATTTTGTGAGCTGACATCCTTCTATTCAGAGAACTAATCATATTTTGTGATATAATATCTCTGGAAAAGATATGCTGAGATTGTAAATAACAAGTTTTAAAAAGCCCAGAAACACAATTGCTATGGAAACTGGAAACTTTCTGACTCTATGATGAAGGAATTTTGCTTGCAAATTACATTCTGTTTGAAAGAAATTTTATTTAAACAATATCAGAATATCAGCTATTGTTTTGTACTTTGAGTGTGTGCATACTAAGTTGCTCTGGTTGTGTCTGACTCTTTGCAACCCCTATGGACTGTAGCCCACCAGGCTCCTCTGTCCATGGAATTTGCAGAATTCATCCATATGGAAACACTGAGTAATTTCCATATGGTGAATTCTGCAAATTTTAACTAAGCATTAAAAAAGATCCTGCTGGACTTCTGCTTGTAAGCAACTGGTTAATGGGAGTAATGAATCTGTATTTCTTTTTTAAAGTTCATATTTTTACTTCCTTTAATGGACATTACTCTTTCCCCAAATTTCAAAATTTAAGAGATTTGACAGCAGTCATGAACTTAGCTAATAAAACAAGTTTTGTTTTCTTATGTAACATGAGAGGACAATATTATCAAATTCAGGGTTTATGTCTCTCCAATAATTCACCAGAGTGGTTATTTTCATGGAATCCAATAATAGAAAATAGTCACTATTTTACCATTCAAGATCTGAAAGGTTAACATTTTTAGTAGCATTAACAAACACAAGGGACTAAAAGAATATAAATAAAATTTCCATCAGACACTCTTGCCATGAGGAAAAGGAAAAAAAAAATCCATTGTAATTGTTCTGGTGTCTGGTTTGGGTCAGAATAAGTAAAAACTGAAGAAATAAATCTAAAGCTCTTGACTTCATTTTTCAGCCTTCAAGTCTTCTAATGAAGCAGAGCTGTGCAGATAAATCTAAAATTTTAATAAGAAAAAGTGAAAAATATATGGCAGTTCCTTCTGCAGTGCCCTTCTAGGTCACCCTGGAATTCTTAAAGTCATTGTGATTGCTCTAGATTCTGGGTATGTTTCATATACTTTGAAAGTAGCTTGCTCCAAATATCAAATCACATTTAAACTTGCCTCAGTTGTGTTTTGTTTTTTTAGATGCAGTTTTTATTTCATTTACCGGTGATGTTAGAATTCTGGCAGATTAACCTAATGTATCCTTGAAGGCAGTAGTTTTGGAAGTTTAGCATGCAAAAGAATCACCCGAAGGCTAGCAGGCTCCAAGCCTCACTTTCAGAGACTTTGAATCAGTAAAGGCTCAGAAGGAGCCTGGGATTCTTCATTTCTAACAAGCTCCAAGCTGATTGATGCCGGTGGGCTGGTACTCCTCCATAAGTGACATCAACTCCAGGGTCTTTCTGTTGGAAACTCAACTCAAACTGCCTTAAAAAATAAAAACCACATTGACTCACAGAAATTAAAAATCCAGGCAGTCTGACTTAGACACTACCGACTCCATGTGTTCAAGTAATATCCTGAGGATCCAGTTTTTCTCTTTGTCTCCAGAATCCATTTCCTCGGCAGACATCTCACTCATGGTTGCAAATGGATCTTGGTGTTCTCGACCTACAGTTGCCTGTTCCAACTCCAGTGAAGAAAAGAGAATTTTTTTTTTCTTTCACCAACTGTTAAAACAAAAATGTTCTCACTATTATTGGTTCTAGTTGAGTCATGCCCTCATCTCGTTTTCACAGTAACTCTAGGGATGTGATGTGCAATTAGTTTGAGTTAATTTGGATCTACCCTGGATTTAAGTTCTCAGGTACCCGCCGTATCTGTTTTTCCGCACCAGGGGTTTTTCTGAAGCCACAGAGATTCTCTCAGTTTGAACGTAATTACAGTCTAGACATGCATAGGCATTGATGCACGTGCATTCCCCAATCAACGGGGGCAGAGCTCATGGACAGCAGCCCCACCTCCAGTTTTCAGACAGTTATTATGTGTATTCTATAACATTTTTTTAAAAGCTTGCGGTAGTGTTTTGTCCCAGTTGCCCATTGTGGAAACCAGCAATATGGTAGACTATGGAAGTTTCCTCTTTTTCTGTCTCTGGCTCCTTGCTTTTCACCCTGCTCCTGGAATCATCTCCCCAATCTTTGCCTTATGTACTACTTTTGGGAAAATCCAAATTATAGCCTGCCCTACATCATGATGATTGACACTGAGGGAAGTGTTTCTCTAGAATAACCCTGGGGTTTTGTTTTATCAAAGAGGGGTAAAAGGATGATTAGTAGGAAAAGCAACATATTTCCTCTAAAAGCTAATTAATTCACAAATAAACAGTATTGAATTGTGACTCAATCAGAATATGAATCAGGGCTAAAGTACTTCATGCAGTGGATTGGGTGGGAACACATCACCTGTGGACTCTGTGGTGACCCAAGGGCTAAAAAGCAGATAAAACCAAGGTGGGCATAGAAAAAACAGACCCTTATCATCTTTCCCTCCCCCATGTTGTAACTCCTAATGGATTTCAGGTCCTCCTAGACAGTATAACCTGTCTCCAATCCTATCCCACAGGGAGAAGGCATTTGCCCAGTATACATGCCTTGTCCAATCAGCAAATGACCCTCAAGACCCCACCCCACTCCTTGTACCCTGACTATAAAAGTGGACTAAGGACCCCTGTTCAACGTAGGTTCTCCCTTGAGCTGGCCTGCTGTTCTAACAGTATCTCCCACTCTAATAAACTTTATTTCCCTCTCATTCTGTCTCATGTCTGGAAATTCTTTCCCAACCCACTCCCGGACCATGACAGACTCCACTCCTGCAGCCGATAGACTGAGCAAGAAGGGGAATATGGATCCTATGTTAATCTGAGACATAGATTTGGCTAATAGTAAGTTCACTGGTGGTTCAGACAGTAAAGAATCCACCTGCAATGCAGGAGACCCAGGTTGGGAAGATCCCCTGCAGAAGGGGATGGCAACCCACTCCAGTATTCTCACCTAGAGTTCCATGGACACAGGAACCAGGCAGGCTACAGTCCATGGGGTTGCAAGGAGTCAGACACAACTGAGCAGTTAACACACACCCACCCAGTCACACACACACACAAGTTTAAGAAACTAAAGCTGCTTCGGTAGCCTCAATCTCAAGTAATTTTAAAACACCTTCTTCAAATTCCCAATGCTGCCATCTCCCCAGCTCACCTTGAATTATGCATTCCAAGTTTCCTACTCACTGTATGATGCATCTTAATCTTCCATTTTTTAACTAAACTCTGAGGCTCTAAAGCTTTCCTCTCCTGTGTCCCATCTCTTGAGGACAAAACTTGGCTAAAGCTGGCTGTTGGGCTGATGCCACTATAGTTATTAAACAAGTAAGAGTTGCAGGACTGGTTCACTGGACATGAGTTTGGGTAAACTCTGGGAGTTGGTGATGGACAGTAAGGCCTGGCGTGCTGCAGTCCATGGGGTCGCAAAGAGTCCAACACGACTGAGCAACTGAACTGAACTGAAGAATAGATATTGCATGCTAAATCTTCCTTCAGCCAGGAAATAATTTCACTATCACACCTTTCTAGAAAACATTAGGCAGAGGTTCTATAGAAATGCATTCCAAGGAAGTTTTCTTTCCTGAGAAGCACATTCACCTAATCTTTGGAAATGCTGCATACTGCTTTTTATTTTAGGGCATCGCAGTAAGCACTGACTTATTAAATGCTCTGAGATAATTTGGCTGCGGAAGTCTTAAGTCTAATTAATCTGGATTTTTCCTAACTTAGTGGATTCTAGCTCTGTTTGGGGTTTTGTTGTTGTTGCTGCTTTTGTAGTTCTTTGAAGGTGAAACTGTCAACGTCTCAAAGGTCACTGCCTACTCTTCTAGAAATTCAACCCTAAACTAAAAGTGACACTAAATGTGGGACATTCTATAACTGTTACTGACAGCATGCATGCTAAGTCGCTTCAGTCTTGTCCAGCTCTTTGCGATGCTATGGACTGTAGTCTGCCAGGCCTCTCTGTCCATGAGATTCTCCCAGCAAGAATCCTGGAGTGCACTGCCATGCTCTCCTCCAGGGGGTCTTCCCAACCCAGGGGTCAAACCCATGTCTCTTATTTCTCTTGCATTGACAGGTGGATTCTTCCCACTAGTGCCACCTGGGGATCCCTTATAGACAGCAGGAGGATGCATCTTGGACATCCTTGTGGAAGTCAAGACTTTGCCTACCTGCATGTGGGACTGGCTTCCAGGACTGTCTAAGGCCCCTCCTCTCCTGTTTGGTGTGGCCACTATTATTATCTCCATGAAGGCAAGGAGAGTTCTGAAAATAAAAGAGTCATTTCTTTTTCCTTATTTTATTGAAGTATCAGTTCAGTTCAGTTGCTCAGTAGAGTAGTGTCCAACACTTGGAGATCCCATGGACTGTAACATGCCAGGCCTCCCTGTCCATCACCAACTCCTTGAGCTTGCTCAAACTCAAGTCCATCAACTTAGTGATGCCATCCAACCAACTCATCCTCTGTCATCCCCTTCTCCTCCTGCCTGCAATCTTTCCCAGAATCAGGATCTTTTCCAATGAGTCATTTCTTCCCATCAGGTGGCCAAAGTATTGGAGCTTCAGCTTCCATATCAGTCCTTCCAAAGAATATTAAGGACTGATTTCCTTTAGGATGGACTGGTTGGATCTCCTTGCAATCCAAGGGACTCTCAAGAGTCTTCTCCAACACCACAGTTCAAAATCATCAATTCTTTGTTGCTCAGCTTTCTTTATTGTGTGACTCTCACATCCATACATGACTCCTGGAAAAACCATTGAAGTGTAGTTTATTATAGTTATTGAAGTATAGTTGATTTTATTGAAGTAGAGTTGATTTACAATTTGTGTTAATTTCTGCTGTACAGCAAAGTGATTCAATTATACATATGTGCATGTATTCTTTTTCATATTCCTCTCCATTATGGTTTATCATAGCACTGAACATAGCTCCCTGTGTCATAAAGCAGGGATTGTTGTTTATCCATCCTATGTGTCCTAGTTTGCATCTGCTAACCTCAAACTCCCAATCCATCCCTTCTCCACTCCTCTTCCCCTTGGCAACCAAAAGTTCATTCTCTATGTCTGCATCTATTTCTGTTTCATAGATACATTCATATCACATTTTAGATTCCACGTACAACTGATGTCATATGCTATTTGCCTTTTACTTTCTGACTTACTTTACTTAGTATGATAACCTCCAAGTCCATCCATGTTGCCACAGATGGCATGATTTCATCCTTTTTCGTGGCTGAGTAAAAAGGTCATTTCTGTAGTAATCAATAGAATCAGAATTTGAGCCATCATGTCCGCCACTGCTGTAGCATTTGGATGTGGCAGATGTAATATTTTTCATATTACCCATAGCTTATGGTCAACAGTGTCAGATTTGTGATCTCCCAAGAAGAAGATTTAACTTTGTGAGCGGAGACCAGGCTTGATCACTCAAGAGCTCTTGTGTAGCAGAGTTTTATTAAAGTATGAAAGCGGACAGAGAAAGCTTCTGACACAGACATCAGGAGGGGGACGGAGAGTGCCCCCCCTGCTGGTGTTAGCAAGCTGTTTTATGTCTGTCAGAAAGCTATTCGTCAGGTGAGAGAAACAGCTCCAGGCTGACGGAATTTCACCAGGCCCCTCTCCTACAATAGGCATTTTTGAGATAGGACACCAGGAGGTGTGTCATCACCCAGCCACAAAACAGTTCATAAGAATACTGGTTTGTTGAGCCATTATCAGCCAAAAGTTAGTCTTAAGTGGAACCCTTTTGAAGAAAGGCAAATTCTAAAGCAAATACAAAGCTTCATTAACATAGCTTAAGAAAAACATTTCCATGGAGAGCCTGTTTCCTCCTGCTTCTAGAGGGAGAGATAAAAAAATGCCTGACATTTACAGCCTACTTCCTGCATTTGGAGACCCCTGGCCTTCCTGCCTGTTACCCGCTCAATGTGCTGCCTGAGCAACTCAGATGATTAAGCAAAGCCCCACACTTGGACTAGAGTGACTGTTGGTGATGTGTGTATGTGTTTCTAGGTGAAGGTGATTAAATCACATAGCCCTAGAGTTACAGTATTTACTTTAAACATAGAAATTATAATACACTAAATGTGAAAGTTCCATTTTATATTTGTAATGGTGGAGAATTTATGCTATTTTAGAATTGAATATTAGGTTCATCAAGGAAAAGATCTGCACATGCATAGAACTGGAAAGTTCAGCAGTATCCCCACAGGAGCTTTTTTTAAATGAGTTATAGCAATTTATTTTTTCTTCTATGTGGTATTATAAGGTCACATACCTTGAAAACCCCAAATCCCTGAATCGGATAGATTTTCTTTTATTAACCACATCAAATTGTAGCCCCTCATTCACTCCATTACTCTAAATCCCTCTCCTCTGCTTCACATATCTTATCACATTATCACAATCATTCTGTCATATAAACATATTTCTTTGTGGCCCATCTTCTCTTCTGTACAATGGAACAGAAGCTGTGTGAGAGCCTAGACGGGGTGTGTTCATGACACACAGTATTGCTGCCATAAATATTGAATTTTCTTGAATTTATGAGCACAAATATTATCAGCCCATGATCCTACTGGTTTTATTCCAAGAACTCACATACCTAATCTAGTCTTTCACATAAGCAGATGAGTGACTGTATTTGGCAAAGAAGTTGAGGTTATACTCATGATTTTATTTCCCCTTTTCTCCTTTAAGGTCTTAAAACTCTTAGAAAGTTGTAATTTAATGATTGGGACATTTCAGGGTGTCATTCCATCAGGGTACTTGGCAAGTTTGAGATCAAAAAGATGAGGAAAGTTTTATGGGTGAATGACATTTAACGGCAGCAGAAACCCTAACTTGCCCCCCCAAAGCAAATGTTCTATGGTCTTACTCTTATAATTATAGAGAAATGTTGAAGTTATACAGAGAATTCACTGACGTAACTATAGACACTTTCTCATTTGTATAGTTTTGCTCTTTCTCCAGTATTTGCTGTTATCAAGTTGAACTTTCTAAGCATATTAACTGGGCCACCTGGAAAATTATCTTAGGCTGAGTTACCACTTACTCATATATGAGTAAAAGTGATAGTAAATATTAGAAATAAAATATAAAAGAAACAATATTCAACAGACAGTAAATGGTCACTACTGTATCATAGTTACAGCATATTTCATGAATTCTGTTTATTTTCAGGGCTGTAGTAACAAAGTACCATAGCTGGGTGGCCTAAAACAACAGAAATTTCTTATCTTACAGTTCTGGTGACTAGAAGTCCAGAAGCCAAGCGTCAGCAGGGCCGGCCACATTCCCTCTGATTCCCGCAAGGGAGGCGCTTCCTTGCGGCTTCCTGGCTCCAGGGCTGGTGTCAATCCTTGGTCTGCAGCTGCATCATTTCAGTCTCCCCTCTGTCTTCTCACAGTGTTTTCTATGGGAGTCTGTCTTCACATGTCCATCTTCTTCTAAGGACACCGGTCATATTGGATTAAGGGCCCAGTTCGATGACTTCATCTTAACTTAATTAAATCTGCAAAACCCTATTTCCAGAGAAGGCCACATGTACAGGAACCAAGGGTTGGGGTCAATACATCCTTTGGGGAGCACAATTCATAACTGAACCTCTCTCGCCCTCGCATTCCACTCCTCTCGGTCATCACAGAGTGCTGGGCTGAGCCCCCTGTGCTGGACGGCAGCTTCCTGCTAACTCTCTATTTTACATGTGGTTGTAAATGTGTGGAATATTACTCAGCCATAAAAAGGAACGGGCCTGGGTCGTCTGTAGTGATGCAGATGGACCTAGAGTCTACCATACAGAGTGAGGTAAGTTGGAAAGAGAAAAGCGAATATCGCACATTAATGCATGTGTATGGATCCAGAAATATGTACAGAGGAGCCTGTTTGCAGGGCAGGAGTGGAGACACAGATGTAGAGAACAGACTTGGCCCCAGAGCAGAAAGCAGAGGGCGAGAGGAACTGGGAGAGTAGGCTTGATATATATGTGCTCTAACTCTTCAACTTACCACCTTGTTGCCACAGCAGTGCCTTCTCAGCAAGGGAAGGAATGATCTTTCTGATTCAGAGAAAAGTGCAAGAACAGCAAATGCCTAAAGCTTTCAGAAAGAACAAGGGAGCCTGACATCACCAGGCCCTAAAAGGCAAACAACTTGGAGAAAGAGACTTAAAGCTCACAAATATCAAAGAGCCCCTGGAATATTGGGGGCAGAAGGAACCATCCTAAACATAATGAAACACAAATGAAGTTGCATTGGGTTCACTGGCTTTCCAGGGCAAAATTATCCTCCCCTTTCCAAAACTAGCGCTGAGCACACCATTAATTTGAAGTGGCTATTGTCTTTGTGGAATGCATTATTTTTTATAGTTTATGGCAAAAATTGACACTCAAAGTTCCATTATCTGTATTTGCATGGAGACAGACAGGTACAATTGTGGCCCTGACAGGCCTTTGGAGGCAGATTTGATCTGACCAGTACCTAAAGCAAGGCCATTTACCTGCTCTCTACAATAATTATCTTCTCATCTGGTTCTTCAGCTCTAGCATTATCCTATATAGTTTATCCATCTTCTCTGATTAGAAAAGGAGTACATTGCCATTTTACATGTAGGAAATAAATAATTAAAATGCCCTACAAGCTCATTGCTTTTAAAACATCTGTTATCTATTTCTTAAAACCATAATTTTTAATGACTTTCTAGCACTCCATTGTCTGATTACCATAATTATTTTAGACAATGCTCCCATCATTGGCCATTTATGTTGTTGCCAAGGACATTGAAGCAGCCTAAATATCCACCAATGGATGAATAGACAAAGAAGCTGTGATACATGTATGCAATGGAAGGGCATTCATCCATAAAAAAGAACAAATTTGGAGCATTTGTAGTGATGTGGATGGGTCTAGAGTCTGTCATCCAGAGTGAAGTAAGTCAGAAAGAGAAAAACAAACAGTGTTTATTAATGCATACATGTGGAATTCCATGGTGGTTCAGGCAGTAAAGAATCTGTTTGCAACCTGGATTGGGAATACAAGAGAGCTAGGTTTGATCCCTGGAGAAGGGAATGACTATGTGTTCCAATATTCTTGCTTAGAGAATTCTGTGGATGGAGGAGCATGGTGGGCTATGGGGTTGCAAAGAGTTGAACATGACTAAGTGCCTAAGACATTCAGTGCATGTATGTGGTGCCGGGGTCCAGCTCCAGCAAGATCCAGGGGGTAACCTCGGGATGAACGGCGTCAGTGAGAGAAGACACGTGAGACCAGCCTTGATAGGGCTAAGTCTGCGAGGGAGAGAGACCAGACGGGGGGTGCAGAGTCTGGCAGAGCCTGGCAATGCTTTATTTTTTACCATAGCTCTTATACCCTAAGTCAGTACGTTTCTAAGGGGAAGATAGTTTAACATTACGTCAGCTTGTCCTTCACAAAACCAGGGTGTTTTCTGCATACTTCTTTGTTTATGAGGGTCTTGTACATTATCTTCTGGCCTTGGGGCCTATTAACATTTTATGCAGGTCAGGTGAATGTAAACCTATTTTCTGTTTCTATGGTGACCTTAACTGAAAGGTAGCAGTCTCATAGGGCAACAGTACAGAGTAGAAGTACAACCTTGTTAACACAAAAATTAATCCTTCTGCAGAAGTTGTCAGTTGTGTTTATCTAAGAAGTTTACCCCACACAGACTCTGCAGCTTCAGTGGGGCAGCCTCTGCCTAGCACTCCTGACTGACAATTAGCAACCATCTCATTGTTACCACACTAGGGCTAAGCTCTTATTTTTCTAGATCTATAACTATATTAACAATGGTTTCTATAACACACCCTTAGCACATTAAGAGCAAAAACACAGCAAGGAAACGTTAACCCAATAGCTACTTTTAGAATAATTTTTCTTGTGTTTTCTAATAGGGCTTCCTCACCCCCGAAGGGCTCTATGTCTATTAAGGCCTTTATATGATCAGGTTCTTTATGTTATTTTATGATTAGGGTATTATAAGCAATCATGCATATTAGTACCAAGGGCATAAAAGCATTTGCCAAACAAACTAAAATACCAGCAAAGGAGTTTAAATTAAAACACTCCTTTCAACCTAAATAATCTCATAAAATACCACCACCTGGGAAACTTATTGATTAAAATTCTAAATTAATTCTTATTTGAAAAGAGATAGAGGAAGGCCTTCTGCCTATGTCACAGAAATTAGGGAGTAGTCTATTGAAGCAAGCATCAGAAAAACAGATATCATCTTTAAGGTGAGCGCTGGGGGCAGCTTTTCAGAATCCCTGAAAACCTGATCCACCTTGCCTGTCAGGTTTTCTCCTCATGACCTTGTCATGGGTGGGATCTCGTGAGCTAGCCTTTTCGAAACCCCTGAAAACCTGATCCACCTTGCCCGTCAGGTTTTCTCCCTCATGACCTTGTCATGGGTGGGATCTCGTGTGCCAGCTCCCAGCAATGTGGAACCTAGAAGAATGGTACTGGTGACCCTATCTGCAGAGCAGGAATGGAGGCACAGACAGAGAAGGGGCTGGTGAACTCAGGGGGGTGGAGACGGTGGGACAAACAGAGAGAGTAGCATTGACCTACATGCACTATCATGTGCAAAATAGAAAACTTGAGTGAAGCTGCTTGTTTGGAAAAGGGAGCTCAGTTTGGCACTCTGTGATGACCTAAACGGGAGGTGGGAGGAGGCTTTAAAGGGAGGGGACATATGTATACTTATGGCTGACTCACGTTCTTGTACAGCAGAAACTAACAAAATATTTTAGAGCAATTATACTCCAACTAAAATTAAACATTATACTGCAAACATAAAATTTAAAAAAGAAAGAAAGCAAAAAAGTATTCATATTCATCACAGTTAGAGATAAACATTATTTATGCTTCTTTTCTATAGATACCCATACATAATTAATTTTCCATATAACTGGATAATATGTATATCACAATATATCAATGTGTATCTTATTCTCCTGTTTGCTATAAAACCATATTTTCCAAACTTAACAAATAAATAATAAAAATTGCCATAATCACCATCTTTGTACCTAAATTGTTGTGTGCACTGTTGCATTATTTTTAATTTTGTATCTTTAGCTCCAAATTTTTAAAGCCCAGCAGCCAAAATATGTACATTTTTGGATATGAAACTGTGGCAACCTTTGATGACAAATTGAAATTATAATGGAGTTTAGATAGTTGGATGGCATAACCGACTCAATGAACATGAGTTTGAGTAAACTCCAGGAGTTGGTGATGGACAGGGAGGCCTGGCTTACTGCAGTCCATGGGGTCACAGAGAATCAGACATGACTGAGCAACTGAACTGAACTGAATTGAACTGAACTGAATCACAATTCAAGCCTTCCCTGGTGGTTCAGATGGTAAAGAATCCACCTTCAATGCAGGAAACCCTGGTTTGATCCCTGGGTCAGGAAGATCCCCTGGAGAAGGGAATGGCAACCCACTCCAGTATTCTTGCCTGGAGAATTCCATGGACAGAGAAACCTGGGGCCCACAGTCCATGGGGTCCCAAAGAGTCAGGCATGACTGAATGACCAACACAATCACAGCTGAAGCATACAGAAGTAGAGTTGGGTGGCCGTTGAGGATCTGGCCTCAGACACATCTCGGCACCACTGAGAACGTGAACCTTAGCAGACCCAAGGACACCGCCAGCTGCACTCAGAACAGTACCCACAGCAGCAACCTGATGTTCTCACGGTCTCCCGTGGTAACCATGCAACCTTTTCTGACCCCAACCAATCCCTGCTTAACCAATACCTTTACTTCTTGTCAGCTCCAATTATAAATCTCGACAAATAACTCACATAACGAACTGTGACACAGCAGTTTTTGCCTTGATAAGCCTCTTCCATTTTGTAATCTAGTGGAACACAGTTCTAGTGCTTCTTAAAATCTGTCTCAAAAGCTGCAGTCCTAACAAACTCCAAATAAACATCTTCATTTCATTCAGCTCTCCATTTCTCAAATTTTGGTTAGAAGTTCATAAATACACCTGCAGCCATCTAGGTCCCAGAAGCTTTGACCTGTTCTTTTCTCTTTTTTAAATTAATTTATTTGTTAATTAAAGGATAATTGCTTTACAGGATTTTGTTGTTTTCTCACCTAGTCTTTTATGAGGGTCCACACATGGGGTGAGTGATAAGAAGGTGAAAAATGGGCATGTTTTGCTTCACTATTCTTGGGCTGTGTTCACTCATTTTCCTATATAGACACATGGGAAAGGTCTACCTGAGGTGGTTCTCTGGCTCCTAACATAATCAGATGTAATTTCCCCATCTCTGACTCTCAGAAGACTTGGAAAGACCTGTTAGAAAATCTTGGACTTCACCCCACATTGATCTACTATAATCAGCCAGGAACTGGGTGTGTGGCAAGCTACCCAACGTTGGGAGCAGACAGCCTGTGGTGTATAGATGATGCTTCTCTCAGTTGCTGTCCCCCAATCAATCAGGGCAATTAGAGGTCATGTTGTTTTATCCCCTTTTCAAACTCCCATCATTTTCACCCAATCAAGAAGCAGGAGGTGGTCTTCTCTTCCCGAATCTATTGGCTGCATTCCAGTCAAACTTTTCATATTGTTTCTGGCCCTCCTCCTCCATAGACAGACCTCCATTCTTCATTCCTGTCTTTGGCATTGCAAATGACTGATGACTTTTTGCATGTTATCATCAGGGTTTAGAAAGAATGGTAAACTGCACAACTCCTCTGATCAAAGCAATAAGATAAAGAATTTGTCTGGAAACCATTTTGCCAGATGACAGAGTAGAGGCCAAAGTCGAGGCAGAAAACTTCTAATTCAATGATTGTTATTCACAGAAAGTTTTCTCATTTGAGATTATGACCCAATCTTTAGAGTGAAGAAAGAACAAAATAGGATGAGTGCATTCTATGAAAAAAAAGCGATTCATTTATGTTTTCCTGACCCAAGTGCCACTTAGAAATGCAGGTTTTCAGACTAAAACAAACATTCTGAAGCAGAAAAGCATTTTAACAAGAACCGCAAGTGATTCATATGCATATGAAGGTTGAAAGGCTCTTCTCTGTATACTAAGGGTATGAGCATTCGGTTGCCTGAAAGAAGCTCTTTTGAAAACTGACTCTGCTTATATTATAAAACAAAATAAAAACACACCATTAACAACTTTTCCTATCTGGAAGAGTATTTGAATCCTCCAGAATTCAGTTGAACTACTTATGGGGACAAGATTAATTTTAAGAGGTGGTATGTGTTTGCCTGAATCTCCTCTCGTTTTTCATTGCATAATTTTAAGTAGTTGATTTTACTGAATACAGGCAAATGGACAGATTTTCAAAGAGCATAAACTGTGTACATTGAAAAGTAAGATATCATCCTAGAAATTAGTTTCATTCCTAGAGGCAATTACTGTAACAGATTTTTTAAATATTTTTCTATAATCTTCCAGAAATATTATAATATAGATATGAGTCTCCTTAAATATAGTATTATGAATGCTATTCTGGACTTTACTTTTTAGCACTTTTTAAGTATCCTATAACTGTACATAGAAAGCTCAACTTAATTTTTAATATTTACATAATATTCTTATGTTTCCATCAAAAATTGTTAATGTTGACCATCATTTATAAAGTTTCCATCTTCTGTATTGCTCGTTTTGGCTCTTCCAAATTATACTACAATGAATATCTCCAGGCATACATGTTTGCACACATGTATGTCTATCTAAGAAATAAAAATCTAAGTAAATATCTGGCTGTAAAGACAAGAGGCTTTAAAACCTCCAGTTTCATCCATGCTGTTGCAAATGACATGATTTCCTTCCTCCTTGTGGCTGAATAATGTTCCACTATATATACAATATTTTCTTTGTTTGTTCATCTGTTAATAGGCAAATAGGCTGTTTCCATGTCTTGGCTATTATAAATAAGGCTGCAATAAGTATGGTGATGAATATATATTTATGAAATAGTGTGGGTTTTGGTGTTTTTTTTTTTTTTTTTTGCATTTTTTGGATAAATACCAAGAAGAGGACCTGCTGGACCATGTAGTAGTTCTATTTTTAATATTTTGAGGAAACTCCATATTGCTTTCCATGGTGGCTGCATCATTTTACATTTCCAGTAGTGGTGGAAAAGCATTCCCTTTTCTACATATTTTCACCAAGACTTGTTATTTGTGGGATCCCATTATGGTTTTAATATACCCTTTACTTTTCATAAGAAAGTATGCAAATGATTTCAGAATTTTTTTTCTTAATTCTCTGAATGATTATTTATCTGTTCTTGTCTTTGCCCCGTGTATTCTTGCCTTGAGAACCCCACGAACAATATGAAAAGGCAAAAGATGAACTCCCCAGGTCGGTAGGTGCCCAATATGCTACTGGAGATCAGTGAAGAAATAACTCCAGAAAGAATGAAAGGATGGAGCCAAAGCAAAAACAACACCAAGTTATGGATGGGACTGGTGATAGAAGCAAGGTGTGATGTAGTGAAGAGCAATATTGCATAGGAACCTGGAATGTTAGATCCATGAATCAAGGCAAATTGGAAGTGGCCAAACAGGAGATGACAAGAGTGAACAATGACATTCTAGGAATCAGCAACTAAGATGGACTGGAATGGGTGAATTTAACTCAGATGACCATATATCTACTACTGTGGGCAGGAATCCCTTAGAAGAAATGGAGTAGCCATCATGGTCAATAAAAGATTCTGAAATGCAGTACTTGGATGCAATCTCAAAAATGACAGAATGATCTCTATTCCTATTCAAGGCAAACCATTCAATATCAGAGGAATCCAAGTCTATGACCTGACCAGTAATGCTGAAGACACTGAAGTTAAACAGTTCTATGAAGACCAACAAGACCTTCTAGAACTAACACCCAAGAAAGTTGTCCTTTTCATTATAGGGGACTGGAATGCAAAAATAGGAAGTCAAGAAATACCTGGAATAACGGCAAATTTGGGCTTGGAGTATAGAATGAAACAGGGCAAAGGCTAATAGAGTTCTGCCAAGAGAACACTCTGGTCATAGCGAACACCCTCTTCCAACAACACAGGAGAAGATTCTACACATGGACATCACCAGATGGTCAATACTGAAATGAAATTGATTATATTCTTTGCAGCCAAAGATGGAGAAGCTCTATACAGTCAGCAAAAACAAGACTGGGAGCTGCCTGGGCTCAGGTCATGAATTCCTTGTTGCCAAATTCAAACTTAAATTGAAGAAAGTGGGGAAAACCACTAGACCATTCAGGTATGACCTACATCAAATCCTTTATGACTAAACAGTGGAAGTGAGAAATAGATTTAAGGGACTAGATCTGATAGACAGAGTGCCTGATGAACTATGGACAGATGTTCCTGACATTATACAGGAGACAGGAATCAAGAACATCCCCAAGAAAAAGAAATGCAGAAAACGAAATGGATGTCTGAGGAGGCTTTACAAACAGCTGTGAAAAGAATGGGAGCAAAAAGCAAAGGAGAAAAGGAAATATATACCTGTTTGAATGCAGAGTTCCAAAGAATAGCCAGGAGAGATGAGAAAGCCTTCCTCAGCAATCAATGCAAAGAAATAGAGGAAAACAACAGAATGGGAAAGACTAGAGGTCTCTTCAAGAAAATTAGAGACACCAACATTTCATGCAAAGATGGGCACAATAAAGAACAGATATGGTAGCAACCTAACAGAAGCCGAAGATATTAAGACGAGGTGGCAAGAATACACAGAAGAACTATACAAAAAAGATCTTCACAACCCAGATAATCACGCTGGTGGGATCACTCACCTAGAGCCAAACATCCTGAAATGTGAAGTCAAATGGGCCATAGGAAGCATCAATACAAAGCCAATGGAGGTGATGGAATTCCAGTTGAGCTATTTCAAATCCTCAAAGATGATGCTGTGAAAGTGCTGCACTCAATATGCCAGCAAATTTGGAAAACTCAGCAGTGGCCACAGGACTGGAAAAGGTCAGTTTTCATTCCAATCCCCAAAAAAGGCAATCCCAAAGAATGCTCAAACTACCGCACAATTGCACTCATCTCACATGCTAGTAAAGTAATGCTCAAAATTCTCCAAGCCAGTCTTCAGCAATACATGAACTGTGAACTTCCAGATGTTAACGCTGGTTTTAGAAAAGGCAGAGGAACCAGAGATCAGATTGCCAACATCTGCTGGATCATTGAAAAAGCAAGAGAGTTCCAGAAAAACATCTATTTTTGTTTTATTGACTATGCCAAAGCCTTTGACACTGTGGATCACAATAAATTGTGGAAAAGTCTGAAAGAGATGGGAATACCAGACCACCTGACCTGCCTCTCGAGAAACCTGTATGCAGGTCAGGAAGCAACAGTTAGAACTGGACATGGAACAACAGACTGGTTCCAAATAGGAAAAGGAGTACGTCAAGGCTGTATATTGTCACCCTGCTTATTTAACTTATATGCAGAGTACATCATGAGAAATGCTGGGCTGTAGGAAGCACAAGCTGGAATCAAGATTGCTGGGAGAAATATCAATAACCTCAGATATGCAGATGATACCACCCTTATGGCAGAGAGTGAAGAGGAACTAAAAAGTCTCTTCATGAAAGTGAAAGAGGAGAGAGAAAATGTTGGCTTAAAGCTCAACATTCAGAAAACTAAGATCATGGCATCTGGTCCCATCACTTCACGGGAAATAGGTGAGGAAACAGTGGAAACAGTGTCAGGCTTTATATTTTGGGGCTCCAAAATCACTGCAGATGGTGATTGCAGCCGTGAAATTAAAAGATGCTTACCCCTTGGAAGGAATTTAATGACCAACCTAGATAGCATATTAAAAAGCAGAGACATTACTTTGCCAGCAAAGGTCCATCTGATCAAGGCTATGGTTTTTCCAGTGGTCATGTATGGATGTGAGAGTTGGACTATAAAGAAAGCTAAGCACCGAAGAATTTATGCTCTTGAACTGTGGTGTTGGAGAATGAGAGTACCTTTGAGTGCAAGGAGGCGCAACCAGTCCATCCTAAAGGAGATCATTCCTGGGTGTTCTTTGGAAGGAGTGATGCTGAAGCTGAAACTCCAATACTTTGGCCACCTCACGTGAAGAGTTGACTCATTGGAAAAGACCCTGATGCTGAGAGGGATTGGGGTCAGGAGGAGAAGGGGACGACAGAGGATGAGATAGCTGGATGTCATCACCGACTCAATGGACATGAGTTTGAGTAAATTCTGAGAGTTGGTGATGGACAGGTTGGCCTGGCATGCTGCAGTTCATGGAGTTGCAAAGAGTCAGACAGGACTGAGCGATTGAACTGAACTGAACTGAACTGATGCTTCTTTTGACATTTCCAATTTTTTTTTTCCATTTTCCTATTTTTTAATGTAAGGCTTTAAATCTTTTAAAAATGTCCTAACATTATTGCCCTTTTATCTCTTTTAGTTTTGACTCAAGGCCTAAATGAATCATCTTGGCAAGGCCTATATCTACTTGGGCTTCCCAGGTGGCCCTAGTGGTTAAGAACCTGCCGGACGATACAGGAGACATAAGAGACATGAGTTTGATCCCTGGGTTGGGAAGATCTCCTGGAGGAGGGCATGGCAACTCACTCCAATATTCTTGCCCGGAGAATCCCATGGACAGAGGAACCTGGTGGTCTACAGTCCATAAAGTCATAAAGAGTTGAATACAACTAAAGCAACTTAACACAAATCTATTCACATTCATAATCAACTACATTTAGAAGAATTAAAGTAGCTTTTCTGTTGATTCTCTTAGGTTTCCTACAGAGAATCATATCAGATGGACATAATGATAGGTTTACCTTCTTTTGTATTTCTGTTCGTCTAAGACAGCAGACATGGCAGGTCTCCATTCCCACCAAACAAATACATGAGAACATAGAAAAAAACTCCTGAGGGATCCCAGAAATATTTATCCCATGGTCTCGCAGAAGGACAAAGTCACACGTTGGTCAGGATCTAATAATCCTTGAGTTGTTCCCAGTTAAGTAACAGTCCTAATATCCAGGTTAGTATTGGGACTCATACAAGAACTCTGCTAATAGTCTATATTTTGACATTTATTTTCTTTGGGATCTAGTACATAAATATCTTCTTTGAAATAACCCATGGATACTTGGGGAAAATGTAACCTAATTTATATTTTTACTGAAGTCATCTATTTTCTTGTTTATTTTAGTGTCTCCTAGATCTGTCAAAAACTAGAGAAGTGTACTGAATCCTCCCAAATCTATTGTATTTCTGTGTGTATCTCTTGCTTCCTCAGTTGGGACTGTGTCTATTTTGCTGTTCTGTTTTCTACCACATTTAGCCTCAAGAGGATTATAACTTTTATAAACAACTGTGCTTGTACTGTTTTATGTTTTCTATCTTCAATTTTACTTTGTCTAATATTAATACTGCCTTTCCTTGGGCTTCCCAGGTAGATCAGCTGGTAAAGAATCTGCCTGCAATGCAGGAGACCTGGGTTCTGTCCCTGGGTTGGGAAGATCCCCTGCAAGAGAGCATAGCAACCCACTCCAGTATTCTTCCCTGGAGAATCCCATGGACAGAGGAGCCTGGTCAGCTACAGTCCACGGGGCTGCAAAGAGTCAGACACGACTGAGTGACTAAGCACAGCACACAGCACCTTTACTTAAGTTGCATTTTCTCTGGTTAACTTTACACCTTTTTGCATCATTTTCTTTTATTTATCGGTTGTAGGCTACAAATAGCTGGGCATTTGCTTGATGACCTATCTGTGCATGTCTATATTTGAGTATAGGAGCCAGACTCATTTGTGTTTATTGTCAGAATTAAAATGCTTCTCATGTTTGGATGCTTTCTTTCTGTATATCATTTTATGCTTCCTTGTGATTTCATTTGCTTTCTCTTCTTTGCTGTATGGCTTAGCTTCCTTTGATTTTATCATTTCCTCTTTAAAATATACATCTTCTATATGACATCCCTCATGGTTACATTTAAGATTTTCAAAAATATTCTTCAACTTACAATCCCTTTATACAGCAAAGTTAAGAACAAAATAATAAACACTGATTTCCTTTTATTCCTGAAAAGCAATTTCACTCTTTTACATTGTTATACTTGCTATTCACCAACATCCATGTATTTTTTATTTTATTTATTTTCAGAATCAGATAATTATGATTAAAACACATTTGAATACTAAGGTATTATTATCTTTGAGAAGACAAATTTGAAATTGGCCTTCAATTGCGTGGCCATTTATCACAACTTGATAAGCAATTTCATTTTAACCTGTCTCAGTGATCATCAACCATATTTGAATACCTCAACTTTCTTCTTTTTGAATTGTTGATTCTTATTTCTCTCCCAGCTATTTAAAACCCATGGTAAAGTTGTTTTGTTAAGGAAGGCATTTAGGCATTATAATACCTGAACCCTTCAACAAATGTTAACATCTCTTTGTAGCTTACATACATTAAATAAATAAAAGCAGTCAAATATGAATTATACAAAACACATTTTCCCACAAAACTGTGCAAATGTGATTGCAGCACTTTTCATCCCTTAATATTGCATAAAAGAATCTCCATCTAGCTTAATATTTGTGTTTTTCTCTTTGGATGTCAGTGAATATATTTTTTATAATATTTATTCTGTTGACATTTACCTAAATTATCTTATTTCATTATTTTATGGCCATAAACAAAAAATCTACAAACAATAAATGCTGGAGAGGGTATGGAAAAAAGGGAACCCTCTTGCACTGTTGGTAGGAATGTAAATTGGTACAGCCTCTATGGAGAACAGCATTAAGTTTCCTAAAAATCTAAAAACTGCCATATGACCCAGCAATCCCACTACTTGACAAATACCTGAGAAAATCATAATTCAACAAGACACAACCCCAGTGTTCACCGCAGCACTATTTACAATAGCCAGGATATGGATGTAACCTAAATGTCCGTCAACAGATGAACGGATAAAGATGTGACATATATATGTGATGGATTAGTACTCAACCATAAAAAGGAACAAAACTGGGCCATTTGTAATGATGTGGATGGACTCATGGTCTGTCATACAGGGTGAAGTAATCAGAAAGCAAGATACAGATATTGTATATTAGTGAATATATATGGAATCTAGAAAAGCGGTACAGATGGACCTACTTGTAGGGCAGGAATTGAACACAGATGTGGAGAATGGGCATGTGGACACAGTGGGGCTGAGGAGGTTGGCATGAACTGAGAGACTGGGGTTGACAGATACACATGACCAGGTGTAAGGCAGACAGCTAGCGGGAAGCTGCTGGGCTTCACGGGGAGCTCAGCTCGATGCTCCGTGATGACCGAGGGGTGGGGTGGGGGGGAGGTGGGAGACACCTCACCCAGGAGGGAAGGCATACGTGTACACATGCAGATGATTCACTCTGTTGTGCCGCAGAAGCTAACACAGCATTGTGAAGCAATAATGCTCCAAAAATAAAGTTTAAAAAATAAAGCGAGATGGTTTAGGGATCAGGAAAGGCTTATGAAAAAGTCTTATGGAAGCTTCATTTTTAAAAATTTTATTCTGTTTTAATGGTTTCAGCTTCACTTACACTTTTAATTTTTAGGCTGATAATTGTCAGTTCTATCACATTTTATCTTTTCATTTTATCAATAACCTCGTTTGCTCTGTCTTTATATTCTTAGACAGCATCTCAAGTGTATTTTCCTTATTACTTATTTTTAAATGCTTGTCCAACTTGAAGTCACTCGCAAGTGTTACTTGCTCAGTCATGTTCGACTCTTTGTGACCCCATGGACTGTAGCACTCCAGGCTACTCTGTCCATGGAATTCTCCAGAAAACAATACTGGAGCGAAGGATTGAGGATTCCCTTCTCCAGCGACTCCTCCTGATCCAGGGATTGAACCCTGGTCTCCTGCATTGCAGGTAGATTCTTTACTATCTGAACCACTAGGGAAGCTCTGGTAGGCTTGAAGCCACATTGAAAATAAGTCACTTAGAAAATGGGTTAAAATTGTGATATTTCCTGGTGCCCTAAAATAGGAAATATGAATATTCATCAACAGATCAAAGGCACAGCCAACATCTTAATTCAGCCACGCGACCCTGTTCATCACCAACATATTCTGTATTTCATAAACAACAGGTAGAAGTATAAACAGAAAAAGAAAATGAGAAAAATTTTGTTATTTCAGATTTCATGCTAAATATGTATACCCTTGGGCCAATTGATATCTAGTGATATACTCATCAATAAATAGCTCCTTCACAGGTATGCAACACACCAGGGTGTACCCAACAGCTAGTCTAGTATAACATCAACCATAATTCCTCCCTGAACCAGCATTCACACATCACTAAAAGACAGGCACCAATATTACATGATTCTAGAGAACAGAGTATCAGTGGCAGATTGCACTGCTTGAAATCAAGCAAGTCTTAATCACAAAAGTACTACCAGGCAGAAAGTTTGGAGGATATCTTCAGACAGTCTTATTTTTTTTAAGTATGAAAATGCAATACACACTGTCTATACATACCTAGACACTGTCTATGATAAAGATGAGGGTTCTCCATGTTATCTTGATCCTCATTCATGGATATTAAAGGTACTGACCACTCATGCCTCTGCTGGAATGATTGCAGAAATACATGTGACCCAAATTCTGAGTGAGCCTCGCATGACCTTAAGAGTTGTATGAGACTTGTATGACCCTGGAAGTGAATCTTGACAAATGATGGATAAGAATTTGGTGGATAAATACCCTAGCTCCCTCACCCTTGTGGAAAACTCTCTTGGTGTGCACTATACTATCTCCCAGAGTTCCTCAGCAAGATGATATTTAGATTCCCAAAGTGGTAATGTCTTCAGTAGTCCACTCTTTATTATCTGCCTTCCCCTCTGTTTCACTTCTCTACTCCTATACTAATGCTTATTGAAATCACCACTCTAATCAATATTGGGCACTGGGATTCTCTCCAGGCTAGATTTTGAGAGAATAAAAATCAAACAGACTCCAGCCAGAAAGAGAAAAAAAAGAAACAAACAGAAATATTGGAAAAACTTTGGTGATGCCTGTTAATCTATATGGTCAGTAAAACTTCCTTTTGAGCATCCCCTGATTAAAACATACCCAACCAACAAAAAAAAATGCATTTAAGATTTTTCTTTTGCTCTAAGCATTCAGGAAAATGTTCCCTTTTCTGGTTTCATGAAAGTGAAAACTGAAATTGACAGTCACTTAGTCGTGTGTGCCCTGACTCTTTGTGACCTCATGGAATAGTCCATGGAATTCTCCAGGACAGAATCCTGGAGTGGGTAGTGTGTTTCCTTCTCCTGGGGATCTTCCCAACCCAAGAATCAAACCCAGGTCTCCCAAATTGCAGGAGGATTCTTTACCAGCTGAGCCACCAGGAAAGCCCAAGAATACTGGAGTGGGCAGCCTATCCTTTCGGATTTTCCTGACCCAGGAATAGAACTGGGGTCTCCTACATTGCAGGCAGATTCTTTATCAGCTAAGCTACCAGGGAATCTTTTGTATAATTTTTATCTCTCTTTATTCATCTTCACAGGAGAAGACATACAGACAGGGGTGTGTGGATTTCCCTAAATCTTTCTTCTCTCAGGGATGGTCATTTCCTGTTCTCAGATCCACAGATCCAGGGCATGTTGCTGTGCTCAGATTCCAGCAAAATTCCTCAGAAATAATCAGGTAGAATGTGATGAAGTTCTATAACCCTAAGATGTGGTATTTGCCTCTCCTTTTTGCCCCGACCATACTTGAATGGATGATCATTCAAGAAGTCTTTCTACACTTCTGTTTAACAATGGTTTAAAAAACATCACATGCACGGATATTTTGTCCTGTTTTCTCTCTCTTAAATGATCTCCATGTTATAGCTAATGAAAACACTTTATTCCTTCTGCAAAAACCTGATGACCACAAGATGCCAGTCATTCATGGTTAGTAGCTTACTGCTCAAAATTCCCTGTGTTTCTCCTTAATGCTTCTCAAGAATCATTT
Source organism: Odocoileus virginianus (assembly GCF_023699985.2). Taxonomy (NCBI): domain Eukaryota; kingdom Metazoa; phylum Chordata; class Mammalia; order Artiodactyla; family Cervidae; genus Odocoileus; species Odocoileus virginianus. The sequence goes on from NC_069682.1 coordinate 5,322,810, forward strand.
GCACTAGTTCTCAAATCCAGTACTTCTAGACATACTTATTACTATAATTGTTACTGTGTGTACTCAGTTGTTATGTAAAACAGTGAAACATAAATGACAAAAGAGAAAATTACTATTTCTACAAGAACAAAGCTGACTGCTTCAGAAAGACTCAAAGGGAAAAGGTTTTAAAGAATGTTAGATTCTAAAGAATGTTCCATTTGATTTAGCAATATGTGAGAAAAAGGTAAAAGACTGGAAAATAAAACTAGATGTATGTGTGTGTGTATATGTACACACACATACATCTAGTTTTATTTATATACACGCACACATACGTATATACATATATGTATGTCTTACCCACTCATTTACTTTACAAGTGCTGTGAGTTTCTTACTCCACATTGAAGAGACAAAAACTAAAACTCTTAAGACTATTATTAATCTTGGACACATATTAGAATTACCTGGGAAATTTAAAAATATTTGGGCTCAAACTCAGAGATTCTGACTCTTCTATATTTAATGTAAAGTTGACATCAGACATTAGTATTTATCTTTTTAAAAACTCCTCATGGGATCTAACGTGTGGTGAGGATGCCAGAGTATGTAGCATCCTATCTTCACTTAGAAGAGTGGCCACTCCATCATATAATGCAAAGCACTGAACTCTGATTGTTTGTTCCTCAATATTGTTGCATCAATCTAAAATTAGTGTCTCTTCCTTTAGAGTCTAGCAATAGGTTATTTGTCATGTAAGATTCCAGTGAAGATGAAGGTTTCTATCTTCTGCTCATCCTTTACAAGCATTTTAAAGTATCTCTGCAGGAGAAAAGCTCAAATGCTCCTACCCTGATGTAACAGCATTTGTGAAAGTCGCTCAGTCATGTCAGCCTCTGCGACCCCATGGACTGTACAGTACATGCAGTTCTCCAGGCCCTAATACTGGAGTCGGTAGCCTTTTCCTTCTGCAGGGGATCTTCCCAACCCAGGGATTGAACCCAGGTTTCCTGCATTGCGGCAGATTCTTTACCAGCCAAGCCACAAGGGAAGCCCAAGAATACTGGAGTGGATAGCCTATCCCTTCTCCAGAGGATCTTCCTGAGCCAGGAATCGAACTGGGGTCTCCTGCATTGCAGGCAGACTCATTCCCAACTGAGCTACCCGGAGAGCAAGAACGCTAGCGAGGGTTGTCACGCCGAACTCCTGAGCATCCTCCTGATGGAACGCTCACCTCCTGCACTGGCAGGAAAGGTGGTGGGGTTTTTTTCCTCATTAAAAACCATTGCCTCCACTTGGCAAGCGCAAGCTGAAGGCAGGGCGTGGAAGCCGCCAGCGGAGGAGGATGGGGTTCGAACCCACGCATGCAGAGCACAATGAATTAACAGTCCAGCCCCTTGACCACTTGGCCACCTCGCCCTGATCATCTTGAACTCCCTGGGCTTCCTTGGTAGCTCAGCTGGCAAAGAATCCGCCTGCAATGTGAGAGACCCAGGTTCGATCCCTGGGTTGGGAAGATTCCCTGGAGAAGAAAATGGCAACCCATTCCAGTATTCTTGCCTGGAGAATCGTGGACTATATGAGGTTGCAAGGAGTCAAACACGACTGAGCGACTTTCACTTTCAAGAGCATTTGACCCTTTCTTACATTGAAAATGGCTGGAATTTAATTAAAAATTAAAAAATTGAAAATGACTGGAAAAATTTTAGAAGTATGCTGACCCTAGCAACCTGCAAGTAATGCTTCCTTGGTTTTTGCTAGTTTTGTTTTGCATTGATATTATTTTATTAAGGTTTTACTTTCTTTGTGATGCATATTACATCAGAATTTGTCTATAAATGTGTACAATAAGCATTTAGAACACGTGTATGAATAATAAAATGAATTTGTGTGTGCCTATCATCCATGTTAAGAAACAAAATTGTCAAATCCAAAGCCTTTTAAGTTCTTCACCATCGCCTTGTTCATTTCTGTTCCTCCCAACCAGAGTTAACCAATTTCTCATTTTGTTCTATACTTTCTGTTTGAAGATAGTTTAACACATCGATGTGTCTGCAAGTATGCATTGTTTTGTTTTACATATTTGACCATTAAATACTCAGACTCTAAATCACCTCTTCTGGTACATCTGGAACTTGCTTCTTTTATTATTCAACAGTGAAAGTGAAGTCACTCAGTTGTGTCCAACTCTTTGGGACCCCATGGAATGTAGCCCACCAGGCTCCTCCATTCATGGTATTTTTCCAGGCAAGAATACTGGAGTGGGTTGCCATTTCCTTCTCCAGGGGATCTTCCCAACCCAGGGATCAAACTGGGGTCTCTTAACATTTCAGATAGACGCTTTACCGACTGAACCACCAGGAAAGTTCCTTTTATTCAATATTACGCTTTTAGTATCCATCCATGTCAGTGTGTATATCTGTAATTATCTCATTCTCACTGTGTATAGAACTCCACTGCCTGAACATAGATCAATGTACTTACCCATTCTGTGGAGCCTTAGGATAGACTGAAGTGTTTGGTTTTTTGTTTGTTTGTTTGTTTAGTAATCACCATTTCAGTAAATACTTCTTTTAATGTTTGCCTGGTGTAATCTGGGCTTTCCTGGTGACTCAGATGGTAAAGAATCTGCCTGCACTGCAGACACCTGGGTTCCATCCCTGGGTTGGGAAGATCCCCTGGATGAGGGCATGACAACCCACTGTAGTATTCTCACCTGGAGAATCCCCATGGACAGAGGAGCTTGGCGGGCTACAGTCTGTGGGGTTGCAAAGAGTGGGACACAATTGAATGACTAAGCTCAGCACAGCACAGCTGGTGTGATCTAGCAATAGTTTCTCTGTTTGCCCACTAATGGAATCTCTGCGTCATAGGGTGTTAATACTTTCAACCTCAGTAGATAATTTCAAAGTGATTCCTAAACTGTACCTAACAGTTTATACTCTAAAATGTCACCTCCCAGCCGAATCTTGGTACACTATGTCTTTTTACTTTTTGCCAAATTGTAAGCTGTACAATATAGTATTGTATGTTTATCTTACATTTCCCAGATAACCATTGAAAAATATCATCTTTCCCAATGTTTGCCCCTAATTTATGATTCTTCTTTTGTGAAATGCTGATTCATATCTCTTGAGCAGTGTTTTGATTATGCTAGTTTTCAATTTTTAATAACGAGAAGTTATTAATATCCTCTAGATATTAGTCCATGGAGTTCTTAGTATGTGTAAAATTTTCCTATCAGTTTTTATTCTTTTTGCATTTTTATCAAGATATTTTTTGTGAATAGATGGTTTAATTTCAGTGCAATTACAAGACACTTTTTAAGGTTTGCAGGTTTATCTCTTGTCTTACTCAAGAAAGTTCCCCTTACTTCAGAATAAGAAAGGTATCTTCAAATTTCATTTCAAAAGATTTTAAATGTACCTTTAATTTTAAAGTCTGTAATTCACTCAAGATAAAATTTTGTCTCTGAATTGAGGTAGAAATCCAACTGCACTCGGTTTCCATATTGACAGATTGTAGATTTTGTAGATTAAGCACCGTAGATTAAATGTCCATCCATACCTGGGATCTGCAGTGACTCCACTGATACATAGCAAGTTCTATGCTCTGTTTCTTGTTTCGTTCATCTGTTTGATGATTTTGTCTCAATGGCACACTGTCTCCTTTGTTTTAGATTGGAGTATAGTTTTTAAATTGAGTATAGTTGCTTTACACTGCTGTGTCAGTTTCTGCTATATGGCAAAGTGAATCAGTCACATGTATACATATATCCAGACTGATGCTGAAGCTGAAACTCCAGTACTTTGGCCACTTGATGCAGAGAGCTGATTTATTGGAAAAGACCCTGATGCTGGGAAGGATTGGGGGCAGGAGGAGACGGGGACGACAGAGGATGAGATGGTTGGATGGCATCACTGACTTGATGGACATGGGTTTGGGTGGACTCCGGGGGTTGGTGATGGACAGGGAGGCCTGGCATGCTGCGGTTCATGGGGTCGCAAAGAGTCGGACACGACTGAGTGACTGAACTGAACTGAGCTGATACATACATCCTCATTTGCCAGGGGTGGGGGGGTTCCCATTTAGCTCACCACAGAGCACCAAGTAGAGGTCCTTCTGCTCTACAATATGTTCTCACTGGTTACCTATCTTAAGCATCTCTGTCTTAACAACTCTAATGTTATACTGTTTTCATTTCTGGTAAGATAAGTGACTTTGTCCTAAGGGATATGTTGGTTATTCTTAGGTCATTACTTGGTCACAGACACTTTAAAATTAGTTTGTTAAATCACACACACACACACACACACACACACACACACACACACTGCTCTGGATTTTGATATTGGAGTTGCACAGGGAGATTATATAGATCAGTAGTTGACAAACAACAAACCATAGGCCAAATTTTTTCTTTGCCTCTGTTGTAAATAAAGTTTTATCAGAACACAGCCATGTCAACTCTTTTATCTATTACCAATGGCTACATTCAAACTACAAAGGCCAGGTGGAGCAGTTGTGATGCAGTTCTAAGGCTTATAAAGCCTAAAATGTTTACTCTCTGATCCCTTATAAAGTTTGCTGACCTCTGGTATAGACTATACAGGGGAATAATTGTATTTTTGTAATTTTGAAATTTTATATACAGGAATATGATATAAATCCTGTTTATTAAATCCTCTTAAATACCTCTTATAAAGATTTACAGGTTCCCTCATAAAGGGCTTGTACCTATTTTGTTAGACTTATTACGAGGTATTTTGTGTTTTTCTTCTAGCAATTATAAATTGTCTCTTTCAAAAATTATAATTTTTAATAGTTTATTGCTGGTGAATAGAAGTGCAATTATCTTTTGTATAACAATGTATAATGATTTTATAGCCAGATAATTTGCTAAACTGACATTAGTTTTTATAAGATATTTACACTTTATATTTTCTGAGTTCACATATGAAATGTGAATAATGATTGCTTTATTTCTTCTTGTCAATCGACATACAATTGTAGTATTTTTGTTTGTTTTGATTTAAGGTACAAGATAAAATCTTCAGAACAATATAAGAAATAAGTAATGGTACTGAGCAAGTTCAACTTACTTCTGCTTTAAAAGAAAATGCTTTTTCCCCTGAAATCAGGAACAAGACAAGGGTGCCCACTCTCACCACTACTATTCAACATAGTGTTGGAAGCTTTGGCCACAGCAATCAGAGCAGAAAAAGAAGTAAAAGGAATCCAGATAGGACAAGAAGAAGTGAAACTCTTGCTGTTTGCAGATGACATGATCCTCTACATAGAAAACCCTAAAGGCTCTACCAAAAAATTACTAGAGCTAAGCAATGAATATAGTAAAGTTGCAGGATATAAAATTAACACACAAAAATCCCTTGCATTCCTATACACTAACAATGAAAAAACAGAAACAGAAATTAAGGAAACAATACCATTCATCATTGCAACAAAAAGAATAAAATACTTAGGAGTATATCTACCTAAAGAAACAAAATACCTATACATAGAAAACTATAAAACACTGATGAAAGAAATCAAAGAGGACACAAACAGATGGAGAAACATACCGTGTTCATGGATTGGAAGAAACAATATTGTCAAAATGGCTATTCTACCCAAAGCAATCTATAGATTCAATGCAATCCCTATCAAGCTACCAATGGTATTTTTCACAGAACTAGAATAAATAATTTCACAATTTGTATGGAAATACAAAAAACCTCGAATAGCCAAAGAAATCTTGAGAAAGAAGAATGAAACTGGAGGAATCAACCTGCCTGACTTCAGACTATACTACAAAGCCACAGTCATCAAGACAGTATGGTACTGGCAAAAAGACAGAAATATAGATCAATGGAACAGAATAGAAAGCCCAGAGATAAATCCACGAACCTGTGGACACCTCATCTTCGACAAAGGAGGCAAGGATATACAATGGAAAAAAGACAACCTCTTTAACAAGTGGTGCTGGGAAAACTGGTCAACCACTTGTAAAAGAATGAAACTAGAACACTTTCTAACACCATACACAAAAGTAAACTCAAAATGTATTAAAGATCTAAATGTAAGACCAGAAACTATAAAACTCCTAGAGGAGAACATAGGCAAAACACTCTCCGACATGAATCACAGCAGGATCCTCTATGACCCACCTCCCAGAATATTGGAAATAAAAGCAAAAATAAACAAATGGGACCTAATGAAACTTAAAAGCTTTTGCACAACAAAGGAAACTATAAGCAAGGTGAAAAGACAGCCCTCAGATTGGGAGAAAATAATAGCAAATGAAGAAACAGACAAAGGATTAATCTCAAAAATATACAAGCAACTCCTGAAGCTAAATTCCAGAAAAATAAATGACTCAATCAAAAAATGGGCCAAAGAACTAAACAGACATTTCTCCAAAGAAGACATATAGATGGCTAACAAACACATGAAAAGATGCTCAACATCACTCATTATCAGAGAAATACAAATCAAAACCGCAATGAGATACCATTACACACCAGTCAGGATGGCTGCTATCCAAAAGTCTACAAGCAATAAATGCTGGAGAGGGTGTGGAGAAAAGGGAATCCTCTTACACCGTTGGTGGGAATGCAAACTAGTACAGCCACTATGGAAAACAGTGTGGAGATTTCTTAAAAAACTGGAATTAGAACTGCCATATGACCCAGCAATACCACTTCTGGGCATACACACTGAGGAAACCAGATCTGAAAGAGACACGTGCACCCCAATGTTCATCGCAGCACTGTTTATAATAGTCAGGACATGGAAGCAACCTAGATGCCCATCAGCAGACGAATGGATAAGGAAGCTGTGGTACATACACACCATGGAATATTACTCAGCCATTAAAAAGAATTCATTTGAATCAGTTCTAATGAGATGGATGAAACTGGAGCCCATTATACAGAGTGAAGTAAGCCAGAAAGATAAAGAACAGCATACTAACACATATATATGGAATTTAGAAAGATGGTAATGACAACCCTATATGCAAAACAGAAAAAGAGACACAGATATACAGAACAGACTTTTGGACTCTGTGGGAGAAGTTGAGAGTGGGATGTTTCAAAAGAACAGCATGTATATTATCTATAGTGAAACATCACCAGCCCAGGTGGGATGCATGAGACAAGTGCTCGGGCCTGGTGCACTGGGAAGACCCAGAGGAATCGGGTGGAGAGGGAGGTGGGAGGGGGGATTGGGATGGGGAATACATGTAACTCCATGGCTGATTCATGTCAATGTATGACAAAACCCACTGAAATGTTGTGAAGTAATTAGCCTCCAACTAATAAAAATAAATAAAAAAAAAAAAAGAAAAGAAAAGAAAATGCTTTAACTTTAACTAATGTATATGGTAGGGCTTTTTGAAGATAAACCTAATAGATTAAGGAGTTCCTTTCAGTGCTCATTTGCAGTGAATTTATATCATAAACAGATATAGCAATTTAGCAAAAAAAAAAAAAATTGTGTCTTTTGAAATGCACATCTTTTAATTTGTCAATAAGCACAATTTTGAAAGTATGTTTCCTGTGTGTGTATTTTCATTCATTTCATTTTTTTCTATTCTTTACTAGCTTGGTAGGCGTAGCAGTTATTTACACTCTTTTAATCGGTTCTCCAGGCTTTTTATCATTATGGTTAGCTTCAGTTCAGTTCAGTCACTCAGTCATGTCCAACTCTTTGCGATCCCATGGACTGCAGCACACCAGGCTTCCCTGTCCATTGCCAGCTCCCAGAATTGGTGTTCAGGAGACAGACTCATGTCCATCACGTCAGTGATGCCATCCAACGTATTGGAGTTTCACCTTCAGCAACAGTCCTTCCGATGAATACTCAGTACTGATTTCCTTTAGAATGGACTGGTTGAATCTCCTTGCAGTCCAAGGGACTCTCAAGAGTCTTCTCCAATACCACAGTTCAAAAGCATCAATTCTTTGGTGCTCAGCTTTCTTTATAGCCCAGCTTTCACATCCATACATGACTACCGGAAGAACCATAGCTTTGACTATACGGACATTTGCTGGCAAAGTAATGTCTCTGCTTTTCAATATGCTGTCTAGGTTGGTCATAACTTTCCTTTCAAGGGACAAGCATCTTTTCATATCATGGCTGCAGTCACCATCTGCAGTGATTTTGGAGCCCCCAAAAAATAAAGTCTCTCACTGTTTCCACTGTTTCCCCATCTATTTGCCATGAAGTGATGGGACCGGATGCCATGATCTTAGTCTTCTGAATGTTGAGTTTTAAGCCAACTGTTTCAATGTCCTCTTTCACTTTCATCAAGAGGCTCTTTAGTTCATCTTCGCTTTCTGTCATAAGGGTGGTGTCATCTGCCTATCTGAGGTTATTGATATTTCTCCTGGCAATCTTAATTCCGGCTTGTGCTTCATCCAGCCCAGCATTTATCATGATGTACTCTGCATATAAGTTAAATAAGCAGAGTGACAACACAAGCCTTGACGTACTCCTTTCCCAATATGGTTAGCTTAAGGATGTCTAAAATTAATATTTCTATCCTCTTTCTCAAAAATACAAAGATTTCAGAGTATTTTAACCTAAAGCAACCGTCATTCCCTTCTATATGCTGTTTTTAGAACTAAGACACTGAATAAGTCATTTTATTGCAGTCTCATAGAGGAAGGTAATGTCATTTGTGTGTTTTGAAAAATAAAGTCTGGTGATATTTTCCCATACCTTTAACAATTTATTTCTACATACATTGCCCTTCTTCCCAAAAGAGAAGTTTCTTTACTAAGAATCTTTTAGTACTATGTACAATTTTTGTTAGCTTTTGAAATACCTTTATGTTTCATCAATCTCAAAAGGTAATTTCACTGTGTAGAGAGTTCTAGTTGAATTACTTTTCTTTCTCAATGGCATCTTGAAAATATCACTATTCATTATCTCTTGTTTCCACTGTTAATGTTGAACAAGCAACTGCCAACCTAATTTCTTTAACTTCCCTTTTCTCTAAAGTTTCTCTTTTTTAAAATATTTTTTAACTTTTTATAGGCCCAGATGATAATATGTTTGGTTTGGTTTTTAATTATTCATTTTACTTTGGATTCACTATGTTTCATGAATCATATGACTATTGGGCTTTCACTAATTGATTTTTAAAATGTTTATTGGAGTATAGTTGTTTTACAATGTTGTGTTAGCATCTGCTGTTCAGCAAAGTGAATCAGCCATGCATATACATATATCTCCTCTTTTTTGGATTTCCTTCCCATTTAGATCATCACAAAGCACTGAATAGAGTAGAGTATGCTATACAAAAGTAGAACTACCGTGCAACCCAGCCATCCCACTCCTGGGCATGTGTCTATAGAAAACCATAATTCTGAAAGATACATGCACCCTGATGTTTATTGCAGCAATATTTACAACAGGACATGGAAGCAATTTAATGTCCACGGGCAGGTGCACAGATAAAGAAGATGTGACAAAAGCATACAATGGAACATTACTCACCCATGGAAAGAAATGAAAGTGCAGCATTTGCAGAGACATGGATGGACATAGAGATACAGAGTGAAGAAAGTCAGAAAGGGCTTTCATTAATTTTTGAAGATAATCAGACTTTATGTCCTAAGCATCACTTTTCCACTATACTCTCTCTTTTCCCTCTCTTATAAAACATCTCACCATATCCAGCATGTTTGCTTGTTGCCTGATGGTTCTGATTCTCTGTGCTACCTTCTGGACCGCTTCTTTAGTTTGCTATATAGCAGTGTTTAAATCTATGGCTTCCAAACTGAAGTAACCCTTGGCACAGAATATTATAAATATCTTAGGGGAACATGATAAAACTCAACCCTGTATGGTAGTAAGACATTGAGCTGCTACCTTGAGGTAGCTCACAGTTTCAACCTTCTTTTTGATGTGTTATGCTGTGCTGTGTTTAATTTCTCAGTGATATCCAAATTGATGAGGTTGTGATTTTTGCAACTGGTACCACACGAATCAGTATAAAACAGGAAATGAGGTTGCTCATGCCCGACATGAATTTACAGTTTAAAAAGTTCTTCAGTGCCTACAGACATTTTGTTAGATAAAGATGGTTATTTAGGAATGTTGTTGTTGTTCAGTTGCTAAGTTGAGTCCACTCTTTGCAACCCCATGAACTGCAGCCTGCCAGCTTTCTCTGTCCTTTACTATCTCCTGGAGTTTGCTCGAACTCATGTCCATTGAGTCAGTGATGCCATCCAACCATCTCATTCTCTTTCCCCTTCTCCTCCTGCCTTCAACCTTTCCCAGAATCAGAGTCTTTTCCAATGAGTTGGCCCTTTGCATCAGGTGGCCAAAGTATTGGAGCTTCAGCTTCATCATCAGGCCTTCTAATGAATATTCAAACTGATTTCCTTTAGGAGGGACTGGTTTGATCACCTTGCTGTCCAAATAACTCTCAAGAGTCTCTTCCAGCATCACATTTCAGAAGCGTCAAGGCATCAATTCATCAGTTTAGGAAGGAAACAGAATCATTATGTTTTGTTCAATTTGCTCTTATTAATTTTCAAATGGCTACTATGTGCGTGTGTTAGTAACTCAGTCATTTCCGACTCTTTGTGACTACATGGACTGTAGCCTTCCAGGCTTCTCTGTCCATGGGAGTCTCCAGCCAAGAATACTAGAGTGTGTTGCCATTTCCTTATCCAGCAGATCTTCCCGATCCAGGGATTGAACCTGGGTCTCCTGCATTGCAGACAAATCCTTTACTGTCTGAGCCACCACTAAGTTCTTATGATAAGTGCTAAAAAATTAAGTGCTTCAACCTAATCTAACTACTTAATAGATGGAGTGATTGTGCATTTTGGGGGGCCTAAATGCATCTTGAAAGAATTACTGAGATACTAAGGGTACCATAAAATGTACAAGTTTGAAAACTCCTCATGTCCTCTGCTTACTTTAGCTTTCAATCATGATGAGTTCTTTTTCCAATCTATATAAGTGTAATTTGGTTCTCTTTTCAAAACTGCTTTGCTCATATTTACCCATTCTTCCATAAACTAAACATATTTTACATATTGATATGTACATACTTCTCAGTATCTTACAGTGTTTCACTCTTCTAATATGTATAACTGGATATTTTTAGATATCCAATTGCATGTGTATATTTGATAATGAGGATGATTTTACTATTTTTGAACTGGTTCTCAAGCAGGGTGTCCCATTTCCTTCAGTGTTGTTGACATTGCTTCACTACAAATCAAAGTCCTTGGTCTTTGTCTGTGACAATTGTCTGACATCTAGCATGGGAGGCATTTTGTTCTTCTCCTTAGCAGCATGCTTAAGACAAGCAACTTTCATAACCACCACACCATGTGGGAGAGTTTTTCTTTCTATAACTCTGACTTACTCTTCGAAGGATGGTGTCAACCTTTGGAATTCTGGCTTTATTCTGGCTTGAGAGTCTTTGGGTTTATCATCCTTCCCATGTTGACATTGAAATGAAAACTTCATGTAATCAAGGATCAGGTTAAATCTTCAGAGCACCCACAAGCTCCACTCTTCACTTACCCCATTGAATTTCTCCTTTTACTGTCTTGGCCAGTGCGGATGAGACTTTTCCTTATTTTCTTGATAGCTTCAAAATACGTTTTCAATTTTTTGAGCTGGCTTTGCAATTGAGAGGGTGTTCATTGTATTAATGCATTTAAGTCACCATACTGCGAGGAGATGTTGTCTCTTCCTTGAAGAGGGACTCATTGTGATTGTGTACAACTGATGTTTGGATCTCTTTGGTTATTTTCACTTTGTACGTGGGCATGGATAGAATTCCATTAGCAGTTCCTACATTTCCATGTTCATAATTCCAGAGTCTAGTAGGCACTCATGGAGAAGGAAATGGCTACCCACTTCAGTATTCTTGCCTGGGAAATCCCATGGACAGAGGAGCCTGATGGGCTATAGTCCACAGAGTTGCAAAGAATCAGACAGACATGTTTAGCAACTAAACAACAGCAACAAGGAGGCACTCATCTGGCTAGGCAGGGCTAGATTATGTCCTCTGGCCACCTCAGGAAGTAATTCCATGTAATAGAGGTGACATCATGTATTGCATCTCTAAGCTAACCATGAAAACTTCTGTAGACTGAATGTCTTGTCTAAATCAACTGCTGATAATTTCCCAGTTAAATCCTATCCACCTGTCCTCAGTTCATGGAATTCTCCAACATTGCAAAAATATAATCTTGTACTTCTAACACTATTGCAATGTCACTCCCTTCTTTTCTTGGCGGGGGGTGGGAGGGGCGGTGGGTGCTGCGATTTTATAGAGTTTTCAAAAAGATTTCTGGAGAGAATCCATAAATGAAGATTAGCCTGACCCAACACAATGCCAGGAGTCTTTGAATGCCAGGGGCTAATGGTGAAGTGATACCAGGCTTTAGTGTATTTCTTTTTTGGCCCAAACTTTGGGTCTTGTGAATGGTTGAGTCTGACAGGCAACCTTCTGTCTCATTTCAACAAAGTGTAAGATTTTGTGTTTGATCTCAATTCCCTCCCCACACACCAAGCTAGAACATGGAAGAGACCAGGTTTATACATTTTATTCCCTCTCATTCCAGTGTAACTGGATGCCCAGCTAATGGGATGCTAATCCCTGCTGAAGTTGGGGGTCACACAGTGTTTCAAGTCTTATGGATCTAGGACATATTAATTGACAAATAGTTTAAGTTTCCCCCAAATAGCTGAGCTTAACAATGTAACACAATTGGAGTACATTAAACAAATTTATTGCTGCAAACAAATGCATAGTAAACAACTGTGAGAATTACTATCTAGTACAGATTTCTTCCAAAGCATTACTGAAGGATATAACACTACTCCTATCCCATAAGGTAATGTTAATCATAAATGCTGCATTATCTGCATTATCAAGATGCAGATGAAGCTAGAAAAACATTATTTAAAACTAGGTTGGAACAAAAACAAAGTCTTGCAAAAATAACACTTTAAGCTTTTATTTGTCTACTGGAAAATAATCAGATGGCAAAATGAAAAACAAAACACTCTGTAAGAAAAGAACAAAGTATACAAGAATATTTTAGGCACCTTGAGATTGGGAGAAGGGCAAGAGTCTATTACAACAGGAGAACTAACATGTACAGAGGATAGGATATAGCCTACAGCATCACCATGTTTGTGGTATAACATAAAACCACTGATTGCTATAATTTAGCACCTATTTCCAGAAGGGGACACTGAGGCTCATACATATTAAGCGTTTAGCCCAATTTTTCTATCACATGTTCATCACATGTCAAATAATGGTTGTCCTGAATATTTGTTCCAGAGGCTAAGACAACCCAGGTTATAGTGCCTGTCTGACCAGTTCTATGCCTCATGGTGAAGGATCAAGAGATTAGCTGTTGGCTAATAATGAGCTTTTTTCTTTAATGAATTCAGTCTGGTACAATGAAATGCTCTCTTGGGAAGGAAGCCAATTTTGTAGCAGCTAAAGTTGGGTGTGAAATAATGAAATAATGTGGCAGATTTAAAGACAAAAGGTCATCACAGACAAGTCTCTAAATGATATATTTCCTGGAGAAAGGCAAGAAAGAAGGACATCCATAGGAATTGTTTACACTGAATACCATCCCAGTTCTGAACTACGTTCTAAAAACCTCACAGTCTACTATAGGTAATGTGTAATACTTCTTAGGCTTGAATAGTTTCCCATTTTGTAAAAGTGAGATAATACTTCTAAGCTGTTGGAAAGAAAGCTGAGACAGTCGTGCCCCAGGAAGTAAGAGTATCAGTTTTCAAACAGTTCCACAGCACACCGTTTTCTAGCTCTCTTCATACTTTAGCTGCACCAGACACATGGTAAATGGCTTCAGTTCTTTCTGTGTGGTTTAAGGCAGAACAGCCAGTACAAATTCTATGAAGCTAAATAACTAATTTTATCTCCTCTCCTTACACCTACTTTGTCTTGCACTCAGTTATAAGGAGTTTTTCTCTCTCTCTGGTGGAATTTATCTCTTCCTACCCAAGTGCTTTGACAATCACTCAAGCTAAAAATTTAGATCAACAAGCACACATCTGGGCTGGAAGACTTCTTATCATGCACTCAACTCTATTTATTTTATTCTCTATGATGACATGCTAGGGGGAAAAGTGCACTAAAAATAAGAGTTAAGAAGAAGAAGAAAACATCGCATTTTTTTATGTTGCTGGGGGTGAGGAGAGGGATGAGAAAGAAGTTGGTCCCTATGCTACCAGCTTCACCTTCTCTCTGTCATTAGAGACCAATCGCAGCATACTTTGCTGAATTCTTCAAAGCCCCCTCATGTTCTGTCTGCTCAATAAAGCTTTACCTGCTTGTTTTCACTCTCACTATTTTCTCATTCTTTGAAATTTCTTATTAACAAAAACCAAAAGACAAAAACACTATGCCACTCATTTCAGCACGTGTTGTTCAGTTGTTAAGTCGTGTTTACTCTTTGTGAGCCCACGGACTGTAGCACGCCAGGCTGCCCTGTCCTTCTCTATCTCCTGGAGTTCACTTAAATCCATATCCATTGAGTCGGCGATGCTGTCTGACCATCTCATCTTCTGCTTCCCCTTTCTCCTCCTGCCTTCAGTCTCTTCCAGCATCAGGGTCTTTTCCAATGAATTGGCTCTTCTCATCGGGTGACCAAAGTGTTGGAGCTTCAGCTTCAGCATCAGTCCTTCCAATGAATATTCAGGGTTGATTTCCTCTAGGATGGACTGGTTTCATCTCCTTGCAATCCAAGAGACTCTCAAGAGTCTTCTCTAGCACCACAATTTGAAGGTATCAGTTCTTCAACGCTCAGCCTACTTTATGGACCAACTCTCACACCTGAGCATAACTACTAGAAAAACCATAGCTTTGACTATATGGACATTTGTTGGCAAAGTTATTTCTCTGCTTTTCAATACATTGTCTAGGTTTTTAATAGTTTTCCTTCCAAGGAGCAAGTGTCTTTTAATTTCATGGCTGGAGTCACCATCTGCAGTGATTTTGGAGCCCAAGAAAAGAATATCTGTCACTGCTTCCACTTTTCCACCTTCTATTTGCCTTGATCATAGGATACTGACATAAAGTACATAGCATTAGACCTGGTTCTTCCTTTGCTGATAGCACCAGTATGTAAAGTACCTGACCAGTACTGTATTTCTAACACTGAGAGCTCTCCATCCAAGAATGGGCTACTTCACGATGCCCAAAATAGAAACACGAAATATTGCATTGGAGGCTGGGCAATGCAGGAGAAAAACCTCTGCCACCTCCATGAAGATATATGATTCTTCCCATGTGAATTTTGAGCTCCCTCCCACCCTAAAAGTCAAACATACCATATGTTTATTTTCCCTGTCCCCCTTGAAGCTGGAACCTGGACACATTGTGAGGCTCTACCAGTCAATCCCACTCTTCCTGTAGGTCTTTGAGTACCACTAAGTGCATCAGAAGATACTTCCATGTCAAGGGCATAGTGTTAGCTATTTCTTCCACTGTCGTACGGTTTGAGCATTCCCCTCAACTACAGACTTCAAGGTGGTCATGAAGTGTTCCATGAGCTAGCCAATGTTCTCCTTTAAACTGTCTTTCCTACCTAACTCATCTAGTTGGTATCATAGCCTGCAACTAAGAATATATTGACAGGAAAACTGGGTAACAAAAGTAGGCATGTAGCAGAAGCAGGTAATCAAGGGACTCTCCGAGAAATTTGGAAAATAAGAGATTAGCTGGGTCTATTGGCAGAGAGGATTCACTTAGTGTTAAGGGCTGGGCTCTGGCAGAGCAGGGAGAAAATTTAATTTAAGGCTTATCTCTGGTCAGTAGGGATGAAGTCATAACTCTGGAAGATCAATTGGCCACTTCCATAAAATAGTATAAAGTGATTCAAGGACTGAGGTATTGTTTCTAATGGTATTGGACTTGAGAAAAGAGATCAATGAGGTCACATTTCTTAATTTTCACCAAAGGCTGCGAACCGAAGGGACTTTATTTCAATGAAAGAATCACTATCATTTTCTATGATTTCTTTTAATCTCCTATCTCTTGTAGCTCAAGGTCTAGAAATTAAGCATCTTGATCCAGTGGTTGTTATATGACAATCTAATTATATGCCTGCTGCATTTGCAGTTTCATCAAGTCTTTTAGAGCTTTGGTTATGGAAGATGAGAACTAGATCAGAAAAAAACAGGAGATTTTAGGTAATTTGTCAGATCCCAAATCCTTGTGATCAAGCATGTAGTTGCTTCAGTCGTGTCCTATTCTTTGCGACCCTAAGACTATAGCCCTCCAGGTTCCTCAGTCCATGAGATTCTCCAGGCAAAAAATACTGGAGTGGCTTGCCTTGCCTTTCTCCAGGGGATCTTCCTGACCCAGGGATCAAACCTGAGTCTTCTGTGACTCCTGCATTGCAGGTGGATGCTTTCTCTGAACCACAGGGGAAGTGCTCCCAAATTCTTACTCCCTGTTAAGCCTCCCTGGCTGACACAGATAAACTTCCCCCTCTCTCTGATAAGCCTCCTTAGACATGTTGAAGACCCTGCACTGAGGAAGTTTTCTTGAAAGGAGAAGTACATTCTCTCACTTCACCCAGTATCTTTGACAGTCTCTAGATTTCAGAGCCACATTCTCATGTATCTCAGGGACCACTTATGAAATATAGGAAGAGTTGGGGCTTCCCTGGTGGCTCAGATGGTAAAGAATCTGCCTGCAATGCGGGAGACCTGGGATCAATCCCTGGATTGGAAAGATCCCCTGGAGAAGGGCATGGCAACCCAATCCAGTATTCTTGCCTAGAGAATCCCCGTGATGGGCTCCTCTGTGGAGTGGGAAAGAGTTGGACATGACTCAGCAACTAAGCACAGCACACAGGGAGGGATGACTAACAAATGAGCTGCAATATTATGCAAATTTCTACCAATAAAAGCTGGAAAATCAGTGTAAGATTTTATTTCAATGATGTGCAATCAAAGAAAAATAAAACTGTTCTCTGGTCTTCCTGATTTATCAACTTGGATGAATGTTCAGGAGATGCTGACTCATGGTGCTCATGCAGCTGCTGCGAGCACTAACAATTTAGCAGACAGAAATCTGAACTTGAAGGTCAAAGCAGATTTATCCTATGTGATCCTCTTGGACCCTCCCAAATGATGTCCTTTCAGAGAACCCAGAAGGTTCTTCTTTCACTGAAGCTTTGAAACATTAATTAGTGAGAAAGAGGTCAGTGGGTGATCATGGAGTCCAGGCGGCTGGCGGAAGGTGCTTCCAAAGCCAGGATCCTGGATGGCAGAGGTCAAATTTAGGTGAGTTACCCCAATCTAGCACAGTTTTTCAAGGGGTTACATGATAGACTGGTCAAATATCCCTCCTCCTCTTGGGTAAAGCAGTTCATCAATGCAGAATGTTTTAGGCCAGCCTCCTTGTGAGTAGAGCCTGAGATGGTAGAACAGGGAAGTGATAATTTGAGAGGTTTCTTTTGTAAGAAAGGGGGGAAGGGAAGCTGTTTGGGGAGGGGGAAGAGCTGAGCAAGGGCACTAATTTGGTTTGTTCTGATCATCACTTCCATTGTGTGTGTGGTGGGGGTAGTTGTTACCACATCAACAATTAATTCTCAAACACAAGCTGGGTGTGGGAGAATGAAACTCAATTCAGATATTATCTGCCTGGAGATAGCATCTGATTCCTTGAGTTAAGGGCTCAGTCCTATGTCTCTCCTCCCACACCCCACCCCATCTCACATGTCAGTCACAAGCCCAGGTTATTATTGTCTGTGTTTTTCTTCTGACCCACCACCTACACACTGGAGGTTACAGTGACCCCCCCTCCTACTCACGATGTCAATCACAAATTTGTACTTCTGATTGACTGGCTATAAACCAGAGATTCTCATGATACCTCCCCTCCTTGGATTCTATTAATTTGTTAGGGTCTCTAGTAGAACTCAGAGAAATATTTTACTTGCTAGATTAACAACTTATTACTCAAAGCTATAACTCAAGACAGCCAGATGGAAGAGATGCATGGAGCAAGGGATCGAGAGATTTCAGAGGTTCCCGCGCCCTCCAGGAGTACCCTGCACTCTCCCCTTGCTCTCAGTCCTGATGCTCTCTAGGCTCTGTAGTTTGGGGATTTTATGGAGGCTTCATTTCATGGGCATGATTGATTAAATCACTGGCCATTGGTTAATAAATATCATCTCCAGTCCTTTCCCTTTCCCAGAACAATCAACCCTCTAATCACCTGCCTCAAGTACCTAATAACCTTAGGTACTTGTCACTCCACACCTTTATCACTCTTGGGCATTCATGCTCAGCCGCTTCAGCATACCCAACTCTTTGTGACTCCATGGACCATACCCAGCCAGGATCCTCTGTCCATGGGTTTCCCAGACAAGAATATGGGAGTGAGTTGCCATTTCCTCCTCCAGGGGATCTTCCTGACTTAGGGATCGAAACTGCATCTCCTGTGGCTCCTACATTGCAAGTGTATTCTTTATCAGTGAGCCACCAGGGAAACCTGGTTTTATTACTCTTACCACTTACAAAACTCTAAGGCTTTTAGAAACTCTCTGCCAGAAATTCGGACAAAGGCCAAAGATGCACATTTGAGCCTCAAACAACAGGGGATTGAGATGTTTGGGTCCACTCATATACTAATTTTTGAGCTAAATATGCAGTTGGTTTCCCATGCATGTATTCAACCAATGGTGGACCCAAATTTCCATCTGAGATTGATTGAACCTGAGTATATAAAAACTGTGAATACAGAGGCATGACTATACTGCACTGTATTATATAAAAGATTTGAGCATGGCAGATTTTCTTATATGTGGGGGCTCCTAGAATCAGTGTCCCTTGGATACTGAGGGAAGACTGCATTTTTTATAAATCACAATATTACACATGTGGGCTCAGGTGGAGTTCATCTTGATCACACAAGAATCTCTAGAAGGTGAATTGCCACAGAGTCGATTCTACTCCCAAGGGCAAGGACCTCTTGTATCTGCAAATCCATCCATCACTGGCTACAGGCTATCCCAGAGGAAATGTTACCCTCCCACCCCTCATCCCACCACCTGGAAACATAGCTTCTATAAACCAAAAGCAGTTCTCAGCCAACATGGCCAGCTCTGAGCTCCCAGCAGCCAACAATGTCAGAGCCTGGGGGATTGGAGCACCAATTCTATAAAGCAGATCTGGGCAGGGAACCAAGAGCATCTCTGCAGAGCATAACACAACGTTGTTTTCCATCAGTTGCATCACATTTTTTATTTATATTGGCTTTCTCATCTACTAAAATCAATAAGTATTTTTCATACCTATTGCTGTTCAAAGCTATATACCCCTTTCTGCTTTTGTACAGATTAGTTTTCTAACCTCATTGGAAAAATTGCTTTCCCCACTAGGATGTGTGATCTCATTACATTTCCCCCTTCTACTCAGCATGTCAATATCATTTTGGATGCTACTGTCCAATATTCCCTAAACCACCTGATTGTATGTGAATGCATGCTTGAGTTCTGGTTAAAAGTAGACTGATTCTGTCAGCAACATATGGTGTCTGAGCATTCAGCCCATCTACCAATGTCCCAATATCCAGAATGTCAAGATGAAACCCGGTTAATGTCGATCACTTTGAAATCAACGTTTTGATTTCTCAGAAATTTCATACCTCTGAGGATAAAAGGTTTCATTGGTTCAAAGAAAATGGTTCTGAATTCCTCAGATCAAAGGTTGTGAAAGAAATGAGTGTGCTGTCCTCCCCACCCCCAATTTAGAATTTTATTTCAGAGCATCCAGTGTATAAAGCTGGCCCCTAAAACCTGTATTAAATACCTAAAGCCTTTTGTTTATGCTATTTTGGCCAGCTTTTTGTTGATCAGGTGTCTGATCCACAGCAAACTGAATCATTCCCTCAATGTCCTCAGTGCTTGAGAGGTTAATGCAGATAGTGTCTGGTTGCCCGAGGTCCATTCTGTACTTTCTGGCCACATGGGTGGTTAATGCAATCAAGGATGAGATTAATTAAATTAAAAGTCTGCTTTTATTGCTCAGAAAATGCAGCAAATCCAATACACTTTGACAGCCTGGAGCTGGAGGCCTGGGTCTAATGTGATCATGGCTGGATCGGTGCTTCCAGACAGCGTGTCATTTCAGGAGGCAGAAGGCCTCTGCTCAGGTCACAGGCTGCCTCTGTCTTGCACTTACAAACCTTTAGTTAGCAATCCACATTATTCGCATTCACCTTCTCAGGCGGTGACTAGACTACCCAGGCTTGAACCTGATGCCTTCCATTTGGCTTCTAAATATGCTGCTCAGTTAAGCAGGCCCCGTCTGATCACCCCAGCTCCTGTTGCTCTGCTGTGCTCGGGACATCCTAGGGGCCTGCTCCGTGCCTCTCCCCAGATCTCCCCAGCTATGTCCACTTTAGGAATTGCCTTCTGAGAAGGCATGTGTGTAAAAGTCGGTCCCCCTGGAGTGTTGAAGGAGACCAATTTATTTAGCCTGGCTCTACTAGGAGGCAGACACAATATATACCCTTTGTCGTTACCTTTGAATTAGCCCCTTTGGTGGTCGAGTTGAGATGGGGGGAGGATAGATAAAACAAAGACTTAGAGAGAGCTTTGATTCCTGCCTTCATAATTTACTTATTATAAATTATTGGCCAGTTATTTAACCTCTTGGTGTCTTTCAAATGGACCTTAAGATACCCCTTTAAGACTATCTGAAGGTTAAAAAGAATGTAACCTGCATTGAAAGTCTGCTAGGTGTGCTTGTTTTGTTATTATCATCATTAATCCAAGTTATAGAGGCTCAAAGGGATCAGGTGACAATCCGATGCAGGCTCCATCCTAACCCTTTTCTCTATCAAAACCAGCCTACTGTAAAAGTAAATGATACTAGCTACTTCCACCTTAGTGCAAATTTCATCCTAAGTGCTGCTCCTCTCAGATGAAAATATACTTTAAGCTGGAGACATCCAGTTTTATCTGATGGAATTACCCAGGATGCTATATGGCTAGGTCCCACCTCATGGGTCCCTGGTGGATTATAATTAGTCTGGAAATGCTTGGGCAGAAGAATAGCCAAAATTCTCAGTGATTCTGCCATGCAGCCAAAATTAGGAACCACTGCACCAGCCATCCCCCACCATGGAAGGAAATATTTGGTCAATGTTAAAATTTGGTCTGGAATACCAGATCACCTGACCTGCCTCTTGAGAAATCTGTATGCAGGTCAGGAAGCAACAGTTAGAACTGGACATGGAACAATAGACTAATTTCAAATAGGAAAGGGAGTACATCAAGGCTGTATACAGTCACCCTGCTTATTTAACTTATATGCAGAGTACATCATGAGAAACATTGGGCTGGATGAAGCACAAGCTGGAATCAAGATTGCCGGAAGAAATATCAATAACTTCAGATATGCAGATGACACCAACCTTATGGTGGAAAGCAAAGAGGAACTAAAGAAAAACTAAAGCCTCTTGATGAAAGTGAAAGAGGAGAGTGAAAAAGTTGGCTTAAAACTTAACATTCAGAAAACTAAGATCACTATATCTGGTCCCATCACTTCATGGCAAATAGATGGGGACTACAACCATGAAATTAAAAGACGCTTAATCCTTGGAAGAAAAGTTAAGAACAACCTAGATAGCATAATAAAAAGCAGAGACATTACTTTGCCAACAAAGGTCCATCTAATCAAAGCTATGGTTTTTCCAGTAGTCATGTATGGATGTGAGAGCTGGACTGTAAAGAAATCTGAGTGCCAAAGATTTGATGTTTCTGAAATGTGGTGTTGAAAAAGACTCTTGAGAGTCCCTTGGACAGCAAGGAGACCCAACCAGTGCATCCTAAAGGAAATCAGTCCTGAATGTTCATTGGAAGGACTGATGCTGAGGCTGAAACTCCAATACTTTGGCCACCTGATGCAAAGAACTGACTCATTTGAAAAGACCCTGATGCTGGGAAAGGTTGAAGGCAGGAGGAGAAGGGGATGACAGAGGATGAGATGGTTGGATGGCATCACCAATTCAATGGACATGTGTTTGAGTAAGCTCTGGGAGTTGGTGATGGACAGGGAGGTCTGTCATGCTGCAGCCCATGGGGTTGCAAGGAGACAGACAAAACTGAGTGACTGAGCTGAACTGAACTGAAAGAATTTAATGGGCCTTCCCTGGTGACTCAGTCAGTAAAGAATCAGCCTGCAATGCAGGAGACCCACATTTGATCCCTGAATCCAGAAGATCCCCTGAAGAAGGAAATGGCAACCCACTCCAGTATTCTTGCCTGGGAAATCCCATATACAGAGCAGCCTGGAGGGCTACAGTCCATGGGGTCTCCAGAGTTGGACATGACTTAGTGACTTAACCACCAAAGAATTTAACGAAGGGCTGGAGGATCTGTGAGCTCTTCACATAACAGACAGTGAAGAGTTTTGCCTCCTTTAAGAGTAGCTGCCATTTCAGGAACACTGAGAGGAGTTCCATGAGAAACCTGCAGGACCTCTGAGGAAGGAAGCAAACCCTGCAGGACAAGAATTCTAGGACATTCCAGGCTGTGCCTATTGTGTGTGACCCCACCCCCAGCCTCCACTTGCCAGGGTGCCCAGGAAGAATGCCTGAGTTGGCCACAGGAGGGTTCTCCCTATGGTTCCAGGTTGTAATTGATTTTTTCTATGCCTGTCTCCCCAGCTAAACTCTGAGCTTTCTGGCAACTAGAACTATATTTCAGTTCAGTTCAGTTCAGTCGCTCAGTCGTCTGACTCTTCGCCCCATGAATCACAGCACGCCAGGTCTTCCTGTCCATCACCAACTGCCGGGGTTCACGCAAACCCAAGTCCACTGAGTCAGTGATGCCATCCAACCATCTCATCCTCTGTCATCCCCTTGTCCTCCTGCCCTCAATCTTTCCCAACATCAGGGTCTTTTCAAATGAGTCAGTTCTTTGCATCAGGTGGCCAAAGTATTGGAGTTTCAGCTTCAGCATCAGTCCTTCCAATGAATATTCAGGACTGATTTCCTTTAGAATGGACTGGTTGGATCTCCTTGCAGTCCAAGGGACTCTCAAGAGTCTTCTCCAACACCACATTTCAGAAACATCAATTCTTTAGCACTCAGCTTTCTTTACAGTCCAGCTCTCACATCCATACATGACCACTGGAAAAACCATAGCTTTAATTAGATGGACCTTTGTTGGCAAAGTAATGTCTCTGCTTTTTAATATGCTGTCTAGGTTGGTCATAACTTTCCCTCCAAGGAGTAAGCGTCTTTTAATTTCATGGCTGTGATCACCATCTGCAGTGATTTTGGAGCCCCCAAAAATAAAGTCTGTCACTGTTTCCGCTATTCCCCATCTATTTGCCATGAAGTGTTGGGTCCAGATGCCATGATCTTAGTTTTCTGAATGTTGAGTTTTAAGCCAACTTTTTCTCTCTGCTCTTTCACTTTCATCAAGAGACTCTAGTTCTTCACTTTCTGCCATAAGAGTGGTGTCATCTGCATATCTGAGGTTATTGATATTTCTCCCAGCAATCTTGATTCCAGCTTGTGCTTCCTACAGCCCAGCATTTCTCATGATATACTCTGCATATAAGTTAAAGTATATTTAGCTTTTCTCAAGTACTCAGTTAAATTTTGAAATGGATTTTGGAAATTCCACTGAAATTTAATTCAAAAGTATTTGATTCTAACCACTTTTGAGTTTGATTGAGGGTAGAACAAAGTAGCATGAACTTTAAAATTTTTAAACAGGCACAATAAGGAAAATTTCAAAACATATCACCAATTTCCATAGGGCAATGAAGATCTTTTGCTTTAGAAATACAAAAAAAAAAAACAAAATAAACTGAATCAATTTGCTATATACCTGAAACTAATACAATATTGTAAATCAACAATATTGTAAAACAATTATACTTTAATAAAATATATGTATATTTATATATACATATATAATTTATATATATATATAAATAAGTTATAAGGTCTTGGTAAACCAAACAATGGAGTAATTATTATATAAACAATTTTATCATGAATTATTCTGTCACCATAAATCTTTTCTAGAACAAGGCAAGAAATAGATCATTTAAGTTGACAGATAGGTAAGTGAATTAATAACACTGATTTCTCCTTTTCCCATATACTACTACTAAAAGAATAATTTAAAATTGGTTCCCTCTTCTAGTGCTTGCAGAATTCCAACGTGTCTTATCTAATCTTTGGCAGAATTATTACACTAAGAAGTTAGAGCTTAACATATGGATGGATATATTGGATGACTGCTCTTTAGAAAGATATTAAAAGGCATTTTTAACTAGTATCTGTCAAAAGGTTCTTTTATAAAAAATTCATTTTGACCACACATTACAGCATGAGGAGTCTGAGTTTCAGGGATCGAATCAGTGTCCCCTACATTGGAAGCATGGACTGTAAACCTCTGGGCCACTAGGGTTCTTCAAAAGGATCTTTATTTCAGTTAAAATGAATCTTTCCTACTGTATAAGAATCATGACATTTTAGAGCAAAAAGGTACCTTAAGAGTCTCATCAATCAACTTGCCTTTCTAGATCAGCAGGTTAAAAATCAGAAATGCTGAGAGATTTTCCAGTGCTGCCCATGAATATATGAGCAGAATAGGGCTCTGATCCAAGCTTTCTAGAAAGAAACCCTACTCCTTGCTCATTCCAGACCACCACATATTGCAGATTCTGTTTGGCTTTTTCTTTTTCTTCTTTTTTTTGAGTGTGTGCTCAGTTGTGTCCAACTTTTAGTGACTGCAGGACTGTAGCCTACCAGGCTCTTCTCCCCATGGAATTTTCCAGGCAAGAGTATTGGAATGCATTGCCATTTTCTAATCCAGGGGATTTTCCCAAACGTGAGTCTCCAATGTCTCCTGCATTGGCAGGAAGATTTTTTTTTTTTTTTTAACCACTGCACCTTCTGGGAAGCCTATTCTCAAATCCTTTGTCTTCAAAAATGGGAGGGAGGAGGTGCAACCAAGAGTCCATTTTACATGTAATATGATGCTAGGCTATTGACTCACCCTCTCCCAAATGAACACCTTTGAGAAATTCTCTAATTTTAAAAGAACTGCATTGTCTCCACCCTGCCCCAGCCTATCCCTCCATCCATCTTTTTTTTCCTTTTCTTCCTTGTTATTGCACCTGCCTCTACAGTGTGGTACAAGAATGCACACGGATGGATGGGAAGGAACGCAGCTGTGGTATAACAAAAGTTTAACAACGCCGAGAGCTTCTGAGTGAGCTCACTGCTGACCTAATTGGTGAGTTTGTGTCACTTCTACCTCCTTTCACCCCATCCTCATCACTCTCCTCAAGTTCCTCCTGAGTACATGACCATATGTAACTCTGAGGCAATTAATCCGAGTACGAAACTGATGGGGGTAGACTGGCTTAGGGATCTGCAGAAACTGCCAGTCTCCCTTGAATACGGGGTTGGACAGCAATGCTGCTTCAGTGCCATTCATCAGCAGTCACCGAGAACGAGGAAATATTGTCCCTCATGACTTCATCAGTCAGGGAGATGTTGTCTAGAGGACTGAGGACAGCCAGAGAGTGAGCAGTTATTTCTTGCAACTTGTCATCAGCCATGCGTCTCAATAGAGAAGATAAGGCCACAGAAGCTTAACCAAAGACAAGGCAGGTGTTTTGTTTAGCCCCGTGGAGGGACACTGATTCGGAAGAGAGAGAAATGAAGGCTTTCTTCAAGACAGTCTGTTATTACATTTAATATGAAATTTTTATCCTTGCTTTCACAGAGGATCCAGAGGAACTGGCATGGAGATCAGAAAAAGAAAGATTGTGCTTCTTTGCTGGAAGTGGGAGGAGAAAGAAGGGGAATTGTGTCCTTTCTAACCATCATTTCCAGCTTTTGCCTGGCACCTTGCTCTACCCATTTCCACAGAGCTGCCCCTTCTCCTGGTCAGGAAGTTCTTCTTCCCATGATTCTGTGCATGGGAACCCTGACCATGGCCACTCCCTATCACATCACCCTATTTCCCTTTCTTATAGTACTGATTGCCATCCAGAATCATCTTGTTTTTCTGAATTGCTTCACCTATACCTGCTTCTAGTTTCAACAGCATGGTGAACAAAGACCCCATCTTGTTCACATTATCCTCTTGCCCACCATGGTGCCTAGAAAACAATAGGATCACAGTGAATATTTGGATAGTGAAGTAATTAATTGTGTGATTATTTCATAAATGAATATTTAGTTAGTGAAGTAATTATCTGTGACACATATGGTAACTCGACTTTCATTAAATAGCTATTTTCAGGTTGGGTAATTGGAGCAAGGGGAGGAGATTTGAAGAACCAGAAAACTGCACAGCTCAGGAAACAAGAAGTCCAAGATGCAGGAGAACCACGTGGATTCAGACATCACGGTGAAGACTGGCGAGCAAGCAGTGAGGAGCAACTGAGACAAGAAAAATCTGAAAACTAGGCATATTCATGCCTGTTCCCAGAGGTTTCCTCTCTTTATTTTCCCTTTGAAGGCCAGAATGTATCTCTTGGATTCATTAGTTTAAAGCCTTTCTTTGTTGTTCAGGGAAATTTTTGGCTAGGAAGGGAAGGGAGCTAGAGAGGGAAGAAGAAACTCTTATCAAATTCCTTGTTAGTCTAAGGGCATTGAATAGGTTTTTAACAGCCTCACATGTCCTGGGTTCATTGCCTTTTGTGAATGGACATGAAGAGGGTTTAAATAAAATTTAATTTAAAAGGGTATAAAGCAGCATGATTTCAACAAACTTGCACTTTAGAATAGGATATTCAAAGCATCCAGGCAAATGCTCAACAATGCTACAAGTGCCTTCAAATTAAGAATGGCATTTCCTTGCAACTTAAGTGAACCTTCATCACTACCATTTAATAACCATTTATTGAACATTTAGAATGTGCTTCTTAAACTAGGGAACGCAAATCCTTGAAAGGCATGTGATTTTGCCAAAAGAACTCCAAAGAATAAGCATGTGTCATCTTCCCAGTATATGTGAAATGGAGCTGAAGTTTTGTATTATTAAATTCATGAAGAGTTTAATTTTAGAGATAAACCATGATTCTTTCAAGTGCTGGTGGTGGGGCTGTTTTGAATTGAGCCTCTTGTCTCTATAACTCTTGCCATTTTGAAACAATTCTCATCATACTTTATCTTCATCCAGTTGGCACCTCTTTTCTTTTATGGATTTCAAGAATCTACATCTACACCAATGATGAATGAGATATTTATGTGCCACAAACATTCTGTGTGTTCTCTCAGGTTTTCCGGGCCTTGCCATCAGGATGGGGCCATCAGATAAGTTTTGGTCAATGAATCCTAAGTGGGAGTGATGTCTATCACCTCCCAGATGAGCCAGATAATTGTTGATGTGTCTCCTCCTTCTCTTCTCAGTAATCTTGGGAGCCACATGTTGGGATGTTACAAACATCATGTGAGAGCACCTGGATCCCTAAGTTATGAGATGGAGATTAGCCCCCATCATTTAGCCTCAGATTTTTCATGAGCCAGAATTTTTTTTTTATTGTGCTAAACCACTGAGATGTCAGGATTTGCTTGTTACTACTTCACTCTAATATCCCACTCAAAACCATTTCAAATTTAGGTGTTCCAGGTGAGGGTAGTAAGTTTCTGTCTTATGACTGATCATGAAGATTTGGGATGTCAGCTTATCTGCATCATCAAATCTGTAAGACTCTAGTTTAGCACAGAGGAGACTAGTTACACTTGTTCAAATGTCCTGGCAGGAGTTTCAGTAGATCCTCAAATTAAACTTTAGCTATTTCTCGCTTAGCTTCTCAAACTAAGCTGACCTTAAGTGTTAGTTTGAAATTCTACAGGTATTGAAATCTTGGAGATTTGTAAAATAGAACACAGAATAATGTATGAAAAGGACAAAAGGAGTTAACTGTGAGTGTCAGAACTGCAATCACTCTTTGAAAGACCTCATCTCAATAGAGTTGAAAGAACAAGCAGACTTTCTCCATAACAAGGTGCCCTAAATCATGCTCACATTGGCAAGAGTTCCAATCCATCCTATTGAACTGCTGCTATCCTCAACAAGAATATTATATTGCCTTTCATGTTAAATTGTATTGCAAGAGGCTGGCGAGAAACTCAGTGTACAAATCAAAGCTCAGATGAACACACTTGATAGAATAGAACTGAAATGGGACAAAGGTTGGGAGCTGGAAGAGTGCAACAGTGCTTTGGAAATTCAAGACCCTCAAATATTTCACCATTTGTCAGAGGTGGTAATGCTGAATTACACACTTTAGGAAATTAAACCTTCTATTGAGAAGTAAATTACTTGCTCATCTTTGGATATTGTGTTAACTCTCTCTAGACATAAGAGTCTCCTAAGAAGTAAGGGCTATGTCTTAAACATCTATTTTCGCGGGACTTAATCCAATACGAAAAGTATACTGATGATAACAGCTAGTATTTATAACACTAAATACAAGTCAGTTTTTGTTTGTTTGTCTGCAGCATGTGTGTATTAATTCACTTAATTCTCAGAATAAGCCAATGGAATAGGGATTATTATTAGCTCCAGCTTACACGTAAAAAAAGCTAGAAATCTCAAGTATGGGAAGTTTAAGAAAATTGCCCAAGGGCATCTGTATAAAGAATATTGGACTTGGGTTTGAACCAGGTAGCCTGACTGTAGTGTGACATTGAATCATCATGACCCAATGCCGCCTTTTAAAGTATTCGTGAATGGAAGAAGGAAAGAAAGAAGGAAGCCTGGATGCTAAAGGAGATGATAAAAGGGATGGAAGAAAGATGGAAGGGAGAAGGAAAGGATGAAGGAATTCTGGAAAGAGGCCTGGAAGGGAGACTGGACAGAGAGCGGGAGGGAAGACTGAGAGGAAGGATGAAATGAATAGAAAGAAGGAAGAGGGGAAGAGGGAAGAGAAGACGGGCTGGCTGGTTGGCTGGCTGGGTGGAAAAAAAAGTGATTTAACTGAGTGGTTCAACATACAAAATATAAGCCTTTTTCTTGCCTTAACAGTTTCCAATGTTGCTGTTGAGAGAATTCCTGACACCCATGAAATAAAGATTCATGGCAAAGGTGACCTGAGCTTTCCTGAGAGTAATGTGGTTTCATTATCAACTTTACCTCTTCCTTCTCTTGCACATTGAGCCTGTGTGCAGTCTTCTACCCAGGATTTCTTCCTCTAAGGCTACCCTAGATTTTTTTTAACTGGGTATCACCTCCATTAAAAGCTCTTGGGGAATGCAGAGTCTTCCATTTCTTGTGCTCCCAAGGATGCAGAAAAAGCATCATCAGTTTGAGGTGTCTCAGAGTCAGATTGTACACCCCTCTGGACATAGATATTGCTATTGAACTTTAATGGTGAGAATGTATTCTTCAGTTAAGACCCAAAGCCTCTGACTCCCTGTTCAATGCTCTTTCTACTGGCTTTTGCCAAAAGCTCAAAAACAATTTTTTTTTTTTCCCTTAAGAATGACATGTTATGGACATTATGTGTAAGTGTTCAGAAATTTGTAGGAAAAAGGGGAACAGAGTGTATGTGGTTGCCAAGTAAAGCCGCTTAGGTTAGTTAAGTCAGGTATTAAAGGGCAGCTGTGTGTCTTGACAAGTTTAATAATCGAATGGGCTTTCAAGATTCAGAAGATAAACTGTACCTGCCAAATAAGAACCATTACTTTCCTCACTTTGGCTGCTTGTCTAATCTCCATATGCGCAATATTTTAGGTTGTATTCTCCAAGGAGAAAGCCCTGAGACAAGAATTCAAACACCAAGAGAACTTTTAGATCACCCCAGGAAACACGTCTGGGAAGTAGGTGAAAAGAGAAGAGGAGGGTGAGGAAGACAACAAAGGGTCAGTTATCGTCAACTAGCACTGATAACAGCTGGAGCTGAAGCCCCTCGGGGGGAGCTCTGAAAACCACGAGGAAGCTGATGTATCTACATACATTGCCATTAGTCATTGCCTGAAGGTTGTCTGGCGGAAGCAGGCGCAGTTGCTTCTGGTGCTTCCTGTGTGCCTCACAGAGGCCAAGTAGACCCAAGCCTTCAGAGGGAGGCCTGGGGCAAAGAAGTGCAGGTGCTGGGGGTGGACTGGACCATGCGCCCTGAAGCTGGACCAGCAAGATTGATGGGTAGGACCCTGAGGGCATGGACGGGGCTCGCCCAGCTCCATGCAGGACTGAACCAAGAAGGGGATCATTCGACCTTTGGTTTCCTACCATGGCTTTGAAACAAAGTGAATCTCAGGGAAGTGTTAACATAGCACTACAAGTCCTAGATTTTTTAATCTTTTTTATTGGTTTTATGTTTGGAGAGTATAGATGCTTTATGATGTTGTGTTAGTGCCTGCTGTATGATGAACTGAATCAGCCACATGTATGCAAATATTCCTTCCCTCTTGGACCTCCTTCCTCGTCCCATCCCACCCTTCTAGGTCATCACAGAGCACTGACCTGTGCCATACCAAGCCCTAGATTATTAAACTCACTTTAAATGTGGGGAGACTGAGTCTTTGAGAAATTAGTTGTCTCATGCTAAATCTTATAACTTCAAAGAGGTAGAGAGGAAAACTGACGCTTAACACTTCTACTTTCACAGCCAGGATTCTTATTTATATTATATTGTACTGTCTCTGCATCAGAGTTACATGGAAGCCAACCAGAAGTTTCTGCCCTTCCCTAAAATCTAAGTATGGAAAAGGAGAGAGAGAGCTAACGCAGACTCTTACACATTCGCTGGGATGAATCCAGGCACTCACAGAGTATGGAAATGCTGCTCTGGATTGTTCCATCTCAGTAGTGATTGATTTACCACCCCTTAGTATAACATCCTTGTACAGCTCTGAGCTCTTTTGGGGGAAAGATTTAATTTCAGTTTACATTTTAGATAGAAAGGAAAGTAAAAAAGCTGTGAAATTGAGACATGAGCCACATTACGTCGGCAGTGATTTATCCCTGTATTTCTGGAGGACATCAGGCAGAGTAGCTAACACATAAAACGAGGGGAGTCGGGCATCAGGGTCATGGAGACAAAGCTTAAGAGAGGAGCTGCCAGAAGGTGACCAGCCAATATTAGGAGCCCCGCTGTCTCTTGACCACCAGGTTAATCTCCCAGACAGTCCATTCAGGCCCTCTGTCTCCTTGCAAACCCTCCTCCAAGCACGCCTGTCCTCTTCCTTCAGAGACCTTGCTCTCTGCTTTATAAGCAGCCCATGTACATCACCTTTGGCTGGATTTCCCCTCCCAAGAGATACATTAACCTTGCCAGACACCTTCTAGAACTACAGGTTTCCACACCAAATAAAGAGCCGGTTAAGACTTTTGAAAGTGAAACCTGGGTTTGATCCCTGGGTCAGGAAGTTCCCCTGGAGAAGGGAATAGCTACCCACTCCAGTATTCTTGCCTGGAGAATTCCATGAACAGAGGAGCCTGGCAGGCTACAGTCCATGGGGTCACAAAGTGTCAGACATGACTGAGCAACACTTTCACTTTTTTTAAGACTTTAGGTGCAAAAGAGAGAGAGCTTCTTGATGATAGGTAACCTGTGGCATCTTCGCAATCAGTCAACTCCCAGAGACTGTAGGAGCTCATTGTGTATAGCAATATAATCTGCCTCCAAATTCCCATACATTCCAAGTATTTAGTAATTACACTATTTCAATAAAAGTGATTTGTTCCTTGTAGAATGTGATGGATTGATCTTCATACTTCTGTAAGTCTTTTGAGGGAAAAAATATTACACATTAGAACAGATTCTTTAACCAGGACACAGCTTGATTTAGACTTGTGGAAAATCATGTCAGATATGTAGGTCAGCACCCCAGGACATTGTTCCCTCCCTGTCTTTCCGATTCAATTGCTGGAAGCAGCTCACATGTAAGAGAAAGTGTGATTGGCTGGCAGGAGGGAAAGAGGCCCCACCTCCCGTCACGTGGATGTGGACTGTGTGAGGCCAGCCTCTGAGTTGATGGAGGCTGGACTGGCAAAATGCAGAGCATCCTTTGTGTACACTCAGCAGCTTCTCCCTACTAGAGAGCAGGCAGTTGTGTGAGCCAGAGGCTTTTTCAGGGCTGCAAGGAAGGAGAGAGAGAAGTAGAAGATGAAGCAGAAAAATGTGGAAGGAGGAAGAGGGGGTGTAGGGGAAGGTATGACTTCCATGTCGGTCCTCATACACCAGTTCTGAAAACACAGAATCTGCGTCACTTGTTTTCTAAAGCCTGATGGTAAAAAAATCTCCCCTTACGTTTTCTTTCCAGAGATTTGCCTTTAAGAGGACATGATGATGATCCCCCTACAGGAGAGCTACCAGGGGTCTTGAGCTGAGTCATGGAACAGGTGAGCTGTGAGTGTCTCCCTAGTGAGCCCGGCGTCTAATGTCTAGTTTCCATCCTGTCGCCTTGGGACCTTGGCTCTGTGAATGTTTTCTCCCAGGCCATGCCCTTCCTTCTTAGGAAGGAGGTTGACTGAGAAGGAATATGCTCATGTGAACCTCAGAGCAGTAACATGCTTGAAAAGTCTCTGTTTGGAAATGTACTTTCCAGTTATAAAGGCCCTACTTGGTGATAGTTGCTCCTGGGGTAAATCTGGTAACAGTCAGAGGCACCTCGGATGGTTCTCAGCCAGCTACAAACAAACAGGTCTTCCCTTTGCCTTCCTGCTGGCACAGTCTTGGTGATTCTCTGTGAGAGGGCGGCGGTCTCCAAACTAACTCTGCACAGACCAGGGTGCCTAGGGATAGTCAGGGCGGAAGGCAGAGGAGAAAATGGCTATCCTCTGCTCATTCTGCCTCCTCTCACTAGAGGGCTGAAGACATTTGTGTTCCTTTCAGAAGCAGGTGACAGAGAAAAGGAAGGAGTCAGAGAAGAAATATTCCCAGCCACACAGTCTTGCCACATAGCCCTGGGGTCGCGATAGAAGAGGGTCTTCAGTGCCCACAGTGAGGAGGCAGGAGCCTGGCTTTGATCCATGATCCTTTAATTCCAGGTATATGGATGGCTAGGAAGCCAGTGCTGGGTACTAGGAGGAAGTGGAGAACGATGCCAGCTAAGGAATCCAACATGGGCTATTCCAAAAGAGAGAGTAGTGCCTCTTCCTCTCACCCATAAAAGCACCAGAAGCTGAAACAGGGGGAAGGCAGGGGATGGAGAGGGAATCGTGGTGATTATTCCTGGATCACAGAGGGGAAGCCAGGGATGTCCAGCCGCACCACCTGTAATGGCCACGCTCTTGGTTCTTCCATTTGTAATGCAGAGGGGCCCTGATAAAAACTGAGATGATCCTTGAGTCGATGGAGACACAGACCAAACCACCAACTGACTCCACTAAAACATTGCTGAACCCTCCAGCAATTGTAGTAGACTGAGGCTCATTGAGACTGCAGTATGATTTCTGGGCAAAAACGAGGAATAAAAGTTTATCGTCTGATTGGGATTATTAAAAGTCTCCTGGCACTTGAGAATTGGGGTTAAATTCCATTTACTGTTTCACTGGTACATTTAGGAGTTAACTTAAAGACTTTTTGGAATCCACTATTTAAGCAAGTACTGATATCTTAAACATATGTGCTATGTTTTTGCCTTTACTCTGGAGTTATTTAGGCAATGGCGGTGAACTAAATCACCAGGTTGACATTCCAATTCAGTGCATGCTCTTGAGGGGCCCTGTGAGTTTCAGAACCTGCCGCTGATATTATTATCTGATCTGCCTCATGGACTACAGTGGATATTTGCCCAAACTCATAAAAACTTCTCTGCAAGGTCTATTGAATGTCGCTGATATTTGTAACATAATCATCAAAATGAATTGTCGCTCTGGTGGTAGAATAAATACAGAAGGGCTGATTAATCCACTTGCAGAAACCCTGAAATGAAGATAAAAAACACAATAACAGCCACCCTTAATATTAACCCTGTGGGGATTCTGTTATTAATTGGTCTGGATTTGAGCATAGCTTTTAATCAACTGACAGAGTTTTAAGCTTACACCCCCCAGAACTGCACATTCATTTTTAGGAACTGTGAATTAAATGCTGAACAAATGTCAGGGAAGGTCTTTTTCAGAGCTCATCTTAGGACATTTCATCTACATTCATATCTGGTAATAAAGCAGTCCAGCTGGGTACCCGACTGAGCCTGTGTCTGGGGAGAATTTGCCTTCAATTTTTCACAGAAGAAGGATGAAGGGAGAGCTTTGTTCAGCAGAGTAAACATGGCTTTGAATCTGTACCTGGGTTTTTCAGGCCAAAGTAAGCATTTTCAGGGAAGGAGGGGGAAAGGATCTTAATGAAAATAACGGATTCAAACACCAGGATAATAAACTAGCCTGCAATGTTGATCTCAGCAGGGCTCCTTAAATATTTGGATTTCAAGGAATTCTTTAAAAACCCTTTCTCCATAACAATGAAAATATGCAAATATATGTCTCCCAAGTGTAAACAAAATCCAAAAGGTTTATGTAGCCCCTAACATTCATCCTGGGATTCACAGGTAAAAGCCTCCCATTTAGACGCTTTCATAGTAACTAGTGACCCTTCTTTTGTAACCATCTCTACACTGGGTTCATTGCCTGTCTTTCTTGGTGATCTAGAACCTTGTTGCTAAACCCCAGCATATAAAGCAAGCCTGGGACACAGGTAGAGCTCAATAAATATTTATGAAATTATAAAGCAGAATTCTCATCTACTGAATGTTTGATATTCTGGTCCAAGTCTAAAAATGCTAAGTAAAACAGAATGGAGAACATTTTCCAAAATTAAGAGAACACTGTGGCCAGGCCTCCAGTCTGCATGACTAACAAACCTTTCATTGCGTATGATTCACTTCATGAAAATGGGTACAGGGAAAACAGTTTGATTCATTGAGTGCTCTAAACCAGTGCTGCTCCAACTTTTGCCCACACAGGAGTCACCTGGAGAGATTGTGAAAACTCAGATTGCTAGACTCCATCCCAATAATTCTAATAATTCTATAATTCTGGAGGACTGGCTTGGGAACTGAAATTCTGCACTTTTAATAATCTCCAGGTGATGCTAACCTAAGGCAGTTGTTGGTCCATGGACCACTCTGAGGAGCAAGATTCTAAAAAGTTTGTGAAGGGATTCTAATGATCTCAGTTTCCATCTAAGGACTCCTGAAAGTCAGATCAGTCCCACCTAAACAACAGAGCTCGAATCTTGAAGGCAGGTTTTTAGACTCTGGTTTCTTCTTCTGTGCCATTACATTATCATGCTGCTCCACACATGAGCTAGAATAGCATCCTTATCACATTGTGCTTCATATTCCTCATGGGATGTTACTTCAGGAGATATGACTACAAAGTAATTAAGTTCTTAATTTGTTTTATTATATAAGTACTTTCATAACAGCATTAATCAAATTTTTCAGGAAGAAAAGTCTCTTCTAATCCCTTCTTTTTATCAGAGGTTTCTTTTTGCAGTTTTGTCATGAGCATGCTAATTTTAAATAGCTGTCATCATGGTGAATATAAAATTTGTATTCAGTTTTTACTGGGCAGATTAAGCATTTTTATTAAGTTACACTGCTTGTATTTTCTTAGTGATGGTGAACTGAATATACTGAAATGCACATGGCACCTGAGTGGCATTCCTCCAATGCAGTCATCACGAGAGGCTTTAAATGTACTCCCTTCAAGGCAGTTGCTCAAATATACTTGGAATGATTCTTTTGAAAACATTCTCTGAACTAGGTTTTTTTTTTTTACTTTTTATTTTTTTAATTGAAGTGTTGATTTACAATGTTTTGTTAATTTCTAATGTACAGCGAAGTGATTCAGTTACAAAACTGAATCTATATATATGTATATATTCTTTTATAAATATTCTTTTCCATTATGGTTTATAACAAGACACTGAATATAGTCCCTGTCCTATGCAGTAGAACCTTGTTGCTTACCCATCCCATGCAGAGTAGCTTCCATCTGCTCACCCTAGACCCCCAGTCCACCCCTCTCCCCACACCCCCTCCCTTGGCAAACACAAGTCTTCTCCGCAGTAGTTTTAGAGAGATTTAAGAAGAGGAGGTCCATTCAGTCTTGATCTGGTTACCCAGCATCATCCTTTGCTGCTCCCCTTACTTGACTCTGTAAGACTTCTCCCATCTCCAAAAGAAGCAAATGTGTCTTTAAAGGATTAATACCAGGAAACATGAAGAAGACTTACAGGTCCTGGTGATGGAGGCTGACTATTTTGTGATGTTATTCAATTCCTCCTGAAATGACCTATAATTCCTATAAAAATACACTTCCTTCTCAGTAGACTAGTCTTAACTTCTTGTGGGGATACAAATATGTGAGAATAATAAATACAAGTTCACCAGATTTTGTGATGTTACAACAGTCTAACCAATTCAATACAGGAATATGAATAGAAGAAGCAATACAGATGAGAAAAGAATTGAAAGGTGGATTTAAATTCAATATTTCAAAATAACAAGATATTTCAGTCCATGTGAATTAATGGATCTTTCAATGTACGAAATTGAGACCAATCAGTTAGGTATTTGAAAAGCATAATTAAGTGGATCTGTATCTAAATTGTTGCATCAAAAAAAGAAAAAAATCCAGAGGAAGGACTGAAGCATTTAAATAAAGCTAGGGGCTTCCCAGGTGGCGCTAGTAGTAAAGAACTTGCCTGCCAATGCAGGAGACACAAGAGACATGGGTTCAATCCCTGGGTTGGGAAGATCCCCTGGAGAAGGGAATGGCTACCCACTTCAGTATCTCTGCCTGGAGAATCTCATGGAGAGAGGAGTTTAGCGGGCTACAGTCCATAGCATCACAGGGTTGGACATGACTGAAGCGACTAAGCACCCACAGCGTGCAGCCTGTGAAAATACCCTCGGAAAACACAGAAGACTGACAAATTTGACTATGTAAAATGCAAAAATTCATATCATAAGCAAAAGTCAAAAGAACAATGGTTAGCCTGGAAAAATATTCTTAGAACATAAAAAAAAGGACAGTGTCCTTAATTTATGAAGTACTTTTTCAAATCAATAAAGACCAGAATTATAACAGAAAAATGTACATAATATTTAACCAGAAAACAGAACTTGAGCAGTTGATAGACATGGAAAAAGTTGTGCAACACCATTCCCATTAAGAAAATGTACATTGAAACAAAAGTGAGACGTTGAGAGATTTTTCACTTATCAAACTAGAAGCTACCAAAAGATTTAATAAATTATATTATTGACAATGGTTAATAATAGGTAGTCTCATATACTTTGATAAGCTGATCACTGGAACTTCACTGGACATCAATGTAAAGGATAAAAATTATCACAAAATAAAATGTACATACACTTAAAACCAAGGATGTATGCCACCATTACACTTACAAATGGGCACTGATATATTCATATCAATATATTCATTATAAAAATGACCTGTAACAGTTTAAAAAAATGAGAAGCCACCTTAGACCCATAAGCAGGGGAATGGCTACATAAATTATGAAACATCCATTCAGTAGACTGTAGATAATTACAAACAATGAAGTAGAGCTTTGTGTGCTGACAAGGAAAAATCCTCAAAAGGTATATTGTCAAATTAAAAAAGAAGAGAAAAGAAAAGGCAAATTATAGAATAGCATAGAGAGTGTATATAGTATGCTTCTGTCTTTTTTAAAAAATGAATTCTCAGTTAAAAAATAGTATCTAATATTTAATTGCCCCCAGAAGTAAGTATGTATCTCACTAAGAAATTAAAAGATAAAATGTGGTAATGGACATAGCAACCTCTGGGACATGCCCCATAACCAAACACCCAATCCTTAGTAGTTTAAAACAATAAGGTTTCTCTTGC
Source organism: Odocoileus virginianus (assembly GCF_023699985.2). NCBI lineage: Eukaryota > Metazoa > Chordata > Mammalia > Artiodactyla > Cervidae > Odocoileus > Odocoileus virginianus. The sequence continues at coordinate 5,360,653 of NC_069682.1, forward strand.
CACGAAAAAAATAGAAAAATAAGTTCATACCTTTTCATATTTGGTGGTATTCCATTGTATGAATGTACTATAATGTGTTTGCCCAGTTATACATTTATGGACATTGGTATTATTTCTAATTTTTGGCTACTACAAATGAAGCTGCTATAAATATGTACAAGTTAGGAGCATGAAAAGACAAGACATGCATGAAGAGAAAATAATTGCAGAGTATCTGAAAAAGAGATTTTTGTATTTTGTACAAAAATGTATATCGTATCCAGAGTATACAGAGGACCCTCAAAACGCCCCCTCCGGATGGCCTGATGGTCTTTAGGTCACGGAAGCCTCAGGGCTGCTGTGCAAGAGGAAAGACCCAGTGCTCAAGAACCTAGCTGAATTCTGCTTGTACGCTGTTCTCAAGTCACATGGCTAAGCGGCAGCGCCAACGTGGGTCCAAATAAAGACATGGAAGCCCAGAGGCAACATTCGTTGGGAGCCGTGACTATAGAAACCACTGCGATATGTACAATCACCTTCATTTGACCTGTGAAGAAACTGAGTCTTAGAAAGAATCACATGACAAGTCTAGAGGAACAGAGGAGAAAGTTCCCTCCTGTTCCCCTGACTCCAGAAGTGAGCTTCTGATGACCGCTCTGTGGAGGAAACCACAGTTGTTCCTGCCTCAAATCATCTTCTGTATTGTCTTCTGATCTTTAATTTTAACTTCAGTTTTCCTTCTGCCACCATTTTAAACTAACTGGTTTCAAAGCACTTCCAATTTCTGCTTCCTCTCACGTTCTGTCAGTCCAGTTAGTCTTCTGGCTGAGCATTTCTGGATGAGCGCTATCTTCCTCCAACTCTACATTGAAATGCCTCCCAGAATGTCTTCTCACCTCGTCACTGCCTCTTGGAATCCCAGAAATACTCAAAGTCTAGCCTGCATATCACACCTTCTACTCAGCTTTCTTCATTCACCTTAAGTAAAGCTGGTTGCTGCTAATGACTTCACACTTTATCTTAACACCTTTATCACATACTGCAATATTTAGGGGTGCGGCTTCTCCATGGCTTTCAGACTGCAAGCTTGCAGTATACAGCTCTGTGGGCACCACTCTGCAGACCATAGCAAATGTTGACTGAATAAGGAAACTGCCTTTTTTTTTTTACATATAATTTGTGTTTCTTCCTTAAGCTAAACTAAGCTAAGTCACTCCAGTCGTGTCCGACTCTGTGCAACCCCATAGATGGCAGCCCACCAGGTTCCCCCGTCCCTGGGATTCTCCAGGCAAGAACACTTGAGTGGGTTGCCATTTCCTTCTCCAATGCATGAAAGTGAAAAGTGAAAGTGAAGTCGCTCAGTCACGTCTGACTCTTAGCGACCCCATGGACTACAGCCTACCAGGCTCCTCCATCCATAGGAGTTTCCAGGCAAGAGTACTGGAGTGGGGTGCCATTGCTTTTAAATACCTTGTAATAGTGCTTCTCACACTTTAGTGAGCATAAGAATTACCCAGGGATCTTTTTAAATGACTACAATTTCTAATTCATAGGTCTACCTTAGGGTCCAAGATTCTGCATATCTGGAAAGCTTCCAAGTGATGCTGATGCTATTCCGAGTAGCAATAGCCAGGAAGACACAAGTCTGAGGGCCCCCCATTTAAAACAATAAAGCAAGGGTTTTGTAGAACAAAACAGTACTTACAAAACAACAACAAAATAAAGTCAGAGTATCCAGAATAATTTGCTGAATCTCTTATCACCAATTTCAAGTCAATGTATTTGACCTTTGAATCCTCCACCAATCCTGGTTTCTGTTTCAATTTGTTAAACTGAAGTAAAAATTAGTAATCTAGCCTAGGATGTACCTGTAACTTTATATTTTCTCAGCTTATTGAAGAAAACTTCATAGGTGCTTCTGTCCCCCAAAATCTTCCTTAAATTCGCCTCTGCCCCAGTCTTTTTCTGTTCTCCTCCATATCCAGCTGCAAAAAGTGTGATCACATTAAAATACAAATTTGGCTCTTCCAACTGAAAATCATACATGGCTGAAGTCTAACTGTGTAAGTGGCTCATATGACCCTTGCCTACCTCTCTAGGTCTTTACAGAATCCAAATATAACATATGAGATAGTTTAGGTTTATATCCAATAAACATCCACATACCCCCATCCAATGAGGGCAGAGTATATTCCCCAAAGTCATTCCTTTAGGCTTTGCTATGTAACTTACTTTGGCCAATGAGATGTTAGTGCTCATAACACAGGCAGGGACTTTAAATATGTATGGGTAGTTTGACTTGATTTTTTGCTCCAGTGGTGTATCAGAAGAACATGCCTGGGTAATTCATTCCCCTTGTGCATGACCTTCAGAATAAACACCTTGAAGAATCCATGAATCTAATCCACATCTTGTATCTATACCAGTGGTCTATCAGAAGAACATGCCTGGGTAATTCATTCCCCTTATGCATGACCTTCAGAATAAACACCTTGAAGAATCCATGAATCTAATCCACATCTTGTATCTATACCCAGTTTAACCACAGCTTGAAATTGAGCTATCCTTTTGAGCTCATTGTAAGCCAGTCAAACTGTAGTCAGTCTGTAGATGAAGTATGACAACAAAGGCTTATGGTAGAAAGTCATTAAATTTTGAGGTGATTCATGTTACACAGCATTTTATAGAAGTAGCTGACTGATACACCACACATCACAAATCTTTCAGTTCCTCTTATTTTCCAATTTCCTTTTCTTCTCTGGACTTTCACACAAATTGCACCTTTGGTCTGAGTCACTCTTTCTCATCACTCCTCCTGGTTTGGCTGTCCACTAACATACCTTCATGGTCCCACTGTGGAAGCTTCCTTCTGTGAAAAGACTTCTGGGCTATCATATTTCAGTAACAAACCATCCTACATAGTTTATCATCATGATATATTTGCCTAATGGTGTTTCTTATCAACTAAAGCTGCATAATAAATTTTCTTTCTCTACCACTTAACTTTAAACTATCAGAATTTAGGAAGAATATGGACCTAACTTTGGAGCCCCAGCACCTAACAATGTGCTGGAACATTTTGGGACTCTTGCTAAAATTGTTGAAACAACTTGACTTAGGGAACAAGCACTTCGTTGTGTGAGCTTTTTATGTTCCATGATGCTTTTTCTCTTACCTGTTGTTAAAGTCAGGTTAGTAACTGCTAATAGAGAGGAGAGCTGTTTGAGCTTAACCACTCACACAGAAGAAAAAGAGTGAGAGAATAGGTGATGGGTTTGAACAACTCCACACCATGTGCCTTATACTTTAACATGAGCTGAGAAGGAAGCGAGCTATCAGTTACACCACAGAAAACATGCTGGGTGCATCAGAGATGCTCATATTTCACGACTGTTGAGAGGTACATTTTGAACAATGAGGTTCATGGAGACAAGAGTTAATTTAATTTCTGTCAAGAGATGCTAAGATGAGAATACAAGTGTGTCCAGGAAGACAGATGGTGACACCTTTGGAGGAGACAGCAATGCATTTAAGTATCCCATATGTGGTTGAGAGAACCTTCACTTTAGATAAACATTAACCATTTACTGGGACTTGCACTGTTATGTAATTACATGATTCTGACAAGGATCTTGGACATTTTTTCTGCTCAAATTTTAGACCTGTTCTTTGTGTTAGATTTCTTCCTCTTAAGTCCTTTGGAACTCTAGTCATACCCATGAACATGCCATATAACCAATAAGCAAGAAAACCTTAAGTTGTCTATCTTTTTTTTTTCAGTGTTACAAAAGACAAAGACTGAGCAGCTGATTCAGATTAAGATCTAACTAGAAATAAAACTTAAAACTGTGTGTGATGCCTAACTAGGTCTTATAAAAAATGTGTTTTATAAATGATACCACTAGGAGAATTGTTGAAATCGGTTATGGACTGTAGATTGTATGGAAGTATTACATTTAACGTTAAATGCCCTTGTTTTGGTAACTGTTCAGTTATGTTAGAAACCACCCTGATTGTAAGAAATAGACATTCAAGCACTAGGGAAGAAAGGAGCGTGGTGTACTCAACATATTCAGAAAAAGAGAAGAGAATGCTAAATGTAGCAAAATATTAAAAATTGATGAATGTGCTAAAGAGTGCATGACATTTCTCTGTACTTTTCTTGTACATTATCTGGAAACTTTTTAAATTATGACAAAAATTTTAAACAATTTTAAAAAATCAAGTGATAGGGTTTGTTACCAGGTCTCTCCGGGCCCATTCTAGCGGGCTTTCTGCATTTAGAAATCTCTTCACCACAAGGGGGCGCTAAACCCTGTGTTAGCAAACTCCCGGACTTCCGCGTCAAGATCTGCCATTAATTCAGTAATCGGGTGTCTGCTCCTTTACTGGGGCAGTGATTAATCTCACCAAGGAGGAGCACTGCAGGCCAGTTGCTGTAGATCTCAGAGTTTACGTTGAAGCCACGGAGACTAGATCCCGAGAAGCAGCGGCTCCAGAGTTTCTGTACGATGGGGGTTCAGGGCCCACACTCTGGCTGGAGAAGCAGCAGGAGCCTGTGGTGAATTGGGGCCACATGCGCTGTTGTTACTAGGAATGGGTGGTTTTTCAGGAGGACCTTTGGAGGTAATAGGATAATCAGGGGGAGAAAGCCCCTGCAGACCACTTCTTGGTGCTGCTTCTGGTTCATACATATAAGACAGGATGTTATTTCCTTTGCTCAGATATTATCACAAGGTCCAGAAAAAAGAGCAGATGTGCTTGATGTTGAGAGTTAAGAACCAGCTGAGACCATCTGACATAGAGTTATCATCTCAGAAGTGATTTCATAAAATGAAACCACAGAACAAAACACTGCTCCTAAATGAACAATAAAATAGCAAATAACCTTAGCTCTCGTTTTTTATACATGCAAACATCCCCACCAAAGAAGACTCTAAAAGTTACATGCAAATCTGTTCGTGAGTGATTTGCTTTTTTGTGAAACTGATCTGAAAAATTGTTTAGCTCTCAACTTTAACTGTTGACTTTCTCTAGGGCTTTTCTACAAATAAACATTTTCCTTTATAGCACTTGGCCTATAATGTTTACAGATGCATTATGTATTAACATAAAAAGTTCTATGTGGCCTTTATATATCATTCATTTTCTTTTTCTTTCAGATAGATGATTTATTTATCAAAACTCATTCTGGTGGCTATGTCAGCTCCATATCCCTTTAGCCTTCCAGGAGGTAATCAGCAGAAACATTAAACATTTCCCACTTAAACATCTGGGAGCTTCTGCCTAAAGGCTTTCTCCTGCAGCTGGCATAGAGTGAGGGATAAACCAGAACTGCTGAAACACTCATGTTCCCTGTAAGAAACATCAACCAATGAGAGTTGAGAGCTGGCAATAAATACCCCAGCTTCCCTTCACCCTCACTGGAATAGTTCTGAGGCTGGCCTCCCATCCTCTCTCGGAAGGTTCTCAGTCACTTTGAGTTCCAACTGTACTCAGAGGTAACCTCAGTGACACAGCCTTTTTGGCCACCTTCCCTCAGCTTTCTCTGCCTCCCTATCCCTTCGCTGTGTTTCCTGAAATACAGCCAAAGAAATGACTTGAGCTGAAGTTTTTGTCTCAGGGTATTCAAACCAAGACACTTTCTCTGCCTAAGGCACTAGTCTACACTTGGGGAGATGGTGGTAACAAGGCAAAAAAAAAAAAAATCTCCTCTTATGGAGTGTACCTACTTGTGGAAGCAGCGGAGATGATCCAAGCAAAACTCAAAGGCAGAATTTATCAGGACTACTGCAGAGTACATTTGTAAAACAGAATAGTGGGCTGGAACATGGCATAGTGAGTCTCTTGGAAGGCATATTTGAACAAAACTAGAAAATGGAGAAAGGGTGAAATTTTCCAAGGTCTTCAGGAAAGCAGACCAGTCAGAGGACCTAGATAGAGCCAAATCCTGGGGCAGCAAGCAAGTGAGGCAATCCATGGAACAGAAGGAAGGTCAGTTTGACTGGAGGGTAGAAAACAAGGAAGAAAATCATATGAGTTTTAAGACAGAAACACTAGAACCAAAGATACAAGGCAAAACTTTTACCTTTAATATTAAATATTGACATTTTGGTCAATTGGTACATTTCTGCAGACAGTGCAATATTAACTCACTGGGGAATATATATTCACTCATTCAATAAATTTTTACTGACATTTACTGGACACAGATACTGTGCTAGAAATGTAGGGAATGGAACTAAGCTAGCTGTTGATAGAATCACTGTTCTCACGGAGCAGATACCCTGGGGAACGGACAGCATCAAACCCTTTCTTTCCATTTGTTTTAAGTGACCATTATGAACCATTATTCTTTAAACCATCTTTTGCTATGTGTGTGTTCAATTGCTCAGTTCTGTCCAACTCTTTGTGACCCCATAGACCGTAGCCCTCCAGGCTTCTTTGTCCATGGAATCTTCCAGGCAAGAATACTGGAGTGGGTTGCCATTTCCTCCTCCAAAGAATTTTCCTAACCCAGGTGGCACCGTCTGGGAAGCCCAGTGAAATTTTGGCTCAATTTCATACCTTTTCTATCAAGTTTTAATTACTAGACAGTGAAATCCTATTTAATGCTTCACATTTATAACCTATCTAAAGCTCTCTCCTTGCAAACTCATCTAGATTCTAATTCTTCCAGCGGAAAAAGAAAAAGCCAGTGTCTTCACTGACCAGATACAGTTATTATAATCATAGGTAAGGATGTGGCTCTGTCCTTGCTTTCAGTGGATCTGTTTCTATCGGGCATAGATGTGTTTCCATCCTCCAGTAGATATCTGTGGTTTTCCTAAGGTTCTCCTTTGCCCTGTGTCTTCTATAGAAGACTCTGAGGGAGAGGCAGCTGAATCTCCCATTTGGCCAAGCCAGTGGTCTGTGAGCCCAACCCTTTTTTCATGTCAGGGATCCCAGATCTCATCCAGGAGCCTCACAACTCCTGAACTCTATTAACCATGATCCTACACCTGGAGTCACTGGAACTGTTAAAATCCTCATCCTCTCTCTCCAAGAGTTACAAGACTCAATACAATTACACATTGTTTTCCAAGCCTGCTGTTTGGACCACTTGAGAGGAATCTTGCTTTCAGAATATAACTGGACCACAAGAAGACCCCAGACCCTACATTCAGAGACAATTCCCAACTCCAGGGAGCCCATGTCAAGAAATTCCATGAACTGTGACAACATTCTCTACTCCAATTATTAAGTCTCTGCAGATTCTATACCTTGGAAAGTGTCCATCCCAATTTGATGCCCACCTCCCTTTCTTATAGGAGCCTAAGATTTCCCAAGTCCTTTCTTGGAGGGCCACAAAACTTGGCGTCAGGAGATGACACCCTTTTCCTCTTGGCCATGGTAGAAGAATCTACAGCCTTGCTGTCGGTGACCCGGATGTATTCCCTCAGCTGTCACCGTCCCACTGCGGCAGCTGTGACCCAGCTGAGAGCACTCCTCCTTGCGCTGAGGAATCAACACGTAAACGAGTCGATATACAAATACTGCAGCTTCCATACCCCGCAGGCGGGGCAGCTCCGAGGTATGTTCTGCACTGACTCCTCATCAAGGCTGAAATCCAATTGTTTTCAGTAGCAACTTGCTCCATAACACACTTTTCACTGGATTTCCTTTCTTTTCTTACTCCCTCACGCCCCTTTGGGGTTTCCTAGAATCACATCCCCCCAGAATTGCTTCCATTCAGAATCTGCTTCAAGAGAAACCCAAACCCAGGCAAGAAGAAAAACTCTTCTATTACAAACCCAGTCCTTTCAAAATAAAACCAGTGGGGTACTGCATTTATTTATGTGTCTCAGCTTCAGTAATTACCTACAGTTGTGGCTCATCGGAAAAAGTTGCACTCAATATTAGGTATATTTATTTGTCTTCCCACCAGCATTTGTATTTATATATTTCTGTAGATATATAAATATGTACCACATAATCTGGACACAGGTCAGAATAAAGTATCCTGTAGCTCTTCATTCTCAGGGCCTCACAAATCCTTTCCAGTACCGTCTTTGCATCCTGCAGACCTCACCTGTACCAGGGCCTTTGGAACCTGTCATGCTCAGTAACTCTCCCAGTAGAAGTTTTTTCAGCTCTATGAAAGTTCTGAAACTACCATCACACAGGGTAGAACACCAAAATATCCCTTACCTGGAACATTCCTCCAAGGTTCAATAGGCAGAAGAACTAGGGAAGAGAAGAGTGCTAGGTGTCATCCCTCCAGCTTTAGTGACTCAGCAAGACCAACCACATGGACCAGTGGGTGGATGGGTGATCTTTAAAATATTTCTGACATTAGGAATGGCTAAGCAAATGCTTTCTGTGCCTTGGTTTTCATGTCAGACTCAGTCTTGGTCACTGACTTCACAGTGTATCAGTGTGAGGTATGGCACCAATTTAAAGACTTCGTTTAAAGAATTATATCAGAAAGAAAACAGACATATACCAGAATCTTATTTTGCAGCATCCTTTTGGCACATCAGGATGCCAGTAGCAAAGACTAAGCTATGCTACATATGTTCTTAACCTTGAAAGGAAATTCATAAGAGTATCAGTGCCAGTTTTGTCTTTACCTAAAAAGACAAAGCCAAAAACACTCTTGATTTAATTGAGAAGCCCCAGGATGGCAGGCATCTGTTCATCTCAAGATCAACTTCATCTTCAACTTCATTCTCACAAATTGATTACTTTTTCTTGCCCATGGAGAGTCTTGGCATAGGATTAGTGTTTCTGACTCTCAACGTTGTTTATATTCATAGTGATTTTTTTTTTTTTTTCAGTCAATCCCTCGGACACTGAGAGTTATCCACAAGAATCTTCTCTGCTCCTGGTATAAGGTGGAGCATCAGAGTAGTGCCTCATGTGTCAAAATCCTTCCTTATTTCCAGAATCATAGCCCACAGTCATATCATCTTGTACCAAGTGGATTTCATACTTAATGCTTTTTCTAATGGAAATTTCCAAGATTTATTTGCTTCACAGCAAGTGTCTGTGCTTCTGGACTGTGTATTTAACTAAACAACCAAGCAACTGTGATCCTACTGTCAGGGAGAGGAAAATTTTCCCCTCTCTCCTTCTTAAGTTCCTGTAGCTGAACTAATAAAAAAACTGACACAAGACAGATCAACAGAAGAAAAAGAAACCAATTTTAATCATTTGCCTGGAGGTCTCAAAGAAGTAGGACCTAAGAAGTGGCCAAAGCAGACATCTTGTATATTATTTAGACAAAGAACAATAAATTTTGAGGAATTGACAGGACAAAGAAGCTTAGGTTTGGGGTGCTTAATTAGCGAAGACTCTAAACAGAGTTTGGTCCAGTACTCTTGCCTGGAAAATCCCATGGACGGAGGAGCCTGGTAGGCTGCAGTCCATGGGGTCGCCAAGAGTCAGACATGACTGAGCGACTTCACTTTCACTTTTCACTTTTATGCATTAGAGAAGGAAATGGCAACCCACTCCAGTGTTCTTGCCTGGAGAATCCCAGGGATGGGGTCGCACAGAGTCATACAGGACTGAAGTGACTTAGCAGCAGCAAATTAAAAGTACTAAGGTTTGTTTACATAGGTTTCTTAGTCTTGAATTCCTTATCTTTGGTGATAAGGGGGCCTTTCTACCTCTGGATACCAGGAGAATACCTTTCCCTCTTTCACAGTAGAGATTTATTTCCCACTTTCAGGGAGCTAGAAAAGAGGGTCAGAGTGTCTTCTTTGTGTTGGCCATTTCTTAAGTGACTTTGAAAGTGAAGTGAAAGTCGCTCAGTCGTGTCTTTGTGATCCCATGGACTATATAGTCCATGGAATTCTCCAGGCCAGAATACTGGAGTGGGTAGCCTTTCCCTTCTCCAGGGGATCTTCCTGACCCAGGAATCAAACCAGGGTCTCCTGCATTGCAGGTGGATTCTTTACCTACTGAGCTATCAGGGAAGTGACTTTAGCTCACGATAAAATACTCTCTTATCTTAGCGGTCACTTAATGTTCTCCCACAAGCAGGTGTGGGGTTTGCTAGGACTTAGTACCTGATCTTTTCACTTTTTTTCAGTACCAGAATCAGAACAAAACCAAAATCTCTTTATTTTCAATCTACTGATGTTGGGAAAGATTGAGGGCAAGAGGAGAAGGGGCGACAGAGGGTGAGATGGTTGGATGACATCATCAGCTCAACGGGCTTGGGTCTGAACAAACTCTGGGAGACAGTGAAGGACAGGGAATCCTGGCATGCTGCAGTCCATGGAGTGCCAAAGAGTCAGACATGACTGAGTGACTGAACAACAAAAGCTGCTATTGACAGAAATATTTTTGTCTCAGGCTTCTTTGAAACTTTTTATTTTATATTGGAAAATGTTAGTCACTAAGTCTTGTCCAACTCTGTGTGACCCCATGGATGTAGCCCACCAGGCTCCTCTGTCCATGGAATTCTCCAGGAAAGAATACTGGAGTGGGTTGCCAGTATATTGGAGTATAGTCAATTAACAATGTTATGATAGTTTCAGGTGAACAGCAAAGGGATTCAGTAATACATGTAAGTGTATCCATTCTCCCTCAAACTCCCCTCCCATCCAGGCTGCCGCTAACATTGAACAGGGTTCCCTGTGGTCTACAGTAGGTCCTTGCTGGTTATCCATTTTAAAGATAGTATTGTGTGCATGACCTTCCCAAACTCCCTAACTATTCCGTTCCCCTTCACCCTTCCCCGCAGCAACCATAAGTTTCTTTTCTGTGAATCTGCTCGTTTCTTTCGGGAAGGGATGGGAGGGAATGTCTCAGGATGACAGAGAAGAAGAAGAATATAGGAGCATGACTGAGTATGCATCTGTGTGAAATTCACCATTTAGCCTGCCTGCATCTAGCAAGCAAACAGGTATGTGATGTACTTTACTCATGACTGCAGCATGTCTGTGTTTTTTCTCCTCCTATATGTTTTCCAAACTTACACCAAAAGGATTCATCCAGTCCTCTTGTTCAGATGGCTCAGGGTTGTGTTTCTGTTGCTTACCCTGTGTTTTTGGGCTCTATAGTATTTCTGTATTTACGTAACAATAGTGTTGCACTATAATCTATCATATGGATTGATACATATGCAAAATTTTATGCAAAATTTTGGTCAGTTTTTTAAAGAAATGTATCCCATTTGCAAAGGCACAGTAAAGTTGTATCTTATAGACTATAGGCAATAAAGCTAACAATAAACCTTATTTAACACACAAGAACACATAATCACACATCAATATGCCATTGAGACACAATTAGGGCTGCCTGTCCTGGGCCCCAACACTTCTGAGGAAATAGAAAAAATGAGAGATGAGAGCTACTGTTTCAACCAAGTGTCATGGTAGTTATATTTTGCTCTGGTTTTTTTAATTATTGGAATATAATTGCTTTACAATATTGTGTTAGTTTCCACTGTACAACAATATCAATTAGCCATATGGGTTCATAAGCACCATTTTTCTAGATGCTGTATAAATGCGTTAATATATGATATCTGTTTTTCTAACTTATTTCACTCTGTGTGACAGGCTCTAGGTCATCCCCATCACTACAACTGATGCAGTGTCACTGCTTTTCATGGCTGAGTAATATTCCATTGTATATGTGCAGCACGACATTTTTATTCATTCATCTGTCATCAGACAGGTTGTTTTCACGTCCTGGCTATTTTAAATAGTACCGCAGTGAGCGTTTGGGTACAGGTGTCTTTTTGAGTTATGGTTTTTGAGTGGCTTATTTCCAATAGCCCGGGTAGAGTACAGTTAGGATCAATATACCTCACAGGTTCCTAGATACTTAATTCAGAGAAAAATATCCTACAGATCTTCTACCACAGGGACTTCACAAGTACAGGTTCCTGAAATAGTAAAGCTTGAAACTTTCAATGAGGAAGAAGGCAAGCAGAACCTCAGACTCAATTATCAATCAGATTGGGAAATATTAATATTTAGGGAGGCAATAGAAGAAAAGAATCTCATACTTTATTTCTCAGTCCTCAGGGAGGCCTTGAGCTGGCTGCTCTCTGTGACCCGTGCCCTCTAGTTGACCTGTGACCCTGCGCTTGAGCTCTTCATTCCAGGGCCCCTCAGATGACCCCTTTCACGGTCACCGTTTCCCCTGCTGTGGGTGCCCGTGCCCGTGTCTGTTCCTGATTCAAGAATAAGAAGTATGCATTCACTAAAGGTTCTACACACAGCTTCACATTGTTCCCGTGGTGTCATGTTCATCAGCACGGACGCCCAGTCGAGTCTTCCTGCTCACAGACCATCATACCTGGTTCGTCCTGAGAGCAGCGTCTGGAGAAAGGAAGGTTACGACCCTGAGAACAAGCAGGAAGAGACTTGTTATCCCAGCGATGCCTTTCTCAAGACTCGACCAAGGCAACACAATCATGGAGCCCAGAAGTGGCCCAGAAGTGGCTAGAAATAACAGGCTGTGAAAGTGGGGTAAAGTTAGTTGTCTGCTTGTTTTCACTAAACTTGACACTGTTCTTCCCTCAAGGAAAAATGTTTTCTTTACTCTGAGCAGCCCAACCAGAAATTAGGCATTCTGGATCTTATCCGACCAGAAATGGGATCCTCTCTGTGATATCTAACAAGCTATGGTTTGGCCATGGGTTGTACATGGATGCCTTCCCTGGAGCCATTAATGGTACCACCTCAGCCTGGAGAAGGCTACCTCAAAGACAGCGATGAAAGCAAAAGTGAAAGTCACTCAGTCATGTCTGACTCTTTGCAACCCCATGCGCTATACAGTCCATGGCATTCTCCAGGCCAGAATACTGGAGTGGGTAGCCTTTCCCTTCTCCAGGAGATCTTCCCAACCTAGGGATTGAACCCAGGTCTCCCGCATTGCAGGCAGATTCTTTACCAGCTAAGCCACCCGGAAAGCCCAAAGACAGAGATGACCCCTGTAAAATCAGGGCACGGCCCAGGGAACTTGAAAGTAGCTTGGAAGTGCTTCTTTGTGTGGAGAAACAGAGGACACTCCTCCAGGGATGTTCAGGAGGAGGTGGTGGCCTAATTGCCAGGAATGTGTCACATGCAGCCAACAACCTCAGTTATCAAACAAATGATAGAGCGGAGTAGAGAGCGATGTGTGCACGCTAAGTCACTTCTTTGTGACCCTATGGACTGCAGCCCTTACGTCTCCTCTGTCCATGGGAGTCTCCCCACCAAGAACCCTGGAGTGCGTTGCCGCCATGTCCTCCTCCGGGGATCTTCCCGCCCCAGGGATCGATCCATGGCTCTTGCGTCTGCTGCACGGACAGGAGGGGTTCCTAGCCACTAGCCCGCCTGGAAGCCCAAGGGAGTGAAATGAGAGCGCCAGAAAGCCCAGGAACCTGGCCTGGGTGGACACCCAGCAGAGGAGGCCATGGCTCAGCAGCACCTCAGCCTTCTGTGGCGCCGCCCCTCACTCCAGTCCAGGGCCCTCTGTCTGTCCTTTGTCCAAGAAGGAACTGTCCAGATCACGAGCCTGGAGCAGCTGGAAATTCCAAAACAGCTCTGGGGCCAGAAAACTGCTCCTGGGAGAAGGAGCCACAGGAATGCCTCCCTGACTGCGCCCCTGGCTTGCTAAGATTGGCTTAGAGCAGCGGTCCCCAAACCTCTTACCACCCGGGACCAGTTTCATGGAAGACGTTTCCATGAATGGAGGGGAGATGGTTTTGGAATGACTCAATCATGTTACATTTATTGTGCACTGTGTTTTTATTATTGCTACATCAGCTCCATCTCAGATCATCCCAGGCATTAGATCAGGGACGTTGGGGGACCCCTGCTTACAGGACCACCCTCACACAAGCCCCAGACAAGTCCCAGGGACAACTTCTGATCTGGGTCTGGGAACAGTTCAGGGGAATGAAGAAAATGAATGAAAGCTGTTCTTCCCGTGGAATTGTTCTTTCTCTTTGCTGAATAAATGAATGGAAAGCCTGGAGCTAATATCCACACAAGTTCAAGGAATAAATTATGCTAAAGTACTTTATCAGTCCTTATTGTGACACGTTAATTTGTATTTATTCTTATATTTTTCACATGAAGTCATCTATAAATCAATCTTTCCATGCCCTACATTGATTTTATTTTACACACTTGGAACTACATTAAACTGTCTTTCTAGAGCAACTTGTCCATAAGTCAGATGCTACTCTGTCATGGTGTAACAGAATTTTATTGCAAAGACTGACAGTTCAGAGAGGCACTGGTTATTTCTGGATCAAACCCCCAGCACACTAACCAGAATGTTCCTGGATTGATAAGTACAAGATTTACTGAAAAGTGGGCCATTGCTTCCCTTTCTTACCAGCAATTTCAGATGAGTCCCACTCCCCACTGTTCTGTGTTCTGACCAAAAATAATAATTATATATATATATATACATATATATATATATAAAACCTGCAAACATCTCTGGGTGAGATGCCTCAATGTTTCAGGATTAGAGAGTTATAGAAAATAAGGACTGAGTTCATTAAACATTTCCTCCAGTGTGTAAGGTCTGCTGTCAATCTGCCCTAAAGCAAAAAAGCAATATTTGTGGTTATATAGGATGTAAATACTAATACCCTCAACATAGATACACGTCTGAAGGGCTTGGAGCTGAGCTGGGGTTATTGGTTGGATTGCCAGGGCAAGATTGCAACTCATCCCTCTGATTACATTTAAAAATCCCCCCTCGGAAAACAACGAGACTTCATGCCCCCGTGAATTGACATCATTGCATTCTACATTCTGTTCCCTAGAGTCACTTCTTTTCTAGGGTTTCTTGGTAAGAAAATCTATACTTCCTTATAGAGGTCCACGTTTTACTAAATGAATGTGTTTTCTTTGACGAAATACCTATGTCGTTTTCTAGACGGACAACAGAGTAAACATTCTGCAGCCTTCCTGCTGGTCCTTATTCTTTTATTCTGGCCATCTTTTCAAAATAAATGTCAAAAGTTGCAAACCACAGAGGCAGTATTTTCCTTATCGCTGAGGGGCATGACTTTTTCCTTTATAGCTGGCAATGGTACATTTTTGTGTAAGATTCTGCAAAACATTCACAAAAATTCCAGATCCAGAGGCTTCTGCTCCTCTTCCCTGTAAAACGAAATGGGCTCAACTAGAATACACTTCAAGAGCTTTTTCAAATCTTTGAGTCTAAAGGTGATCTTTGGGAAGATAAAGAGTTACTCTCTCTTCCAATCCATCATGCATTTTTTGTGAATTGAACCCAAGATGGATAAAAATTCTTCAAAAGAGTTTGATTCCACAACCTCATTAAGAAAACCTCAACAAATATCTTATCAAGGACATTGCCCTGCTTTTGAGCCAAGGTTTTCTAGGCCTGGTTTCAGGCTACATGTTTTTTTGTTAGGTCATCCGAGAGGGAGGCAGGAAACCAATGATTCAGTTTAGAACTTTCTCACAGAAATGAAAACACTGAAATTCAAAAAAAAATGAAGTGAATTTCTCAAGTCCACACAGCTAGGTAACAGCAAGGTTGGGCCTCATAACTCCACATCTACCTGATTGTTTTTTCTCAGTATCTGTTTATTTACTTGGTTCCATCAGGTCTGAGCTGTGGCACACAGAATCGTCATTACGGTGCGTGGACTTTTCTAGTTTGGTGTGTGAACTTGTCAGTTGCAATGAGAAGGTTTAGTTGTTTTGGCCTTGGTTGCTCCTTGGCATGCGGAATATTAGTTCACGGGCCGGGGCTTGAACCCATGTCCCCTGCATTGGAAGGCAGGTTCTTAACCACTGGACCATCAGGTCCCTGCTTGACTCTTAATGAATTATGTGCCGAATCCCTGTCTGGTCAGCACTGTGCCTAGTGGTAGGGATCCTAGGTATTTAGGAGAAAAGATCCTGCCCTGAACCAGGGTTTATTTGAAGCGACGTCGTAACAACAAAATGCTGGGCACTTGACATGGAGCATCAGTGCCTTACAAGCCTCCTGCAACCGGTGAGCCCATGGGTCAGCGCTGTGCCCGACGGGGGCACCTCGGGCGGCCCCTCAGAGGGGTGACGTGAGCCGAGTCCTGTAGAAAGAATAGGATGTAAGGAGCTGAAGACAAGGACTCCCGGCAGAGGAGACACAAGTCCGAGGGGCCCTGCCAGCCCAGCGGAGGAAAGCTATGCCCGCGGGGCCACAGGGGGCCGTCGTGCACACCACGGGGGGGTGGCAGGCTCCGGCCTGAGAGACAGACCCAGCTCAGACCACGGGTCGCCCTGCTTGTCAGATGTGCTGACACACTCCTCAGCTCTGGATGCCACCTCGGCACCCACACCTGCCACCGCTCTGCTCACCTGTGGCTCCTGCCAGGGGGTTGGAGGCGATGGTCAAACTCCAGAGAAACTCAGGACAGGTTTTCTAGGCTTGTGTGATGATTAGATGAAAGGAGTGAGGAATAGAAGGGTGCAATCAAGGACATCATCAGAGCAGATACAGAAAAGTAAGCTACCTTTCTTTCCCCACCAACTTTCACTTTTTCTGTTGAAGTGCGTGAGAAACTCCCCCAGGGGGGAGGACGATGGAGCAGGCTAGAGTAGATAATCGGGGGATGCTTGGGAGAGAGGAATGAACAGGCAGAGACCTTGAAGAGCCTCATTAATATGAGAGAGATGGCTATAACCCCTGATGCACTGTTGCAGGGTAAGTTGCTTGGATTTATCCAAGTTATGTGCAACGGGAGGACAGACAAATAGGCAAGGCCAGTGTTTCTGGCAGCGGACCATGCACTAGCCAACCCCTGTCCTAGATCCTGAAGGTAACAATTCCTATCTTAGCTATTCCTAGGGTGGTGGGAAAGTTAAGAGTGTCATTGGGAAGTATTTTTGTTTGCTTATTTATATGCTTGTCTGTTGCCTTAATAAGATGACAGACACCATCAGGTCCTCCATGCTTAGTTTTTTTAACATTTTAATTTATTTATTTTTGGTTGAAGGATAATTGCTTTACAATGTTGTGTTGGTTTCTGCCACACATCAACATCAATCAGCTACAGGTATACATATGTCTCCTCTCTCCTTTGAGTTTCCCTCCCACCTTCCTCCCATTCCATCCCTCTAAGTGGTCACTGAGCTCCAGGAATATTTTCATTTTTTTTAATTGGAGGATAGTTACCTTACAATACTGTGTTAGTTTCTGCTGTACAGTGTGAATCAGCTATGTGCTCAGTCGCTTCAGTCGTGTCCGACTCTTTGCAATCCCGTGGACCATAGCCTGCCAGGCTCCCCTGTCCATGGAGTTTTCCCACCAAGAATACTGGAGTGAGTTGTCACTCTTCCTCCAGAGGATCTTCCCAACCCAGGGATCAAACCTGTGTCTCCTGCATTACGAGCAGATTCCTTACCACTGAACCACCAGGGAAGCCTGAATTAGCTATATGCATACATATGCCCCCTCCTTCTTGAACCTCCCCCACCGTCTCACCCTCAAGGTCATCACAGAGTCCAGAGCACACTTACTCTCAATCACATTCTGGAAACTACCCCCGGAGTACTTCACTGAACCATGCCAAGGAATAATTCCCAGAAAATTTTTACAAAAGGCACGTCTTCCTCTTGAGTGAATTAGAACCATGAGGGACAGAATATTTACCCGACAGAGTGACACGGAAGGCGTGTACACCTCCCCCAGAAAGTTCCAGCTACGTCCTAGACTTCTGGTAGCAGAGCAGAGACTGACATCCTACCGGGTGGTTTGCCAGAGTTCATGCAAATGAAGCAAGAACAGTGACTGTTGCCGGGCTAATCAACAAAGTGAGATGCCAGTAATTAGGTTTCAACTGACTCACATCCCAGTGTAAGCATTAATTGGGGGAAAATATGCAGATTGCTGGTTAATAATAGAACAGTTTTTGTTCCACAGTCATTTTCTTCCTGTTCATCAATTTGTTTGATTGCTTGTATAGCAAACACTGGATCTTCTCTGTATATGTTTAGCTACTTGAGATTTTTTTTTTAAAAAAAAACAGCCTTTTATTAATTAAAGATGTCTTTAATGCACAGTGGTAGCTCTTGATTGCCAATGGAAGATTATTTTGAAAATTGGGAGCTTTAGTGGTGACACGGTGCTTTCAGAGAATGTTCATGTGGCTGAGAATAGAATAAAGTGCCTTCCATCTGTGTGAGGGGGTGGGAGAGGCGAGACTCAGATTCTTAAATGTATATGTGTTGAAGGTTCAGAGCACAATGCACCCTACTATTTACCCACTTTTGGGCAAAATTATCTGCTTAGTCAAATTACAGAAGATTCTGTCCACCCCCAAATCCCACCAACCTCTTTTCTTTCTATATTTATGGTTCTGATTCATTTATCATAATAGAGCTTTCTCTTCTAACTTTATGGCACTTTCTCTTCCCAAGAAAGTTCAAACAGTCCTTTCTTCCTTCCGGGAATTATGACTTGGTCTATGACTCCTAGCTGCATTGGGGTCTATTTTTGTGCCTGGACCTGTTCTAAGGAGGGCTTCCCAGGTGGCGCTAGTGGTAAAGAATCCACCTGCCAATGCAGGAGACATACGAGATGTGGTTCCATCCCTGAGTCAGGAGGATTCCCTGGAGGAGGACAAAGTAACACACTCCAGTATTCTTACCTGGAGAATCCCATGGACAGAGGAATCTGGCAGGCTACAGTCCCTAGCATCGCAAACAGCCAGACGCGACTGAAGCGGCTTAGCACACGCACATCCTGTTCTAAGGAATTATTTACATACTGTAGGTACATGGCAAGTTTGTGAATGGTACAAAAAAAAATGTAGGAATGCAAATTATTATAGGTTCATAGACTAAACCAGGGATCTTCCTGGTCAACTGCCTTATAGGTGATGTGGAGGAAAGAACTGTAATATGTAGAGTAGAAAATGAAATGATGAAGTGAAAGAGAACAGAGATTCTCAAATTTAAGTGTGAATCAAAATCATGTGGAGCCTCTGCTAGACTCCAGGTACTGGGCCCTTAGAGATTCAGCCTCAGGAGGTGAGGGGCAGGCCAGGAACTTGCTTTCCTACACATTTTACGAGATTCTGAGGCTACAGGTTGACTCTTTGAGCAGAATAAATTAGAAAGCCCATGCTTCACCAAAGACTTCGATGTACAAAGCCAAACATTTTAAACAAAACACCATTGTGAAATGCACACAACATCTGCAGGGGTTATTAGATCCTTTAGCTTCCTATTTACAAATACTGATACAAGCAAAATTAGGCAGGGAAATTAAGAAACACCAGGCAGCGAGCCTAAAGCAAACCAATGCGGCTTTGGAGCTGCTTTCTTTTATCATTTCCGTGGTTCCTCAGGGAGCCCCAGTGAGAGCTTCGAGAGTTGGTGCTAGCAGGTCTATATCACAAAGAAGATAAGGACTATAGCAAGGAATATTAGGAAACTCTCTATATCCTCTAATATTTTTTCAAAGATGACATCAGGTCAAGTCAACCGTTTATCATAAACACCAAGGGGACCATGAAAAGTTGCCAGACTAAAATCTCAGGGGCTTAAAAAAAAGAGAATAAAAGGAGTTCATTTTTGCCTGGAAATAAGCAGATAAAAGACTAATTTTAAGAGACACCCTTTGTTGGGAAATAAATTTTGATTTTGTAAAGCCATGGTTGCCATATTGAAAATGTGTTATAGATCAGTTATTTTAGTAGGAATATTATTTAATCCTCATGATAATCAAATAATATAATAATGACTGTCATTGTCACTTTACAGAGGAGAAAACTGAGGCTTAAGGAAGTAAAGGAATTTACATAAAGAAGATAACCTGTGAGATAGCTAGAATTAAAATCTTGTTCTCTTTCCTACCATCTCAACTGTTTATACACTGTGGTACAGTCGTCCCTTCCCTTACAAGTTCATGATGATTTTGAGATTCCATGGCACATCTCTTTCCCTTGACTCATTTTCCATCTTCTAGCAACATAACAACTCCCCACAAAAATGGGCTAGGAATAATGCATTTATTATTAATAACTGTATCCTAGGGGAAATCTGCAAGGAGATCAAACCAGTCAACCCTAAAGAAAATCAATCCTAAATACTCATTAGAATGTTTGTTGCTGAAGCCAATCTCCAATACTTTGGCCACCTGATACAAAGAGCCACCTCATTGGAAAAGACCCTAATGCTGAAAGATTGAAGACAGGAGAAGAAGGGGAGAACAGAGGATGAGACGGTTGGATGGCATCACTGATGCAATGGACATGAGTTTGAGCCAGCTCTGGAGATAGTAGAGGACAGACCTGCTGCAGTCCATGGGGTCACAAAGAGTTGGCATGACAGAGCGACTGAACAACAAGGGTAAATCTGCATGCTAGCTAATGTTTCCCAGTAGAAGGAAATTGCCCTCGGAGTGAAGATGATGATGCTATAAGAAAAACTAGTATATGTTTTGAGTTCCTGATATTTATGAAAACTGATAGGAGCTGTATAGCTTTGAGATACAATTCTTATTCATGTTTCATGAATATTGGTTTCATTGAAAATCTTTATTTTTATACTTAGGGCAGCATTGTATCTGTCAGGATGTGATTGATCACAAGAAATGTTAAAATTGACCCAGGTGGCTCAAAACAAGAACTCAGGAAGTGGAAAACATGATGTCTGGAGGTGGATAGTCTAGACAGTGGCTCAGTGATACCATCCAGGACCAGGCTTTTTCTAACTCACAGTGGTTCTCCAGCCCATCACCATCACTATTATCCTCTCTACAGGTAGTTGCAAGGTGGCTGCTATAGCATCTCTTTGCAGCAGCATGCCAAGAAGGAAGGAAGGAAGAGCTGGGTTGGGAGAAAGGGGCTGTCTTTTTATCTGGAGATAGAATCTTTCCTGGGTGCCTTTTTATTTTGATAGAGAAGTGTTAAGAGGTAGAGAGTAATCAGAATTGATTCTAATCAACTGAGATCCACTTCCTAGGTTTGGGTACATAGTTGATTTGGAAAGAGTCTGAGTTAGGTTACAAGAATGAAGGAGGGCGTGGCTGTGGTAGAAGCACCACTGTGCCTGCCAGTATCACTGTTCCCCCCAACAACAAGCCTTCTCCCATCTAAAGTCCTTGGTCAGGGAATTTTAGAGACTATATTCAGTAGGACAGCACTTGCCTTCTAGGGGACCACAATTTAATCCAGATGGCCCTGCAGAGATCAAACACAGGTGATGATGAAGATGAGCAGAAATCACAATTCTGGTAAAGTTTTATTAAAAACTGCATATAATGTAGAGAGAACACTCTTTATTCATTCTTCCCATATTACATCTTGCAGTACGTGCTTATATGTGAAAAGCCTTTGATTTGTCCAATAAAGATCAGATAGCAGAAACAGAATGTGGGCAAATCACACATTTGTATTTGTTTTCATTTTTGAGAGTTGCTCTACTAAATGAGAGAAAGAACTTGATTTTATTCTAGCCCTGAAAATTATTACAAGTGACTCACAATGAATGTTGCATCATTGGATATTAATAACACTTTTTAAAAAGTAAGCCTGCAGGCTGAGTCTTTATTGGATTCTCTTCCAAATGCAATTCAAAGTTATTGAGAATGTGGGCTTAAAATATAAGGACATTCACAAATGATGAGCTCCCACATGCCACATAGGTTCTCTATGATTTGCAGCATTTGGATTTAGTTCACCAGTCTACTCTGCGAATCCTTTTGTATTCCCAACTGCATCTCTGACTTTGGAGCTTTTAGATTCTTCTCTTCTGCATCATTTTAAGTAGATTCCAAAGTTCATAACTAAGGAAAGGCAATTTTTCTAGCCTGTCTCTTTTGTCCCCAGTTAATAACCCATTTTAGGCCACTGGGTTAATTTCTCCTCCCTAGCCAGCCATCCAACCTACATAGATTTTTTTTTTAAGTTTATTAGAGTACAGTTTCTTTACAATATTGTGTTCGTTTCAGCTGTTGAGCGAAGTGAATCGAGCTATATGAACACATATATCCCCATTTTTTGGACTTCCTTCCCTTTAGGTCACCACAGAGCGCTGAGGAGAGGTCCCTGAAGTTGACAGTAGGTTCTCATCAGTCATCTACTTTATACACAGTATCAGGAGTGTATATACGTCAATCCTGCCTCACTTATTCAGACAACTTATTTGCTCTTACAATAAAGCTCTTAGTACTGGCACAGAGCCCAAGGAAGTGTTAAATAAACGCTAGTTATTATTAGCTTTTTTTTTTTATTATTAGCTTTTAAGTGTTATTTTACTTATCAGTAGTATGAAGAGTCCTATTACCTCCGGATCTTTACCCAGGTACTCAAGTGTTAATAAATGTGCAGACTCTGAAGCTTGGAGATTACCTGGAACAGGTCTCCACCACTGATAGGTACCATGGACAAATTCTTGCATCTTTCTGCACTGTTTTCCCCTCTGTAAAATGAAGATATTATAAGTACTATTCTCATTCTCATTTTTTAAAGATTAGGGTAAAGAATATATCTGTGACTTAGATGATTTTGATTAGATGCGTTAGCTACTGACTAATTCTATTACTTTCCGCATCATTAGCAATGCTACTACTACAAAAGCTACTACTTGTACCAAAGCTATTCTGCATCACTCCAGTTTATTTCTACATGTATTTTCATCTACTCTGTCAATCTATATTCTCCCTATGGCCCCCCAAATCCTTAAAGGTTGTGTAGCAAACTATCCCAAATACTTGGTTGTATAAAGTAAGATTTTAACATTTCCACGGATTCTCTGGGTCAGGAATTTGGGCAGGGCACTGTGAGAACATCTCGACTCTGCTCAGCAGGGTCTGGGTCTTGAACTGGAAAAGTCGAAGGCTGGCTCCACGGGGAAGCTGCAGTGAGCGCAGCCCAAGGCTGGGGCTGGACTCATCCAGGCCGTTCATTCGCTTGCCTGGCGCCTGGCCTGAGAAGACTCAGACTGGAACAGGTGGGGCTCCCTGGGCATCCCTGCAAATCTGTGGACCCCCCAGATGGTCCAGTCTCCAATACTTTGGCCACCTGACATTGGCAAAGACCTTGATGATGGGGAAGGCTGAAGGCAAAAGGAGAAACAGGTAGCAGAGGATGAGATGGTTAGATAGCATCACTGACTAAATGGACACAAATTTGAGTAAGCCCTGAGAAACAGTACAGGACAAAGGAGGCTGGCATGCTGCAGTCCGTGGGGGTCTCAGAGTCCTGACTGAGTGCCTGAATGACAATGCGTGGTACTTTCAGCGTGGCAGCTTCAGGCAGGTGGTCATTTTACCTAACAACTGGGGGATCGCACGGTGTGTGTCCCGAAAGAAAGAGCAAGGCATGCTGCCTTTTGCAATCTAGCTTCTGAAGTCAGACAGACTTAATTCTGTCATAGTCAGAGGCCCAGAGAGGGGCATGCATCCCACCTTGCCATGGAAGAGTGTCAGTGTCTCACTGTGAGCAAAGCATGTGGCATGTGAAACCTAAGTGTGGGTGTAAATGTGGGCCAAGAGGTGAGCACCTCTGAAAACTAAAATTGGTCATGCTCCCATCAAATCTGATCTTTAACATGTAGAACAACCACCCTCCCCCTTGGAAGACTCTTCGTTTCTCTCCCACAGTCCATTGCTTTGGGGGAAGGGCACTTTTTCTCTAAACTGGTCTCAAAGGGAGGAGAGGATATGGTTCTGGAGTGGGTCCCCAAGTCACTGGTCCTGAGTTAAGAGTACTGGAGGAGATCAGTGTCATCTGCTGATTGTTTGACAGCAAGTCTTTCTGCTTCGTGACTCATGGATGCTGACTTTACTGCTTCAGTGTCACATCGCTAAAGAGAGTCTTTATTCTTCTCATTAACTGGATTTTACCACTAGCTCTTCAACTTCTAGGTTTCTGGAACTTCCTTTCTATTATCAGCTGCTATATTCATCTGACATTTTCATCAAGTCATCCCAAACTCCACCAATGTCTCCTTACTGTCTATTATATTCAACCCAGATTTCTTAGCTTCCTTGCAAGAAGAGCCATATATTCACTTGGCACTCCTTCCCTTTAGCCTGGATTCTTGTTTCTTCCCAAGTAAGATTTTTAACTATCGCTTCTCTTGCCTTTACTTCCACTAGAATGCCCCCACCAGGTTCCTTCTTGTACAATTTCCTGGCTCCTTGTCACTTTCAAACCAGATTCAAAGATATGACCCTCCCCCCACCCCGGGGAAATACTTTCATTCATACATCAACTGGTACTAATATGTATACACACACATACACATAGACACACACACACTACTTACAAAGTCATTTTAGAAGATACTTTTAAATGCTTGAAATGTTGCACCAGCCTGGGATTATGTTGCCTGTATATACTCATCTTGATCAACCTGACTACAGGGTTTTTACTTCCTAATGTGTCTTTGGTATTTTCATGACACAGCACATCAGATTGCATCCTATATTGCACATATATTAAATGTGTATTCACTGCCCAGTGGATCCTACTGGCTGACAGAGTTTGGGTTATGAATGGACAGTGTTATAAAACCCTCCAAATCATCTGATATAAATATTTTACCAGAAGAGGAAACCAGACGTTGGTCTAATTATAAACCACCAGAAGAAAAATGTGTAATGACTATGAATGTCACTAAAAAAAAAAAAAAAATGAACTGCTGTCATGTCTCAGAGAACTTGAATATGGTTTGTGTCCGTTCCCATTCTTTCTATTGGCCTACTCTGTACATGTCTGAAAATGGCTAAAGATGTATGTTTTATCCCTTGGTTTTGGAGAGAAAACTGAGGAAACATTCATGGGAAGAGGAGGGATGATGAATCTTGAGAACAGTTGTGTAGAGTCTATTGCCTGAAGAGACGCTCATAGTTTTTAGGTGTCTCTTTGAACTGGTCATGCCACTGGAATCATTCCCTCTCATTCTGTGGCTCAGCCTTATATCAGTAGTATCCACTGGGGTAAGGTCAGAGCATTTCCATGAGGGTGGAATGATGCTTTGCAGTGAAACCACCTGGCTGGACTGAACTACACCTTCCCAAAGCCCCTTCTTCTATGTTCCTGGTTAGAACGTGTCATCAGAGATAATTTCACACAAGATTTGGAGGTTGGCAGTGATGCATAGCTGTATGCTTTCACTTTTGGAAGGTTGGAGAAGATGCTTCTGCTTCTCACGCCTTCTCACTAATGGACCAGTTCACTCTACTGCTGCTGGGCGCACCTGTGCTTATAACCGGTCTACCTTCCCCGGGCCTTTCTTCAAGGTCTCCAACTCTTGGGCCAGATGTGTTTAGCCTATGACACAGCTCCAGCATCTTCAAGACACCCATGCCACCAAGGAGAAAGGCCACAAGAATGCCATGGGCTCGGCAGGCCCTTGATCTCTTCCTCTTTACCTCCACCTTCCTTTCCCAACTGCCTGCCCCGGGAAGTTTAGCAAGTCTTATGGAGACCGTTTAATGAGCTACCATATGAGTTGATACAGGTCAAATCTCTGTAACAAATCCACATATATATGGATGTATATAATGCCAGTGTTTCTGCTTCTCTGATTAAACCCTGATACATACAGAGGGTTTTAGTATTATTTTTCATAGAATGGAAAGCATGTCATATTTCAAAAATAATATGTTCTTTCTGGGTGGAAAAAAGATAATGTCGAGTTTGGGAATTGGTTCAAATATTGAGACCTCTAGACCTTCAACCCTTCAAAATATTCCATCTCTATCTATATATGGCAAGAATAAAAACATCCAAGGAAAGCCAAGCAGTTTACTAAACATCGATGATTCTCTTTATAGTTGATCTTCAGGAGATGGAACTATTTTTCACTGAATTTTTTTTCCCTAAAGAAACTCAGTCTTCACAGCCACTCCTCTCTGATCAGAGAGATGTATTCCCAAACTCTGTCTTATTCCTTCTCATATCAAACTACATGTCAAAGAGGTCCTATCTATTTATGCATCCTTTGACTTTTGAACTGAAGGAATTTTTCAGCTTAAAAATATATTTTCTGCACTGCACACTGAGAGGAGAAATCAGTGTTAGCTTCTGAGAGAAACAGGGAAGGCTTTGCTAAGTTGCTGGCCCAGGGAGCAGAGACATGAATGTCATGGAGACATTAGATTCTGTGCTTTTCCCCTATGAAACAGTGTTGTGGAAAAACTTCATAATAAACCCACTAGCTTTCCAAATCTATTTACCATTTGCTGTCACCCTGAAGGCAGTCATGAAAAGGCAAACCCTCATTCCATGCCTGGTGACTATAGAGCCATCATGGCAACCTCCCGCTAGAATCTCCTTATGCATGTTAAATTCTTACAGTCTTTGAGTCCCGCAGATTCCAAGTCAGCATCTCCTTCTACTATGTTGACAAGCATTAACTACTGCCAACCCGTGTGTCATGGTGGTACACCGAGACCCATCCCACCTCCTTTAAATTTGTTTTCTGGAGTTAACTGTTTACATGAGATCAAGTAGCAGATGGAATTTGTTGGTTGATTTGTGGCTGACGTGTGTTGCCTTTGTCTCAGTTTATCAGTGTGGAAACTGAAATAGCAATAACCTGCTTCCAGTTCCACACATCCTCCAGCAAGCTGTGGAGTTCGGGTGAACTTATCCAAGGATTTGCTTGCTGTGATTGTCACTTGGGGAGGGTCCTCTCTCAGTGCCGGGGGTGCAGTGTGGATGCTATCAAAGCACCAGGACTTGAGGTGGTTGTCTCCTGCAGCTCAGGTCTTCCTTGTGGCTCAAACAGTAAAGAACCTGCCTACAATACAGGAGACCTGGGTTTGATCCCTGGGTTGGGAAGGCCCCCTGGAGAAGGAAATGGCTACTCACTCCAGTATTCTTGTCTGGGAAATTCCATGGACAGAGGATCCTGGCAGGCTACAGTCCACGGGGTCACAAAGAGTCAGACACGACTGAGCGACTAACAACAACAACTCAGCAAACCCACGTCCATCACTTTCAGGTAACGGAGAAAGGAATTCAAACTTTTTGACATTTTTCTTAAACTCGGACAATACAGGAAGAAGGAAGGTATGTCTGTGAATGTCCATATACTGGTTTTGCTTTGTGGAAAATTGCTGCTTATTTCTTGCCTAAGGTTTAGTAAAGCAGAAAAAGTATTTCATACAGACTACTGGGTTTTGGGCTTCCCAGGTGATGCTGGTGGTAAAGAACCAGCCTGCCAATGCGGGAGACATGAGAGACATGGTTTCGATCCCTGGGTCGGGAAGATCCCCTGGAGGAAGGCATGGCAACCCACCTCCAGTATTCTTGCCTGGAGAAGTCCATGGACAGAGGAGCCTGGCAGGCTACAGTCCACGGGGTCACAAAGAGTCGGACTCAACTGAAGCAACAGTAGGCACCCACTGGGTTTTAGACATGCATGTCTGATGATACAGCTTTATTTTTTTTTAATTTATTTTTATTAGTTGGAGGCTAATTACTTCACAATATTGTTGTGGTTTTTGTCATACATTGACATGAATCAGCCATGGATATACATGTATTCCCCATCCCAATCCCCCCTCCCACCTCCCTCTCCACCCCATCCCTCTGGGTCTTCCCAGTGCACCAGGTCCGAGCACTTGTCTCATGCATCCAACCTGGGCTGGTGATATGTTTCACCCTAGATAATATACATGTTTCGATGCTGTTCTCTTGAAACATCCCACCCTCACCTTCTCCCACAGAGTCCAAAAGTCTGTTCTATGATATAGTTTTAAAATTAGTATTCTTGGAGTCCGATGGAACAGATTTGATTGGTTGATTGACTCACGAATTCGTTCTTGAGAACCTTATTACCTTAAGCCTTGCTTCATCCCTTGCCAGCATCACAGGAGACACTGATGTCTGAACTTTTCATTTCTGTAACCTCCTTAACTCCAATTATCTCCACCTCCACTGAACTTCAACCACACACTCCCATGACAACACCAAGAAGCTAAAACTAAGCCACCTCTAAAATCCTACTCCCTAACCACAAAACTAAGGCTTGTGCTCTCTGAACCTCTCTGCATCAGTCCTTTGACCACATTATTCTGCTACCCTAGACACTTTCCTACTTTCTGCCTGTTCTCTTGTGATACCATTAATAACACTTCAGCTTATCTTATCTTTAACTCCATCAACCTCTCTTGTAAAATTCTAAAGCTTTATTCCGCCAACCTTCTCTTTGTTCCTGTCAAGGTACTGTGGAGTGTCATTGGAAAAATTCCCACAGTAATTCTTCATGCCACTCTGCTCGTTGATATGCAATGGCCCTACTGGATGTTCTTTGTTTATTCCAAACTTTCACAAGTTCTGCAATAAAGTCTGCCTCTCTTTCTAAAAAAATATGCTCCTCCAGATCAAGAAATATAATTATATGTGCAAGATATTGGACAATGTCCCCAACTCCAGCTCCTAGCATAGTATCTGGCTTTTTTTTTTTTTAAATTAGTAAACATTTGATAAATGAAAAAAGACCTACCACACTTCTGAATATCTCAGGGATAATTCTCCAAGCCCCACAAATAAAATCAAGAGACTAGTTACAACCATTTCAACTGTTACGATCCATGGAAATCATCTCAATCCATCATCAACGTCTTTCTGTCCACTTTCTCAAAGTTAATTCTTTAATCTGCACATTTCAAAAGGCTTAATCACTCTATTAATCACTCATTCTATCTCTTCTAAATTTTCAACTATTTATTCTCCAAAATCTCCCTCCTCACAGTGTATGCACACATTCAACTTTCTCCATGTGAAGAAAATTCCTCCCTTTATTATGCTTTTTTTTTCAGTCATTTGTTTGCAAAGCAGTAACTTACCCTCCTCACCTTTCCTTAGATTCTCTACCCACTGAAATATGACAAACATATTCAATATTCCAACTATGTCTCTCACTAAAAGACTTGGTTTCCATACCAAAAGCACGTTTTAACCCTTGTTAGACCTCTTCTTCTGTTTCCAACTCTGCTTTTATTTCTTCTGACTGAACGACAGTGTTCTCCCAACGTCCATCTTCAGGCCTCTCCTCCCTACTCTACAGCCTCAATGTAAAGAAATAGAGGAAAGCAAAAGAATGGGAAAGACTAGAGATCTCTCCAGGAAAACTAGAGATACCAAGGGAACTTTCCATGCAAAGATGGGCACAATAAAGGATAGAAACGGTATGGATCTAACAGAAGCAGAAGATATTAAGAAGGTGGCAAGAATACACAGAAAAAGTAGACAAAAAGATCTTCATGACCCAGATAATAATGATGGTACGATCACTCACCTAGAGCCAGACATCCTAGAATGCTAAGTCAAGTGGATCTTAGGAAGCTTCACTAGGAACAAAGCTAGTGGAGGTGATGGAATTCCAGCTGAGCTATTTGAAATCCTAAAAGATGATGCTGTGAAAGTGTTGCACTCAATATGCCAGCAAATTTGGAAAACTCAGCATTGGCCACAGGACTGGAAAAGGTCAGTGTTCATTCTAATTCCAAAGAAAGGCAATGCCAAAGAATGTTCAAACTACCACACAATTGAACTCATCTCACACACTAGTAAAGTTAATGCTCAAAATTCTCCAAGCCAAGCTTCAACAGTATGTGAACAATGAACTTCCAGATGTTCAGGCTAGATTTAGAGAAGACAGAGGAACCAGAGATCAAATTGCCAACATCTGTTGGGTCATGAAAAAAGCAAAAGAGTTCCAGAAAAATGTCTACTTCTGTTTTACTGACTATGCCAAAGCCTTTAACTGTGTGGATAACAACAAACTGTGGAAAATTCTGAAAGAGATGGGAATATCAGACCACCTGACCTGTCTCATGAGAAATCTGTATGCAGGTCAGGAAGCAACAGTTAGAAATGGACATGGAAAAACAGACTGGTTCCAAATAGGGAAAGGAGTACATCAAGGCTGTATATTGTCACCCTGCTTATTTAAGTTACATGCAGAGTTCAGTTCAGTCGCTCAATTGTGTCTGACTCTTTGCAACCCCATGGACAGCAGCACAGCAGGCCTCCCTGTCCTTCACCAACTGCCGGAGTTTACTCAAACTCATGTGCATTGAGTTGGTGATGCCATCCGATCATCTCATCCTCTGTTGTCCCCTTCTCCTCCTGCCTTCAATCTTTCCAGCATCAGGGCCTTTTCCAATGTGTCAGTTCTTCTCATCAGGTGGCCAAATATTGGAGTTTCAGCTTCAGCATCAGCCCTTACAATGAATATTCAAGACTGATTTCCTTTAGGATAGACTGGTACATCATATGAAATGCTGGACTGGATGAAGCACAAGCTGGAATCAAGATTGCCAGGAGAAATATCAATAACCTCAAATATGGAGATGACACCACATTTACACAGAAAGCAAAGAATTAAAGAGACCCTTGATGAAAGTGAAAGAGGAGAGTGAAAAAGCTGGCTTAAAACTCAACATTCAGAAAAGTAAGATCATGGTATTGGTCCCATCATTTCATGGCAAATAGATGGGGAAACAATGGAAATAGTGACAGACTTTATTTTCTTTGACTCAAAATCACTGCAGATTGTGACTACAGCCATGAAGTTAAAAGATGCTTACTCCTTGGAAGAAAAGTTATGACCAACCTAGACAGCATTTTCAAAAGCAGAGATATTGCTTTGCCAACAAGGCTCCATCTAGTCAAAGCTATGGTTTTTCCAGTAGTCATGTACAGACGCGAGAGCCAGACTCTAAAGAAAGCTGAGTGCTGAAGAACTGATGGTTTTGAACTATAGTGTGGAGAAGGCTCTTGAGAGTCCCTTGGGCTGCAAGGAGATCCAACCTACAGGAGATTGGTCCTGAATATCCATTGGAAGGACTGACGCTGAAGCTGAAACTCCAATACTTTGGCCACCTGATGCAAAGAACTGACTCATTGGAAAAGGCCCTGATGCTGGGAAAGATTGAAGGCAGGAGGAGAAGGGGACAACAGAGGATGAGATGGTTGGATGGCATCACCAACTCAATGGACTTGAGTTTGAGTAAACGCCGGGAGTTGGTAATGGACAGGGAGGCCTGGCATGCTGCCGTCCATGGGGTTCCAAAGGGTAGGACACGACTAAACAACTGAACTGAAGTGAACTGAACCACTTCCTCATCCTGAATAACTTGTCCATAAATATAACTGAATTTCTACTTCCTAAAGCTAAATCCTGTGCATAGATTTCTATTGTTTCCATAAAGCATTTAACCTCAATAAATCCAAAGTTGAACTAATCTCTGATCCTCCACACCCCAACTTGACCTACCATCCCACTGCCCAAATCAGAAACACAGGAATCACCACAAACACCTTTCTCACCCTCACCATGTATAATCAATTCCTTAATTCTGTCAGTGAAAACTTCTAATGCCTCCCCAATCAAATGAGCTCTGGATAAATAAGCTTGAAAATGTTTCATATTTTATTTTTCCCTTGAGACATCAAAAAACCTGGGAATTTCTGCAGTCAACAAGCTCTTTCATTTTGTTTAATCCAGCACTTTCAAATTTATAACCACCAGTCCCATTGCTAATAACACCTATAGAAATTTCACAGAATTAAATGTTCCTGCAAACAGTTTGGGGGCTTCCCAGGTGGTGCTAGTGGTAAGGAGCCCACTTGCCAATGCAGAAGATGTGAATTCACCCCCTGGATCAGGAAGATCCCCTGGAGGAGGGCATGAAACCCACTCCAGTATTCTTGCCTGGAGAACCCCTTGGACAGAGGAGCCTGGCAGGTTAGGGCTCATAGGGTTGCAAAGAGTTGCACATGACTGAAGCAACATAACATGCACACATGCACACAGGAAACAGTTTGAAGACTTGTTCCTTGCTCCCCTTTCTCCAGCTGTCACTGAGTAATGGACACTGCTGATACTCTGCCCAGTTTCCTCAGAAACTTTTTTACCAACTTCATGCCACCATCGCCCAGCTTCTGTCCTCCCGCCACTAAACACACATACTTTGGGGCTTCCCTGGTGTCTCAGACAGTAAAGAATCTGCCTGCAATGTGGGAGGCCCAGGTTCGATTCCTGGGTTGGGAAGATCCCCCAGAGATGGGAATGGCTACCCACTCCTGTACTCTTGCCTGGAGAATTTCATGGACAGAGGAGCCTGGCAGGCTACAATCCATGGGGTCACAAAGAGTTGGACATGACTGAGAGACTTTCACTTCACTTCCGTTTTTACATTCAGAGGACTGTCCTTGGTGTGAAGCATTATTGTGCTCCTGATCTGCATGAGGATCATGCAGATCCTAAGCCAAGCCAATCCCAAACCAAGGATTTGTGTGCTTCTGCTCTAGAGAGATCCAGAGGAGTCTCAGAACCCACACCTCCTTCAGTGGACCTTCTAGCCAGTGGCCGTGGAGTGTGATACAGAGTGAGGTGTAATTCATACTACAGACCTCATCGGGGATTAAACTGAGACTGAGCCCATTCCTGAACACGTATCCTTGTTTGGCTTTTTGGCCTCCTCTGTTCTGCTTCCCATATTTCCTCATGCAATCTTCTGCAAGCAATGCTTTTGTAAATCACTTGCACACAAATCCTGGCTCAGGGGTTGCATCCTGCCAATGAGAGGCCAACACTTTTATTGCAGGCTCTCTCCTTTGATGACTTAAACTACCTCCATATTCCATTAAATTGCCTCTCTGCCTTCGACCATCCCTTCCTCCATTTCTTCCAGGAAAAACCCCTTACCCAAGAACCTGGACATCCACCATCTGACACAGACCACATCCTCCAGCTCCAGCTCCTCCTTCCCTTCCAAGTGAGCCTAACCTCTGGCTGTACTAAGCAACCACTGTTTTCCAAATACACAAGTGTCCATCAAGGCGTCTCAATATTTCACAAGCTATGTCTATTATCAGAAGTATCCTTTCTCACCTTTTCAAGTCAGCAAATCCATACTCTTCCTTCAAAAGTATTTCCAGCATCCCAGTGACCATTTCCTTAACTCTGTCCTCTTGCAGTCTAGCCCTCTGCCCTTCACCTCTAAAAATGTTTGGTCATTATAGTCTAATTGTTTAAATGCTGTCTGACTTCCTTTCTAAGGAAGAAACTGACCTTTCTAAAGGTCACTTATTCTGAAGGAAGGGTCTTGCTTACTGTGACCATCAGAGAATCCTATTAATAGCAGAATATACTCAGTAAAATATCCATTACAACCTAGAAATCACCAGTCCATTCATCACTGAGTCCTGGGGTTGAGACATCTCTGTCACAGGCTTAGTGACCTAACTAATCTATGAGAACATGTGATTTTTTAGCTGTCTCTGTCTTCCACATTGCCAATCACAAATTATCTAAGTCAAATCTCAACAGACAACATCCCAAAATGGAATATTTGATGTGTCAAATTGCTCGCCGTAAGCTTGCTTGCCAGATTTATTTGGGCACTTTAAAGAAATTAAACATCAACTTAATTTTGTGTGAAATAATTAGATTCTACCTTCTTAGGCACTGAAGACTTGCAGGGTTGAACAGTTAAAGCATATTTACAAAAGAACAGCTGGGTTGTAGGAAGAGATTGGTGGTTCTTATTTTCTCTATTGAGGAGTGGATCTGGGATTTCAGTGCTGATAAAGATACAGTGACCCCAGCTCCTGACCCCAAAGTACCTTTCTTTGTGGGCTTGCCAGTGGTTCAACAAAGATAAACATTCTGTGTCCATGTTTCTGGTGGCATTTCTTTAAAAAGCAAAATTAATAGTTTCCCCACTGCCCTCTGTCCTCAGTTCCCACTACTTGGGAGGATTTTGTAGATAGATCTGTAACTTGTACGGTCTGTTAAGTTTAATAAGCCCCAAATGGGAAACAGCACAATGCATTATTGCTTTAGCCTTGTCTGTGACCTACACACCAGAAATGTCATCTGGCTTTTGTCTGGAACAGAATTCGCCAGGAGGTCTCTCCTGGAGGCTTCCTGAGTTTGTCTACAGACTGCTGGTTACAAACAAACAAATAAGACCATTCTTCAGATAACTGACCAGGACATTTTTTTTACATAATTAAATTTGTTTCTTTTTAACTGAAAGATAATTGTTCTACAATATTATGTTGGTTTCTGCCAAATAGCAACAGGAATCAGCCATGGGTATACAAATGTCCCCTCCCTCTTGAAGCCCCCTCCCACCTCCCTCCCCACCCCACCCCTCTAGGTTGTTACAGAGCCCTGGTTAGAGTTCCGAGTCACACAACAAATCCCCACTGGTGATCTAATTTACATACGGTAATGTATATGTTTCCATTTTAGTCTCTCCATTCATCTACCCTCTCCCCCCTCCCCCTCCCCCACCATGTCCGTAAGTCTGTTCTCTATGTCTGTGTCTCCATTGCTTGACCAAGACATTCTAATTCCAATGCTTCCATATAATATGATTTACTTTTGTCAGAGTAAACAAATGCCTGCTCATTTATATTATGTTATATAATATATTATATATATATTTATATATATATGTATATATTTACATATGATTTATATTATACGTAATATGTCCAGAAGTCCAACACAAAACACTTATTTTGGAATTAGTGAAATGTATCATCCGTTATTTTCTATCGGCATCCTTTTTACTCTTTTTTCTTTCTTCTTTTTATTCAATCTTCTCACCATGTGAAAAACAAGGTTAGTGACTTAAATTATTTCTCCTAACTCTATGGGTTGAATGGGTGGTTCTACTGACCCAAACTGAAACTTTTCATGCATCTGTTGTGTGCTAGGGGTTGTGCAGGAGACTTTATTGATCTTGGCCAGGTTCTTCCGTGTATCTGCAGTCTCAGTCAGGACATTTGGCAGACTTGCCCTTTCCCTCTATATCTCATACACTTTCAGGCTAAGTTGGCATGTTTTCATAACGAAGATGCTATTAGCTAAAGCAAGTCACAAGGCAGCCCAGAGTCCAGGGTGGGCCCAGAGACCTCCTCTCCTGATGGGAAGAACTGCTCAGTCACATCACAACGAGTGTGGACACAGGGGAAGGGGTGCGGCTGGGGCCGTTTTAAAAAGCAGTCTCTGTCCCACAGAGCAAAGTAAACCAGAAAGGGAAAAGCAAATGTTATATATTAAGGCATATATGGGGGCTTCCCAAGTGGCTCAGTGATGAAGAATCCACCAGCAATGCAGGAGATGCAGGTTCAATCCCTCAGAAGCAGTGGTCTGGAAGACCCCCTGGAGCAGGAAATGGAAACTCACCTCAGTATTCTTGCCTGGGAAACCCCATGGACAGAGGAGCCTGGTGGGCTACAGTCCACGGGTCACAAAGAGCCAGACACGACTGAGCACGCAAACACAACAATGCATATATGTGGAAACTAGAAAAATGGGAAAAGAAACCCATTTGCAAAGCAGAAATAGAGACAGACATAAAGAACAAGCTTGGCTTCATCCAAGGAGGGAAAGAGAGGGTAGGATGAATTGGAAGACTGGGATTGACATGTATGCACTACTGATGCTCTGTGTTAAAAGCAGATAACGAACGAGAGCCTGTTGTACAACACAGAAAACTCTGCTCCATGCTCTGAGGCAACTCAATGGGAAGGAAACCCAGAAAAGAGGGGATGATATACATATGTCTGATTCACTTTGCTCTACGCTAGAAACTAAAGCAACATTGTAAAGTAACCATGCTTCATCTTAAAAACTAAAAAAGAATTAAAAAAATAAACACGAGGGCAGTCTCTCTCCTTAGGTTTTTGGGTGTGCCATAATTTCAACGTTTTCAGTTTACACCCTCCAAAACATACCTTCTTGTCCTGAAAACTTGTACTTAGAAAATCATCTGAGAAACATATTCACAGAGAAATGAATGTATCTTAAAACTAAATGCATTGTTTATATAGAAAATATTTCTGAAAGACTACCTCACAGCCCTCCCTGCTCCTCACATACATATACAACTGAGAATCTCGAAAATAAAGAGAAGCATATATAAGCAAGTAGTTCCAAGAAGCATTCTGTGTGGCAAGGGGAAATGCTCAGTAAAATTCTCTATATAATAGCAGTAGTGATAACAAATTATACAATAATATCTGTGTGCATTTATTGAGTACTTACTATGTGTCATAGTTTGAGCCAAAAGCTTTAACTCACAATCACATTGCTTTGAGGAGGTTATTATGGGGGTAATATCCATTTTATAGGCGAGGATACTGAGGCTTAGCTGGATGAAGTAATGTGCACCTTGCCCCCCAGTTATTTGATGACCGTGTCAGGATATGCATCTGCACTTGCCTGTCAAAAAGTGGATGATCTTCACCATTGTGTGCACCCATATCTGGCTTTCTCTACAAATTAATGGTAAGGTTGATGTACCATTACTCTCCACCAGGGGTTCCTAACATTAACTGGAAACTGATGTATGGCAAAAACCACCACAATATTGTAAAGCAATTATTCCCTAGTTAAAATAAATAAATTAGTTTAAAACATACTAACGCTTTGGATCTACCCTAGAAATGCTGGAAGCTGTGCTCAACATGGGAATCTTAAAATCTCCCCCAGGGACTTCCCTGGTGGTCCAGTGGTTGAGAATCTGCCTTGCAAGGCAGGGGACCTGGGTTCAATCTCTGGTCAGGAAACTAAGATCCCACATGCCATGCTGCAACTACTGAGCCCACATGCCACAAATAAAGAAGGGCCACAGTGAAAAGATTCCGCAGGACGCCATGAAGATCCCATGAGTCACAACTAAGACCCAATGCAGCCAAATAAATAAGTATTTTTAAAAAACTTAAAATCTCCCCTAGATAATTATGCTATGAGTACCGGTGCTTAAGAGTGGTCCATGGACCAGTGGCATCGGCATCACCTGAACTTACTAGAATACAGATTCTCAAGTCCCTCCCTGATCTGCGGATTGAGAACATATGCGGTGAGGATCAGGAATCTGTGCCTCTAAAATTCCCCCAGATGATTCTGATTCTCATGAATGCTTGATAATTACCACTTTACCTTCTTGGGCTCCAAAATCACTGCAGATGATGATCGCGGCCATGAAATTAAGAGACACTTGCTCCTTGGAAGGAAAACGATTACAAACCTAGACAGCATATTAGAAAGCAAAGACATTGCTTTGCCAACAAAGGTCTGTATAGTCAAAGCTGTGATTTTTCCAGTAGTCATGTATGGATGTGAGAGTCAGGCCATAAGTAAGGCAGAAAGCCAAAGAATTGACACTTTTGAATTGTGGTACTAGAGAAAACTCTTGAGAGTCCCTTGGACAGCAAGGCAATCAAACCAGTCAATCCTAAAGGAAATCAGCACTGAATATTCACTGGAAGGACTGATGCTGAAGCTGGACCTCCAATACTTTAGCCACCTGATGCAAAGAGTTGACTCATTGGAAAAGACCCTGATGCTGGGAAAGATTGAAGGTAACAGGAAAAGAGGGAAGCAGAAGATGAGATGTGTGGATGGTATCATCAACTTGATGGACATGAGTTTCAGGAACCATTGGGAGATAGTGGAGGACAGAGGAGCCTGGTGTGCTGCAGTCCATTGGGTCACAAAGGGTCAGACACCACTTAGCAACTGAGCAACAACAATGCTGATGATTCAACTTTGTGCCAGAGAACTGCCTGGAGAGCTTGAAATTGGAGATGTCTAGATCCTGCCCCAGAACCACTGAAACTGCATTTCCCTTCAAGTCTCCAGGCGATTCTGGTGCACTCAGAATTGAAAACCACATCTTTGTTCCAAATAGACTGTCCTGCTTTAATGTATTTCTAGTGTATGGACATTGAGATCTATTAAACTACAGAGTTTTCTCCCTCTCATGAGAGACATAAACATAATGAATACAAATCTTTGTTCTAAAAGAAAAGTCTGGTGCTAAAAGTTAAAAAATCATATTCTCTGGTAAGAGCACAGTTTGATACTTTGGGATTCCAGAAATGACAGATTGATTGGTACCTCAGCTATAATTAGTAGGATATAATGTCAGAGGAATGGCTGAGCTGTGACAACTGGTATGAAGCCACCCAAGGCCCCAGGACCCATAATTGTGCATCCCAGCAGAAGCCTGAATGCAGTCATTATCCTTTCTAGAAACAAATAAAATGCCCAAGCATAACTGAATTTAAGATTAAATTCCAAAGCAGAGGCCCTGTGTGGACATTGGATCTCCCATGGCAAATAAGAAATCACATTCTACTTCTTCCCCAAATTGCCATTTTCCATCTCCGTTGGCATATCTGAGAAATACTGGCTCATTACTAATTGGCCCCATAGCTCTGAGTCCTGGAACAGAAGAAATTAGATTTAGGAAATATTTCTATTGCAGGTTATCTGGAAACTTTCAAAATGCCTCCTTTAGTAATTTCTATGGAGAGTCCTCCATGTAAAGACAGAGGATCTGTATACATTTAGGGATCATACTGTTTTTAAATAAACTTTATGTTCAATTAAAATGACTTCCATTCTTATGTTTTTCAATTAGTTTATGATCCAATAATATACATTTACTGGGTGCTTACTGGCTAGAAAGTATAATACCCAATACCGTGAGTGATTTAAAATAACTTGTGCATAGTAGAGGGCTTCCCAGGTGGTGCCGTCCTGCCAATGCAGGAGATGCAAGAGACACAGGTTCAATCCCTGGGTCAGGAAGATCCCCTGGAGTAGGAAATGGCAACCCATTCCACTGTTCTTGCCTGGAAAAGTCCATGGACAGGGAACTTGGTGGGCTATAGTCCATGGGGCAGCAAAGAGTTGAACACGACTGAGCAACTAAGCATGCACGCATCTGCAGAGTAGAACTTGCTACTTGAAGCATGAGTCCTAGACCAACAGGACCAGCATCTTTTGCGAACGTATTAGAAATGAAGATCCCAGGTCCCAGTCCAGGCCTACTGAGTCCTCTTGGTAAGATCTTCAGGGGAATGTGAAAGTGAAAGTCGCTCAGTCGTGTCCGAATATTTGCCACCCCATGGACTATCAGTTCAGTTCAGTTGCTCAGTCGTGTCCAACTCTTTGTGACCACCAGGCCTCCCTGTCCATCACAAACTCCTGGAGTTTACCCAAACTCTTGTCCATTGAGTCGGTGATGCCATCCAGCCATCTCATCCTCTGTCGTCCCCTTCTCCTCCTGACCCCAATCCCTCTCAGCATCAGGGTCTTTTCCAACGAGTCAACTCTTCGCATGAGGTGGACAAAGTATTGGAGTTTCAGCTTCAGCATCAGCCCTTCCAGTGAACACCCAGGACTGATCTCCTTTAGATGGACTGGTTGGATCTCCTTGCAGTCCAAGGGACTCTCACGAGTCTTCTCCAACACCACAGTTCAAAAGCATCAACTTTTCAGCGCTCACCCTTGTTCACAGTCCAACTCTCAGGTCCATACATGACCACTGGAGAAACCATAGCCTTGACTAGACGGACCTTTGTTGGCAAAGTAATGTCTCCGCTTTTTAATATGCTATCTAGGTTGGTCATAACTTTCCTTCCAAGGAGTAAGCATCTTTTAATTTCATGGCTGCAATTACCATCTGCAGTGATTTTGGAGCCCCCAAAAGTAAAGTCTGACACTGTTTCCACTGTTTCCCCATCTATTTCCCATGAAGTGAAGGGACCAGATACCATGATCTTAGTTTCCTGAATGTTGAGTTTTACGCCAACTTTTTCACTCTCCTCTTTCACTTTCATCAAGAGGCTTTTTAGTTCCTCTTCACTTTCTGCCATAAGGGTGGTGTCATCTGCCATAAGGGTGGCAAAATGATAGGATACTGAAAGAGAAACTCCCCAGGTCAGTAGGTGCCCAATATGCTACTTGAGATCACTGGAGAAATGACTCCAGAAAAAATGAAGGGATGGAGCCAAAGCAAAAACAATACCCAGTTGTGGATGTGACTGGTGATAGAAGAAAGGTCTGATGCTGTAAAGAGAAATATCACATAGGAACCTGGAATGTTAGGTCCATGAATCAAGGCAAATTGGAAATGGTCAAAGAGGAGATGGCAAGAGTGAACATTGACATTCTAGGCATCAGCAAACTGAAATGGACTGGAATGGGTGAATTTAACTCAGATGACCACTATATCTACTACTGTGGGCAGGAATCCCTTAGAAGAAATGGAGTAGCCATCATGGTCAACAAAAGAGTCCAAAATGCAGTAGTACTTGGATGCAGTCTCAAAAATGACAAAATGATCTCTGTTCATTTCCAAGGCAAACCATTCAATATCACGGTAATCCAAGTCTATGCCCCAACCAGTAATGCTGAAGAAGCTGACGTTGAACGGTTCTATGAAGACCTACAAGACCTTTTAGAACTAACACCCAATAAAGATGTCCTTTTCATTATAGGGGACTGGAATGCAAAAGTAGGAAGTCAAGAAACACCTGGAGTAACTGGCAAATTTGGCCTTGGAGTATGGAATGAAGCAGAGCAAAGGCTAATAAGAGTTTTGCCAAGAGAACACACTGGTTATAGCAAACACCCTCTTCCAACAACACAAAAGAAGACTCTACACATGGACATCACCAGATGGTCAACACTGAAATCAGATTTTTATATTCTTTGCAGCCAAAGATGGAGAAGCTACATACAGTCAGCAAAAACAAGACTGGGAGCTGACTGTGGCTCAGATCATGAACTCCTTATTGCCAAATCCAGACTTAAATTGAAGAAAGTAGGGAAAACCACTAGACCGTGGACTATAGAGTCCATGAAATTCTCCAGGCCAGAACACAGGTGTGGGTAGCCTTTTCCTTCTCCAGAGGATCTTCCCACCCCAGGGATCAAACTCAGGTCTCCCGCATTGCAGGCAGATTCTTTACCAGCTTTAATGTTTGAGAAACACTGCAAATAGAAGATGTGGTCTAGTCTTCTAAAGGAAGTTGAAAAAGCACTACATACATGTATGGAAATCATATTCAACATGGGATGGAGCAAAACATGGTCCTTGCCCTTGAGGATCTTAAAACTTACAGATGAATGTGATAAGTTGGATAATTAACTTAGGCCAGGTTCCATAGAAGTAGAGCCTGAGAGAGAAAGTTGGTACACATGATATCGGGATAGCGTTCTCAGAAGAGGGTGGGAAAAGCTGGATGGGCCAGGTGAAGGAGCTAAGGAAGGAAGGAAGGAT
The DNA here is from genome assembly GCF_023699985.2 of Odocoileus virginianus. NCBI lineage: Eukaryota > Metazoa > Chordata > Mammalia > Artiodactyla > Cervidae > Odocoileus > Odocoileus virginianus. Next base: position 5,401,666 of record NC_069682.1, read on the forward strand.
GTGGTCCCAGCTGGAATCAGCCCTTTGTACCCTGTGAAGAGAGTGTCTGACTATGAGCTGCCCCTAGATTTGGAGTTGAGGACAAAGATGCATTTAGATATGCTAAACTTAACAACTCTCCTTCCTAGCTGGGTCAGGTTCCCTAAGCAGCATATGCCTGTGATTTAAAGTCATCCTGTTGCCTTCCTGGTCATCTATGGCTTAAGCAGGGCTTGCAGTGGCCAAAAAAAGTCATCAGTCATGGACAAAAGCTTCTGTAAACACTAGTCCAGGACAGGACAGATTAGGCAATCTTGAAACTGGATAATTAATCAAGAGAACAAATACTCTTTAGCAAACACTGTAATATCCACATTGGGCTTCCAGTTAACCAGTTTACTGGGCCATCTGTCAGGAAAGTGCTAGCAGGAGTCAGTGCTCATTGTTGGAGCCTGCAAGGGGCTAGGAGAAGACTGCATGATAACGGAGTTTCTCATTGACGTAAAGGAACCTGAAGAAGTAAGACTTCCACCCACTGCTTTCTTGCCTGAAAGTTGTCAGGAGCCTCAGCTTTCAGAGAACAGCTCCATGGAGTTTGCTGGATATCAGACACATACTCTCAGGCCATCAGCCTGTCTGCATCTGAGATGGCCTGGGCAAATTCATCTTAGAATGCTCTGTTGTGTCAGCAACACTTTCTAGTTGAATTTTATTTTTTCAATTATTCTTAAATTTTTAATAATTATTCAGAGAGGATTTTTTAGCCAATATTATTTACTTTTGGGGCTTCTCTGGTGGCACAGCAGTAAAGAATCAGCCTGTCAATTTAGGAGACACAGGAGATGTGGGTTCGATCCCTGTGTCAGGAAGATCCTCTGGAGTAGGAAATGGAAACCCATTCCAGTATTCTTGCCTGGAAAATTTCACGGGCAGAGGAGCCAGGTGGGCTACAGTCCGTGGGATGGCAAAGAGTCAGATACAACTGAGCGCATGCATGCACACACACACACACACACACACACACACATACACTTACTTTTTTCTCAGCTCACCTTACTGGACCCTTCAGTTCAGTTCAGTCACTCAGTCGTGTCCAACTCTTTGTGACCCCATGAATCGCAGCACACCAGGCCTCCCTGTCCATCACCAACTCCCAGAGTTTACTCAAACTCATGCCCACTGAGTCAGTGATGCCATCCAACCATCTCATCCTCTGTCGTCCCCTTCTCCTCCTGCCCCTAATCCCTCCCAGCATCAGGGTCTTTTCCAACGAGTTAACTCTTTGCATGAGGTGGACAAAGTATTGGAGTTTCAGCTTCAACCCAGTCCTTCCAATGAACACCCAGGACTGATCTCCTTTAGATGGACTGGTTGGATCTCCTTGCAGTCCAAGGGACTCTCAAGAGTCTTCTCCAACACCACAGTTCAGAAACATCAATTCTTCAGCACTCAGCCTTGTTCACAGTCCAACTCTCACATCTATACATGACCACTGGAAAAACCATAGCCTTGACTAGATGGACCTTTGTTGGCAAAGTAATGTCTTTGCTTTTTAATATGCTGTCTAGGTTGGTCATAACTTTCCTTCCAAGGAGTAAGAGTCTTTTAATTTCATGGCTGCAGTCACCATCTGCAGTGATTTGGAGCCCCAAAAAATAAAGTCTGACACTCTTTCCACTGTTTCCCCATCTATTTCCCATGAAGTGAGGGGACCAGATGCCATGATCTTAGTTTTCTGAATGTTAAGCTTTCAGCCAACTTTTTCACTCTCCTCTTTCACTTTCTTCAAGAGGGTTTTTAGTTCCTCTTCACTTTCTGCCATAAGGGTGGTGTCATCTGCATATCTGAGGTTATTGATATCTCTCCTGGCAATCTTGATTCCAGCTTGTGCTTCATCCAGCCCAGTGTTTCTCATGATGTACTCTGCATATAAGTTAAATAAGCAGGGTGACAATATACAGCCTTGATGTACTCCTTTTCCTATTTGGAACCAGTCTGTTGTTCCATGTCCAGTTCTAACTTTTGCTTCCTCACCTGCATACAGGTTTCTCAAGAGGCAGGTCAGGTGGTCTGGTATTCCTATCTCTTTCAGAGTTTTCCACAGTTTATTGTGATCTATACAGTCGAAGGCTTTGGCATAGTCAATAAAGCAGAAATAGATGTTTTTCTGGAACTCTCTTGCTTTTTTGATGATCCAGCGGATATTGGCAATTTGATCTCAGGTTCCTCTGCCTTTTCTAAAACCAACTTGAACATCTGGAAGTTCTCAGTTCACGTATTGCTGAAGCCTGGCTTGGAGAATTTTGAGCATTACTTTACTAGCATGTGAGATGAGTGAAATTGTGCAGTAGTTTGAGCATTCTTTGGCCTTGCTTTTCTTAGGGATCGGAATGAAAACGGACCTTTTCCAGTCCTGTGGCCACTACTGAGTTTTCCAAATTTGCTGGCATATTGAGTGCAGCACTTTCACAGCATCATCTTTCAGGATTTGAAATAGCTCAACTGGAATTCCATCACCTCAACTAGCTTTGTTCATAGTGATGTTTTCTAAGGCCCACTTGACTTCACATTCCAGGATGTCTGGCTCTAGGTGAGTGATCACACCATCGTGATTATCTGGGTCATGAAGATCTTTTTTGTATTCTTCTGTGCATTCTTCTTGTATTGTATTCTTCTGTGTATTCTTGCCACCTCTTCTTAATATCTTCTGCTTCTGTTAGATTCATACCATTTCTGTCCTTTATTGAGCCCATTTTTGCATGAAATGTTCCCTTGGTATCTCTAATTTTCTTGAAGAGATCTCTAGTCTTTCCCATTCTGTTGTTTTCCTCTATTTCTTTGCATTGATCGCTGAGGAAATCTTTCTTATCTCTCCTGGCTATTCTTTGGAACTCTGCATTCAAATGGGAATATCTTTCCTTTTCTTCTTTGCTTTTCACTTCTCTTCATTTCACAGCTATTTGTAAGGCCTCCTCAGACAGCCATTTTGCCTTACCTGTGTAATATTCTATACACAGGATTATAAATGACCAGAGATGATCCTTAATCTAAGGAACTTGTGGGAGGATGAGTGGGGTGAGAAAACACAACGGTCATCATCTCCACAACCCCAGCCTCAACCCCACTGAAATAGGCTCCACCCAGAGGCTCCATACCTGGAAAATAGCCCCTCATCAGACTGTAGTGCACAGCACTGAAATATCCCATCAGAAGGCAAGGTCTTGTCTGTATGCTAGGATTTACTGCAATAACTGGCACATGGCCGGCATTCCATGGGTGTCTAATGACTGAATGAAAATGCGCTAAAAGTACAAGGCAGCTGTGAATATCTTTGTCAGAAATATCAGACAGTGTGGAAAGAGTGCTCACAGAAAGTTTTTCCAGACGTTAACTGAGTTGTACTTAAATTAAAAAGGGAAAAGATGTTCTACGTGGAAGGTACAGGATTAACTAATACACAGAAGCAGAAAAGTGTACCCAGACCTCTGAGAGACAGATGATTGCTCACCTGCCATGGTGATTTTCTCTTGCAAAAACAGGAAGAGATGGTGGTGAAAGTCATGCCGAGTTATTTGCATGGATTATTTTCTGGTCTCTATAACAATGAGCTAGTAACTATTAGTGGCTTTGGCTTATACATGAGGAAACACAGGCCTAAAATAGAAACGTCCGTTCTACATCATTCAGTGCCATGCAAGGGCCAGGTTTGGAATTCAGCAGTCTGTACACGGATTCTGAGTTGGTAATCGCTGCAGTTGCTGCCACCCTGTAAGGTTAAGTGAACGACCTCTCGACCTGGACCAAGGGCCATTTCTCTGCAGTCACTGGCTCATATTCTGTTGGACAATAGTCATCATCTCCAACAGAATAGTTGGAGGGGCTGAGGCTGGAAATCAGTTGGAAGAATAGCAGTCTGCAGATATTTTTCTAGATTTCTAATTGTGGTAGCAGATGCTATAAGTCAGATAGGTGCAATTGCTGGATCATATCATAATTCTACTTTTGATTTTCTGAAGAGCTGTCATACTGTTGCCCAGGGAAGCAATACAACTTTACATTTTCACCAACAGTGCCCAGGGGTTTAAATTCCTCCATGTCTTCACCAACACTTGTTAGTTTATTTTTTCTTTTTTTTAAATACCATCCTAATTGGTGTGAGTTGGTTCTGATTTGCATTTCCCTAAAGATTAGTGGTGTTGAACATAAATTCATGTTCTTATTGGCCATTTGTACATCTTCTTTGGAGAAAGGCTCTATTCAAGTATTTTGCCTTTCTAAAAATCAGATTTGCTTTGTTGCTGTTGTTAGCAAACTCTATTTTTTTAAGTTTTAGCTTCACAAAGAAATAGCATGAGTAGAAAGTACAGTTGCCACATACTCTCACCTCCCATACTTAATTTTGCCTATTATTAAAATCTTGCATTAATATAGTATATTTGTCACAATTGATAAGCCAATATTAATACATTATTAACTAGATTTCACAGATCACATTAAGGTTTGGTTTTTTTGGTGTGTGTTGTGCATTCTATGGGTTTTGATAATGTCTAACCATATAATGACATCTCTCCATAATTATAGTATCATATAAGATAGTTTCACTGCCCTGAAATTTCCTTGTGCTCAGCCTGTTTTTTTTAACATATTTGTTTTTTAATTGAAGAATAATCGCTTTACAGAATTTTGTTGTTTTCTGTCGAACCTCAGCATGAATCAGCCGTAGGTACACATATATCCCCTCCCTTTTGAGCCTCCCTCCCAGCTCCCTCCCCACCCCAGCCCCCCTAGGTTGACACAGAGCCCCTGTTTGAGTTTCCTGAGCCATAGAGCAAATCCCCGTTGGCTATCTATTTTACATACGGTGATGTGAGTGTCCATGTTACTCTTTCTATACATCTCACCCTCTCTTCCCCTCTCCCCATGGCCATAAGTCTGTTCTCTATGTCTTTCTCCATTGCTGCCCTGTAAGTAAATTATTCAGTACCATTTTTCTAGATTCTGTATATATGTGTTAGAACACAATATTTATCTTCTCTTTCTGACTTACTTCACTCTGTATAATAGGCTCTACATTCATCCTCCTCATTAGAACTGACTCAAATGTGTTCCTCTTTATGGCTGAGTAACAGTCCATTGTGTATATGTACCACAGCTTTTTTATCCACTCATCCGTCGCTGGACATCTAGGTTGCTTCCGTGTTCTAGTTGTTGTAAATAGTGCTGCAGTGACCAATGGGATACATGTATCTTTTTCAATTTTGGTTTCCTCAGGGTATATGCCTAGGAGTGGGATTGCTAGGTCATATGGTGATTTTATTCCTAGTTGTTTAAGGAATCTCCATACCATCTTCCAAACTGGTTGTATCAATTCACATTCCCACCAACAGTGTGCTTATCCTATTTATCCCTCCCTCCTCCACTCCCCTGGTAAGCATTCATTTTTTTTTCCTTTCTCCCAAGTTTTGCCTTTTTTTCCTGAATGTCATATAGTTGTAATTGTAGAGTTTGTGACCTTTTCAGATTGGCTTCTTTCACTTAGCAACTTGTATTTAAGGTTCCCCCACCTCTATTCACAGCTTGGTACCCCATTTCTTTCTGTAAATGAATAATATTCCATTGTATGTATACATCACAGTGTTGTTTTCTACCTACCTACTGAAAGACATACTGATGTATCTGTCTTGGCAATTATGAATAAAGCTGCTATAAACATCCATGTGCAGGTTTTTATGTGGGCATAAATTTTCAGTTCATTTGAGTAATTACCTAGGCATGTTATGGCTGGATCAAATGGTAAGAGTATGTTTAACTTTGTAAGAAATTGCTAGATGATCTTCTGAAGTGGCTATACTATTTTGCATTCCCACTAGCAATGAATGAGAATTCTTGTTTCTCTACATTCTTGCCAGCACTTGATGTTGTCCATGTTTTGGATTTTAGCCATAATGACAGAAGTGTAGTGGTATATCATTGTGTTTTAATTCGTAATTTTTTAATGACATACAGTATTGAAGATATTTTCATATGTTTATTTTCCATTTGTTTATCTTTGATGAGGTATCTATTCAGATCTTTTGCCCATTTAAATTGGGTTGTTTGTTTTCTTATTGTCAAGTTTTAAGAGTGCTTTGTATATTTTAGATACAAATCTTTTTTTCAGATATGTATTTTGTGATATTTACAAGTCTCAGAATTATATACATGTCTCAGTCTGTGATTTGTCATTTCATTCTCTGAACAGTGTCCTTCACAGAGCAGAAACTTTTAATTTTAATTAAATCTAACTTGTCAATTTTTTTCTTAGTAGATTATGCTTTTGTAACTGTATCTAAAAAAGGCATTGCCAAACCTAAAGTCACCTAGGTTTTCTATTCTAGTTTCTAGGACTTTTATAGTTTTGATCTATGATCCCTTTTGAGTTAAACTTTGTGTAAAGTGTAAGGTCTGTGTTTCTATACCTTTTCTTTTCTTTCTTTCTTTTGGCTTTAGGATGTCCAGTTGTTCCAGCACCATTTGTTGAAAAAGCCTATTATTTCCCCTTTGAATTACCCTTGCTCCTTTTTCCAAGATCAGTTAACTCTATTGTGTGGGTCTATTTATGGATTATCTCTCTTGTTTCATTGATAATGTTTGCCTATCTTTCACCAATAATCCACCCTCTTCCTTAGTATAGTTTTATGTCTTAGAGTTATGTAAAGTTACTATATATATGTATGTATGTACATATACACAATGGGTATAGATAGATAGACATAAATTTACTATAGCTTTAAGTCTTAAACTTGGGGACTATCAGTCAACTATTTATTTTTTAAACTCTAAATTTTGCATTTTTTAAAACATGTGTCTATGAATCTTCACAAATGAACACTGTTACTTTCAGAGTCTGCATAGGCAACTGAGGTTACCATGCCCTTGTGTCTATCAGCAGACCTCAGCCTATCACCAGAGTATTGGGACCTGGTATCTCCAACCCCTAGCTAGCTATTGAGATCAACATCAATGGATCAATCATGTTATTAAATGTTAACGCATCTTACAGAGCTTTCTACTGCCTTGAGGCATAGAATGCAGTACCTGGAGGACACTCAAATGACATGGCCAGGAAAGGGGTGGATTGGGGGAAGCGGTATCAGGCTGATCGCCCATCGTACTGCCTGTTAAGCCATGCTTGGAGCTGAGTTCTGGGAGGAGGCCTCTCGGTTGGGGGCTGCTATCAGGTTCCGGCTGGTTGCCCATCATCTAGGATCCTTCACTTTGCTCACTAACCCTCTACCTTCCAAATACTTTAATTCCTCCACCACAGCCCTCCTTTTAGGTCTCTAAAGTCTCATCCCTAAAAACGTTTCTCCTTTGACCCACAAAAACAGATTATACACACACACACATATATCTCCTCCTCCTGCCACGTATGATTAAAGAATTAGACTGTGTCCCAAAGTGAATTATCAATTCTGTCTAGAACACAGCCAATAAAGAGAGGGATGTAATCTCTGATAGAGCCTTGTCCCTGCTGTACACAGTTTTATTTGCTAGTAATCAGGATATAATCCACACTACATATTGAAGTACTCCCCTTTCATTTTCTCTGTCTCTTGAGTATACATTCCTGACTGTAAGCAGCACTAGTCTTATATTGGTTCTTTCATTCAAATCCCTTTCCATCAAAACTCACACAAAAGGACTAGCCCAGTGCTGAAACAAATGCAGATGAGATGCCTCTTGCTATGGTGACCACGCTTCAAAACAGTACAGTGTGATGATAGGTTCCATCAAGGCAAGAAACACAAAAGACTTTTGCCAAACTGGGTAACTACACAAAGAAGAGGGGTATTCTGTTCTCCACGGAGTAGAGAATAGTAGTCATTCTATCCCTCATCAGGGTAACACTCCCAATTCCGAAGCCATATTGGGTAAAGTACTCTATGTAAGATCCAACAGAGTCAGTGGATTCAATGGTAAAGAGAATTGGACAGAAAATGAAAGCTATTCTTTTCCATGACTGCTAAATACCATAGAAGTCCATGTTCTCTGTAAAGAAAAGCTTTAGAGCATGAGGATTTATTTCCTCAAAAAGAAAATGAATATGGTTTCCAGATAAGAATTCAGTTCATAACTCTAAATTACATACTCTAAGTAAATAAACATTTTCTCACTTGTCATCACAATAAATAGAAACGTTTTCAAGCTTATTTTTTCTTAGAAAAATAGTCATGGTGGGTGATGCTTTATGTTTGTTGATAGCTGCTTGGTAACAAGAGACACTCAAAAGATATCCAGCCCCAACTTGAAGCAGTGACAATATTCTACATTTTTAGCTGCCACTAGATGCTGGGAAGGGCTGGGGGCAGGAGGAGAAGGGGATGACAGAGGATGAGATGGCTGGATGGCGTCACCGACTCGATGGACATGGGTTTGATTAAGCTCTGGGAGTTGGTGATGGACAGGGAGGCCTGGCATGCTGCGATTCATGGGGTCGCAGAGTCGGACATGACTGAGTGACTGAACTGAACTGAACTAAACTGAGAATGTAAGATAGACAGCAGGACAAGGGGCATATCTTCAGCTCACACTTCTTCAAGTATCGACTAACTAGTAGGTGGATCCTGCCCTTTCCTTACCTCCCTTTTCACACCTCCCTTTTCACTTATCCACAATTTGTCCATTTCATGTTTCATCATGTCAAAAGAGAGATACAGAACAGTAATAAAATTCAGAGTCATCAGTTTGGTTACTTTTTTAATATAACTGATAAAAGGCTAAATAGGAACAGATGTTGAAGTTACTGACACAAATTTGAGACTCAGGAATATTTGATTTTATTTGGGCTCGTATTTTCCTACTCCCTTGGCTGGTTCTTACCATAATTGTCAGGACATACCTTGCATACATAAACATTCAATAACTATGAATTGAATGAATTAATATATAATGCTTGGGTTTGCCAAGTTAATGAAATGTGGCAATTGAAACATAGGAAATATGGAGCTGAGGAGCTGAAGTTATACTTTTAAAAAGTTTAATTTGTTTGCATGTGTGTTTAAACAGCCCATGGGTGTAGGAGCTGCTGTGTTGGGTAGAGCAGCCAGCATAGAGTTTTTCGGATGAGATCACACAACCTTTCTAGCACCTTCTCCCCAGAGGTCTGCCATTCTCTCAGCATTTCAGTGGCATATTCTAACTCAGTATTTCCAAATATAAATAATGCATAGATATCTTTTAAAAGAGAAACAAAACTCCTCAACTTTAGTGCTGCTTTGGAATTTGATTTGTCTTTCATACTATGTGATGCATGATGGCCACCACTTTTCCATTATTAAACACCCACAAAACCTTTATTTGTCTCAAGTAATGACATTGTAGAGCTTTTGTGAAGCTCCATAACAAAAAAGTAACAAAAAATGGCAGGACAAGTCTTATAAGGATCATCTGGGGGACCTGAAACAGGCCTTAAAGCGCAACTCTTTTATCTGTTCATCCAATGAAAATCCTAAAAAAAAAAAAAAAAAAATTCTTCTAGAGAAGTCATAAACCTCAGCTTGATCAATGCTATTCTAACATCAGTTGTAAAATGTCCTACTTCATGGCTCCTGACAAAAACCTCCAGCTTCAGAAAATGAGTACCCCCAAGCAGGATTCTAGCAATGCTGCAGCCAGCCATGGATTCAACACAGTCAAGGTCTAGGGTAGGGAATCCTCTCTCAACAAATGAGAACCCACTGCAGAGCTGTAGCTCCTTTCCCCTCTAGAATGGTCTGCAAGGGAAAAAAAAAAAAGATTAGCTAAATATCACTACCACCAACTTGCAGCCTGAAATTTCATGAGAAAGTCTGTTTCATGAACCTGAGTCTCTCTGAAACATTTAGTCTTGAAGGAACTTCACAAGAGGTTCTGATGTCAATCTAAGACTGCTTCCATGTCTCTCCCCTCATAAGGACCACCATGCCCTATGTGGTCAATTTTCACTTGCAGTACAATGAGTTGTACTTTTGTGATCAGGATTTGGTGCACAGAATTCGACTCCAGAGGAATGACTTAATGATGTAGATGTACATTGCTCCTCATGACCCATATGTTCAGAAACCCCCTACAACATAATGACTTGTAAATAACTTCACACCCTTTTGCCTGTCTGAAATTTACATTTCTTAATTGGAAATTTAAATTTCTTAATTCTGTAATTAATATATTACAAGTTGTTTTAATATCTCCCAACAAATTCATTAACTCCTCAATGTTACCATCCCAGAATCTCCTTTTATCTCTCCACACCCATGAATCATTCAGATTCACTGGCATAACACCCTCACTAGCCTCCTCAAGAAACAGAATCAAACCTGCCTATCTTATGGGGCTTTGTAGTGTCACTGAAGGATGGGGATTCTACAGCAGTGGGCTCAACTCTCCTCCATCTCACTCGCTCCCTCCTTTCTGCTCATCCTCTGCAAACTTCCAAAGACCCATTGGAAGCCCTCCCCCAGTCTCCACCCCAAGGGAACTCTCCCCCAAAACTCCTACTCCACTTTTGTTTTTGTTCACTAATGGTAAAGAATTCACCTGGCAATGCAGGAAATGTGAGATGCAGTTTCAATCTCTGGGTCAGGAAAACCCCCTGGAGGAGGAAGTGGCAACCCACTCCAGTATTCTTGCCTGGAAAATGCCATGGGTAGAGGAGCCTGGCGGGCTACAGTCCATGGGGCTGCGAAGAGTCGGACATGATTGGGAGACAGGGCACACACACATATGAGAAAAAAATAGTCCAGGAAAGAGCCAGCTTGCATTCTGTGTAAATGCCATTAATTGAATCAGATTTTTTTTTAAGGAAATGTTTCTGGAAGTACCTCTTTCTTGTGCGCGTATTTGAAGTAGGGTGTTTATTTCTTCCAGTTGCTAGCATAGCCAAGTGTCACATGGCACATCACATTCACATTTAAGCTTAGATACATTAAAGCTGGTGCAATTTCCCTGAAGAAAAACGTGACTTCAAAGAGTACCCTGATTATGGTATTATCCCACTCAAAGGAAAACAACATCAGCAAATTTGCCAGGGGATGGATTTCAATGACTAAACTCAAATCTTCAGAAGCCATAACAAAACAGCAGAAAACATTCCAGATGATCCAAATCACTGACGATGTAATTTTAAAAATTATTACAGGTCTTTTCAGAGAACTTGTCTGGTGACCCAATAGTTTCAGAATCTTGAAAATCCTCTGAGGTTATTAAAAACATGTAGAACCAGACTATTTATAGCCTCCTAACTTTTTAATGGTCTTCCAAATTTGCAGTTTCATCTAAATTTATACATCTTCTGGATAAGAAGTATGATTTCAATATTCAAATAGGTTTGTCACTTAAATATTACGGTGGAACTAATTGGTAGTCAGTAACCTCAGAAACTTACATTCTACTGTGGGAGAAGGAAATAAAAGAATTAGAAAACTGATTAGTTTTTGGTGCATAACAAACTAAAACTTACTGGCCCAAAATCTTTCAGGAGCTGCTCCTATGGGGCAGGGCCACAGGCCAGTCTTGTCTCTACATTACATCATGAATACACAAGGAAGCCAGGAACACAGGTCTTCTTGATTTGGGTTTTAATTTTGTCTTTATTGAAACTGACAAATTACAATTATCAGATGGCTCCTCAACTATGTTATTTTAGTAAAATAAATTTAATGTAAAAATCCCCATGATTCTACAGGTCAGTAACTGGGGCTAGGCTAAACTGATTGTCCTGATCTTAGTGGGCTAGCTCACATGTTCATGGGGTTCTCAAGGAAAGAATACTGAAGTGGTTTGCCATTCCCTTCTCCAGTGGACAACACTTTGTCAGAACTCTCCACCATGACCCGTCCGTCTTGGGTGGCCCTACATGGCATGGCTCATGGTTTCATTGAGTTAGACAAGGCTGTGATCCATGTGGTCAGTTTGGTTAGTTTTCTGCAATTGTGGCTTTCATTCTGTCTGCCCTCTGATGCATGAGGAAGAGACTTGTGGAAGCTTCCTGATGGGAGAGACTGACTGTGGGGAAAACTGGGTCTTGTTCTGACGGGCAGGGCCATGCCCAGTAAATCATCAATCCAATTTTCTGTGTGTTCCCTCCCTGTTTTTAGGCCTGAGGTCAAACTATGGTAGGGGTAATGATACCACTGCAGGCCTCTGTCGACCCACACTTCCGCCAGAGACTCCTGGACACTCACAGGCAAGTCTGGCTCAGTCTCTTGTGAGGACACTGCTCCTTTCCCCTGGCTCATGGTGCACACATTTTGTTTGTGCCCTCAAGAGTCTGTTTCCCCACTCCTGTGGAAGTTCTGTAATCAAATCCCACTGGCCTCCAAAGTCAAATTCCCTGGGGGTTCTCAGTCCCTTTGCCAGATCCCCAGGTTGGGAAATCTGCTGTGGGTTCTAGAACATTCTTAACAGTGGGAGAATTTCTTTGGACAGAGGATTATATATAATCAACTACACTCCAATACAAAATAAAAAGGCTTTTTGTTTTTTTTAAAGGATGGAGAGATAGGTTCCACCTCTCCTGGAAAAAAAAACTTTGAAGCCACATGGCAAAGGGTCATGGACACAGGAATGGGAACAACAGTAGTCATTTTTGCAAGAAATCTCCCATAAAACCATTTCCCAACTTTGAAGTGTTTAAAACCTACGTGATTAAGTAAAAAATTCACCCAGGAAATTCCCAAGGATAACAACAAGGTCGTCATCCCTATTTGCTATCAATTAATACAAGTTACCTACTCACCCTTGTTTCTACTTGAAGAGATTCTCCATGTACTTACCCAGTCCTGTCTAACAAAAAATGAAAAACTCAAAAATTTATTAGTACTGCACTTGGGATGCCAGCTTGGATAAGGACATGAGGGTCTTATGGGTTCAGACAGGAAGGCATGCTCCTCATCAGAGATCCTGGTGATGGACCTGGGCTGCCAGTAAATAGCACTGGCAGTGAAGGCCACTTCTGGACTTTCACCAGTCGGGGGCAGACTTGAAGGCTAGTGAACATGTGTGGGGAGACCCCTCTAGACCAGTGTCGTCCAACAGCAGAAAAATGTCAGGCACTTGTGTAACTCTTGAGTATTCTAGTACAGGTGGACCTCATTGTATCCTGCTTTGCTTTATCACAGTTTACAGATACTAATTATTATTATTTTTTTTACAAATTAAAAGTTTGTGACAATCCTGCATTAAGCAAGTCTATAAGCACCATTTTTCCAACAGCAATTTTCTCACTTTATGTCTCATGTCACATTTTAGTAATTCTCACAATATTTCAAATATTTCCATTATTATTATAATATTTGTTATGGGAATCTATGATCAGTGTTTGTTGTTATTACTATGACTTGCTGAAGGCTCAGATGATGATTAGCATTTTTAGTGATATTTTTAAATTAAGGCATATCCATTGCTTTTTAGACATAATGCATACTAATAAACTACAATATAGTGTAAGTCTTATATGCACTGAGAAACCAAAAAAATTCATGTGATTCACTCTATTGTGATATTCACTTCATTGAGATAGTTTGGAAATGATCCCACAATATCTCCAAGGTATGCCTGTAGTCACATTTTAAAGGTAAAAAGAAAGAAATGAAATTAGCTTTAAGAATATATTTTTAACCCTATGTATCCCAAATATTAGATCATCAATAAAGCGTGGCACTCACTTGCCCTTGAGGGCAAAATGTATGTCATGGTCCTGTCTGCAAGCTCTGTGTCTGGCACAATGCTTGGCACATAATGCGCCACAAGTATCTGTAAGCTGGATGAAAATGTAACATGCACCAACAGTAATCACGGGGTAACTGTTGTATGCTACGAGGTGGTTCATTGTCTAGAAGGATAAGCACTTTTTTCCATAAAGCTTTGGTTCAAAATTCTTGAAACTAAAGGCCATCTCAACTATTTTAATCATATAGTCTTAATCCTTCAATTATATAAACAAGTTACATCATCCCTGACTTGCACTCAGAAGCTTATCAGAGGAAAGAAATTCTTTAGACATGGAGTAAGCCTGACATTTAGGAGTGTTAGACAACCAAGAGAGCATTGTAAAAACAGCCCTTGGCTGCCTCAGGGTCCTTCATAAGGACATATATTTATTTTCCAGTAAATGGATTTTATGTAGTTTACACTTACACCTCCCATTTGACTCTGAGTTCTATGACAGCTATTTTTTTCTGCTATAAAATCACTTAGACTCTTAACTCCGCTTGATGGGCACTACTTCAAATATTCACAAAGCTCTCTGTAAATGTCCAAGCTTCCTTTCTGCATCCATAAATACATCAGTAAAAGAAGAATCACATATCACATCAAAAGACAGGTTCAAATTTTAGCCTGAGATTCTCTTTGAAGTTAGCAATCTCTAAGATACAAGTCACTACTTTTTTTAAAAAATGATTTTTTTTCCTGGACAAAGAAAGACAGGGTATGAAAAGAGGGGAAATGTGAGCCCAAGGATAATTCTCAGTGGCTGGCAGACCCCAAAACTGGACCCACCAACCTGACCAACACTACTGGCATATTTAATGGGTGTGAATCCGCATGGCTGAGATTATCAACAAGGGACCTCTCAACTTTTGTCTCCCTAATCATTTAGTCAATAAACCAAAAAGTATTTAACATTTCCTGTTGTTTTAAAAGATCGGTTTGATGTGGACCATTTTTTTAAGTCTTTTTAAAATTTGTTACAATATTGCTTCTGCTTTATGTTTTAGATTTTTGGCTGGGAGTCATGTGGAATCTTTACTCCATGAGCAGGGATCAAACCTACATTCCATGAGTTGGAAGGTGAAGTCTTAACCACTGGACTGCCAGGAAAGTCCCAACATTTTCTACTGAGCAGAGCTAGATAAAGAAAAGTAGACAGTGCAGCAGGAACAAAAGTCATGATCCTTCCCATTAAGTTGCCTTAACTTCATTTGATAAATAAGTCCAAGGTCACCTTGAGCCACTATTTCACCTTATTCCCTTTTTGCAATATCCCTTCAATGGAGCAAGATTGCCTCCTTAAAAGACTTTCCAATCACACCACTAATATACTATGCTATACTTTACTTTGTTATTTTAAATTATTACTGTATTACAACCTGGAAAATGATAAATGATAGACAAATAGATGTTTATTTAATTGGGGCTGTTTCTGTCTCTAATTTGGCTAAGGTCCTAAAAAGTAGGGGGGGACACAGTAGGTGGCAGGTACTTGCACCTTTAGAAAGAAGTTGCATGCGTGCTAAGTCCTTTCCGTCATGTCTGACTCTTTGTGATCCTATGGACTTTAGCCCACCAGGCTCCTCTGTCCATGGGGTTCTCCAGACAAGAATACTGGAGCTGGTTACCTAGTCCAGTGTATCTTCCCGAACCAGAGACCAAACCTGAGTCTATTCCATTTCCTGCATTGGCAGACTGATTCTTTACCACTAGGCTTCCTTGGTAGCTCAGTTGGTAAAGAATCTGCCTTCAATGCAGGAGACCCCAGTTTGATTCCCTGGTGGGAAGATCCCCTGGAGAAGGGACAGGCTACCCACTCCAGAATTCTTGGGCTTTCCTGCTGGCTCAGGCGGTAGAGAATCCACCTGCAATGCGGGAGACCTGAGTTGGATCCCTGTGTTGGGAAGATCCCCTGGAGGAGGGCATGGCAACCCACTATAGCATTCTTGCCTGGAGAATCCACGCGGACAGAAGAGCCTGCGGGCTACAGTCCATGGGGTCACAAAGAGTGGGACACGACTGAGCAACTAAGCACAGCACAGTGCCACCTAGGAAGCCCAGAAATGAGAGGTTAGGCTACAACAAGAAGTCTGGGTTTCCCTAGTAGGTTTGATCCCTGGGTTGGGAAGATCCCCTGGAAGAGGAAATGCAACCCACTCCAGTATTCTTGCCTGGAGTATCCCATGGACAAGGGAGACTGCCAGAAGTTTATGTATGGCCTGAGCTCACACTCATCTCAAGTGTATGAAACGGTTAGAACATCTTAGAGGAGGAGAATTGGGGAATTTTGTTGGTTTGCTGTGAATTTCCCCTCCCTCTCCCAGGGTTTGCCCCAGTCTGATGGAGACCTTTGGAAACTGTCCCCTTCGTGGTGTGAAACACTTCATGTGAAAATCTCATGGAGAAAAATAGATTGTAGCCACCCTTGTTAATAAAATGAAAATCTTTAGCTATAAATGAAAGTAAGAAGTCCATGAGACTGGCTACTTACATGAAATAGTTTTGTGCCTACATATAATTGGAGAAATTTTCTGTTGTTGGAATGATGATATGAGTTGAAGAAGTTCTGGGATTGGGCCAACATTTCATCCAGTAGATTTCACACAGAATTGTCAAAATGGTGTTATTTTATGACTGTTTCCCAGAGCTTGTTTCTTTCAAAACATCAGTTCCATATTTTTATGTGCTTGCTGATTTTCTATCTTCCCCATTGGAGCATAAACTCCCCAAGGGCAAGGACCTTATCTCTTTTATTTGTCACTGATTCTTCCAAGCCTAGAAAAATGCCAACATGTTGTGAGTAGTTTTTAAATATCTGTTGATTAAATGCACAAGTGGGTAGCAAGGCATAGGGCATTAGAAGATTTCCTACATGATTTTTCTATTTTTGCCTAGAAAATTTAACTTTATTTGAAACAGAGATTGCTTTGGATTTTAAGTCCACATTCCCTGACTTGGACAGATGTTGCTTTTTAAAAATTTTTAACAATTTTCTTTTTTAAGAACTGAAGCATGGTTGATTTACAATATTGTGTTAGTTTCAGGTGTACCAAAAAGTGATTCAGGTATATATATACATATGTCAATTATTTTTCAGATTCTTTTCCCATTTAGGTTATTAAAGATTATTGACTATAGTTCCCTGTGCTCTATAGCAAGTCCTTGTTGGTTATCTATTTTATGTATAGTACTGTGTCTATATTAATCCCAAACTCCTAATTTATCCCCCTCCTTTCCCTTTTGATAACCGTAAGTTGCTTCCTATGTTGGTGGGGCTATTCCTGTTCTAAGTTCAATCTTGAAAAGAATACCTTGGCTGAATGTTTTTCCAAGAAAAGAAATATAAAAAGCCTGTTGTATAGCCTCTAAAAAGAACAGAATAGGAATAGTTCTTTGCACTCTAGCCATAATTTATCCCGGCTTCAATGGAGGAGGCTCAGAAGTCACATTCAGGCTTCTCTTGTATAAAGTCACAGCTGCCTAACAATAGTCAGCATGTGTAACTAATTACTACTGTGGCAGCGTTTCTTTCGCCTTTGCATTTTCTCATGTGATATTCTACTGCTAATAAAACTGTCAATTTTCTTTTACTTCAATAAAAGGTCACACATGACAACAACCCCCTTTGCCTACTAACAGCAAGAGCCTTTATTAATATTTTAAATGTACACAGTGATATTTCCAAAAGGTCAGATTTTTTAAGAGACATAAAATGTCAGTCCTAATTCTTTTCCCTCCTTTTCTCTGCCCCACATCACTACCACTTTGCTCTTCAGTCTCAGATATTGTGCTTATTATAAATTATGTTCAACCAGGTAAACATCAGGTAGGGTATCAGGTAAGGGGCATAGCAGCGGAGGCACATGCATTTCCAGAGTTCTCTTGTGGCTAAATGGACAAATGTTACCAGAAATTGGCAACTCTCTGAATATAAAGATACTCATGAGCCATCAGCAATCAGCTTTATAATCTTAGTACTTTTTCCAGTGCTAGAAATACTAAGTGACAGGCACAGTGATAAGGATTTTACATTAAATAATTCATTATCTAGGGAAAAAAATCTGTAAGCTGGGTGCTATTAATAGTCACATTTTATAAATGAAAAAAACTGAAGCTCAGAGACATAAGGCAATTTCTCCAAGATTTCATGACTGATCTGAAGTGGATCCTGCCTCTTAATCTCTACATCACACAACCGTATCCTACTCCCCATCAAGCCCTCCTCTGTGATCAGTAATTTGTTGTTGTTATTCCAGTCATATCTGACTCTTTGTGACCCCATGGACTGCAGCATGCCAGGATCCCTCTGTCCTCCACTATCTCCCGGAGTTTGCTCAAATTCAAGTCCATTAAGTCAGTGATGCTCTCTAACCACTTCATCCTCTGTTGCCCTCTTCTCCTTTGGTTGACTTTCAATCCCTCCCAGCTTCAGGGCGTTTTCTAATGAGTCAGCTCTTCACATCAGGTGGTCAAAGTATTGGAGCTTCAACATCAGCATCAGTCCTTCCAATGAATATTCAGGGTTGATTTCCTTTAGGATTGACTGGTTGGATCTCCTTGCAATCCAAGGGACTCTCAAGAGTCTTCTCCAACACCATAGCTCAAAAGCATCAATTCTTCAGCACTCGGTCTTCTTTATGATTCAACTTTCACATTGGTACATGACCACTGGAAAAACCATAGCTTTGACTATCCAGAACTTTGTCAGCAAAGTGGTGTCTCTGCTTTTTAATATGCTGTCCAGGTTTATCACAGCTTTCCTTGCAAGAACCAAGCATCTTTTAATTTCAGGGACTTCTCTGGTGGTCCAGTGGTTAAGATTCCACACTCCCAACACAGGGGGTGCTGGTTCGATCCCTAATCAGAAAACCGAGATCCCGCTTGCTGCAATCAGTGACAGACGTAAAAAGATAGCTGGCTAGCGCTTGGATCACATCACTGGCTATGAGAGAGGATGCAGTGCCCCATGTTACCCAAGAAGAGAACTGTAACTGACAAGTAACAAACATTTTTTTTTTCTGGAAGTAAGGCAGATGTGAATATTACCTTAAAGAAGCTACTGTGTGATTGGGAGACTAAAATGTAAAGGTCCCAGTATAAGGTAGAATGACAGTGAGAAGTTCTACTTGGGGAAGGTAGCATCATAAAAGGATTTGTTCACTCAGTTTGCCTAGGAAAGCCAAAACATGGTTTCTGACCATGGATAATTCATAAGGATCCTTCTCCTCTCTCCCTGTGAAACATGATTTGAAAAGTTGCCTAATGTTGGGCTTTACTAAACCAGTGCCAGTTACTGAAGTGCAGATTTAAATTTACCAATTTAAATCCTCGACAGGTAATTTTATTTAATTTGGCATATATACAACCCTTTAGGTATTTAATAAAAGTTGGGAACGTTCTACTCAGACAAAGTAAGATAAACACAGCATTATTACAATGTCAGTGTTTTCTGTATTACCAGAATTTCAGAGACAATGGAGGCTTTAGCTTTTAAATACCTCTTTCTTCAGTGTTAAGATAAAGTCAACAAACCATTTTATTTAAATATCAACATGTTGACAAGAATTATTTTTTACTAATCATCAGTGCCTTTTGCATGTATCCTGGACAGTCAGGCCAGAGAACCACATTTAGTCAAGCAAACAGTGCCCTGAATACTCCAGAATGAACTATTACATATTCTTTTTTCCATGCAAATGAGAGGATCACTCCTGCTGCAAAGAACTCTTTGAGGGGAGTTAGAATTCCCACATCAGTCCATTCATAACAGAGTATCCCCACCTCTGCAGTCAAGTGGGCAAGTGAGAATTCAGTCTCTACCTGACAGTAATGAGGCGGTCCCCCTTACCCCTTGCCTGCTGGAACTGCGTAGGAGAAAACCAACTGAAACAGGAGGTTTGAACAAGAGCAGAGTCTTGGGACCAGATGCAAACAGGAAGGTTTCAGTCAAAAAGTATTCATCATACTAAGGACCAGGAAAATCTTCAACTGCACTAAGAAAGAGAGTAAAATAAAAATGAACAAAGCCTCTGGGACCTGTGGCACTAAAATGAATATCTAATATGTGTGTCATTAGAATTCTGGAAGGAGAAAAGAAAGAGGGCAAAATTGAAAAAAAAAATATTCAAAGAAAGAATGGCTGAAAACTTTTCAGATTTGACAAGAAATGTAAACCTACTGGGTCAAGAAACAGTGAATTTATTTTTTTTTCCATTTATTTTTATTAGTTGGAGACTAATTACATCATTACAGTAGTTTTTGTCATACATTGAAATGAATTAGCCATGGATTTACATGTATTCCCCATCCCGGTCCCCCCTCCCACGTCCCTCTCCACCCGATCCCTCTGGGTCTTCCCAGTGCACCAGGCCCGAGCACTTGTCTCATGCATCCAACCTGGGCTGGTGATCTGTTTCACCCTAGATAATATACATGAAGAAACAGTGAATTTAATATAACAGAATAAACTCAGTGAATCCACACTGAAACATATCACAACTAAATAGCTGAAAACTGAAGACCAAAAACGTCTTCAATCCCTCAGACCCCATACCTTAACTATGGGGGGAGACAACTTAAACGACAGTGGATTTCTCATCAGAAACCATGGAGGCCAAACATAACAGTTGCAGCAATTTTCAAGTGTTGAAAGAAAAGAACTAATAACCCACAATTCTATACCAAGTGAAAATATCCTTCAGTAATGAAGGGACCATCAAGATCTTCTCAGAGACCTGTTGCTGGGACACACTTCCTAAAGTGATGGTTAAAAAAATTCTACAAACAGAAAGGAAATGATTTTTAAAAAAAAGAAATCTTGGGAAAACACCATAAGCACAAATGTGGGTTAAGCACAGTGGATTCCCCTGCTCAATAAACCAATAGGATCTAATTGACACCTATAGATCACATCACCCAACCACAGCAGAATATATATTATTGTCAGACATTCACTGAACATGTAACAATAGAGACTATGTATTGGACCATAAAAACAAACCAAGTTTAAAATAATTGAAAAGATGCAGAGTGTATTCTCCGACCAAAACAAAATCAAACTAGAAATCAGTAACAGAAAGATAAAGGGAAAATGTCCATAATTTGGAAACTAAACACAGTTTCTCTTCAGAGGTAATGAACTTAGGGAATTTAGACATCATTGAAACTACAGGGGAGCCACATAAAATGCTAATGTGAGTGTAATCACCAACCTAGAGACAACTTATAGAGATTGTAACTGGAATTTAGTGCTTAACGGAAGTTCAGTCATTGTACACATTATAGATATTTCCCACATTCCCTTCTCTTATGGAATATTAGAAAAAACCACTTTTGAAAAAAGTAAATCCCATGCTTTGTAGCCAGCGGACAACTATTAATATTAGCCCATTCCAAGCTTTTGGGAACCGCTAGATAGTACCACCTATTGGAGAAGGAAATGGCAACCCACTCCAGTGTTCTTGCCTGGAGAATCCCAGGGACGGGGGAGCCTAATGTGCTGCCATCTATGGGGTCACACAGAGTCGGACACGACTGAAGTGACTTAGCAGTAGCAGATAGTACCACCTAAATAAAGATCATTGGAAAGGATTTAGAAATATGTACAGACTGAGGCTCCAATGGACTGAGTAGGTTTTCAACATCAAAGGGAAGATCCCCAAAAGAAATGATTTTTACTAAACATTTATTTCAAAATAGAATTTAAGGAAATATGTTTCAGAAGAAATACAGAAAAAGTAAGCTTACCCATCTCAATCAAAATCACAGCGAGCTAAGTTTTGAGTTGTTTCTGCCTTTAGTCCTATACTCTTTCTACAGTACCACGCTATCTCTATCTGAGGCAAGATAGGTCATATACCATGGTTGCGTCAATCTTATTTCAATTTCTACTGCCTCACATTTGAGAATAAATTTATTTAAAAATAAACAGATGAATTATACATGTAACCATCCATACCCTAATGCACAAGAAACAGACAATCAAAAGAAATGACCAACAGAAGACCTGGAAAGAAATCTCATTCCTATTATTAATGTTTGTATGATTTTAGTAAGAGCCTATAATCTTTCAGAGACCTGAGCTGAGTGGGTTCACATCTTTGTTTCCTATTGTTAGAGGTCTTATTTTAACAGCATATGAGGGACTTCCCTGGTGACCTAAAGGTTAAGACTCTGTGCTTCCAATGCAGGAATGTGGGTTCGATCTCCGGTCAGGGAATTAAGATCCCATATGCCTCACAGCCAAAAAGCAAAACATAAAACAGAAGTAATATTGTAACAAATTCAATAAAGACTTTTAAAAAAACGATCTACATCAAAAAAGCTTTTTAAAGAAGAGCATATGAAATAAAACAAATAGATGAAACTTGAGCTGAAAGCACCAGAAGTAGGACACTTCTAAGTAATGATTGCTGCAATAGAGAGAAAATTAAAGCACCAGACATCTGGTAAAAATTGGGTCTCCTACTGAAGCATTTCTATTCCAGATCATGCCTGAGTTTCCACCTTTCTCTACCTTCTTTCTAAAGTCTCTCAGTTGTAAATCTCAATAAAACCTTCAGAAGGCAATTTGGTAGAAAAATGTTTTAGCTAAATGTCTTCTGCAATGATATGCCTACAGGATTTAATTCTTCCTGCATATGTTTCTCTCATCTTACAAGGATGTTGAATACCCAGATATCCCCTTCTGGATGGTTCCTCAAGCAGAACTGAGTTAACTTCCAGTTGATGACCAATTTAACTCCCACGCACACTAAAAAGTATTTTTAAAAACCGCAGTAAAGTGAAGAAAAAAAAAAGAAGTAGAGGAAAAAAGGATGGAGAAAAGCTTGTCAGAATTAGAGTTCTAGTTTACACCCATATCTCAAGAATTCAAAATTGATTTAACAAGCAAGGTTTAATAGATATGACATTTCATTCCTTGCTACATTTGCCACTCGTGTTTCTCATAGCAAACATGAGCCTAAACATCAGTGATTAATCCAACAGAACCTTAGGAGTCTGAAAGATAATTTTTCAAAAAAAAAAAATGAAAAGGGAGTGAAATAAGCCAATTAGGAGAAATGTACAAGGCAAAGTTGGTACAACTTAAGGTAGCTGAGAATAGAAACTAAAGAAATGGAATTTGGAGAGTTAATGAAACCGTTCTGTTCTCCTACATGTCTCCTCTGCCATGGGCACAGCTATGGAGATCTAAAGGTTTTTATAATCTGCATCATCCTTGGAAGAGGTATTCATTAGTAATAGCATCAACCCACAAATGTGGATATGGCCAAATGTCTGCTATGTTAATGGAATAACTATAATGAAGACTATACAAAGATGGAAAGTGCCAAGTAAAGTATCAGAAAGAGACTTTAAATTGTAAAACCTTAGAATTGTACTTTCCCCCAAATGGAGTGACATCACTTTCGGCTCACACCTCTGGTTCTTCCCTCCTGCATGCCCATCAAGTACCATTAATCTGGCAGTGACAAGAAAAGTAAACTTTTTCCCTGTAATAAGCCAAATGGATGTTGTTCCTTCCTCTAATTGATACTTTGAATTTGCACAGAACAAGTCTGTCATCTCTTCCATGTGGCAATATTTTAAGTATTTGAAAGAGCCATCACCTTCCTTTCTGGTGTTTTCATTTCCTCCAAGCTGTATAAAAATACAAAAACCTATATACATGATAATTTTGACTACATAAAAATAGTTTTCATGAGAGAAAATGAAAGAAACACTGAAATAGAATGGAGAAGATGAGCATGATCTTTTTCTCCTTTTCTATATTTTCCAAATGTTCTCTAAGTTTGTGAAATTGTTCAGGTAATGGGGGGAAAGGTATAAAAAAAAAGAAAGTGTTATCTTTCCTTCTGAAAAAAAAAAATGTAAGCGAAAGAGAAACATTGCAATTTGCTGAATTTTTGGCAAAAGGAGAGATCATATAATTCAAGATTCTCCTCATTTACATGTTAAAATTGAGACCAAAATAGGTGAAGAGTCAACCATGGTTATTTCTCTGGATGACCCAGTCATAGCCTCAAAAATGAGTTTTCTAAACACCCATCTAGGGTTCATTTTATCACACTAAGTCCTTCAAGTTGCCATAAAGTAATGGTATTGCAGTTGATTTAATGTCCTTACTTTTACTGTTTGGCATTCCTTATATTGTCTCCCTGGATTCATTCATCAATGACAGAAGATAAAGAAATAGAATTTGGAGAGATTATGAAAATGCCTTGTTTTCCCATACCTCTTCTTTGGTTGGGCACAGCTACAGAGATGTCTAAAGCTTTTCAAAGCCGAGCCTTCTCTAGAAGTCATTAGTAAGCCTATCAACCCAGAAATGTCAAAACGGCTGCTGTAGCTCTATTGACAGAAAGAAAACATTGAAGACATTGTAAAGATAGATGGTGGCAGTCAGTAAGGCCTCTCATGTTTCTATGTTTTGAGTTACATAGAGACCCCCCTTAATGTCTGGTGTCAGGAAGTCAAGGAATAACCAGGTAATTACACCTACCTTCTGTTTGTTCTGACTTATCAACTTGTCACAGGTTTTCAAAGACACAAGTCTCCCGAGAGGACAGGTAAATGCAGGCTTGAAATGGCCTGGATATAGAGGGGTGTTCCTGGTGCCCTGGTGAGGATTTCCCTGGGCTCTACGCCACCCAACTTTCCCATCAACCTTGAGCTCTAGGGACCACAGGGACAACCCGCTCAGTGACACTCCCTTTCCTTCCCTTCCCTCACTCCTTCAGTGCATCCTGGGTCACTTTCCAAATAAGCAATGGTTCTCACGACTGTGCTTTAGGGTCTGCTTCTGGGGAAACCCAAACTATGACCACCCTTTCATACACACTCACACACACACACCCCTGAATACACACCTAGGACCAGAAGGTGTGTCATCATGTACATCAGTTAGAAGTAATCCAGAAGCCAACGGGGGAATAAATGTCTCTTCTATTCTTGACATGGCTGAACAGGACCCTGTCTAGAGTGAAATTCCTTTGGAATTTGACTTGGAGGCAAATGTGTCATGGTAAGAGTTAGGTCCAACCATCCATCTTTGGTTATTCCATTACCCCTTACAAGTTTATCCTCTTCCCAGTATACAATGAAATAGCTCTATTTACTAATGGATGGAAGACAGATTTAGCTTGTCATAACAGTCATTATAGGAGCCTCAATGGAACTCAGAGGAATAAACACAGCAACAAATCCTGTACTAAATACTGACTAATACACTACGTCTCTCTCTGCTGTCAGGGTGTGGAACTTTACAGTGATTCACTGACTATTTCTCTATTGTTTCCTAATAACCAGCAGGGTTTAGAAGAGAAGTGAGCCTACTTGCCATTAAAAGTCACTTTACTAAATCAGATCAGGGACATTATTAAACATGTCCAGGACCTTTTAGATAAGGAAGAGAAACTAACCAAGAAAACCCCCAATGCAGTCCATTTTCTTCTCTCCATAATACTTTGGAATTTACTCCCTGGAAGGGAAAGTTTAAGAAATTATATGTAATTGCATTAAAGTGGTGACTAACAACTCACAACAATTTTGCCTTTTTGCATTTCTTTTTCTTGGGGATGATCTTGATCACTGCCTCCTATACAATGTCATGAACCTCTGTCCATAATTCTTCAGGCACTCTATCAGATCTAATCCCTTGAATCTATTTGTCACTTCCACTGTATTATTGTAAGGAATTTAATTTAGGTCAAACCTGAATTTAGGTCTAGTGGTTTTCCCAACATTCTTCAATTTAAGTCTGAATTTGACAATAGGAGTTCATGATCTGAGCCACAGCCAGCTCCTGGTTTTGATTTTGCTGACTGTATAGAGCTTCTCCAGCTTCAGCCGCAAAGGATATAATCAATCTGATTTCGATACTGACCATCTGGTGCTGCCCATGTGTAGAGTTGTCTCTCGTGTTGTTTGAAGAGGGTGTTTGCTGTGACCAGTGCATTCTCTTGGCAAAACTCTGTTAGGCTTTACCCTGCTTCATTTTGTACTCCAAGGCCAAATTTGCCTGTTATTCCAGGTATCTCTTGACTTCCTAATTTTGCATTCCAGTTCCCAATGATGAAAAGACATCTTTTTTTGGTATTATTTCTAGAAGGTTTTGCAGATCATCATAGAACCATTCAACTTCAGCTTCAGCATTGGTGGTTGGGGCATAAACTTGGATTACTGTGGTATTGAATGGTTTGCCTGGAAAGGAACTCAAGTACTACATTTCAGACTCTTTTGTTGACTATAAGGGCTACTCCATTTCTTCTAAGGGATTCTTGCCCACTGTCATGTATATAATGGTGATCTGAGTTAAATTTGTCCATTCCAGTCCTTTTTAGTTCACTGGTACCTAAAATGTCAATGTTCACTCTTGCCATCTCCTGTTTGACCACTTCTAATTTACCTTGATTCATGGACCTAATATTCCAGGTTCCTACGCAATATTGTTCTTTAGAGCATTGAACATTACTTTCATCACCAGTCACATCCACAACTGGGCACTGTTTTCACTTTCTGGAATTATTTCTTTCTGGAGTTATTTCTCCAGTCTTCTCCAGTAGCATATTGGGCACCAACAACCTAGGGAGTTCATCTTTCAGTGTCCTATCTTTTTGCCTTTTCATACTGTTCATGGGGTTCTCAAGGCAAAAATACTGAAGTGGTTTGGTTTTGTACCACCATCCCCCAAAAAAGAAAAGCAAAATGGTTGTCTGAGAAGGCCTCACAAATAGTGAAGAAAAGAAGCTAAAGGCAAAGGAGAAAAGGAAAGATATACCCATTTGAATGTAGAGTTACAAAGAATAGCAAAGAGAGATAAGAAAGCCTTCCTCAGCAATCGATGCAAAGAAAGAGAGGAAAACAATAGAATGGGAAAGACTAGAGATCTCTTCAAGAAAATTAGAGATACCAAGGGAACATTTCGTGAAAAGATGGGCACAATAAAGGACAGAAATGGTATGGACTTAATAGAAGCAGAAGATATTAAGAAGAGGTGGCAAGAATACACAGAACTATATTAAAAAGATCTTAATGACCCAGATAACCATGATGGTGTGATCACTCACCTAGAGCCAGACATCCTGGAGTCCAAAGTCAAGAGGGCCTTAGGAAGCATCACTAGGAACAAAGCTAGTGGAGGTCATGGAATTCCAGCTGAGTTATTTCAACTCCTGAAAGATGATGCTGTTAAAGTGCTGCACACAATATGCCAGGAATTCCAAAATCACTGTGGACAGTGACTGCAGCCATGAAATTAAAAGACGCTTTCTCCTTGGAAGAAAAACTATGACCAACCTAGACAGCATATTAAAAAGCCGACACATTACCCATGAATAAGGCCATATCCTGCTCTGGCTCCAGTGTATGCATCCAAGCGATGCTCTCTGCTCTGCCTCTGGTTTCTGCTGTATAATGAGAGCTGGAAAGCGCCAAGACTGATAGAAGCTGAGTAACAGAAGTCAGCTCCTTTACTTCAAGCAAAGTAGCTTCAGAACTTCCTTCGGGCAGGCTGAGGCTGGGGTTTCTAACACTGTGCTCTTGTGTGACTTTGCCTGTCCTTTTCCCCCGTCTTGCTTCCCCCTCATCTTCATCAGTTCCTCCTGGGAGGATGCAAATCCTGACCTGAGGGTCTGACTCTCAGAGATCTGAACTAAAGAACTCTCTAGACTGTAGTTTTTTTTAGCTCTTAGTATCATGGATCCCATCCTTTTCCTTCCCTGCCCTTCTCCACTTATGCCTGCCCCATACCAGTCCCTACTAACTGGTGTCTTTAAAAAAATGAAGCTTGTTTATTTAGTTGCCCTGGGTCTTAATTGCATCACACAGGATCTTCACTCTTCCATGCAGCATGCAGGATGCGGAATCTTTAGTTGCATCACATGAGATCTAGTTCCCCAACCAGGGATCAAGCCCAGGACCTCTGCATTGGGAGCATGGAGTCAGCCACTGAACCACCAGGGAAGTCCCCTAGCTGATGTCTTAATATACAATTTCCATACAGAGGCTGTGTTCTAATTCCAGAGGACACTGTGTCTCCAAGCCTCAGAGTTCTGTTCTGAAAAACCACCAACTCTGCATCTATGTCTTTAGCTCTTTCTTCTCTGAATTACTACTGCCAAGTTCCACGCAAATGTGGAGCTGCCAGAAGCACAATGTTCCTTCTAAGAGCAAACAGTTCCCCTGTAGTGTCCTTAACCGATGTCTGAACATCTTTCACAGTTGTGGCAAGATGATCACTAACAACAATGGTAGCTATTGCTTATCAAGCACTTACTGGGTGTGGGTCTCTGACAGGATGTTCTACACCTTGTATCACCTAAGTCTCAGAGAAGCATGTTAAGGTGAGTGTCATTACTCTAAGGTACTATAATTAGAGAGAAACAGGCAATGAGAGTTAAGGAATTTGTCCTATTGGGCATGGCTATATCACATGGCTACAGTGTTAAAGAGCCAGGCTATGTGCTCTTATCTGGTACCAAAACCCAGTTCTAACTCCACTCCTGATGGTTTTTCCCAATAAAGAAGTGTGTGGATGGGCTTCCTGCCATTAATGGGACAAAGATAAGGCCCAGGTATCCTTCTCAATGGGCTTCCCTGGTGGGTCATATGATAAAGAATCCGCCTGCAATGCAGGAGTCTGGGGTTCAATCCCAGGGTTAGGAAGATCCCCTGGAGAAGAGAACAACTTACCCACTCCAGTGTTCTGGCCTGGAGAATTCCATGGACTGTATAGTTCATGGGATGGCAAAGAATCAGACACGACTGAGCGACTTTCACTTTCACCTTTCCCAATAGTTGAAAGCCCTGTAGATTCAGTTGAGTCCTGCCTCTTGCATCCTGTTGTCAAACCCCCTGGTCTTGCTGGAACAGCTTGGAGCTCAGGCTGTCCATTTTCTGTCCTGCTAGGACCCTGCTTGGTAACCCACTCTCAGCCAATTGTGTTATTCTTGCATGTAGTTCAGATACTCAGGCATTATGTTGTTCTTTCTTTCTGAGATTCTCAAAAATAACACTTGAACAAAAGCATTTGGGGGGAACATAGGATTTATTGAGGCAAGTATCTTCAGAGCAATTATGCAGGAAATAATGTAATGGGTGTGAGGGTCGTCTTTGTCCTTGAAGTTTCCCCACACTCACTACTCAACTGGGATTCCTCCTTCTTTCCACAAAATTATTCAAAGTCCTCCTCTGTCTGTTGTGTAAATGTGGAAGGCAGTTTGAATCTGAGTTTGACTATAGTCACATATCAAAGGCTTTTTTCAGTAGAGCTAGCCTTCTGCCATAAATGAATTTCTTGCATCTGGAAGATGCTAAGATAAACATTTTTCTTGTTATTTATGTAAAGTTAAGGAGAGCTATCTCAGTTGGGGAACAGAAGAGCATTTATACTATCCTCCTTACCCCTAGAAAATGCAGATGAAGGAGAAACATGGCTTCTTGAAGCTAACAGAGGGTCCTGCCAGTTCCTGGGATACCACATATATGAAGCAAAATAAAGAAGGGTCAAAACAGACTCCAAAAATTGTGATCAATGGGATGTGACTGTACTGAAAAAACTCAATGACTTTAATATACACACATATATACAAACAAATACACCATAATATAAAGATGCTATTTACGTGATAGTCAGGATTTATTTAAGTTAAAAAAAAATTAAGTTAAAAAACTACAAGTTTTGGGAGTGATCAAATCGTGAATTCAGGTTTAAAGATATATGATGACTATTTTTTCATTGGTGCCAGAATTTCTTTTTGAGTCACACTATGAGTGTGACCTCATTTGAGAAAATATCAGTTTTAACTTTAAGACTCTCCATGAATGTGAAGTGCTAAGTGGGCCATCTTCTCCCCTACCTAACTCGGTACCATATGCTTTGGGTAAGCATCAGCCCAAGCAGCAAGACTTATTCCTATTTGAGTAAAAGCATCTCTTACATATATATCAATTAATAGATGGAAGACATATGTGAAAGAGCATTAAGAGGAAAATATACAACCAGACTAAATAAATGAAAAGACACATTAAATAGAGCAGTTGCTTTCAGGACTGCCCCTAAGTAATGAATCACTTTGTCCAATTACTGCTTTTATTCAATTGTGTAAACAAATAACCCTTGAAACCTCCACAATAAATGCACTGCCTTGCTGTGTGTACTGCATGCATTTGCAGCATCACATCAATTTAAAACTAAGGAAACAGTCTACATCATATTATCTAGACTCTAAGATATCCCATAGTTGATGAGGTTACATAAGACATTAAGTTACTTGACAAGAAAATGCCAGAGAAAAATAAAACTATTACAACCTTAGGGTACCCTAAATGTAGCTCAACTTAAAAGGCTATCAGAGTACGTCCAAGTTTGTAGTTTTCACCTTTCCTCTAGAAACAATGAGTAGCATCAATGCCTTCTCAATGAGACATTAAAAAGAGAAAGTACCATCTTTTATTCACCATAAGTTTAAAATGGAAGAGCTTCTTAGATGACTAGGTATCATGTAGCTTTGGGTATAAGAAGTGTTAGTTGCTCATTTGTGTTGGACTACTTGTGACCCCATGGACTATAGCCTGCCATGCTCCTCTGTCCATGGAATTCTCTAGGCAAGAATACTGGAGTGGGCTGCCATTCCCTTCTCCAGGGGATCATCCTGACCCAGGGGTTGAACCCAGGTCTCCTGCATTGCAGGCAGATTCTTTACCATCTAAGCCCCCAGGGAAGAGGATGATAGACAGACTCCAAAAATAAGGGGTACCAATTTCTTCTTACTCATGCTGCACCTCACCTCCAGAAATAAGACCCAATCCCTCTCCCCATGAGGTGGCTTTAGCGATTTGCTTGACAATAGAATGCTATAGAAGTAAGACTCTGAGCTTCCGAGGCTAAGTCTCTCGAAGATTTCACCTGGGTCTCCTGAATGCCCCATCTCTGGACCCAACTTTGGTACTGTGAGAAACCCAAATCACATGAACAGACCACGTTCTAGTTGATGGTCCCAGATGAGTGCTAGTTACTACAAGCATCAACTGCCATCCCTGTAAGCGAGTCATCTTGGATGTCCAACCAGGCCTTCAGGTGTCCATATCCTGATGAGCCATCTGACCACAACTGGATGAAAGACCAAAAGTGAGAACCAGCCAACTAAGCCCAGTCAACCATAGACCGTGTGACATACTAGTGTGTAGTCAGTCATCTTATATTGCTGTTTCAAGCCATCAAATATCAGAGTGGTTTTTTCACAACAATAAGGAGGGAAAAGGAGGGAAGAAAGCAAAAAAAAAAAAAAGCTTCTGAAAGGTCTACCAAATTACATGTAAAGAACATACCTCACATCTACAAAATGTGCATCACAAAAGGATCTAATGGAGGAATGTATGTTTTGAAAAACTTTCACAGATTCAGTAAGTTTCCTACATGAACCAATTAATATGGAATAGTGTTAGAGCTTAAGCATTTAATTACCATATAATTCCGAAACTCTCTCCTTAAGCCAAGAATAATGAACTCAAACTACTTTTTAAAAAATATATAAATAAGAGACTATAGAAATGGTGATTGATTCTGTGAAGATAAAAATCATTCATTTGGAATAGCATTAAAGTTATTTTTTGAGTTATTTTATTTAATTAAAACTAACCTTTATTTTATCCCATAAAATGTTGCCTATTGGTATCAACTGTAAATTTGAGGGTTTAAATCTGCAGGAGCTTCCTGAACCCTCTAATCTTTTCACTGCCATGCCTTTCATTTGAATAATTCAATTCTGAATTATTTAGAGGAGTAATTTAAAATGAAAAGTTATTACCTCATTTCTTATATAATTCATAATAAGTGGTATATCTTTATTTACTTAAAATGTGTTAATATTTTTGGCTTAGAATAACAGGGGTAGGAAAACTTTTTCTGGAAAGGACCAGAAAATAAATATTTTTAGGATTTGAGGGTCACATAAGGACCTTGTTATACAATCTCAAAAAAAAAAAAAAAAACTTGGCTCTGGGGTATATAAAAGGGAGCTTGTGGATGTATTTGGTTGATGTGCTCTAGTTTGCAAACCACTGATCTAGAAAAAAAGTTTATACACAGAATGTGACATGAATTAGAAAAATATAGTCTTTGTCAAATATTACTTTGAAAATGCTGGATTAAAGGTAAGCAAGTTTCTTGTTTTAGTACTTTACTATGTAAATGTGTATTGCAGATACCAAAAAATAGATACAGTGCCTTATATACAGTTCCTAATCTATTCTTAACTTTAGAAATGCTGTCTTCAAGTTTACCTTAAGGGAATAGTGTTTTCCATAGAACTCTCTTGGGAACGCACATTTAGCTTAGGGAACATGACCTGAGTTCTCAGGAAACGACTGAGAGGCGCAGGTACAAATGAGAAGCCTGGAACAAGGGCTCTGGCGTTAGTGAGGTACAGATGAAAATGGTTTCTGTGTTGAAATTTAGTTCCTGAAACCGTCCTGGATGAAGTGCCTGTTGGACATTGCTGTAAAGCCTACCTTTTCACAGGAAAACCTTCTGAGAGGAGTCTGCCAATTTCTTAAGGATGGAGGGTGGATATTTGGGTCAGACCAAAATAGCAACATCCGCACTCAGGAACTTACTGCCTACTTAGAAAATTACCTCTCTGACCAGGAAGTTGCTGAGAACAAAGTCATAATTTTCCTTCCTTTCTTTTTTAATGTGTCTGACAGCTTCAAAATAGAAACTACTAAGAATGTTATTTCCCCCCTGATGTGATAAAAGGCTTGATAAAAGTGGAATTAAAATGATTAGCTAAAATGTGAAGCTTTGGTGGCCTTAGTTTTTGCTATCTACGGAATATCTTAGCCCCATACTTACCTTGGGGTCACTAATATTTTACTCTAGCAACAACATTTTTATTTATTTGCAGCTTTTCATTTTGTCATTGGAATTTCAGGACCGTGTAGAGGAACGAACATCGGTTCATGTTGCAGCTCTGTTATGCATTAATTGGATGAAACGGAAAAAAACAACACGTAAAAATTAAATAACATAGCATGCGTAGAGTTGTTACCAGGTCATATACACAGCAGGTGATGAAATAGAATTTTTTTTCTTCCTTTTTTAATCTGTTGCCTAATTAACTCTCAGTTAGAGGCCTGTGCAACACACCACACTCTGAATGACACACACATGAAGAGACGCATGGGGATATCTGAGATGATCTGAGATAATCAGCAGAGGCAGCTGTGGATATAGAGGGTCAGTCTTCTACATTGACAAGGATGTATTGGGTTGGTTCAAAAAGTTCTTATGGAGAAAATCTGAACAAACTTTCTGGCCAACCCAATACCAAAGCTTTGTGAAGATCAGAAATTAGTGATCCCCCAGGCTGAGAAACTGAGCTGTAGAACAATGTAGGTACGGAGACTGGTTTCTACCAGGCAACTTTCTCACAGACGAGACTCTCTTGAGGCGCTGTGCAGTATCTTAAAGGCTTTCGTGTGTGTGAGTGTTCAGTCACTCAGTAGTGCCGGATTCTTAGAGGCCTCAGGGACTGCACCCTGCCAGGCTCCTCTGTCCATGGGATTTCCGAAACAAGAATACTGGAGTGGGTTGCCATTTCCTTCTCCAGGGGATCTTCCTGACCCACCCATGGATCAAACCCCAACACTGTATAGTCCAGGGAACTCTAGTCAGTGTTCTTCTTGTTTTCCAGTCACTCAGTCATGTCCCACTCTTCGCAACCCCAAGAACTGTAGCATGCCAAGTTTCCCTGTTCTTCACCATCACCCAGGGCTTGCGCAAAGTCATGTCCATTGAGTTGCTGACATCATCCAACCATCTCATCCTCGGTTATCACTTTCTCCTCCTGCCTTCAATCTTTCCCAGCATCAGGGTCTTTTCCAAGGAGTCCACTCTTTGAATCAGGTGGTCATAGTATTGGAGTTTCAGCTTCAGCATCAGTCCTTCCAATGAATATTCAGGATCTATTTCCATTAGGGTTGACTGGTTTGATCTCCTTGTAGTCCAAGGGACTCTCAAATCTTCTCCAGCACCACAGTTTGAAAGCATCAGTTCTTTGAACTCAGTCTTTTTTATTGTCCAGCTCTCACATCCATACATGACTACTGGAAAAACCATAGCTTTCACTAGATGGACCTTTGTAGGAAAAGTGATATCTCTGCTTTTTAATACACTGTCTAGGTTGGTCATTGTTTTTCTTCCAAAGAACAAGTGTCTTTTAATTTCATGGCTGCAGTCACTGTCTACAGTGATTTTGGAGCTCAAGAAGTTAAATAAGCAAGGTAATAATATACAGCCTTGATGCACTCTTTTCCCAATTTGGAACCAGTTCATTATTCCATGTCTGGTTCTAGCTGTTGCTTCTTGACCTGCATACAGATTTCTCAGGAGGCAGTTAAGGTGGTCTGGTATTCCCATCTCTTTAAGAATTTTCCAGTTTGTTGTAATCCACATAAGTCAAAGGTTTTAACATAGTCAATGAGGCAGAAGTAGATGTTTTTCTGGAATTCTCAAGCTTTTTCTATGATCCAACAGATGTTGGCAATTTGATGTCTGGTTCCTCTGTCTTTTCTAAATCCAGCTTTTACATATGGAAGTTCTCAGCTCTATAGTGACCTAAATGAGAAGGATATCCAGAAAAAGAGGGGATATATGTACACAGATAGCTGATTTAATTTGCTGTACAGTAGAATACACCAATAAAAATTAATATAGAAAATAAATAAAGTAAAATGCCATTTCTCACAAAAATCTATTCTTGATTGCAAAATTTAAAAACCCATAAAGTAACAGTAAAACAATGTTCTGAAATATAAAGGATCATAACCCAAAGTCAGCACTAGGTTTATAAGGGAAGCACTAAAAAGCATTTTCATTAGTGTTGGAAGTAAAATAAGGGTTCTATACTATCACCAGTATCATTTAATGTTGCTTTAGAAATACCAACCAACACAATTAAACAAATCAAGAAAAAGATTTAAGTGAGAAACTAAGAAATAAAGTGATCAACTGCAGATGTTAATATGGAAATTAGAATCTAATTAAAAGTTGCTTTCTAACACAATACACAAAAATAAACTCAAAATGGATTAAAGATACAAATGTAAGACCAGAAACTATAAAACTCCTAGAGGAGAACATAGGCAAAACACTCTCCGACATAAATCGCAGCAGTATCCTCTATGACCCACCTCCCAGAATATTGGAAATAAAAGCAAAAATAAACAAATGGGACCTAATGAAACTTAAAAGCTCTTGCACAACAGAGGAAACTATAAGCAAGGTGAAAAGACAGCCCTCATATTGGGAGAAAATAATAGCAAATGAAGCAACAGAAAAAGGATTAATCTCAAAAATATACAAGCAACTCCTGAAGCTCAATTCCAGAAAAATAAATGACCCAATCAAACAATGGGCCAAAGAACTAAACAGACATTTCTCCAAAGAAGACATACAGATGGCTAACAAACACATGAAAAGATGCTCAACATCACTCATCATCACAGAAATGCAAATCAAAACCACAATGAGGTACCATTACACACCAGTCAGGATGGCTGCTATCCAAAAGTCTACAAGCAATAAATGCTGGAGAGGGTGTAGAGAAAAGGGAACCCTCTTACACTGTTGGTGGGAATGCAAACTAGTACAGCCGCTATGGAGAACAGTGTGGAGATTTCTTAAAAAACTGGAAATAGAACTGCCATATGACCCAGCAATCCCACTTCTGGGCATACACACCAAGGAAACCAGATATGAAAGAGATACGTGCACCCCAATGTTCATCGTAGCACTGTTTATAATAGCCAGGACACGGAAGCAACCTAGATGCCCATCAGCAGACGAATGGATAAGGAAGCTGTGGTACATATACACCATGGAATATTACTCAGCCGTTAAAAAGAATTCATTTGAATCAGTTCTAATGAGATGGATGAAACTGGAGCCCATCATACAGAGTGAAGTAAGCCAGAAAGATAAAGACCATTACAGTATACTAACACATATATATGGAATTTAGAAAGATGGTAATGATAACCCTATATGCAAAACAGAAAAAGAGACACAGATGTACAGAACAGACTTTTGAACTCTGTGGGAGAAGGCAAGGGTGGGATGTTTCGAGAGAACAGCATCAAAACATGTATATTATCTAAAGTGAAACAGATCACCAGCCCAGGTTGGATGCATGAGACAAGTGCTCAGGCCTGGCGCACTGGGAAGACTCAGAGGTATCGGGTGGAGAGGGAGGTGGGAGGGGGGATCAGGATGGGGAATACATGTAAATCCATGGCTGATTCATGTCAATGTATGACAAAAACCACTACAATACTGTAAAGTAATTAGCCTCCAACTAATAAAAATAAATGAAAAAAAAAAAAAGTTACCACAAACTGGGAATTCAAACAGGATCTGGGCACAAAATTAATGCACAGAAATCAATAGCTTTCATGCATCCAAATAATCAGAAGATATAATAGAATAAGATACACCATGTGGAGGAGCAACTGAAAAAGTGACAAATACATGAATTTAATAAAATATGCACAATTTGTTAAAAAGTATTTTACAGCACTAGTGAGATGCAAAAAGGAGAAAAAAGTGGGGAGAAATCCTGTGTTCTTAGCATTTTATACTACTAAGCAGTCTTGGGTTGGCTGTAAATTGAAGACAGTAATCCAAAAAGAAGTGAATGGTATTCTATTTGGAACTAGATAAACTCACTCTAAACCTCATATGGAAAAACAAGCAAACAAAAATAACCTTGGTTATTCATGGGGAGCAATAAAGAGTGAAGACTAGAGCTATAAATACTGATGCTTGTTATATGGCCACAGAAATGTTAATAGTGTGGTACTGACACATGAATAAGAGAAATATCTATATACACATGGCAATTAAAATATGTTGCGAAGATAACATTTCAATTTCAGGAGAGGAGAGAAAAAGGCTTATTCAACAAATACATTGAACAGCTTAATAGCCTTCTGGGAAAAAAGTATATATACCTTAAACCTCATAATTTAGCTTTAAACTGAAACACATTTCAGACTGATTAAAAAGCAAAACATTTTATGGCAAATAAAACATAACATAGCAAAAAAAGAAATGAAAAAATCTTTTATATAATTTTGAGTCATACAAGACTGGTGTGATAAAGTAGGTAAGGAATATAAAGGTTGGTAAATTAAACAAAATTATTTTCTTTCTTCACATTCAAAAGCACTGTATACAAAATCAAAAGTTAAACAATAAATTTGTAAAAAAAATTGTGAGTCATGTCACAAAATACTAATTTCTTTACAAAGTTTCTACAAATCAATTTTTAATTAATTTATTTATTTTAGTTGAAGGTAATTACTTTACAATATTGGAGAAGGAAATGGCAACTCATGCCAGTATTCTTGCCTGGAGGGTCCCATGGACAGAGGAGCCTGGTGGGCTACAGTCCATGGGATCACAAGAGTCGGACACAACTCAGTGACTAAACCACCACCACTTCATAATATTGTGGTGGCTTTTGCCATACAACAACATAAATCAGCCACAGGTGCACACATATCCCCCCATCCTGAACCCCTCTCCCACCCCCCCCATCCCTCTGGGTTGTCCCAGAGCACCAGCTTTGAGTGCCCTGCTTCATCAAACCCGCAGTGGTCACCTACAAATCAATTTTTAAAACTCCCAATAGAAAAAGTGCAAAGCATGTGACATAGAGTTCATTAAAAAGTTTCAAAAATAATAAAAATGTCAGCTTCATTGCAATAGAAAGTGCTCAGTGCTGAGTCGCTCAGTTGTGTCTGACTCTTTGCAGCCCCACGGACTGTAGCTAGCCAGGCTCCTCTGTCCATGAGATTCTCCAGGCAAGGATACTGGAGTGGGTTGCCATTTCCTTCTTCAGGCACAGTACAGGGTGCATGTTAAGTCACTTCAGTCGTATCCGACTCTTTGCGACCTTGTGGACAACTATCCCACAGTAGTTGCATATTAAACTTTGATATTACCATTAACAGATTAGGCGAGATTGTAAAGTTTGAAAACACATGTTATTTGGTATTATTGTGAAGAAAGTATCTTCCATTGCCAGTGAAAGCATAAATTGGAACAACCTCTGGCAGAGCTACCTTAAAAGATGTATCAAAATTAAAACTACACATACCCTTTGAAATGACAATTCATCTCCAGGAGTTTACTCCATAGATATGCATTTGTCAAATAATGGATACGCAGCTTCATTCCTTGGAGCATTACTTATAACTGCAAAATAGTATAAACAACCTACATGTCTATTAACGAGGACCAGTTAAAAATTATGAGCAATTTATTAAAATAAAATAGTACAAAGCCATTAAGAACTATTAGAACTATTTGAACTGATATGAAAAGATAAACTTTAAAAATATCAAAGTGCAGAATTGCATGTAAAATATGTATTATTTGTATGATTACAGAAAAAAAAAACTTTCTCCGGAAAGATACACAATTGACTGGTATTTGTTATTGTGTCCAGGGAAGGCAAGCTGTAGCTTCAGAACGAAGAAGGAAGACCCTCTGCATTGCCTTTTGTACAAAAATTAATTTCGATGGGAGTATAGCTGCTAGGCAGTGTTGTGTTAGTTTCCGCTGTGGAGCAAGGTGAATCGGCTGTATGTGCACATGTATCTCCTCTTTTCTGGGTTCTCTTCCCATCAGGTCAGGACAGAGCACTGCGAGGAGCTCCCTGAGCTGTACAATAAGGGATCATTGGTTATCTATTGTATACGTAGTGTCTATAGAGTGTACAAGTCAATTCCAACCTCCCAATTCACCCCTTCTCTCTTTACCCCTTGGTGTCCATGCTATGTCTGCGTCTCTATCCACAGCCCTGAGTGCTCTTCCCATCCACTCTCTATATACGTGTGTGTGTGCATGCTCGGTCACTTCAGTCATGTCTGACGTTTTCTGATCCAACAGACAGTAGCCCATCAGGCTCCTCCGTCCATGGGATTCTCCAGTAAAGACTACAGGAGTGGATCGTCATGCCCTCCTCCAGGGGATCTTCCAAACTCCAGGATCAAACCAATGTCTCTTAGTGTGTCCTGCATTGACCAGCAAGTTTTTTTAACACTTGCACCATCTGGGAAGCTATATATATATATATATACAAACAAATTATATATTTATATATTTATTTATATATAAATATATTTATTTATATTATATATATATTATTTAAATATTATACATATATATATAAAGAGTCAGACATGACTGAGGGTTGACACACACACATATTATTGTATACATATATATATAAGCCTCTTATCCTTATCTGTCAGAAGGCAGACAGAATGAAAGCCACAGTCACAGAAAACTAATCAAACTGATCACATGAACAGCCTTGTCTAACTCAGTGAAACTATGAGCCATGCTGTGTAGGACCACCCAAGATAGACGGGTCATGGTGGGGAGTTCTGACAAAAAGTGGTCCACTGGAGAAGGGAATGGCAAAACACTTCAGTATTCTTGCCTATAGAACCCCATAAAGAGTATGAAAAAGCAAAAAGATATGACACTGAAAAATGAACTCCCCAGGTTGGTATGTGCCCAATACACTACTGGAGATCAGTGGAGAAATAACTCCAGAAAGAATGAAGAGATGGAGCCAAAGCAAAAACAATGCCCAGCTGTGGGTGTGACTGGTGATGGAAGTAAAGTCCGATGTTGTAAAGAATAATAATGCATAGGAACCTGGAGTGTTAGGTCCATGAATCAAGGTGAATTGGAAGTGGTCAAACGAGATGACAAGAGTGAACATTGACATTTTAGGAATCAATGAACTAAAATGGACTGAAATGGGTGAATTTAACTCAGATGACCATTATACCTACTACTGTGGGCAGGAATCCCTTAGAAGAAATGGAGTGGCCCTCATAGTCAACAAAAGTGTCCGAAATGCAGTTCTTGGGTACAATCTCAAAAATGACAGAATGATCTCTAATTCTTTCCAGGGAAAACCATTCAATATCACAGTAATCCAAGTCTATGCCCCAACCACTAATGCTGATGAACCTGAAGTTGAATGGTTCTATGAAGACCTATAAGACCTTCTAGAAATAACATCCCCGGAAAGTCCTTTTCACAATAGGTGAGTGGAATGCAAAAGTAGGAAGTCAAGAGATACCTAGAGTAACAGGCAAGTTTGGCTTTGGAGTACAAAATGAAGCATGGCAAAGGCTAACAGAGTTTTGCCAAGAGAATGCACTGGTCATAGCAAGCACCCTCTTCCGACAACACAAGAGATGACTCTACACATGGACATCACCAGATGGCCAACACCAAAATCAGACTGATTACATTCTTTGCAGCCAAAGATGGAGAAGCTCTATATAGTCAGCAAAATAAGACTGGGAGCTGACTGTGGTTCAGATGATGAACTCCTTATTGCAAAATTCAGATTTAAATTGAAGAAAGTAGGGAAAAACTACTAGACCATTCAGGTTTCACCTAAATCAAATCCCTTATGGTTATACAGTGGAAGTGACAAACAGATTCAGGGGATTAGATCTGATAGACAGAATGCCTGAAGAGCTATGGATGGAGGTTCCTGACATTGTACAGGAGGAAGTGATCAAGACCATCCCCAAGAAAAAGAAATGCAAAAAGGCAAAATGGTTGCCTGAGGAGGCCTTACAAATAGCTGTGAATAGAAGAGAAGTGAAAGGCAATGGAGAAAAGGAAAGATATACCCATTTGAATGCAGAGTTCCAAAGGATAACAAGGAGAAATAGGAAAGCCTTCCTCAGTGATTAGTGCAAAAAAAAAAAAAAAAGAGGACAATAATAGGATGGGAAAGACTAGAGATTTCTTTAAGAAAATTAGAGATACCAAGGGAATATTTCATGCAAAGATGAGCTCAATAAAGGACAGAAATGGTATGGACCTAACAGAAGATATTAAGAAGAGATGGCAAGAATACACAGAAGAACTGTACAAAAAAGATATTCAGGGCCCAGATAACCACAGTGGTGTGATCACTCACCTAGACCCAGACATCCTGGAATGTGAAGTCAAGTGGACCTGAGGAAGCATCACTATGAACAAAGCTAGTGGAGGTCATGGAATTCCAATTGAGCTGTTTCAAATCCTAAAAGATAATGCTGTGAAAGTGCTGTACTCAATATGCCAGCAAATTTGGAAAACTCATCAGTGGCCACAGGACTGGAGAATGTCAGTTTTCAATCCAATCCCAAAGAAAGGCAATGCTAAAGAATGTTCAAGCTACTGCACAATTGCATTCATCTCAGACGCTAGCAAGAACTGCTCAAAATTCTCCAAGCCAGGCTTCAATAGTACATGAACCATGAACTTCCAGATCTTCAAGCTGGTTTTAGAAAAGGCAGAGGAATCGAGAGATCAATTTGCCAACATCTGTTGGGTCATCAAAAAAGCAAGAGAGTTACAGAAAAACATCTACTTCTGCTTCATTGACTATGCCAAAGCCTTTGACTATGTGGATCACAACAAACTATGGAAAATTCTTCAAGAGATGGGAATACCAGACCACCCGACCTGCTTCTTGAGAAACCTGTATGCAGGTCCAGAAGCAAGTTAGAATTGGACATAGAAAGACAGACTGGTTCCAAATCAGGAAATGAGTACATCAAGGCTGTATATTGTCACCCTGCTTTTTAAAATTATATGCAGAATACATCAGGTGAAATCCCAGGCTGGATGAAGCACAAGCTGGAATCAAGATTGCCAGGAAAAATATCAATAACTTCAGATATGCAGATGACACCACCCTTATGGCAGCAAGCGAGGAACTAAAGAGGCTCTTGATGCAAGTGAAAGAGGAAAGTGAAAAAGTTGGCTTAAAACCCAACATTCAGAAAACTAAGATTATAGCATTCAGTCCCATCACTTCATGGCAAATTGATGGGGAAACAATGGAAACAGTTGGAGCCTTTTTTGGTCTCTAAAATCACTGCAGATGGTGACTGTAGCCATGAAATTAAAAGACACTTGATCCTGGGAAGAAAAGTTATGAACAACCTAGACAGCATATTAAAAAGCAGAGACATGACTTTGCCATCAAAGATCTGTCTAGTCAAAGCTATGGTTTTTCTGGTAGTCATGTATGAATGTGAGAGTTGGATCATAAAAAAATTTGAGCACTGAGTAACTGATGCTTTTGAACTGTGGTGTTGGAGAAGACTCTTGAGAGTCCCTTGGACTGCAAGGAGATCCAGCCAGTCCATCCTAAAGGAAATCAGTCCTGAATATTCACTGGAAGGACTGATGCTGAAGCTGAAACTCCAATACTGATGTGGCCACCTGATGTGAAGAACTGACTCATTTGAAAAGACCCTGATGCTGGGCAAGATTGAAGGCAGGAGGAGAAGGGGACGACAGAGGATAAGATGGTTTGATGGCATCACGGACTTGATGGACATGAGTTTGAGCAAGCTTCGTAATCCAAGCAGTTGCAAAGAGTCGGACATGACTGAGAGACTGAACTTTATAATTTTATTTATTTATTTATTGGCTGTGCTGTGCTGAATCTTCATTGCTTTTCTAGGGCTTTGTCTCATTGCAGTGAATGAGGACTACTCTTTGTTGCCACAGTTCAGGCTTCTTATTGTGGTGGCTTCTCTTATCGCAAAGCACAGACTCTAGGAACGAGGGCTTCATTCGCTGTAGCACACAGGCTCAGTAGCTGTGGCTCCTGGGCTCTCAAGTGAAGGTTCAGTAGTTGTGAGGTGCAGGGGCTTTATTGCTCCATGGCATGTGGAATCTTCCTAGACCAGGGATCGAACCCATGTCCCCGACCCTGGCAGGTAGATTCTTGTTTACTGCATCACCAGAGAGGTCCTGCATCCACTCTTATTCGACATTTCAATTACCCCTTCTGCTTGCTTGCTTCTTGCAGGTGTGTCCGACTCTTCATAACCCCGTGGACAGCAGCCTGCCAGGCTCTTCTGTCCATGGAATTTTTCCAGGCAAGAATACTGGAACAGGTCACCATCGCCTACTACAGGGGATCTTCCCAACCTTGGGGTGGAATCCAGTACCCCAAGTGTATATAATATGCACTTTACTTGTCTGGTTTTTGTTCTTGTTTGGGGATAGTTTATGAAAAGAGGGAGAGGACATGGCATCTTTGTGCTATCATCATCAAACCAGAAATGTCTACTCCCTTTTCTGTCTTTTGAATTTTTAACCAAATGCACCTATCACTTATCAAAAACAAGTAAAAATAATTTTAACAAAAATAAAATGAGCAAGAGTCAAATGTTTAATTTTGGCTAATGAGCCTGCCTAATTTAGGGTCACAATTATGTCTAGCAAAGTCCTTAAACTGTATCCACCATGTAATACAGAGAAGAGGAAGGATGACAGGGTCCAGGAAATCCACTCTTGTTTGCACTTCAACAAGAACGTTTCCTTCTGTTTTACCACTTGGTGTTCTGAGTGGAAGATTTCAATAAAAATGGCTTCTGCATCTACCAAGTGCTGAAGACCCATTGAAACACTGTCCCTGCTGTTTACTGTTTTCTTATGTAACTGGCTGCATTGGGTCTTACTTCTGGCATACGGGATCGTCTTTGCAACGTGTGATCTTTTGTTGTGGCACACAGACTCTCTAGCTGTAGTGCACAAGCTCCGTAGTTGTGGCGCAGGCTTAGCTGCTCCGTGGCATGTGGGATCTTAGTTCCCTGACCAGAAATCAAACCTGCATCCTTTGCATTACAAGGCAGATTCTTAACCGCAGGGCCACCAGGGAAGTCCCCTGTCGCTGCTGTCCGTAGCCCCATGGAGTCACTTTTAGATAATTGTTTACCCTACATTTATGGCTACAGAGCTTAAAGGATAATTTGACTATTTTAAATTATTTTTATGGCTTGAAGTTGTTATGTGTTTGCTATTAACACCAATTCTGATGGTTTTGAGAGTTAGTCAATGCTGAGTCTTTCGTGGGAAATGCATCCCCCACTTTTACACTATTAGTTTAGAAAGTTTATTCTGCTTGCTGTTAGTTCACTTACTACTGGGCTTCCGTGAATGTTTGTTGTTTAGTTGCTCAGCCATGTTCAACTCTTTCCTTGAATACCTTACGTCGAAATTGGTAACTTGCCTTTATAATGCCTACATTTCCAAAGAAAATTCATGGTCCAATGAGATATCCAACATAGTCCTAAGTTTCAGTTCCCTAGCCCTATACTTTTTTAGTATTTGGCTTAGATGCCTCAGCAAATAATTATACATTCACTTTATATACAAGACAACCAGAATTTTATGGATCACTATGTTCTGGGGAATCATGCCAAGCAGACTTCTTAAGTCAGTATGAAAACTTGTAGAACTCAGCAGTTTCAGCCAAAGTGTATGATGTAGATTGCCAATCAGAAAATTAGATGGGGAAGAAATTACCTCTGAATTTAAAAGTTTTCCAAATGTTACACCATAATCCTCACACAGGCTTAAAGTCTAGAGTCACACAAAGAAGCTGAAAGCAAAGGGGTTTGTAAATACAGCTCTTCTGAGTTCTCATCGAATGCTAATGCCGCAGGCTGTGTGCTGCAGATGAGGGCTGGGAGGTGAGGCGGCGTGCCTTCTCCTCTGTGTTCTTTGCCGCTGTTAGTTCCAGGGTGCATAATATGTGCATTGTATTGATGGATAGAAAGCATTTCAGAAATGGCTAGACTGGAAAAAAAGACGAAGTACCAGAGGAGCTGATAAATCTTGAATTTACTTCCTGATCCTTGGTTCCAGTGTTTGTCTTACTTCCTCCCAAAATAAACATCTTTTGAGAATCCTCCCTGTGAAACTGTCCCGAATAGAATCTACTTGGGCATGATGATGGCACAAAAAGGAGTGCATCGGAGTCTGCTGCCTGGGACTGGTGAGAGAAACCTTTCCAGAAGATAAAATCGATAAGCTGTACTTAGATGAGCAGATGTATGATATACAGAAGCATCTCAGGCTGTAGCTAAACAACCGGAGAGAACTCTCTGGGTGTTCAGTTAGGCGGAAGCACAGGGAGCTTACACCGAATCAGGA
The DNA here is from genome assembly GCF_023699985.2 of Odocoileus virginianus. Lineage (NCBI taxonomy): Eukaryota > Metazoa > Chordata > Mammalia > Artiodactyla > Cervidae > Odocoileus > Odocoileus virginianus. Next base: position 5,446,424 of record NC_069682.1, read on the forward strand.
GGAAGTGAGGTCAGAGGGCAGGCAGAGCAACTGGAGGCTCTGGGCGGTCTGCACCACCTACAGCAGGAAGCTCAGGGAGCTCGTGGGCTCTGCTTTGTTTTCCTCCTACTTCAAGACAGACAGGAAAGTGGCAGGGGCTCAGTGACCCCCAAATTAGTCCGTTCTCAGGAGCCAGCACTTCTGAAGTTACCTAACATGTGTATATACCACCTCACAATTTCATAAGCTTTAAATTCAGGAGCTAGTATCAGCATGACTCAGAGGGGCTGGAGAGAGAGAAAGGGATTATTGCAGATGACCGCTTTCTAGTCACCACAGCAAAACCAGCCTGGAAACTAGATTTGATGAATTTGAAAAACCTATAAGAAAAAAAAATTTTTACTTACCTCTATCTTTCAGTCTACATCACAATATTCACTCTTTGGTTGAAACTGCTGAGTTCTACAAATTATATTTTTGCAAATCATCTTTTAAAAAAGGACAGCACTTTCAACTTAGGATCTACCCAATGTAAAGCCATTTTTGCAGGTCCCAGATTTTAACCACCATTTTAAAAAATGTCTATATCCACTCTTCAGGGCAGATTTATTTAATTGACTATCCCCGCTTCTTGAGCGTGTTTTCATACGTGTATATGGATTGTGCCCTATACTTCTCTGGCGTTTTTCTCAGCACCCAGAAAAGGGATCTTTTGCACACAGTAGGAATTTAACCAATCTAAAAGATGAAGCAAACAGTGTTCCAAGTGAAATTAGATAATTGTATGAGTTAAATATATGACACCATCTGGATCCAAAGTTAGCCATACAGGTAGACACTCTGATGCTCTCAATTACCCATAATGAGGAGAGGGCTACTTGTTATTGCTGTCTCAGTCACTCAGTCACGCTCAACTCTTTGCACCCCATGGACTGCAGCTTGCCAGGTTCCTGTGTTCATGAGACTTCCCAGGCAAGAATTCTGGAATGGGTTGCCATTTTCTTCTCCAGGGGATCTTCCCAACCCAGGGATTGAACCTGGGTCTCCTGCATTGGCAGGTGGATTCTTTACAACTGAGACATCTGGTAAGCCTGAGGGCTACATGGGGACTAGCCAAACCAATTTCCAAACTCTTACAGAGGACCAGTCAGTCAGTCAGTTCAGTCACTCAGCCATGTCAGACTCTTTGCGACCCCATGGACTGTAGCATGCCAGGTTTCCCTGTCCATCACCAATTCCTGGAGTCACTCAAACTCATGTGCATTGAGCCAGTGATGCCATCCAACCGTCTCATCCTCTGTTGTCCCCTTCTCCTCCTGCCTTCAATCTTTCCCAGCATCAGGGCCTTTTAATTTTATCAGATCTGTTGCCCCAGAGCTGTGTTCTCTCCCTCTTAGTTAAGTTTCAGGAGGAAGCTTTAAAGAGAAAAAAAAAATCAGAATCAGAAACAAAATCAGAAAAAACCCAACCAACCCAAGAGAGCAGAGGCTCTGACTTCCAGTAGACTACCAACCTCATCATAGGTTCACAGTAACACGTCAGCATACAAAGGGACATACCCACCAGTGCCACGGCAGTTGCCAGTTGCCATGACGACAGCTAGAAAAGTCCACATGTGCTAAGTCATTTCAGTAATGTGCGACTCTGCAAGCCTATGGGCCATAGCTCACCAGGTTTCTCTGACTATGGCATTTTCCAGGCAAGAATACTGGACTGGGTTGCCGTTCCCTTCTCCAGGGGATCTTCCCAACCCAGGGATCGAACCGGCATCTCCTGCACTGGCAAGCAGGAACTTTACCACTAGCGCCACTTGGAAAGCCCAAAATGTTAGCTGTGTCCAACCCTGTGACCCCATGGACTGTGGCCTGCCAGGTTCAGAATTCCCCAGGCAAGAATACTGGAGTGAGTTGCTATGCCTTTCTCCAGGGGATCTTTCCAACTCAGGGATTGAACTTGGGTCTCCCATATGACAGGCATATTCTTTATCATCTGAACCACCAGGGAAACCCTAGAAAAGTCCATACAAGGACTGAAAAGAAGAGCTGCATAAGTTCCAGGTTCAAATCACACCCCTATTCTTGGTAAATCATGAATATTCCTCCCACACTCTCCAAATTTGGTGTCTCTGCCCCATTTGGGTTGAGAAATTGATTTGCAAACTAGGTTCTAACTTCTCCATTCTTTAGCCATTGAATAAAGCTGGTGTCAGTTCCAGTCTCAGCATCAGTTTTGTTACTGGCTTTGCAGATCTGATAAAGGAAGAAAAAAAAAAAAGCTCCTTGACCAACGCAGGGGATCTTGGCCCAGGTTAGCATCCACTGGGTATGGTTGACCAATTCAGTAAAGTGGAGATAGACTTTGTGACTGGAAAATAACACTTTGCAAACCATAATTGTGACTTGCTTTTTCTCAACAAATTACCATCACTCAGCTCCACAAGAGCTGAGTGTGGCCTCACTAAACATAAGGACGTCACAGAAGAAAGAGAAGCTAACCATGGGGCAGTTGTCTCCAGGTGCTGCAGCCAGCACCTCCAGTGAGTCTGGACACCAGCTGACGGTTACAAGTCAAGTGACCACTTGAGAAGCGATTAAGGATGGCTGATAACTCTCTCTCCGTAGTCCTGCTGAGCTCAGCTAATGCAATTTTTCTTGGAATTAAAATCTAATTGTAGTCTGTTCATTAGGAGATAAGAAGCTAATGTACCTTAAACACATTTGTCTTCCTCCTTCCATCACCCTCACTGCCATCTTGGCAGAGACGCCCTTGTAGTGATCGGAAAGAGTCGGCATTTGTTGCTTCGGGTGCCGAGTTCATACTAAACGTCTCTTCCTTTGTCCACCAGGCTGCTTTCATATTTGGAAGGAGTTCTGCCTTAAATCTGTTCAGCTCTCATTTTCCTCTTGGTAAAGACACTGTCTTCTTATTCTAGGTCTTTCATTAGACTGTCATCCAAAATTTATACTCGTGTTTAATAGAACCAGTACTGTCTCCTAAATCTTTTCTCATGCACTACCTTGTCTGGTAAAACGCTGATAAACTTTAGGAAAAACCTTAAAAACAAAAAATGACCCATTGTACATCATTATTTTATAATGCAGTCGCTATATTACAGTATTTATTATAAAGTTACTATAGCCAATTACATATTTCCAAAGGGTGCCTTAATTAAGGAGAAAATACCATGCTTTCCCACATGAATTATAATAAGAAATGACTGTGAAAAATGTGAATAAAAACAAGTGATCAAAGAAAACCAAAACAAAAAGTGATCAAGAACTGGTGCTAAAGCTTAAAAGCTTTACAAATGCTTTCGTACAAATGTAAATTCTTTGTAGTAGAGTCCATCTGAATATTCATTAAAATAATGTGAACATGGAAAAAGTTATTACCTGCCATGAGGAATATATCTGTTCTTGATGCCGAAAATTATGTTTAGCTATTTGACTATAGTATATAGAAAATACTTCTCTACTGTTCTAGTGAATATAGCAATTTAATTAGAAAGTATTATTTCAGAAAGAAATTTGATTTGGGAAATTTCCAGCTGTATTCATGTGTTTAACATAGCTCACAATAAGGTCTATAGTTCACTGTAACTGGTAGCATTTGTTGTTTGTTTGTTGTCCTAGGCATTATGCATGTATTATTTTGTTTATTTTTGCGTCAACCAGTTGAGGTAGGTTCTATTACTACTTTGCCCATTCTACAGATGAGTATATTGAGACACAGTGCTTTGAATAACCCATCAAGGACAGCAAGTGACCTTGCTGATGACCCCTTGCCCCTCTTTGTTGTTTTACTTCAGGCATTATTCAAAGAACCTGTTTGAGAATATTGAGGTTAGACCATACACTGGCTGATATGAAACACTCCAGCTGTGCTAAGATGATCTCATATAGTCAACAAGCACTTTAAAAAGTCTTGTGCCTGAATATGAATGAGCCCTTAAAACTTTTCTAATAATTCTGTGCAGAGTGATTCATAAAAGGTCTTATCTAAGCCTTGATTCACTGTTCTTCAAGGATGAATTTTCATGATAAATAGAATCCATTTTAATCTAAAACACCAATTTTTCTGCTCTAAATGAGTTCAATGGGTATCTCCGGAAATACTTGGTTACCTAAGAATATAAATTGTAATGCCCCTGTTAGCATTCACTGTTGTTTGGTGAGTGGCACATTTAAGACCACTTTTCTACTTGAAACTGGATCCATCCATCAAAATTTTACCTTGGGTTGCTAAGTTTGAAAAGGTCATGTAATATCTCATCTTCTTTGGCTGTGAACTACATAAAATAAGTGTGAGATTATTCAACTAGAGTGGGCTTCCCTGGTGGTTCAGTCGGCAAAGAATCCACCTGCAATGCAGGAGACGAGGGTTCAATCCCTGGGTTGAGAAGATCCCCTGGAGAAGGAAATGGCAACCCACTCCAGTATGCTTGCCTAAGAAATCCCATGGGCAGAGTAGTCTGGTGGCCACCATCTACAGAGTCTCAAGAGTTGGACACAACTTAGCAACTAAACTACCACCACCATTCAACTAGAGTAACAGAATTCCCCAAAGAGAGGGGGGTGAAGAGCAGATCTTCCATTTGCTCCTACAGCATCTTTCAGTTGGATTTCCTCCTATAATTTCCAACATATTATTCATTTCTTCTAGCTACAAAGACTAATAGTCCCTTCAAAACAAATGCATATCTTGTCATTTTTCTACTTTACTGACCACTGACCAACACATTAACTATTCACCTTAGTCTCCATTCAAATGAAAGATTTCCATATCAATAAGGAGTTACTCTGTTGATAAGGAATAGAGTAAAATGGTGATATGACGTGCCAAGCCTGTAACAATAAGACTGGAGATAAAAGAATAGGGCCCTAACATAGCACCTTCTGAGGTCAGACAGAAAGGGACTAAGCTGGAATCTAACCACATGTGCTTTAACTTCTGAAAAGTTAGTTTGATATCTAGTCTTGATTTAATCATTGTGTTTTCTCTTTTGTATACTGTTTTAGATGGAAAGTCACAGGCTAGGGATGTTAAGCTACTAAAGAAGTATCTAGAAATATATACCTGAAAATGAGATGTTAAAAAAAAATTGAAACATTATTGCTTCGAATCTTAGTAAATCATTTCCCCAAATTGTTCTAAATTCTGTGACAAACAAGCAATACTTTTGAACCAGTTTTGTTCTCTTTTCTAAAAATCTATCTAACATTTTAGACTGTGAGTAGCTAAATGGTCTCTGACTCAAGGTGAAATTACCTTCTGTTAGCCTTGACATTAGAGCAATTGGAGGAAGGAGGCTTCCTGTACTACAGTTATTGGAGAAGCAAAACAAACCACTTAGTTACCAGCTAGACTCTGTTATAATAATCATAATCTTTTGTAAAAATCAATTAAATGCAAGGCATTTTAATTCACTATCTCTAGTCCTCATGGCAACCAATCAAGTAGGTATTATTATCACTATCTTAAATAGAAATAAAAACTTCAAGAGATTATATGTGTCCCACATCTAAAAGCTAGTAAACACTGCAGTCGATACCTGAAGTCAAGTGTTACTGGTTCTCAAATCCATGCTCAGTCTACTACTAACTTTTAGGTTCTAGCTTTAATTTATAGCACAATTTAATGAAATTTTCCTGGAGCCCTTACATGAAAAAAAGTGAGGTGGTTCTGGTTGAATTGAGAAGAGAAAGCCCAGAACCTTATTATGGAGATCCCTTCCCCATCCCCCACCCTCTCTGCAGAAGCTTCAATGTTTCATGGGAAGCCAGGTCTTTGCAGAAGCTCCCTGTCGGTCTCCTATCAGCAACATCCCCACCATACACGTGAGCCTCCTCATGCCTGTCACTGATCCAGCACACATTCAGATGCCTACAGGTGCTCTCAACACAATCCCACTACAACTTTAAACAGAAGTTTCTTTTTCTCCTCCTACCATGAGTTTTAAAGTCATAAGTCTTTATGTATCAACGTGGCTATTTCTCTTTTGGGTTTTAATTTCTAATTCCAAATTCTAAATTCAGAATGGTAAGAAGAATATTACTGAAAGGCCATGTAAACACAATAGTCCCTCCCACACTGTTGGTGGGAATGTATATGGGTAGAGCCACTATGGAGAACTATTTAAGAAACTAAAAACAGAGCTACCACATGATCCCGTAATATCACTTCTGGGCGTATATCTGGATAAAACCACAATTCAAAGATACTTGCACCCCAATATTCCTTGCAGCACTGTTTACAGTAGCCAAGACATGGAAGCAACCTAAATGTCCTAAATGGATAAAAACGATGTGATACATATACACAATGGACTCACCCATAGAAAGAATGAGATAATGCCATTTGCAGCAATGTGGACGGACCTAGAGATTATCATACTAAGTGAAGTAAGCCAGCCAAAGACAAGTATCATATGGTATCACTTGTATGTGACTCTAAAAAAAATGATACAAATAAATTTATTTACAAAACAGAAGCAGATTCACAGACTTCGAGAACAAACCTATGGTTGCCAAAGGGGGGAGGGGCAGAGAGTTAAATTAGGAAGTTGTAATTAACATATAATTAATAAGGATCTAATGTTTAGTACAGAGAACTCTACTTAATATTCTGTAATAACCTAAGTGAGAAAAGAATCTGAAAAAATAATAGATATGTGTATATGTAAACCTGAATTGTACACTTTGCTGAACACTTGAAACTAATATAACACTGTAGATCAACTATACTTCAATAAAAAGAAAAATTAAAAATTAAAGGTCTTATTTAACAAACATGATTCAGCACCTAGGAAGGTTTTTGTATACTTTATATCCACACATGGTATATATATCTATATATCTATATATAGATATTACATATATTTCAAAGTACAGTATATGCACACTCAAATAAAAAAAGTAAAATTAAACTCCCTTATGTTTCTCTATGCGTTAAATATGAAATTAGAAAAACTATCTCTCCACTAAGAAAGTTTCCCCTGGCAATGCTGCTCAGGGCAGAAAGATGTTATTTTAAATTCTTCCCTCATTAAAAGAAAAAAGAGCTTCTTCAGAGCTTGTGTGTATTTATACCAGAGCTTAACTGGCATTTTCATCGTGGTGTTTATGAATCGTAATATAGCTTCACTGCAGTTTCTGACACGCTCATTAATTTGTTCCCAGCGGCTGTTCATTACCAACATCACAAGCAGACCCGGCGCTCTCCATGGGCGCAGAGGGGCCACCGGAAACGAAGCGGGCAGGGCGGCCGAGCATGTGAGAGCGGAGCCGGCGCCTGCAACTCCCGCAGCAGGCTGGAGGCGGCGGCCGCCAAGGCAGGCCCCGGCGCCTCCCGGGGCCTGGACGCCCTCGGTTTCGAGCAGAGACGTCTGGACAAGGACGGGACTGTGCTGTCTCAGCGCCCTGCGCCCTCCGACCAGCCTGCTCCGGATGGGTGACCGCGGCGCCTCAGCCTTCCCCGGCCAGGACGACGTGGGGACCTCCCCTGCACGCCGCGATGCCGCTCCCGTCTGACCTCGCCCATCAGTGGGGAGCTCTGAGCCCGACTCCGCCACAAATCTATGAGAGGTGCCGGCCAGCCAAGGCCACAAGAGACAGAGCCTCACTGAAGTGTGCTCTCAGAAAGTCCTGCTTCTGAAGGAACTCCGTGTTTGAACAAGCTGGCTTGAAAAACAACAAAAAATGAAGCAGTGTCTCTTCATTCTCTGTGGCTGTCGGCAGTCCCCTGGGCCCTAGGCGAGGACACGCTGCACCAGACAGTCTTAGATGACCAGAATTTCACCTTGACCAGAGGAGGGGGGCCGCTGGGCATCTCAGGAGATACTTCTGAGCTTCATTTTACTGCTTATGGAGCTGTTGACATCTGCTCCACACGCCGGGAGGTGACTGGGAAGCGTGGATGAGGCAGGACAAGGGGAATGATTGGTCAGGTTCACGTGAGACCATGCATGTGAGGGGCACGGGTCAGAGGAGCTCAGTCAGAGCCCCGTTCCACCGGATGAACCACTTACCCTTGACCTTGAGATGTTTCATCCACAGAATCAACAAGTTTCAGGATAAACAGAGAGCCACACGGGTCCTTCTGAAGAGCAAAAGAGTTATCTGAATGTGGTCCACTCCTGTTCAGTTCTAAAGTGAGATATCAACATGAATGCGTCTGGTGATTAGCTTAGAGCAAAGCTGGAGGTCAGAGGCCTGGTGCCAGGTACAGACTCCAGGAGGCCCGCCTTCTCCAGAGCTCAGTGGGAGGTCTAGGGTGCAAACTCTCCATCACCTCATTGAGGAGACCCCACAATACAGACCAGGAGGTTAGGAAGAACAGTGAAGCGAGCTCTTTCAGAGGCTCATCCCAAATTGAGGGGGGGGCGGGGGTGGATCACCTTGAACTCCTCTCTCTTGCCTCACGTCTGGGCTGCTACAAATTTGGTCAGCTCTATCTTCAGAAGATCCTGGCTGTTCATTGCCTCCACAGCTTGCATCCTACTATAAGGTACCATCATGTCCCCCTGCACCTCTGAAGAGCCTTTGAGTCAGCTTCTTGCTTCCACTTTTGCTTTTTCCTGTCCATCCTCTTCACAGCAGCCAGACCCATCATTGTCAAAATGTTAAAAGAGACGTCATCAGCCTCCTGCTCAAAAACCCAGGGTTGTTTCAAGCAGAGTAAAATCCAACATCCTCATCATAGCCAGAGGGACCTTGATGACCTGGTCCCAGGCTGCCCCCATGAAGACATCTCCTTCGCTTCCTACCACCCCAATCCCTCTGCTCCAGGGGCACTGGCAACTTCACTCTTTCTGGAAATACATGCACACACAGGATCCTGCCTTTCTAATCAGAAAGAACAAGTCTGACTCCATATTGGATCTGTTTCTTTTGTTTAAACTTTGTATTCTACAGCTTGTGTTACAAGAACATTGCCTGTAGCTTGAAATACACAGGCTAGCCCATTCTCAAGGCTCTGACCTTTAAAGGTATAACAGTTTTTCATTCATACAGAGGTATAAAGTTGCAGAAAAGAGGATAACATTTCTCTTGGAGTTTACAGGAACACTGTGACTCAACCTACCTATGTGGACACCTGCAAGAACAAAAGAGCCCAACACCAAGACGTTTGCAGCAACCAACCACATCCTCTCCCCTTTTAGTATAAAAAAAACCTGAACTCTAACACTGGTAAGATGGTTCTTTGGGACGCCAGTTCACTATCTCCTTGGTCTTCAGGCTTTTGAATACAGGTACTATTCGTTACCCCCAAGAACTCATGTCTTGATTTATTGGCCTGTAGTGTGACAAGCAGGATCAACCTGGGCTCAATAACACCTTGGAGCAGTTTGTCTGTTTCCTGTACTAGAAACACTCTTTTCTGGGAAGCCCCAAGAGTCCATGTCCTCCCTTAGAGTCTTACTGAAATGTCAGCTTTATAGAGAGATGCAACCCTAATTATAATAGTGTGGGTACATACATGTACATGTATGCATGCCTACATGCACACAATGTATGTTTACCCTCCATCTCCTTACCTGCTTATTTTTCTTCATACACTTACTGTTACCTTCTATATATCATTCATTTATTTTTTATTGTCTGTTCCCCAGCTCCTCCTCCAATCGGAATACAAACTTCCTAAGAGCATAGTCCTGATCTACTTGATTCATTATTCTATCCCCATTGTCCAGAATACTGTATGATACATATCAGGTGTTTAATAAATTCCTATTGTAGAAATGACAGCACGAATGAATTATTTCAGATACTAGAAGTCATAAAAGTCATGAAGCTGTTTTTAAAAAAGTGACTAATTTACTATAATGATGCAGAAAGTAGACATGTCCTTAGCCAGCAGGTCCCAGGGTATAGACAGCCACATTAACCTTGATGTCACAAGAACAACTCTATGTTGTGTAGCTAAATCTTCCACTGTCATGTAGAGAGGCAGCTGTGACCCCCTCCCCATTAGAAAGAAGCATCCCTTAAAATCATTAGGAAATAACCAGGCTAAATTTATATGCAGTCCGTGTTCTTCTCCATGCTCGACCTGATATGCTTTTCCGGACACTTTCCCTGGGATTTCACCCTCCTGCTTCCTCAGCTACGCCTCAGGCAGCAATCTCATGCCACACAGAATATGACTCTAACAGGTGAATTTCCACACTAGGGACAGCTCTCTTACTACTGATGTGGAAGGAAATGTAAACAAAGCTACAGTAAAGTCTTCCTTTTGAGGCTGAGAACAGTCAGCAGAAAAAGCAAGAGAGAATTGTTAAAAAAAAAAAGCTATTTGGGATGTGGGAAAATAAATAAACATTCCTAACTCATTTCTTTAAAAGTTGCATAATGTTCAATAGAATGTATGTATCATAATGTATTCAGTCTTTACATTGTTGATGCATTTTTTCAGTTTACTTTTCATTTTCTTCCTCTGCAAAGCTGCAGCAAACACTCTGCTACATAATATCATTATTTTCTTGTGCTTTTATTTCTGTAGGCAAGAGTCCCTGAAGTGGGATTTCTTGGGCAAAGGGTATCAATACTTCTGTTTTTTAATTTTCGTATTTTCAGTTTCCCCAAATGTGGTAGCAATTTACTCTCCCACCAGAAATATATCAGAGTCTCCTCTTTTGCCTCCCCCTAAAATCTTACCATATGGGATTGCCAATGTGATGACTGAAAAAAATAAGGCTATTTCAATTTTTAATTGCATTTTTCCTGCTTGTGTTTGAGCATCGTATTTTCTGACTTTTTGCAGATCTTCCCTGAAATGTCTTATTTACCGGAAAGATTAATCTTTCATTTTATCAATTGAAAGAGTTATTTGAACGTTGAAAATGTACTCTTTTCTTGGAATTTCTGCTGTAATTATGTTAATAATAGAGTTTGATTTTTACTTTACCAGTGTTATGTTTACCATACTCTTTTAAAAATATTTATATAGTTAAATGTCTTTATTTTATAATGGCTTCTGAGATTCCTGCCTTGATTGATAGGGCTCCATCATCCCAAAGTTGCAAAAATATTCTCCTACAATTTGTTCCAATACCGTCATATTTTTATTTATGTCCATAATGCATCTGGAATTTACATCATGTGCGGAGTCAGGAAGGGATGTCACATGTTCTTCCACATAGGTAGCAATTATTATAGTAGGATATGGTCAAAAACTATCCCAAATTAAAATGCAGTCTTGATTACATGATAAACTTCCAACTATACCAAGATGCAATTTCTGGGGTTTTTCTCAGGCACGCTGATGTAAACAGCTTCCCTGAAAGCCATTAAGATCACCTGAAATGAGATGTGGTTTGCTGACAGAATTGGTCAGATAGGTCCACATACTTTGTCAGACTTTCAGGCAGAAGTTCTCTTACTCTAGCTGAAGTTTTGCACTAATTCAAGCCCCTTGATGAGACATCCACTGGACCCTTACATGCACCAAACACACTTCTAAATAATTTTTATAGATTTCTTTTACTCCTTATGTTAACCTTATAAGACAATTATTACCTTAAAGCCCATCTTGTATATTTAAAAAACTGAAAACTAGAGACTTTAGTTGTTCAGGCTTACAATATGGCAAATATTGGGGCTGAGATTTGGAGCTTACCATGGTATTCCAGAGTCTGCGCTCGGAACGGCGGGACGCTACCAACAATGTACTTTTGCTGTTGTATCTTTTTTACTTTTTAAAAATACTAGAGTATAATTGCTCCACAACGGTGTGTTAGTTTCTGCTGCCCAACAGTGTGACTCAGCTATATGCATCCGTAAAGTCCTGCCCTCTCAAACCTCCTCACCCCACGCCCATCTCACCCCCTTAGGTCACCGCAGCGCTGAGCCCACGGTGATATACAGCAGCCTCCCACTCACTATCTGTTTTACAGACGGCAGCATATCTTAAACGTTCCACTTACCATAATCCAGAAGGTACACAGTGAATATCTGTTTGGCTGGGTCGAGCTGAATTCTTCTCCCATAGCCCCTTAAAATAAATTTGGCTCCCTCAACTATGGTTGATGAAGGCCCAAATGGGCTCTGCTTCCTTCATGTGCCTGCAAAAAATTCCATCGGAAAACAAAGTGTGAGTGGAATTTAGATAACAGAATAAGTGTTCAAGACATCATAATTGGACTAGATCTTTAGCTTAAACAAAGAATAAAACAAGTTTTTCATGCTACAGTCTTCTAGCATTTGGAAATAAGGATTTGAAATGAGTTTGCTTCTTGAAAACCCTGACAATTTCAAAACAAGGTAATTGCAGGAGCTGCAAAGGAAGAGGCAATGAGTTCTGCTGGAGACTCTTCTCACTGGGAAATGATTGAAGACAAGGAGATAACCTCTCATTAATTCCCTGTTAACTATTTTAATCAGGACTACATCACGGTCTCTCTCCCAGCACAGACAGCTGCCAGCAGGTTTTGGTGATGCAATCCATTAAGCTGACAATGTGGAAAGGTCTGGACAGAAAGAGAGGTCGCGTCTACGCCCGCAGCCCCACCACAGGGGCCATATTTGATGAAAACACCCCCCCACCCCCCCCATTTCTCTGCGCGGCATTTTCCATTTCCAGTTTATTGCCACACATTCCTCAAACGCCGGACACAAATGACTTCTTTCAGTGAGTTTTCCCAGGGCTGCCCTGTGGCTTGGAGCAACAGAGCCGTGCCGGGAGTCCTGGCAGGCGGACGCCAGCAGCTCCTATCTCGGGATCCAGACCCATTCCCCGCCGGGCAGAGCCTGCCGCCACCCCCAGGGTGACGGAGTAGCCAGCCTCCTCAGGTTCACCCCTCTGGGAGAGACACTAGTCCACGTCCACCGCCCAGGGCTTCAGGAAAACCTCTGCGCTTGTGTGGGGGACAGGGGGCATTGTGCAGCCGTGAAAACCACCAAGAGAGATTAGGGCCATGGGGGCTTGGGATTCCCCTGCGGTCCACGCTGCAGCTCTCACTCAACTCGAGTCACGGCCCTGCGGAGACACACCTCTTCCCGATTTTTAGTGCATGTCGGGTGAACAAGGCTGCATGCTCCTACTGCAGGCCGGCACACACCACTGGGGACGGCCGCTGTGGGGACTGGCTCAGGGACGTGTGCACGTGGCCAGCCACAGCCAGTGAGATCCACCGGAAGGGCTTCCGGGCGGCCACGTGGTGTGGTAACGCCCGCCCTCCCCACCGCCGGGAGCAGCTGTGGAGTCCGCATCTCCCATCAGCTGCCTGCTGTTACGTGTGGACTTGGCTTGTTATCTCACCTGCCTGGACCCCAGTTTCTTTATTTCTAGTATAGAAATAATCTAAGTGTGGGTCTCACATGGAAAATGTGAAGATTAAAGAAGTTACTGTATGTAAATAATAAAATGTTAAGTAGCAATTTAAAAGTCAATCGAAGTATTGTAATTTTTGCTCTTTTTTCATCCCCAGGGGCTTCTAGGAAAGAAATTCTCATCCTTTTCCATGGGATTTGAAGCCCGGAAAATGCAAGGTCTAGAAGTGCCATGTCAACTTCGGGAAGCAACTGTCTGAAAATAAAGCCTATGTGGGGTTTCCTTATTTAAGAGAACTTAAGAGAGGAGAGAGTGAAACTGGGCCTGCTGATATCATTTGAGGCACAGGTCAAGCTGTGCCTAAAGCCAGCTCTTTCTCATGGCTTTCTCTTCCTCTTAAGCTGGTTTGATTTGGTTTTTCTGGAACTTTTACCCTAACTCTTAGTTGCTTTTCTCTGTGGGGTGCAGCTGTGACTAATTCTGGCTTTGCGTTCTGTATGACTCAATGGACCAAAGCCTAGGAAAGAAAAGCTGGAGGTGTCCTTCATGCTTATACAGAACTACAGTGCTTGAAAGCTGATTCAGGAGGGACGTGGTGGACTTTTGAGTATACCCAGAGTTGCCTGGGTCTCCATTCCTTCAAGTTGGAAGAATAATATTTCACAGCATCTAAAATTTCTATGTGAATTGGCAGGTGGGCAGAGTACATACTGATGAGATTAAAAGAAGTAACCTACAAGAAAACAGCAAAGCCCTGAGCCCAGATCCTCACCTAGAGGGGCATAATTGTGAACATTAATGATATGCAAAAAGCACATAGACACTCAGATGGTCTCAGAGGGTGGGGAGATGAAGAGGTTGCCAGGTTACCTTTGGATGGATTCAAGGATTATAGCACCAGGAAGACACACGTGGGTCCATACACATTGCTTTTGAGTTGTGGTTCTGGAGAGGACTCTTGAGTGTCCCATGGATTGAAAGGAGATCAAAACAGTGATAAAGGAAATCAACCCTGAATATTCACTGGAAGAACTTTTATTGAAGCTGAAGCTCCAATACTTTAACCAGCTGATGCGAAGAGCCGACTCATTGGAAAAGACCCTCATGTTGGGAAAGAGTGAAGGCAAAAGGAGAAAAGGGTGACTGATGGTTACCCTTAAGATGGTTAGATAGCATCACTGACTCAATGGACATGAATTTGAGCAAGTCAGGGAGATAGCGGAGGACAGAGGAATCTGGCATGCTGCAGTCCATGGGGTCACAGAGAGCCTGACATGACTTAATGACTGAAAAACAACATGCATTAATCTGCTCAGATATCCAGAGAATAGAATCCCAACATCAGCCTGCAGAAATCTATCTTGTCCTTCTTTACCTTTCTGAACTACAAGTGGTTCCATTTTCAGACCCAAATTCACTTTAAAAGTATCATTTAAAATTTTTTTATTCATGTGGTTGCTTTGACCAACAATATGCACACACACACACACATGCACACACACATATACACACATACGCATCCCATTCCTCCCTGATTTCTAAATATTTTAAGAAATATTTCACCTTATTCAAATCTCAACTAACTTCAGCCTACAGCATTCTGCTTTCCAAGAGATTTCCTTTTCATGAAATTCCATCTGTTAAATTAATATTTCTCCAGAAACATGTGTGTGTTAGGTCCTATTTCTGCAGACACTGGAAGAACAGCAGCAAAATACAAGGTCTTACCCGATGGAGTGATGGTGGTGTTTAAGGATTTCCTCCATCCTCTGCAACAGAGAGCCCATATTGGCAGCCCTAGTCAGTTTTCATGGTGTAAAGACATCCTCTGTGGCAAATTTCAAACTACCAACATAAGTTAGTGAAAGATCGGTAGTAGTATACTATCATGTAATATTTCCACTGTAAAGACACAATAAATACAAATAACATCTAGAGCATGAATAAGAATAAGATGTTAAAAAGCAAGTAGAAAATGATAAGGACTAAGTATTTATTACCTTTGTTTTCAATGTAATTCATTTAATCATGAGTTCATATACTTCAATTTCAATAATGTCTGTATTTCAAAGCCAGATCTCAAAATTCCTGGAAATTTAACAGGTGGCTCTCATGACCCAGTACAAGCTGGATACAGCATACCACTGTCCCTACTCTATTGTACATGCCTTCTAGAAGATATTTAAAATAAGCAGGCAAACAAAATGCTAAATAAGTAAAACAACATATAAAATAAATATGTATTAAAATATATGATGGTACATCTGAATCTAATATAATGTTATGTGTCAATATGTGTTTGCTGTGTTTGCTCTGTCATGTTCAACTCTTTAAGGCCTCATGAACTGTAGCCCGCCAGGCTCCTCTGTCCATGGGGATTCTCCAGGCAAGAATACTGGAGTGGGTAGCCTTGCCCTCCTCCAGGGGATCTTCCCAACCCAGGGGTCAAACCCAGGTTTCCCACATTGCAGGCAGATTCTTTACCATCTGAGCCACAAGGGAAGTCTGGTGTAAGTCATTATATATCAATTTAAAATAATTAATAAATAAATGATTCTCTCAGCATGTTAAAAAGCAGAGACATCACTTTGCCAACAAAGTTCCCTGTAGTCAAAGCTATGGTTTTTCTAGTAGTCATGTGAGATGTGACACTTGGTCCATAAAGAAGGCTGAGCACCAAAGAATTGATGCTTTCAAACTGGTGCTGGAGAAGACTCTTGAAATTCCCTTGGATCTCCCTATAAGGAGATCCAGCCAATCAATCCAATCCTAAAGGAAATCAACCCTGAATATTCATTGAAAGGACTGATGCTGAAGCTGAAGTTCCAATGCTTTGGCCACCTGATGTAAAAAGACTCTTTGGAAAAGACCCTGATGCTGGGAAAGATTGAGGGCAGTAGGAGAAGGGGGTGACAGAGGATGAGATTGTTGGGTGACATCACTGACTTGATGGACATGGGTCTGAGCAAACTCCAGAAGACAATGAAGGACAGGGACGCCAAGCATGCTGCAGTCCATGGAGTTGCAAAGAGTTGGATACAACTTAATGACCAAACAACAGCAACAACAAAATATATCTAATGACAATAAGTATCGTGTTGGACAATAAGTTTGTTCGGGTTTTTCCATAAGATATAATGGAAAACGAACCTTTTGGCCAATCCAATATTATGAAAAAAATATAATCAGGATAAGGAGATATTGAGCATCAGGAAAATGGGAGTTTATTTTAGGTAGAGTGAACAAGAAAGACTTGTCAGAAGAGTGGCAAACATTCTCTTAAATCAGTAAAGGAGTAAAAAATAAAGAGAAAATCCAGAAAAATGCATTCCCAGTGGAAAGAACAGCATGTGCAAAGGCCTCAAGGGAGAGGTAAGCTTTGTGCATTCAGAAATAGCAAAGCTAGTATGACTAGAGAGGAGTACACATGTGAAGGATGCTAGGAGAGGCAGCTGAAGAGACAGTCAAGGTCTTGGTCACATGGAGCCTTATAAGCCATGGGGAGGAACTGCCCTTTCAATGTGAATAGGCTGAGAATCCACTGGAAGGATGTCCAGTGGGAGTAACTTTCCAAAAGAAATCATGTTATTCAGTTCAGTCGTGTCCAACTCTTTGTGACACCGTGGACTGCAGCACGCCAGGCTTCCCTGTCTGTCACCACTTGCTCAAACCCATGTCCATCGAGTTGGTGATGCTGTCCAACCATCTCATCCTCTGTCGTCCCCTTCTCCTCCTGCCTTCAATCTTGCCCAGCATCAGGGTCTTTTCAAATGAGTCAGGTCTTCGCATCTGGTGGCCAAAGTATTGGAGTTTCAGCTTTAACATCAGTCTTTCCAATGAATATTCAAGACTGATTTCCTTTAAGATGGACTGGCTTGATCTCCTTGTAGTCCAAGGGACTCTCAAGAGTCTTCTCCAACACCATAGTTCAAAAGCATCAATTCTTCAGCACTCAGCTTTCTTTATAGTCCAACTCACACACCCATACATGACTACTGGAAAAACCATAATTTTGACTAGATGTACCTTTGTCAGCAAAGTAATGTCTCTGTTTTTTAATATGCTGTCTAGGTTGGTCATAGCTTTTTCTTCCAAGGAGCAAGCAGCTTTTAATTTTATGGCTGCAGTCACCATCCACAGTGATTTTGAAGCCCAAAAAATGTCTCTTACTGTTTCCATTGTTTCCCCATTTATTTGCCATGAAGTAATCGGATCAGATGCCATGATATCAGGTTTTTGAATGTTGAATTTTAAGCCAAATTTTTCACTCTCCTCTTTCACTTTCATCAAGAGGCTATTTAGATCTTCTTTGCTTTCTGCCATAATGGCGGTGTCATCTATCTGAGGTTATTGATCTTTCTCCCAGCAATCTTGGCTCCAGCTTGTGCTTCATCTAGCCCAGCATTTCACATGATGTACTCTGCATATAAGTTAAATAAGCAGGGTGACAATATATTAAAAAAGCAAAGACAATTAGGTAAAATTATTTTAATTATACTTAACCTAGTGTTTCCAAAATATTCTTATTTCAGCATTATTATAAAGTTGGGCCTTGACAAATTTTAACTGGTTTTTGAAAGAGAAATAGGTCTTTAGCTACTTTACGAATGATACCCTCTTTCCTTCATGCAGAGAATTTCAATTCTATGCAGGGGGTGTCAATTCTACCAGTTAATCCTCATTGGAAAACCTCTACTGATTTTATTCAATATATCCGTACCTCCAGATTCTGTGAAATACTTCAGAGGCATGATCTTCTGCCCATATTGTACCAAAATAATGCAGTTAGCAGTAATAAAACTCTGTCGGGGAGAGCACACAGTCGTTAAGCACTTTTAGCCCCCACAGTGAAGCGGGCGATAATGTATAGCTAGATGTCCCTCAGTCTCTGATCTTGGCATAATGCCCCTCTCTTGGGGTTCCCCTCTCTCAGGGTCTTGGAACACAGCTCATATGCAGCAGCCTGAATCCTGCTTTTATGGTGTATGACAGCGGATGCTTAACTTAACAGCCTCTTTATTCTCTTCCTTGTACAAATGCAGTGCCTTGGCACCCATCTTTCTATTGAATAGCTGTCAGGTAAGGCTTTGCCCAAGGTCAACATAACAAGACTCTGCCCGCTACCACAGCCGACGTTAATACATTCGGAGGATTTATGTCAGATTCCAGCTGCTAAAGATTGAGCTGATAATCGTAGGTATTTGGCGGAGGCATTAGCATTTCTGTCTGTGCAGATTTCAATGCCCTATTAACTATTCTGAGGAACGTTTACCCAGTGGGGAAAGTACTGACTTGAGTTAGGGATTCCTCATGCCCACCACAGGCAATGTCATAGAAATCTCTATTGCTTTCTGCATGAAGAAATTAACCAGGGTGGCACATCATTATGGCGCCTAATGAATATGAATACCCAAACATGAAGAATCCAAAAATCATTAGAGCTAGAGAGAAAAAAACATGCTTCCAAGTACGATCCCTCTGTGGAGGCCCTCAGGAATGATTTTCTTGGAACACATTGAATGGTGATTTTCTGTATACTTCCAAAGAACATGAAATCTGGCCCATTCTCCAGAATGCACACCAGTAGTGGCTACAGTATAGGCTGTCCTTGGGAAACTCTCCATTTAAATGCAAACAGCTAAAAAAAGAAAACCAAACTGTGGATAAATAATAATTCAGACGAAGGCCTGAAAAAAGTGAAAAGGAGTTCACAGAGGTCAATGTTTTTAAAATACATTTTAACTCTTTGAACAGAAATACAGAACCCTTTTTAAGTACCAGAGATGAAAATTGATCACACTTGGTTTTCTGACTCCCAGTGTGGTCTACGATTGGCCTTTCCTGGTGGCCCAGACAGTAAAGAATCTGCCTGCAATGCAGGAGGCCTGGGTTAGACCCCTGGGTTGGAAGATCGCCTGAAGAGGGGAATGGCTACCCGCTCCAGTATTTTTGCCTGAAGAATTCCATGGACGGAGAAGCCTAGCGGGCTACAGTCCTTGTTTAATGATTATCAAATGGTGAGGCTAATGTTTAATTCTAGCCACTGAATTCTACCGAGGAATTAGAGGCAGCCGCTGCAGTAGTAATTTTATGGTCAATAAATATATGACTCTTCTTGGGAAAAATAGTTAACTCTTTTCTTAATAATGTCAAATAACCATCCGTTACACTGGAAAGAATGCACGTACTTGAGTTGGCACCTTTTGGAAGGTCGGTTCTTATGGGTCACCAGCTGACTCCCTCAATGGGTCTGTGCATTCCCTGATGAACTTTATGGCTCATGAGACCCTAAGCTTCTGGGAGATGAGAGTAAGAACTATCTACCATGTTTTTATATCCTTCAAACCTCCCAGCACATTGCAATGCCGAGAGTTAATCCTCTCAAATCAGTTTAACAGAATTACTGTTATAATGAAATTTCCATTATAAGAATTGTTAAGAAACATAGATCAGATTTTTAATGGTTGAACATTTATTAAAGTCTCTTGTTTTCACTCACACTCATAGTTTCTTTTTTTAAAAAGTTATTTTATATCAGAGCATAGTTGATTTAATAAGGTGCTAGTTTCAGGTGTAGAGCATGGTGATTCAGTTAGATATACACATGTACCTATTCTTTTTCAAACTCTTCTTCCATTTAGATTATTACAGAATACTGAGCAGAGTTTCCTGTGCTGCGCTTGTTGCTTATCTGTTTTAAATATAGCAGTGTGGACATGTCAGTCCAAAACTCCAACACACATAGTCTTCATTCAAGATTTCTATTTAAGATCCTGAGCCTGTCTGTGAATGTTCTCTACTCACCTGTTATTGGAGATTCTGAAGGGTATAAGGAGTTGGCTGCTCTTTGCCCGAAAATATAGCCACTCTGAGGACGTCTTTAGGAGTTCACTTAGCTCTCTCTTTTGTAAAAAAAAAAAAGAAAGAAAGAAGGAAAGAAAAAGCAACTGTGAAAAGCAGATACTTATTACATACTCCTCACTAAATGTATAACTTTAGAAATGCTTCAGTTCAGTTCAGTTCAGTCACTCAGTCATGTCCGACTCTTTGCAATTCCATGAATTGCAGCATGCCAGGCCTCCCTGTCCATCACCAACTCCCGGAGTTTACTCAAACTCATGTCCATCGAGTCGGTGATGCCATCCAACCATCACACCCTGTGTTGTCCCCTTCTCCTCCTGTCCTCAATCTTTCCCAGCATCAGGGTCTTTTCCAGTGAGTCAACTCTTTGCATTAGGTGAACAAAGTACTGGAGTTTCAGCTTCAGCATCAGTCCTTCCAATGAATACCCAGGACTGATCTCCTTTAGGATGGACTGGTTGGATTTCCTTGCAGTCCAAAGGACTCTCAAGAGTCTTCTCCACCACCACAGTTCAAAAGCATCAATTCTTCAGTGCTTAACTTTCTTTATAGTCCAACTCTCACATCCATACATGACCACTGGAAAAACCATAGCCTTGACTAGATGGACCTTTGTTGGCAAAATAACATCTCTGCTTTTTAATATGCTGTCTAGGTTGGTCGTAACTTTCCTTCCAAGGAGTAAGCGTCTTTTAAGTTCATGGCTGCAATCACCATCTGCAGTTATTTTGGAGCCCCCAAAAATAAAGTCAGCCGCTGTTTCCACTCCCATCTATTTCCCATGAAGTGGTGGGACCAGATGCCATGATCTTAGTTTTCTGAATGTTGAGCTTTAAGCCAACTTTTTCACTCTCCTCTTTCACTTTCATCAAGAGGGTTTTTTGTTCCTCTTCAGTTTCTGCCATAAGGGTGGTGTCATCTGCATATCTGAGGTTATTGATATTTCTCCAGGCAATCTTGATTCCAGCTTGTGCTTCATCCAGCCCAGCATTTCTCATGATGTACTCTGCATATAAGTTAAATAAGCAGGGTGACAATGTACAGCCTTGATGTACTCCTTGTCCTATTTGGAACCAGTCTGTTGTTCCATGTCCAGTTCTAACTGTTGCTTCCTGACCTGCATACAGGTTTCTCAAGAGGCAGGTCAGGTGGTCTGGTATTCCTATCTCTTTCAGAATTTTCCACAGTTTATTGTGATCCACACAGTCAGAGGCTTTGGCGTAGTCAATAGAAATGTTTACTCTGCCTCTAATTTCAACCCAGCATAGCACAACATGTAAAATATATTTTCTTCTAATATTTCAGATTCTTTTAGGAACTCTGCCTTCCACTTCATCAAATGCAAATTGAGTCCCTATTATGAGTAAGGCAGAGTGCTCCATGCTGTAGTGTATTCAGAGATGTTCATGGCAGAGCCCCAGCCTCATAGAGTTGGTCATTCAATGGGAGAAACAAGGCAAGAACTCACGTAACTCATCAAAGGCCATTTGACAAAACATTTTTCTGAGCAAAAGAAGACTGACTCAAAAATCTTTTATATAGTCCATTAGTGTGATGTTCTAGGATAGCCACAACTAATCTATAGTCAAAAACAAAAAAATGAGAGCAGTGGCGTCCTCTGGGTGCAGAAGTAACTGGTTAAGGGCAAAGGGTACTTTCTATTTTGGAAGCTTTTGGGGTTACACAGGTGTATGCATTTGTTAAACTCATCATATGATCTACTTTAGATGTGTACAGCCCATTGTATGCAAATTTTACCTAAAATAACCATGAACAAATATGGAACTCTGGTTAATGATGTGCTACTGCAGTATTTAGGGAGAAATCTGCAAACGTCTGCAATTCTCTTTAAAATGCATAGAAAATAAGATGGGTTGATGGATGGGTGCAGGATGGATGATGGATGAATGGAAGGTAGATATATGATAAATCAAATACCATGGAGTATTAATGGCAGATAGTAGGTATAATGTAAGAGGGTTCACTATAAAATTCTTTCAATTTTTCTATGTAGAGGATCATGTCATCTGCAAACAGAGAGAGTTTCACTTCTTTTCCTATCTGGATTCCTTTTACTTCTTTTTCTGCCCTGATTGCTGTGGCCAAAACTTCCAAAACTATGTTGAATAGTAGTGGTGAGAGTGGGCACCCTTGTCTTGTTCCTGTTTTCAGGGGAAATGCTTTCAATTTTTCACCATTGAGGGTGATGCTTGCTGTGGGTTTGTCATATATAGCTTTTATTATGTTGAGGTATGTTCCTTCTATTCCTGCTTTCTGGAGAGTTTTAATCATAAATGGATGTTGAATTTTTCTTCATGTTAGAAAGTTTTAGTAAGTATTGATAGGGGAAAATAGCTTCTTATATGAGGAGAAATTGTCAAATGTTTCTTGAAAAACACATGAAGGATTTTGAATGGTAGAACATCAGTAAAGAACATCCACCACTGAGTGAACAACCAAAGCAGAAGGCTAAAAAAGTGAGAAGCATGGTCAGGAAACGTGAGCTCGCTCATGTGTAGAACTTGAAAGGGAGAGAGTGGAGCCAGGAGGCATGTCGCTGAGGTCACACCATGGAAGACTTCATGCCAAGCTGGGAATCGTGAATCTCTGGATACAGTGAATAGCCCCTGTTGCGGTCTTTTGAGCAAGAGGATCAGGGGGATCATAGTTTCCATTTAGGAAGGGGCTTGAGTGATGGAAGAGGAGTAGGGGCAGAGAGAGTCGTTGTTGAGTGATGGGAGGCTGAACCAGAAAGGAAACAGGAGCTAGAAACGTGGTGTCCTGGAGTCACAAGACACTCAGCATGTGGAAGAAGCGTGGTTGCAACGGTGAACACTGAGGCCTTGCTTTTGCCTAATGACCCATGTAACATTTGGCCAGTCCTTCCATTTCACTTCTCTGATAGATTGATAGAGAAAGTGTTCCCCAGTTCCCTCTTCTCCCTGTTTTCACATCCTGAGCCTTTCTGCTCTTTCCATTAGGAATCTCATCTGGCCTTGTGGCTTGCTCTTGCCAACAGAATGCAGTTAAAAGTTTTAGCCTCAGGGGGATTCACACACTTCCACTCATTTTCCTGCCCCCCTATCACTAGTATGTGATCCAGCCCCGGCCAGTCTTCTGGAGAATCACCAGCTCACAGCCCACCTGGTAAATAAGGCCATCCTAGGCCAGCTTACACCTATTGACTCACAAGCATGACCAAATACGTACAAATGAACCCAGAATCCAGCCTGATTGAGACCAGAAAAATCTCCTAGTTAGACTTGTAGATTCAGTAAGATGAAAAAATATTTAAAGTTACTGAGCTTTTGAAAAGTTTGTTATGCAGCAAAAGATAACTGAAACAATATCTTGAGACCATGAACTTGTCATCTGTAGAGAAGGGAACTAAATGAAATAAATTCTAGGGCTTATATAATTTTGTGTAGTTTCCCCCTCGCTTCATTATTCTATGGTTTTAAGATGAAATGAGAGACTTCACTGTCTTGTTAAATATATTGATCTCTTGGACCCTAGAAAGCTGGTGGGCATTAGCTGCACCATATGTGCACATAAACAGGTAGGCTCTAGGAGACACACGTGGGCGCATAGGTGGGGGTGGAGGAGAAGAGCAGAGGCCATGCCTACGGTGCAGGATCCAGAGAAAACGGTTACCTGCAACTGGGGTCCATTTTTACTCTGTCCCACACTCCAACCCTCTCCTCACTGCAGGTCCTCCTAGACGTCAAAGGAGAAATGCACTTTCATTGCTTATATTGATTTTGTACCCAAATTTCTCTTTTGTAGAAATGGACAAGACTATTGTAAGTCTTAACAATTGGCTGGGATTTAAATGGTCAGATGGTTAAAGCCTGTAGAGAAATCATTTGGCTTTCTTTAAAAATAAAGCAACAACAAAAAAATCCTACTGTTTGCTTAATGGAACAAAATAGTGTCTACCCAGAAGATCTCTCAGGGTCTAAATAATGCATATAATAGTATGGGGGATTCTATTGATCCAGCTGAACCCATCTATAATTGCTAAACCTGCCTTATTCTTTTTTTTTTTTTTATGATGAGCTGTTTAAAGAAACTGAATCATTTAAAGTTTCAAATTTCACTAAGTTGGATCAAGTTACTTAACCTTTCCAAATACTTGACAGGGATAAAAAACTGGAGAGCAAATGGCTAGTGTCATAGGGTTATTGTGATATTTAAATGACACACACATGGAAACAGTTTGAGACGTTCTCTGTTGCTCAGTTAACACCCATTTTTCCTACTCTGCATATTAATTCATTTCATATACGTCATTTAAAATCTAGCTTAGATGAGGCTCCTTTGTAAACTCTTTATTTGTAAGCTCATGTTAAACCCTTTTTCCCCTCTTATTTATATATACATATATGGGGCCTCCCAGGTGGTGCCAGAGGTAAAGACCCCACCAGCCAATAAGGAGACATAAAAGCCAGTTTGATCCCTGGGTCGGGAAGATCCCTTGGAGGAGGAAATGGAAAGCCACTCCAATATTCTTGCCTGGAGAAGCCTGGTGGGCTGCAGTCCATAGGGTTGCACAGAGTTGGACACGACTGAGGGGACTTAGCATGCACACACACATATACATGTATATATACATGTATATACACACACACATGTGTGTATACATATATATATATATATCACTTTGCTATACACCTGAAACATTGTAAATCCACCAACTTCAATACAAATTTTAAGATGAAATAAAAATAAAAATTGACTAACCAAACAAAACAAAAAAGAAAGAGGCAGAGTTTATTTCTGTCTGTCTGAACTCTGACCAAATTTTTTTTTCCATACATACTTGTTGGTGCTTCAGCTTTATATTGACCTATAAAATTTTCTAATAAGTTCATGTGGTTTGTCTCCCCAGTCAGATTTTATGTTCATTTGGGGCTTATGTATTGTACTTTAAAAAAAAAAGTTCTTCTAAAGCTTAACAGAGCCAGGCAAATGCTGAAGGTTAATAAAGGTTAACAAAAAATAATAAAGTTAGTTAATCTGACTGCTATTGATTATAAGGCATCTCAAGTGCCCTACAACTAAGCATCATTTTTTAATAATTTGTTGGGGTATAGCATACATAGGGTTTCCCAGGTGTTTCAGTGGTAAAGAATCTGCCTACCAGTGCAGGAGGCTCAAGAGACGTGGGATCGATCCCTGAGTTAGAAGATCCCCTGTAGTAGGAAGTGGCAACCCACTCCAGTATTCTTGCCTGGAAAATGCTATGGACAGAGGAACCTGGTGGGCTCCAGTCCATGGAGTTGCTAAGAGTTGGACATGACTGGGAGACAGCATGCATGCATAGGATACATACAGAAAGAAGCACAAATCATATGTGTACAACGCTATGAGTTTTCACAAAGTGATCATATCCAGGTAACCCCTCCACCATTTCAAGAACATTGAAGTCCCCCAAACCTCCTTGAGTCCCCTTCCAGTTAATGCCAAAGATAGCCATTACTCTGACATCTAACAACAGGTCTTCATCAGTTTCTTAAAGTTGATAAAAAAGTGTGCTCTCATTTAAACCTAACTTCCTATCAATTCAGTTCAGTTGCTCAGTCATGTCCAACTCTTCACGATGCCACAGACGGCAGCACACCAGGCCTCCCTGTCTATCACCAGCTCCCAGAGCTTGCTCCAACTCACGTCCATTGTGTAGCTGATGCCATCCAACCATCTCATACTCTGTCACTCCCTTCACCTCATACCTTCAATCTTGCCAAGCATCAGGGTCCTTTCCAAGGAGTCAGTTTTTTGCACCAGGTTGCCAAAGTATTTGAGTTTCAGCTTCACCATCATTCCTCTCAAAGAACACAGAGGGCTGATCTCCTTTAGGATGGACTGGTTGCATCTCCTTGCACTCAAAGGTACTCTTAAGAGTCTTCTCCAACACCACAGTTCAAAAGCATCAATTCTTTGGCGCTCAGCTTTCCAACTTTCACATCCATACATGACCACTGGAAAAACCATAGCTTTGATTAGACAGACCTTTGTCAGCAAAGTAGTGTCTCTACTTTTTAATATGCTGTCTAGGTTGGTCATAGCTTTTCTTACAAGGATCAAGTGTCTTTTAATTCTAAGGCTGCAGTCACCATCTGCAGTGATTTTGGAGCCCAAAAAATAAAGTATCTCACTGTTTCCATTGTTTCCTCATCTATTTGCCATGAAGTGATTGGACCAGATGCCATGATCTCAGTCTTTTGAATGTCACATTTTAAGCCAACTTTTTCACCCTCCTCTTTCACTTTCATCAAGAGGCTCTTTAGTTCTTCTTCACTTTCTGCCATAAGGGTGGTATCATCTGCATTTCTGAGGTAATTGATATTTCTCCCGGCAATCTTGATTCTGCCTTGGGTTTCATATAGCCCAGCGTTTCTCATGATGTACTCTACATAGAAGTTAAATAAACAGGGTGACAATATACAGCCTTGACGTACTCCTTTCCCAATTTGGACTTTCTATAGTTAACATTTTGCTTTTGAAATTCATCCATGTTGTTGCATGAAGCTGAAGTTCTTTCATTCTCATTAGCATGGAATATTCCTTTGTAAGAGTACAATGCATCCATTTACTGTTTTGTTTTAATTGAAGTATAGTTGATTTACAATGCTGTGTTAGTTTCAGGCATACAAAAAGTGATCCATTTTCTGTTGATGGATGCTGGGTATGCTGCTCTGAACAGTCACATGCACATCTTTTTGTAAAGATATGGGGCTCCGTTCAGTTCAGTGGCTCAGTCGTGTCTGACTCTTTGCGACCCCATGGACTGCAGCACGCCAGACTTCCCTGTCCGTCACTAACTCCCAGAGCTTGCTCAAACTCATGTCCATTGAGTAGGAAATGGCGATCCATTCCAGTATTCTTGCCTGGGAAATTCCATGGACAGAGGAGTCTGGCAGTCCATGGGGGTCACAAAGAGTGGGACATGACTGAGTACACATGCGCGCGCACGCGCGCGCGCACACACACACACACACACACACAATGCATTCAATAAGTGCTGAATGTATACCCAGAAGGAGAGTTGCTGGGCATATCTATCTATCTATCTATGTAACTATATCATCTATCATGTCCTGTCTATAGTAGAGACACTGCTAAAAAAGCTTTCCAAATGAATTGCACTAATTTTACTTTCACCAGCAATGTGCCAGAATATTTATCAAGCCCACCCACATTATAGAGCAGAGTAGCAGTGTCCCTGGTGCCAAGCAGTTAAAAAGATACGCTTGCACATAGAGATCTGAGGACTTTTCACAGTCAGTTCCTCAGCTCCCTTGTCCCACCCATGTCTTGGTAAACTTTGGTGGAGAAAAGTCACAGAGTCTCATAACCATGCTTGTTTTCCAATGGGTTTTAAAAGGAATCACTGTTCTCTGATGGGACTTGTACAGACAGGTTCTTCCTCTTTCATCTCTCCTATGTATTCTGTTAAGAGGGGAAAAAATTGCTTTCAGAAGATGAAAATATAAAAAAAAGTAAACAGAGAAGACAGACTGAAACGTGTATGTGATATTTCCCACAATTGTGAGGTTTTCTCTTCATTCTGTCTCTATTTTCATACAGATGCTTCAACTCAATTTCTCTCACCTGGGCCAGGGACAGCCTATGCTCCAGAGTGGCCGCCTTCTCCCATAGCAGGCTGTGAATCAACAGACTTCTGGCTCAGAATGATGTTTATTGCCATCATCAGCAACTTCTGCTTGCTGGCAGCCCAAGTCAGCTGAGTTAAGATCATAGTCAGTTATTAAGGAAGAGGCTAATTGAGAAAAGAACAGATTGTAAATACTGACTTTGTAGCCCTTGAATTTTAGTCCACATATTTAGAATTCATGTTTTCATAGTGCCTTACACACAGTAGAAACTCAGGAAGATTTAATCTCACTGGGGTCTTGCCCTTTGCACTTGGGAACCAGGTTTATAACTTGATGACTTGGGTAAGAGGCTTCATGTTCCTCCCCTAGACTGTCAGCCTTCTGCGGGCAGAGCCCCCATGACACTCCCGGCACATAGCAGAGTGCCTGGCAGAAGCTCTTTAGATATGCTTCACATCTTCAGTGACAGATGTAATTAATGCCAAGGAGCAGGGGAAAATATAAAATGGTCCAGATAACTGATAGCTAAACAGAAACCCAACTGATGAGCTCTTTAAATGATCCTCTCTCATCCAACGTAGCTAGCATTCAGCCCTGGGTTCTAACAGGGCAGTTAGAATAAGGGGATAAGGGGAATAAGGGGATAAATGCAGTTTATCCCCTTGTGTATGTTTTGAAATTGAAGCACATACAGCAGGCATTACATCTATTATAAAAGCCCCTTCTTAAAACAATCCTGAGTCAGGCAAGCCTATTTGATCTTCATATATGCCAATTAGACAGGCTTATATAAATCTATGAAGGTAAGAATTTTCCCCTAATTAGTTTCTCTCCACTATCCAACACCAACTTACTCATACTCCAAAATGATCGTAAACCCAGCCACCAAGGGTCCTTTGACATATTTAAAAGTGATAACATAATCATCGTGATTTAATCAAGTTCATTTCATGTTTATTGCTAAGGGATACAAAGACTGGCCGTGCTCCCCAGGCAGATTCTACAGGTTTTTGGTTTGTGGGGAAAAAGCAAAAGCAAAGAGAGCTGGGGATGTCATCTCTTGAAAAAAACAAAATTAAAATGTGCCTTAATTTGGATTCCCATCTGAACATTCTATTGATATCCTTTTTCACCACCCAGATGTTCTGTAAGCAAATGTCATCAGTACTTGTTTAAAAAAGACTCAGAAGTATTTTCACTTCCAATACTTAATGCTATGTTTTCCCTTTAAGATGAATTGTACACTGCGACGCTGAAATTATTCAATCTAGCAGCACTTCAGAATAAAGACAGTTGTGATAATACCACTCTAGAAGAACACAGGGGCTTTAACCCCCATGTCTCCTTATTGGTTTGTCATGAGCTATTGACCACCTATCGTCTCTTTCTCTAACCTTGTTTTGCAGAGTGATTTGTTCACATTTATTTATTAAGGATATTACATTATTTACAGCTTGTTCATCGACAGTCTGTCTCCAAAAGTGACAAGGCAACAATATAATTTGCTATCCTTAGTAAATATCTAAGGGGAAAAAAAGAAGATATTATGCAAAGCTTCTTGAAATTCACAAATGAGGCAAGATAAAAATCTCAGAAGAATTTATAACATCTGTACTATGCCTTAATCTTAATATATTACATCCCCACCCCCACTCACCCATCACAGTGATGCTTTCAATATTTTACTGTGACGGCCTAACACACAGCTCACAATTTTAAACTGATAAATCTGAGGGCATAAATTTTAGATGCTTTTTGCAAAATAGCAAGGCTGAGGACAGACTGTACATTCAGAGGACTATAGCCTGTTCTAATTCATGCCATTTCCACACTTTTTCCCTTCTTTTGGAGGCTTTCAGGGCATATTTCAAACAAATATCAGAGCTTTGTGTTTATGCCATGTTATAAAGAATATCTGAAGGACAATATCTGTTTTCCAAATCATCTCAGTTATGGAAAGAAAATGGATTCTACTTTGAGTCCAAATGTAAGAGTAGCCCCACAAATAAACATTTAAAATCTGTCTGTTTGGGATTTGCTGCAGGACTTCCAGCTGTTCGTTACTAATGTAGGCTCCATCCCAAAGGTGGATGCAGTGTGATGGGGCATCCAGGGAAAGGTTGATTGCCTCCAGATATTCCATTCTCCTCTCTTCCCAGTCCCCTTTACCCCTCTCCACCCCCCGTCCTATGAAAGGCCATGACATTTAACTGATAGAAAAAGGAATCACATTCCTGGGCATATACCCTGAAAACCGTAATTCAAAAAGGCTCATGTACATCAATGTTCTTTGCAGCACTGTTTACAATAGCCGGATACAGACGCAAACTAGATGTCCATCAACAGATGAGTGGATAAAGAGTTGTGGTACAAATATACAATGTGATACTACTCAGTCATAAAAAGGAATGAAATTGGGTCATTTGTAGTATATATATAACTGAACCTATATAGGTATAGGTTATATAGTTATATAGGTATAACTGAACCTAGAGTTGGTCATGCAGAGTGAAGTAAGTCAGAGGAAAACAAATATCATATATTAATGCATACCTAAGGAATCTAGAAATAGGGTAGTGAAAGTGAAGTTTCTCAGTCGTTTCTGACTCTTCATGACCCCCCTGGACTGCAGCCTGCTACGCTTCTCTGTCCAGGGGATTTTCCAGGCAAGAGTACTGGAGTGGGTTGCCATTTCCTTCTCCTGGGGATCTTCCCGACCCAGGGATCAAACCCAGGTCTCCCGCATTGCAGGCAGATTCTTTACTGTCTGAGTCACCAAGAAAGCCCCTAGAAACAGGGTACTGATGAACCTGTTTGCAGGAACAGAGAAGCAGATGTAGAGAGTGGACTGCACGCCTTCCATCTGGAAGGAGGGGGCGACAAACTGACAGAGCAGCATTGACATATATACACCACCATGTGTAAAACAGCCAGCCAGCAGAAAGCTGCTGGGAAGCACATGGAGCTTGGCTTGAGGCTCCGTGATGGTCTAGAGGGGTGGGATGGAGGGAGGGGGACGTGGGCAGGAGGCTGGAGAGGGAGGGGATAGATGTGTATATACAGCTGATTCACGCTGTTATACACCAGAAACTAACACAGCATTGCAAAGCAACTATATTCCAATTAAAAAATTAAAAAAAAAGAAAAGGTAGATGAGGGAAGACCATCTCTGGAGTTAATTCCCTATTATAAACTCAGCGCCCTGGGAATGGTGCCCCACTCTTTGTTGTGATGGCTTAAATTAGTAGAAAAGTAGATTTCTTTTAAAGAAGCTAGGAAGATCCAGAGCACAAGGAGGCGGGAGGGAACAGCTGAGGAGGACAGACTCAGTGATTGGCGACCTCTGAGTTGTGGGCGTACAGCGGGCAGAAGACAGAAATGACAAATGTGACATCATGTCGCCACCCCGCCCATGCTTCTGGGAGATCCCCCAGTCAACCACTGCACTGCTTCTCACCGAGCTTTCACGTGGCCTCAAGCTCTGCCAGCACTTCAGGCAGCCCCTATGGACCAGAGGCAGCTTCAGGCGTTTGAAATTATGTACCACCTCTGGTTATCAAAAGGGGCAATTGGGATTAAGAGTGGCCTTGGAGGTTGAGGAGATGGGGAAAAGAGATTTGGAACTGGGCTTAAAGGCCAGCTTTGCCTTTGGGCCCTGTTAATAAGAACAGTGACCATCACAGTTACTAAAGGCTCCCATGTATGAAGCCCTTACTATGTGCTTCGTAACCTGCTGGATTCTTTACTTAGTGCAATGAAGTGTAGTTACTAAATTGGGATGCTCTAGAGCTATGTCTCAGAGTTGGAATCTTAGCATAAGAAAATACCAAGAGATTTCAAGCCTTAGGCTCTCATCTGTAAAAGGGGGATAAAAATGTCACCATAGTAAATTCCCTTGGCCTATTTCCTTGCTTACTCTTGACACGTGATCTGCATTCTATAAAAGATCGCTATGTAGCAACATTATTTCTTAAATTATAAATCAGAATATTTTCTGTGTTTTTATCCTTCCCCTCTCCTCTCATGAGTATTTTGAGAGCAGAGATTCCTTTCCCAGGCACACAAAACAGGAGCAAGCATTTAAAGGCCTGAGGGCCTAGTGAATATCCTACTAGTTAGTTTTTCACCTCTCAGAGACGAAGTAAGCATGAGGCTGCTGGAAAGTCAGAGAAGTGAAGCATCTGTGGGTCTTCTTGAACCAGAAGAAAGATGGACTAGAGGGATGAGCCGAACTCAAGGTGGAAAAGAGGGAAAGAACTTCCATGATGAGGTCCAGGACAAGGAGTAAAAGGGTTAATGTTGATGGTCTTCTCTTGATCCCCTAAATGTCCCTGAAGAGAGGGTGGGTGACTTTGAATTTTTTTCCTGGGAGGCGGGGATGTGAAGCCTCCCTCGCTTCCTCTAGCACCCTAACAGTGGAACAAGCAGAACCTACCCCTCTAAGTGGGATAGTGGTGAACTCACAGCCAAAGATATGGCTCTTATAAGCCAAACACTAAAGGATGCTGTCCAATAGAAATATATTATGAGTCACATACATATTCAAGGGCTCCCCAGGTGTTAAAAAATCTGCCTGCCTATGCAGGAGACATAGGACACCCTGTGTCTGATCCCTGGGTTGGGAAGATCCCCTGGAGGAGGAAATGGCAACCCACTCCATTATTCTTGCCCGGGAAATCCTATGGACAGAGACACCTGGCAGGCTACAACCTATGGGGTTGCAGAGTCAGACACGACTGAGTGACTGAGCACTCATAGAACTTAAACTTTCTCTAATAGCTGTGTTTTAAAAAGTAAAAAGAAACAGATGATATGAAATTTAGTACTGTATTTTATTTAACGCAATATACACAAAGTAGTATCTTTTCCACGTGTAATCCATGTGAAGCCCATGACACCAAGTCTTTAAAATCCGATCCATTAGTAAAACTTACAGCACATCTCAGTTTGGATGAGCCACGGGTGCTAGTGGCTGCCTTGTTAGTCAGTACAGATCCATAATCTTCAAAACCATTGCAAAGATTGAAGACATCATCTCTATTTTCACAGACAAGAAAAATAGAGAAGTCATACAACTTGATGAAGTATTAATATTTAAAATCAGTCCTGTCTCACTCCAGCCTCTATATGAGTTTGTCGACTTACAATGATTTCTTGGGCTTCTTTATGAAGAAATGTGAATAATAACCTCTC
This sequence comes from Odocoileus virginianus, assembly GCF_023699985.2. Taxonomy (NCBI): domain Eukaryota; kingdom Metazoa; phylum Chordata; class Mammalia; order Artiodactyla; family Cervidae; genus Odocoileus; species Odocoileus virginianus. The sequence continues at coordinate 5,479,345 of NC_069682.1, forward strand.
AGGAGGTCAACATGAGACCAGAGAAATTAAGGAAGCACAATTCCGCACACATATTCTACCATGATCACCACTCAAATTTCTTTTTTGCTAGGATCTTCTTTGCCCTTTTTAAAATAATCTATTAAGCAGGCGTCAATACTGTTGTAGATGCTTATTTTGGCAACAGTATGGCAGAGGTCATCTTCTTCAAGTCAAGCAGGAAATAGCCAAGGCCACAAGGTAAAATGTTTAAAAAGCAAGACTCCAGTGAAGCAGAACTCAGAAATGGTCATTATCATCGGGCACGTGAAGTGTTTTCCCTCATGGGAATTCCTTCCAAAGTACAGAACTCCCAAAGCTACTTCCTACATGTCTAGAGATTTAGAACAGGATGAGGGAGAGAACACGCTGGCATGTTTTGCAAAACTGCCACCTGGGTCCACTGTAGCTTTTTCCTTTCTCCTCCACCAGTTTGAGCCAGCTGAGAGGAGTCTCAAAATTTTAAATTACAATCATACTCAACCTTTGCAAAAGGATGTATGCAATACAGGCTCAAGAGAAAATTAAAAATCAAGAAATTGAAGTGTCATTTTACCGATTAGAACATTTTGATCAAGAAAATAGGTAACTGTCCCAAAATCACAGAGCCTATAACCATATGACAAGGACTAGGAATCTCCTGATTTTCAAAAGTTGTCAACCCAGGGAAGAAGAGAAGTTATTCGCAGTATATGTGTCTAATGGAAGACTCATGTTCAGGATCTATAACAACTCCTATTTATCAATTTGAAAAGGACAGATCACCCAATAAGAGAAAAATTGGTGAAAGGCTGAAACACACACTTCATACATGTAAATATACTAATTACCAGTTAACAACTGTGTGGACTATGTTCACATATAAAAACCATAGAAACTTTAAAAAAAATTTATCTGACTGTGCCAGGTCTTAGCTGTGGCACATGAACACTTAGTTGTGGCACGTGGGGGTATCATTCCCTGACCAAGAAGCGAGCCCAGGCTCCCTGCTTTGGAAATGCAGTCTTAGCCACCGAACCACCAAAGTCCTGAGAGAAGTATTTTCTGATAAGTGCTAAAATCTGGAAACAAATCAAATGTCCATCGACAATAGAGTGGATTGAAAATCAATGCAATGTGTTCACACAGTGGCAATGAGAATAAGTGAACTATCATCATATGCAACATAAATGAGTCTCATAAACATAATATTGAGCGAGAGAAGCAAGAAACAATAAACAGATGCACAATTCTATTTCTTTAATACTCCAAAACAGGCAAAGCTAATCTGTAGTATTAGAAGTCAGAATAGTAGTTAGCCCGATGGGAGGACCAGATGGGTAGTAACCAGAAGTGTGTGTATGTATGTACGTGGTCCTAGAGGGCTGAAAATGCTGTTTTTTTGGTGTTTCTTTTCTTATCCAGGTGCTGGTTACATGGGTGTGCTTGATTTCTGAAAGTATATCAAGTTATACACTTGATAAGTGTATTTTTTGGTGTGTATATTATAGTTCAATGAAAGCTTTTATAAATTGTAACTAAAATTGCTAGAATTCTCCCCAAACTACATAATTGTCCTAGATAGTGAATTTGGGGAATAAATATTTTAACATTGCCCCACTTCCTTCACCCCCACCTCTGTCAGCCAAGGCCATGATGCAGGAAAGTATCTTCTGGGCAATTAAAAGCTCAATTTAATCAAATACTTCAGTGAAAATTTAGGATAGGAGTTAGATTGAGGTCACTCAAGCCTCAAAGTCCTTTTAAAATAGTATCAGGGTGATGTTTATATTTAGAACACTCTTTTTCTTTCCTCTCCTAAAGCCCAGAGCTCTCCCCAGGGTTCTCAAGCTAAAGTTTGCACCAGGAATTTTGCACTAATAAACCAATAAAGATGACTTTTATCACTCAATTTTCTGGACCTTATATATAGAGGAATGTCAAAATGGCATTTAGAAAGGAGGCCAACTTCTGCTTTGGGGATTTATAATTGTAGGAACACTCCCATGACGTTGCAAACACAAACTGTCCTTTTGGCAAAATTGAGGAGAGCTCCCAGAGGAAGATCTGTGGTGCTAAGGCAATTCTCAAGGGTTTAGTTCTGGAGGCTTCCAACAGTGACAGAGCCTTGATGCTGTTATTAAAGAAGGTTTAGCAGCTTTCCTCAACCTTGAAGAAAAAGTCAGTGGCAGAATCATATCATCAAAAATAAACTGACTTGCTCCCCTCTTCTTTGCTCACCATCTTTCTTTCCCCCATCCCTGGTACTTAAATCATTTCTTCCTCATCAATATGACTGTAAAATAAGGCAACAAAAAGAGAAAAGGTAATTCTTAGTCTTTGTTTTTCAAAATAGAGCTTGGAGGAGAAGGTGGAGTGGACCAGTGAGTACACTTCAGCTGCACATCAACCTAGAGCTGCTGGCGCACGTCTTCCAGGTGTGTGCCGACTCCTGGTCACCCCCTGCATGGCCGTCCACAAAAGCAATGCAGCCAGTGCATATCACAAGCTGTCCCATCCCCAGCTCTGGGTGGACCAGTGGAAGGCCCTACTGAGCCTCATGGCTCCATAAGGGAGTATATGGTTGTGGCCTCCAAGGCCACTAGATTGGGCAACTGGAAGACCCAACAGCCTCTTCATCAACAAAAGATGAACGAGAAAATGTGACCCTGTTTCCCAAGGCTGGTCAGAAAGATGCAGCACATCTACCTCTTCACCTACAGGAGAATCTGCAGCTCACGATGATGACACTGTCTGATGTACAAGTTAGAGCTGGATAGACCTGCCCTCTGTACAACCCCACAACCTGGGCGATGACTATGAACAAAGAATCCATGGTCTCCATGGACCAGCGGTCACAGAGGGTGTGGTTCCCTGCACCAAACCTCAGCCCGTCAGACCCTGCCCTTGCAGCTGTCTGAGAAGCTGGGCATCATTGGATTTGGGTGGAGTGGGGTTTTGATGCAACCAGAGAGTGCCAAAGAATTGAGGGTTTCAATTTGTGGTGCTGGAGAAGACTCTTGAGAGTCCCTTGAACAACAAGAAGATCAAACCTGTCAGTCCTGAAGGAAATCCACCCTGAATATCCATTGGAAGGACTGATGCTGAAGTTGAAGCTCCAATACTTTGACCACCTGATGCAAAGAATCAATCCACTGGAAAAGACTCTGACGCTGGGAAAGATTGAGGGCAGGAGAAGAAGGGGGTGACATAGGATGAGATGGTTGGATGGCATCACCAACTCAATGGGCATGAGTTTGAGCAAACTTCAGGAGTTAGTGAAGGACAGGGAAGCCTGGTGTGCTGCTGTTCGTGGGATTGCAAAGAGTTGGACATGGCTAAGCCGCTGAACCACAACAGGGTGTTCACAAGACACTGAGCAGGACAAGAAAGGTGGATGGCCGTCACAAAAACGAGGACCATGCGCGCTGGGGAGGTGGCAGCGAAGCAAGTTCAGACGATTGATCTCTCCATCCACAGTCCCTACAGCCCAGACCTCTCAATCTGCAAGCACAAGACAATATGCTCTCTCCCCTCCATCTTCCAATCACTAAAGTTCATGTAGAATTGGAAAAAAAAAAAAAGAGTTTTCCCCCATGGAGTCCATTATAGATGAACTAGAGCCATGAGATGTAGACGTCAAGAGACAGGTCCTCATGGCTCCTGTATTACTAGTCAAAACCACACAGGTGCCCTAAGAGTGTGTGTGCCTTTGAAGTATTCAACTGGTAATAGCTTTATTGAGTTATCATTGACATGCATATACTGCATATATTTCAATCATGCCATTTCATGTGTTAACATACATAGACATCCATAAAACTATCATCACAATCATAATAATAAACTTCCTTCATCCCCCCAAATTTCCTCATTTCCTTTTAAAATCACTCCTTTCAGCCCCATCCCTGCACAAACAGTGATCTGATTTCTGTTCTATCGATTAGTTTGTGTTGTCTAAAGTTTTATTTAGGTGCCATTCAACAGGATATTAGCCTACTGTCTAGGGTGGAATTTCTCCATGGTGTTGCTTTTATCATGAGTTTATTCCTTCTATTGCTCATTGGCATTTGATATATAGGTATCACACACACACACATACCTGCACATACATATATGGAACTTTGAAGTGTATGGCAGAGATAGAAAATTTAAAAAAAAAAAACTGCTTAAGTTTCCTTTCTTCACCAATCTGTATAAAATTTCCATAGACAGTGATATGTAAAATCCTCTAGGAAAACTGAGAGAATAAACCAGTGTTTTCTCTCCACCCAGGGACAATGTCCAGGTGAGGTGGAAACAGATGGGAAGACCCTCTGAGAGGTGGAGGACCCAGAATATAAGAGAACAGTGTCTGAAGTCTAGATAGAAAGGCAAATATTTTAGTGATACTAGCTTGGGCAAGCAGTGACAGCCAAGAACATCCAAGATAATGCAAGTACAGGAGTAGGAAGGTACAGCAGGAAATACCCAGTGTTAAGAAAAAGCAGGCAAAATCCCTAGATGGAATGAGAAAGCCCAGACCCACCTTAGAAAATGCTGTTTAAATTTACCTTGGGATTAAATTTAACTGGGATTAACGGCTCCCTAACTGGAAATTAAATTGAGTTACATAAGAGAACAAATTACAACTTGCACAAGGGAGCACTTCCCTCTGAAGTCACACCTGCTGTAGAACTGGGTGGATGATTCTAAATGATTACACTCTGGATGTTGATTCCTAGTGATAAAGTCCATGAGATACTGATGTACAAAGTCGACAAATGAAAACAATTTTCCTTCACATTCACCTGTGTATCCCAGGTATCATCTTGGCTTTGAAACAGTTCATCTCTTGCTTTCCCACCTGCAGCTCCTCTCTGCCTCTGCACAGACAGAAGGATCGTGAATTCTGGTCACATTCTTCGCCTGTTTAAAATCCTCAGATAGAAGCCCATGCCCTGTCAGCGGGGCCCGCCTGAGCTGGTACTGTGCTCACTCACTCAGGTCCGAGTCTTGTGCAGCTCCAGGGACAGCAGCCCACCAGGATTCTGGAGTGCATTGCCGCTTCCTCCTTCGGGGGATCATCCCACCCAGGGGTTGAACCTGCGTCTCCTGTGTCTCCTGCATTGGCAGGCAGATCCTTTCCCATCTTAGAGGGGCTGCCTGTTCCACTCTGCTACTCAGCCCCAGCTCCCAGGCACTCCCACCACAGCCCAGCCTGCAAACTCTGAGTTCCCTCCACTTGCGTCTCCTCCAGAAACTCCCCAGGCCAGCCTGCCTCACTTCCTACAGGCTTTTTCTCCACAAACCTCTTCTTTAAAAAACCTTCCTGGCCAGTCTTAAAATTTCAACCTCAGCCAACACCAGCCCCCAAATCAATAGGTGTGTAGATGACTTATTCCAGGCTAGGATAATTCCCCCTGGTAGGTTTCTTTTTGTTTTAATCACATTTAAAATTTTTTATTTTATATTGAAGTATAGTTGGTTAGGAGCTTCCCAGGTGGCCCAGTGGTAAAGAATCCACCTACCAATACAGGACACTCCAGTTTGATCCCTGAGCTGGGAAGATCTCCTGGAGAAGGAAATGGCAACCCACTCCAGTATTCTTCCTGGGAAATTGCATGGACAGAGAAGCCTGGCGGGAACAGTCCATGGGGTCACAAAGAGTCGGACACGACTGCACATACACATAGCTGGTTAACAATGTAGTTTCAGATGTACAGCAAAGTGATTCAGTTACACATATATTTAATCTCTTTCAGATTCTTTTCCCATGTAGATTATTAAAGAATATCGAACAGAGTTCCTTCCCTGTGCTATAACAGTTATGTCCCTGTTGGGTATCCATTTTAAAAATAGTAGGCTGAATATTTGGAGAAGGAAATGGCAACCCACTCCAGCATTCTTGCCTGGAGAATCCCAGGGACAGAGGAGCCTGGTGGGCTGCCGTCTATGGGGTCTCATAGAGTTGGACGTGACTGAAGCAACTTAGCAGCAGCAGCAGTGTGTATATTGGAGAATCCCTGACGGCCCAGCTGGTAAAGAATTTACCTGCAAAGAATCTGCCTGCAATGCAAGAGACACAGGAGACTCGGTTTCGATCCCTGGGTTGGGAAGATCCCTTGGAGAAGGAAATGGCAATTCACTCCAGTGTAATTGACCGAAAAGTTCCAGGAGCAGAGAAGCCTGCAAGGCTAGAGTACAAAGGGTCCCAAAGAGTCTAACCTAACTAAGTGACTGAGCAGGCAGTCAGTGTGCATATGCAATCCCAAACTCCCAATTTATCTCTCCCCCCACCACCACTTGCCCCTAGCAACCGTAACCCTAGCAACTGAGAGAACTTACAGTTCTCTAAGTCTGTGAGTCTGTTTCTGTTCCATAGATATTTTCATTTGTGTGGTTTCTTTTTAGATTCCACATATAAGGAATGTCATGCGATATTTCCTCTTCTCTGACTTACTTCACTCAGCATGACATTCTGTAGGTCCACTGAAACCTCCAGTGACAGATGAATGGATAAGGAAGATGTGGTATATATATTTAATGAAATATTACTCAGCCATTAAAAAGAATGAGGTAATGCCATTTGCAGCAACATGGACGGACTTAGAGACTGCCATGCTGAGTGAACTCTTTTTCTGATACTTCTGCGATAGACCCCCTCTTCCCTGGTGGGTAAAGTCATTTCTTTAAATACATTTCTGTGTTTCATTAAGCTCCAGACAGATCTGGGGGCTCTGGATATCACTACAATGTCTGTATATCTCTGCCCCAGTCCATTATAATTAGACTTTAATTCTGAAAAGTCTATTAATTTTCAGCTTGAGGGGGAATATCACTGTAGCTCTAGAGAATATTGCCTTTCCCAAGACACATACTTGCAGGTGATATAGGGAAGCAACTACTTGGGTTAATGAAAATATAATAATTGAATTTAATCAGTTCCAACCAAAGGTCAGAGAGTACCTATTCTTTTTACATACAGTAATTTCATTCAGTAACCCTAAGGGGTATATACTATCTTCCATCCCATTTTATAGAATAGGAAACTACAACATAAACATATTAGGCAGATCACTAAAACTGCATAGGAACAACTGACAGACCTATTGTAGTGATAACTCAAGGATAATATTTAAAAACTTAACAACGAGCACAGTAATAAAATTACAATGTAATCTATCTGTAAGTCAAAACATGAAAGAAAACATTTCTTTTTATTCTCTAAACTAAATAAATTACAAGCATAAAAAATGATAAAAATGATAGTTCAGTGATATAAATTATAACACAAATCATTCATCAAATTAACCTAATAGTTCCCTAATTGTGAGTTAGTTCTAGGAAATGTTGTATATCTTTTGCGGGAAGGGGCCATCCCTAGCTAAATCGGACTCTGAGTTGACAGGTTGCTGCATCAAGCTCTCCCAATGGTTTCCTTATCAAATCAAGAGTGAGGACTTCTCTGGTGGTCTAGTGGTTAAGAATCTGCCTGCCAATGCAGGGGACATGGGTTCAATCCCTGGTCCAGGAAGATCCCACGTGCCAAAGCATGAACACCTCATGCCCCTAGCCCAACACACCACCACAAGGGCCACCTGCTCCTGTTCTGTGGCTGCACAGTAGAAGGGGTGGGGATGGAGCAATACCCTGGGGGGAGTCTCTGTAGATCACCATAGAGGAAAACACCCAAGCAGAAAAACCTAGAAAGATGCACAGAAGACTTGGTGACAGCCATTAGCCCTGGAGCTTGGGGAAGGTGGACAAAAAAGACATCAGACCCCACTAAAAACACTTAAAAGCAAATGCTTTCATGTGTTACCTTTTTAAATAATATTTCATGAAATGAAAATTCCATTCAAATTAATTTTATAAAACTAACTAGTTAGCTGGAGGAAAATAGATTTTAAAAAACTGCTATCCTCTGTCTTAAACATTTAATTCTTTCCATGGACTCACATTTTCCTCTGCTAATCTAATACACTTCAATCCAGTCTAATATTAGATTATTACCTGAATAATGATTGAACTTCAGCTCCCAGTATTAGTGTGTAAGGTTCTTTGCTATACTCAGTTATGGATTTGTTTAAAAATATTATTTAATGAGCACCCTCTTTCTGCCAGGTACTGTGGTAGGTCATGTGGGTAAGGAATGAACACAGCACATATGTCCCCTACTCACAGCACTGCTAATGGACACAGGAATTGTAGAAGTGGAAAGGAATATATCTGATGCCTTCACTGGAGACTCACAAGCAAAATGAATAGTGAAGTTAAGAATTAAGGGAAGAAGACAGACCCAAACTTGCTGATCATTGCTGGCAGATAGAGGATTCTAGACTAATTCCAGGAGCAACTGGAATTAGTTGAAGCTACTGATGAGTTTCCAATTGCTAAACTACCAGATCAGATTTGTGTTATTGAAAAAAGTAGTGGAGAAAATTGACTTGGAATGAGCAATATACAGTTCATCAAAAGGACTGATGTTGAAGCTGAAACTCCAATACTTTGGCCACCTGATTGAAGAGCTGACTCATTTGAAAAGACCCTGATGCTGGGAAAGACTGAGGGCAGGAGGAGAAGGGGACGACAGAGGATGAGATGGTTGGATGGCATCACTGACTCAGTGGACATGGGTTTGGGTGGACTCCAGGAGTTGGTGATGGACAGAGGAGGTCTGGCATGCTGCAGTTCGTGGGGTTGCAAAGAGTTGGACACAACTGAGTGACTGAACTGAACACCTGGTTTTTCCAATAGTCATAAGATTAAAGTGTAATCAAATGGAATCAGCATCAACCCTCGCCTGGAATGATTTAATGCCCAGTAAGTAGAAAACAAGGAACAAAGAACAGCTCACATCCATAAGGAGCAAGTAAAAGAGCCCATCAGCTTAACTGCGATCGCAGTGTTAGCAAGTGCAAGCTCCTGTGTCCTATGCACAGTGAAACCAAAAACACTGAAATGCTGGGATTTGGAGCAGAGACAGGTTTACTGGAGGGCCATGCAAGGAGAACAGGTGGCTCATGCTTCCCAATCCCCAAACTCCCAGAAGGGTTTCAGCAGAACATTTTTAAAGGGGAGGTGAAGGTGGGGCACGGTTGGTCGTTGCAAACCTCTAGGTGTTGGAATCCTTTGTCCTTGCAGCTGTCCACCCAGGTCAGGTCACGATGTTCCTATAAACCTCCAGCAGCAGAAGTGTTATTATCTGTTCCGAAACTTTTCATCCCTACAGGAATGGAAATTGTTACCTCTTCAAAGGTCAGATCCTTGAGGATGGGCTCTTCTGTGTATTTCAGGCTATACGTCACATTCTTTTTTTTTAATTAATTTATTTTTATTGAAGGATAATTGCTTTACAGAATTTTGCTGTTTTCTGTCAAACCTCAACATGAATCAGCCATGCTGCTGCTGCTACTGCTAAGTCACTTCAGTCGTGTCCGACTCTGTGCGACCCCGTCCCTGGGATTCTCCAGGCAAGAACACTGGAGTGAGTTGCCATTTCCTTCTCCAATGCATGAAAGTGAAAAGTGAAAGTGAAGTCGCTCAGTCATGTCTGACTCTTGGCGACCCCATGGACTGCAGCCTCCCAGGCTCCTCCGTCCATGGGATTTTCCAGGCAAGAGTACTGGGGTGGGGTGCCGTTGCCTTCTCTGCCGTAGGTATACATATACCCACTCCCTTTTGAACCTCACTCCCATCTCCCTCCCCATCCCACCTCCTAGGTTGACACAAAGCCCCTGTCTGAGTTTCCTGAGCCATACAGCAAATTCCCATTGGCTGTCTATTTTACATACGGTGATGTGAAGTGTCCATGTTACTCTCTCCATACATCTCACCCTCTCCTCCCCTCTCCCCATGGCCATAAGTCTATTCTCTATGTCTGTTTCTCCATTGCTACTCTGTAAATGAATTCTTCAGTACCATTTTTCTAGATTTCATATGTATGCATTAGAATACAGTATCTATCTTCTCTTTCTGACTTACTTCACTCTGCATAATAGGTTCTAGGTTCATCCACCTCATTAGAACTGACTCAAATGTGTTCCTTTTTATGGCTGAGTAATATTCCGTTGTGTATATGTACCACAACTTCTTTATCATTCATCTGTCGATGGACATCTAGGTTGCTTCTGTGTTCTAGCTATTGTAAATAGTGCTGCAGTTAACAGTGGGATACCTGTGTCTTTTTCAATTTTGGTTTCCTCAGGGTATATGCCTAGGAGTGGGATTGCTGGGTCATATGGTGGTTTTATTCATAGTTTTTTAAGGAATCTCCATACAGTCTTCCATAGTGGCTGTATCAATTTACATTCCCACCAACAGTGCAAGAGCATTCCCTTTTCTTCACACAATCTCTAGAATTTACTGTTTGTAGACATTTTGATGATGGCCATTCTGATCAGTGTGAGGTGATATCTCATTGTTGCCTTGATTTGCATTTCTCTAATAATGAGCAATGCTGAGCATCTTTTTCACGTGTTTGTTAGTCATCTGTATGTCTTCTTTGGAGAAATGTCTCTTTAGGTCTTTTCCCCACTTTCTGATTGGGTTGGTTGTTTTTCTGGTATTGAGTTGTATGAGCTAGCTGCTTGTATATTTTGGAAATTAATCTTTTGTCAGTTGTTTCATTTGCTATTATTTTCTCCCATTCTGAGGTTTGTCTTTTCACCTTGCTTATAGTTTCCTTTGCTGTGCAAAATATTTTAAACTTAATCAGGTCCCACTTGTTTACTTTTGTTTTTATTTCTATTACTCTAGGAGATGGGCCATAGAGGATCTTTGCTTTGATTTATGTCATTGAGTGTTCTGCCTATGTTTTCCTCTAAGAGTTTCATAGTTTCTGGTCTTACATTTAGGTCTTTAATCCTTTTTGAGTTTATCTTTGTTCATGGTGTTAGAAAGGGTTCTAATTTCATTCTTTTACATGTAGCTGTCCAGTTTTACCATCACCATTTACTGAAGAGTCTGTCTTTGCCCCATTGTATATTCTTGGCTCCTTTCTCAGAAATAAGTTACCCATAGGTGCCTGGATTTATTTCTGGGCTTTCTATCTGTTCCATTGGTCTATACTTCTGCTTTTGTGCCAGTACCATACTGTCTTGATGACTGTAGCTTTGTAGTATATTCTGAAGTCAGAAAGGTTGATTTCTCCAGCTCCATTCTTCTTTCTCAAGACTGCTTTTGTTATTCAGGGTCTTTTGTGTTTCTATGTGAATTGTGAAATATTTTGTTCTAGTTCTTTGAAAAATGTCATTGGTAATTTGATAGGGATAGCACTGAATCTATATATTGTTTTTGGTAGTATAGTCATTTTCACAATACTGATACTTCCTACCCAAGAACATGGAATGTCTCTCCATCTGTTTATGTCATCTTTGATTTCTTTCATTAGTGTCTTATAATTTTCTGCACACAGTTCTTTTGTCTCCTTAGATAAGTTTACCCCTAAATATTTCTTTTTGTTGCATTGGTGAATGGGATTGATTCCTTAATTGCTCTTTCTGATTTTTCATTATTACTATATAGAAATGCATGTGATTTCTGTGTATTGATCTTGTATCCTTCAACTTTGCTAAATTCACTGATTAGCTCTAGTAATTTTCTGATACTACCTTTAGGGTTTTCTATGTACAGTATCATGTCATCTTCAAACAGTGAGAGTTTTGCTTCTTCTTTTCTGATCTGGACTCCTTTTATTTCTTTTTCTTCTCTGATTTCTGTATCTAGGACTTCCAGAACTATGTTGAATAATAGTGGTGAAAGTGGACACCCTTGTCTTGTTCCTGATCTTAGGGGGAATGCTTTCAGCTTTTCACCACTGAGAATAATGTTTGCTGTAGACTTATTATATATGGCCTTTACTATGTTGAGGTAGATTCCTTCTATGCCCATTTTTTGAAGTTTTATTCGTAAATGGGTGCTGAATTTTGTCAAAGACTTTTTCTGCATCTATTGAGATTATCATATGGTTTTTACCTTTCAGTTTGTTAATATGTGTATCACATTGATTGATTTGTATATTTTGAAGAATCCTTGCATCCCTGGAATAAACTCAATTTGATCATAGTGTATGAGCTTTTTGATGTGTTGTTGAATTCCGTTTGTTAAAATTTTATTGAGGACTTTTGCATCTATGTTCACTAATGATATTGGCCTGTAGTTTTCTTTCTTTGTGTCGTCTTTGTCTGGTTTTGCAATCAGGGTGATGGTGGCCTCGTGGAATGAGTTTGCAAGTGTTCCTTCCTCTGAAATTTTTTGAATGACTTTTAGAAGGATAGGCATTAGCTCTTCTCTAAATGTTTGATAGAATTCTCCTGTGAAGCCATCTGGTCTTGGGCTTTTATTTTTTGGGAGATTTTTTTTTTTATCACAGCTTCAATTTCAGTGCTTGTAATTGGGTTGCTCATAATTTCTATTTCTTTCTGGTTCAGTCTTAGAAGATTGAACTTTTCTAAGAATCTGTCCATTTCTTCCAGACTATCCATTTTATTTCAATAGTTTTTCATAATAGTCTCTTATAATCCTTTGTATTTCTGCATTGTCTCTTGTGACCTCTCCTTTTTCATTTCTAATTTTGTTGATTTAATTCTCTTTTTCTTGATGAGTCTGGATAAAGTCTTGTCAACTTTGTTTATCTTCTCAAAGAACCAGCTTTTAGTTTTGGTTAATATTTAGTATTGTTTCTTTCATTTCTTTTTCATTTCTTTTTGCTCTGATCTCTATGGTTTCTTTCCTTTTAATAATTTTTGGGGGTTTTGGTCTTCTTTTTCCAGTTGTTTTAGGTGTAAAGTTAGGTTGTCTATTTGATTTTCTTATTTCTTGAGGTAGGATTGTATTGCTATAAACTGCCCTCTTAGAACTGCTTTTGCTGCATCCCATAGGTTTTGAGTTGTGTTTTCATTGTCGTTTGTTTCTAAAAGTTTTTTTATTTCCCTTTTGATTTCTTCAGTAACTTGTTGGTTATTTAGAAATGTGTTGTTTAATCTCAATGTGTTTGTGTTTCTTACAGTTTTTTTTTCTTGTAACTGATATCTAGTCTCATACCGTTATGGTTGGAGAAGATGCTTGATATGATTTCAATTTTGTTAAATTTACTGAGGTTTGATTTGTGACCCAAAATGTGGTCTAACCTAGAGAATGTTCCATGTGAACTGGAGAAGGTGTAGTCTTCTGCATTTGGATGGAATGTCCTGAAGATATCAATGAGACTCATGTCATCCAATGTATTATTTAAAACTTGTGTTTCCTTATTTTCTGTTTTGATGATCTGTTCATTGGTGTGAGTGGGGTGTTAGTCTCCTACTATTATTGTGTTACTGTCAGTTTCTCCTTTTCTGTCTGTGAGTGTTTGTCTTATGTATTGAATCGCTCCTATGTTGGGTGCACAGATATTTACAATTGTTACGTCTTCCTCTTGGATTGCTCCCTTAATCATTATGTAGTGTCCTTCCTTATCTCTTGTAATCTTCTTTATTTTAAGGTCTATTTTGTCTGATACGACGATTGCTACTCCAGCTTTCCTTTGCTTCCCATTTGCATGGAATATATTTTTCCATCCTCTCACTTTCAGTCTATATGTGGCTTGAGATCTGAAGTGGGTTTCTTGTAGACAGCATATATATGGGTCTTGTTTTTGTATCCATTCAGCTAGTCTGTGTCTTTTGGTTGGAACATTTAATTCATTTATATTTAAAGTAATTATTGATATATATGTTCCTATTGCCATTTTCTTAATTGTTTGGGGTTGATTTTGTAGATATTTTTTCTTCTCTTGACTATATAAGTCCCTTTAATATTTGTTGTAAAGCTGGTTTGGTGGTACTGAATTCTCTTAACCTCTGCTTGTCTGAAAGCTTTTTATTTGTTTATCAATTTTGAGTGAGATCCTTGCCAGGCACAGTAATCTTGGTTGTAGATTTTTCCCTTTCAGTACTTTAAATATATCCTGCCATTCCCTTCTGGCCTGCAGAGTTTCCACTGAAAGCTCAGCTGTTAAATGTATGGGCTTTCTGTTGTACGTTACTTGTTGCTTCTCCCCTGCTGCTTTTAATATTCTTTCTTTGTGTTTAGTCTTTGTTAGTTTGATTAGTATGTGTCTTGGCATGTTTCTCCTTGGATTTATCGCATATGGGACTCTTTGTGCCTCTTGGACTTGATTGACTATTTCCTTTTCCATGTTGGGGAAATTTTCAACTATAATCTCTTCAAAATTTCTCTCATGCACTTTCTTCTGCTCTTCTTCTTCTGGGACCCCTATAATTCGAATATCAGTGCATTTGATATTGTCCCAGAGGTCTCTGAGACTATCCTCAGTTTTTTCCATTCTTTTTATTTTATTCTGCTTTTCAGAAGTTATTTCCACCATTTTATTTTGAAACTCACAGGTTCATTCTTCTGCTTCATATATTCTGCTATCGATTCCTTCCAGAGTATTTTTAACTTCAGTTATTGTGTTGTTTGTCTCTGTATGTTTATTCTTTAATTCTTCCAGATCTTTGTTAATTGATTCTTGCATTTTCTCCATTTTGTTTTCAAGGTTTTTGATCATCTCTACTATCATTATTCTGAATTCTTTTTCAAGTAATTTGCCTATGTCCTCTTCATTTATTTGGACTTCTGGGTTTATAATTTGTTCCTTCATTTGTGTAGTATTTCTCTGCCTTTTCATTTTTATTTTTTAACTTACTGTGTTTGAGGTCTCCTTTTCCCAGGCTTCAACGTTGAGTTCTTTCTTCTTTTTGGTTTCTGCCCTCCTAAGGTTGGTCCAGTGGTTGGTATAAGCTTCGTGTAGGGTGAGATACATGCTGAGTTTTTCTTTTTAGCTTGTTTGCTTGTTTTTCCTGTGATGGGCAGGGCTGAGTGAGGTGGCAATCCTGTCTGCTGATGACTGGGTTTGTATGTTTGTTTTGTTTGTTGTTTAGATGACGCGTCCTGCACAGGGTGCTACTGGTGGTTGGGTGATGCCGGGTCTTGTATTCAAGTGACTTCCTTTGTGTGAGTTCTCACTATTTGATACTCCCTAGGGTTGGCTGTGGCGAAGGCAATGGCAACCCACTCCAGTACTCTTGCCTGGAAAATCCCATGGACAGAGGAGCCTGGTAGGCTGCAGTCCATGGGGTTATGAAGAGTGGGACACGACTGAGCGACTTCACTTTCACTTTTCACTTTCATGCGTTGGAGAAGGAAATGGCAACCCACTCTAGTGTTCTTGCCTGGAGAATCCCATGGATGGAGGAGCCTGGTGGGCTATAGTCCATGGGGTCGCCAAGAGTCAGACACAACTGAGCGACTTAACTTAATTTAACTTATGTATTCTTTTCCACTGGTCGGGTCCTCCTGTCTGCTCTCAGCTGGTGTTCCGCATGCACTTCTGTGTCTGAAGGTGTGTTCCTGATGTATCTGTGGAAAGAGATGTACTGCATGTCCACCTGATCCTCCGCCATCTTGTTCTCTCTCTCTCTTTTTTTTAATTTGAGGACAATCACTTCACAACACTGTGGTGACCCCTGCCACACATCAACACAGATGTAAGCCACATTCTTGACGCAAAGTGAAAGAATATGAAAGTTTCAGTAAAAGAAACAGATTCAACATGGAGTCAGAGCTGTTCTTTCCAATTACAGGAGCAGCACAACACCACTCCAAACTTTCCCATATTAACCAAAAAATAATTTAAAGGAAAACATGGGTCTCATTTTAAATAAGTCTTTGCTTTATTTGCTGGGATGTGGCTGATTGCTCCTGCTGGCAGCCTCAGAGTTTCCCTACTGCAATCCTTCACCTTCACTGAGATGGATCCTCTGCACATTCTCATGGATGCTCATGTACATGTGTTTTTGTTGTTGAATCACATTACCATGATCTTTATTAGAAAATGTTTACCTTATGCAAGTTTGTGATTCCTGGGGTCTTAACATTACATGTTGTTATTTCCAATTCAGTAATTCAGCCAGGTGTCATTTCTTCAAGCTTTTTTAGATTGGTGAATGTTCTGACAAAGGATCTCAGAAGACATCAACTCAGAATATCTTAATTATTCCACATCCAGCTTATCAGGGGGTGCTACCCAGTGAGATGGAAGTAATGTGCTTTTATTCTGCAACTGGCAGGAGAAATATTGTATTTGTTTTACAGTAAACATCATCCTTCAAACAAGAGGCTTTTGCAGCTCTGAGGGGCAATGAATTCTCTTCCTTTAGTTAAACCCTGGCGTCCATCTCACATGGTCCTCTGTAATAAGGAAGCTGATCAAAAGTGGTCCTGCCTTGCTAAATCAACTACAAATGGAAAGCTGGGGTGAACAAACATACTTTGGTATTTTATTGCTTATTCCCATTTTCATTTTACAAGGTTTAAAAGAGATGAAAACAGTGCAAACAGGAAGGGCACTGAGTAACCATTGACAACCCTCCGTTCTTTTACCCCCAGCTGGAGTTTCCAATAAAAGTGTATTTAAGCCTGATCCCAGCATTGTCTTGGTGGAATGCCTGGGGTGGCAGCCACAGCAGTTCTGGAAGTTGCTTACAAAGGTGGTCAGATGGCAGCCTTGGGGCGGGGGATGGAGGGATGTGCCCTAGAAATGGACTGGCTACCTAATCCATGGGCCCTATGCAAAATGAAAATGTGGGTCCCTAGATCAAAAATGATGAAGACTCTCAAGAGAGCGATGACTGAGCTGCATGTCAAGCTCACGACCCTTGTGAGAATGGACTTCGACCCCATCCTGTCCCCGCCTGGAACACAAGTCCAGCAGCGGATACACGGTGGAAGTCAAGGCTCCACACAGTGTAGGAATGTAGAGGCTGGGAACTCTCCATCATAAGAGGAGATTTACAACAAATGGGCTTGTTTAAACAGCCCGGTTAGCCTCAAAACCTTTATTTATTTATTTTTGTCTTATTTTTCATTTATGGACAGAGAGGCAGAGATCAAAAATACATTAAAATATAAACAGAGTTTCCATCTAAAGGTATTCATTTCTTGTAGAAACTAAAGAGGATTCAGCCAAATGGCTAAAACGATCCCATCTGGGTGGGGGTGGAGGGGGAGTGACTGTAAACAGCAGATTTTCGGTTGATAGGAGGAAAGGGGACAAACATCTCTAGAAACAGCTGGTTGCCATGGTAAGTGGGGAGAGAGCAGTTTCTCCAGCTTTTCTCTTCTGGTTTAGAAACACAGCGCTCAGAAGAGGGGCTCAGCGGGAACTTTGAGGAGAAGAGGAGCTCTTGGCGCTCCTGTAAAGCTATAGGAAATGACCTCAAAGGAGGGCTTAGCTGAGGTGTCAGCCTCCCTCCACTCAGGCCTCGTGGAAAAAGCACTCAAGAATGCAAGGCTCCCAGGAACCTCCCAATCTGGGGCAGGATTGTAAGCAGCGCTGACTGAGTGTGAATCCTGTACCAGGCACCTTGCGGACGTCATTTTGCTTAATTAGTGTGTCCCTCACAGCCCCCTGGCATGACACGTATTATCGTCCACATTCTGCAGAGGAAAAAACTGAGCTCAAAAGTCACAGGATTTGGCTGAAGTCATTTTGCTGTAAAGTGGCAGGCTCCAGATTTGAGTCTTGACAGGGTGCAGTCTGTAAAAAAAACTGAACAAATGCTATAAAAAGGCATATCACAGAAATCATAGGCTTGGTAGCAATAAAAGCAGTGTCATAAATAATGAGTGTCATAAATTGGGAGATTAAAAATTTAATTGGCAATAACGGTTTGGCATTAGTCCCTATGCCTTAAATATTTGGGGATTGATATTTGGGTCTTCCTGTATCCTTTGGAAATGAGTTCTATGAGGTGATTAGTAAAAGCTCAGATCTCAGTTTTTCATCAGAAGAGAAACTGTCCACTTTTTTGAATAATAAAAACAACAGATTCTTGATATAATAGCCTCTCAAATAGATGCTAAAGGTGTGTCATCCTTTTGATACCCAGGTGGCAGAATAAGGGGGGTAACCAGGGAGGCTATGTGCCCTACAGCAAATGTTCAATAAATGCCTATGGAATGAATGACCACAAAATGGGAGGAAGAGGAAGGGAAGGTGCATGTGATTAGAAGATTAAAAAGCTTCTTGTTTCTTCCATATTTGTTATTATTTATCTTCAATAGTGCCAATTTGTACTTCTAAGCAGGTCACTATATGATAAGTAAAAGTTATGAACCTTCACACAATGATATATAAATATAATTATATATCATTAAGTAATTCTCCTCCACCAAGGATTTATTTATAACCTTATGATTGTCATGGGACTTGCATTTTTATGGTAGAAAGTAACTTAGCAACCTTGAACACTAACTGCAACTTCACTTCTACGAAGAATTTCCAATTATATTGATTAAGAATTCTATGTGATAAAGACAGATTTTCCATCTTGCTATGCTCTGGTTTACTCTCCTACCCAAAAGTGAAGCAAGGGAGATGAGTATCCATTCTTCCCCATTTTGGTCCAGCAAGGAGCCTTAGAACCGCATGGAGTGAAGCAATGCCCCTCTCCCCTGCCTGCCTCTCTGTCCCTTCAAACTTGCCTAGGGAGCCCATCACAGTGGCTGATCAGCATCACTGGCATAGTCACTGGTCCATGGCACCTGCCCAACAAAATCCCTTCCTTTAGAGCCATGGTCTGTAAACTGGCCCTTTTCACCACCATCTCCCTGTCCATCACATGAGCTTTGTGACTTATTCCTTTGTATTCTTAGGCACCTGTCATAGTCGAAAAAAGGCCTGTTAAGCTAACCTCCACTGAAATGTTAATTGTTGATAACTGCATAATGTGTCACCTGCTCAGAAATATTTGCATGTTGTGTGGGACTTAGAAACAGAAAAGTCTTACCTGGCTCATAGCCCAGTCAGTTTCACAAACGATATTCGATGAATTGTTTGAATTAAACTAACAAAGAAATAAATCTCTAATAGTAGAGCTTTAGACACTAGTCTAGTAGGAAATCCATTCTTGAACAAGGATGTTTTCCAAGTGTAACTTAAATCTCACATAGAGTGAACATTAATTCTGATTCCCCACATTAACCAGAAAAATCTCTGGCTTACATCTGGATGGAATTCCTCCTAGCAATGTACAACCTAAATCCTTTCCTACACGGTTCCATGGAAACTGAGCAAAGTGATTTGCTTTCCTCCACAAAAAACTTGTTCACATTTTTGAGGATTATAGTACTGAGGCAAAGTGGGTTAGGGAGAGGCTGACTTATTATCTAAGTGAAATGTTTATCCATAGGACTTTTTTCTATGAAGTTATGAAGCAATTCAAATGTATAAAGCTAATATTGTCTCAGATTAACTTGTGCCACATATTTAATTGCTTATGCCTTTCCACTAATTAGCTCCTAGTAATTATACAAAAGACAAATCTAATCTTCATTACAGAATATGTCTCAAGAAGACATGGGCACTTGGTTCCATTTTTTTTTTTTAACTGATTGAAATGTAACAAATATCACACTGTACTTGGGTTTTCAGTTCTTAAGTGTCTCCATTATATGACTTTGGTCAGTAAATTTAAACTTGGTTTAGTTTCTTGTTGGCAAGATGGGAATTTAATCATTTAACATTCTCTCGCACCTGTTTTGAGCCAGGCACTGGTCAGAGAGCTTTGCAAATGTGAGCTCATTTAATCCTCTTGGCAACCTCAGGGAACAGCTCTATTAGGGGACAGGTTTTTCAGATGAGAGAACTGGGGAAGAGAAAGGTTAGTAACATGCCCAAGGTCATACAACTGGCAAGTCATAGTCAGAACTTGAACCCAGGTACTCTGGAACCTAAGGTTTTACCCATTGCATGGCAGCCTGCCTCCATAAGCTGGACTCTCGGGCCCTGAAGTAGTTGAGGGCTTGGGGCTGGCCTGGCCATGACTTAAGTTGCATGGGGAATGGATCTGCTTGACACACAGAGCCCCTAAAGACACGTGAGGAGAAGGGGGGGTCTCTGTTACCTGCCAATGAGTGTTCAGTTCATTCGGTTTCCCTGGGAAGTGCTCCATGAGAAGGAATACAGTTTACTTAAGAGGCGATCCTTAAGGCGGAAAGTGAAGGGGAACTAAAGAGCCTCTGGATGAAATTGAAAGAGGAGAGTGAAAAAGTTGGCTTAAAGCTCAACATTTGGAAAACTAAGACCATGGCATCTGGTCCCCTCACTTCATGGGAAATAGATGGGGAAACAGTGGAAACAGTGTCAGACTTTATTTCTTTGGGCTCCAAAATCACTGCAGATGGTGACTGCAGCCATGAAATTAAAAGGGGCTTACTCCTTGGAAGGAAAGTTATGACCAACCTAGACAGCATATTAAAAAGCAGAGACATTACTTTGCCAACAAAGGTCCGTCTGGTCAAGGCTATGGTTTTTCCAGTGGTCAAGTATGGTTGTGAGAGTTGGACTGTGAAGAAAGCTGAGCACTGAAGAATTTATGGTTTTGAACTATGGTGTTGGAGAAGACTCTTGAGAGTCCCTTGGACTGCAAGGAGATCCAACCAGTCCATCCTAAAGGAGATCAGTCCTGGGTGTTCATTGAAGGACTGATGCTGAAGCTGAAACTCCAATACTTTGTCCACCTCATGCGAAGAGTTGACTCATTGGAAAAGACCCTGATGCTTGAAGGGATTAGGGGCAGGAGGAGAAGGGGACGACAGAGGATGAGATGGCTAGATGGCATCACTGACTCAATGGACATGAGTTTGAGTAAACTCCGGGAGCTGGTGATGGACAGGGAGGCCTGGCATGCTGTGGTTCATGGGGTTGCAAAGAGTCGGACACGACTGAGTGACTGAACTGAACTGAAGAGGTGATCACAGGAAACTGTGCTTCCCTGGTAGTTCAGCTGGTTAACAGTCTGCCTGCAATCAATGCTGGAGACCTGGGTTCAATTCCTGGGTTGGGAAGATCCCCTGGAGGAAGGCATGGCAACCCACTCCAGTATTCTTGCCTGAAGAATCCCCATGGATAGAGGAGCCTGGCGGGCTACAGTCCATGGGGTCACAAAGGGTCGGACCCGATTTAGTGACTAAGCACAAAACAGGAAACCATGATGATTGGGGGAGTGGTTGAGCAAGGCAGTGGAAAAGAAACCCTGGAAAGAGATGGAAATCAGTAAAACAAAACATATATTTATAAGCAGATCACCCAGGCAAAGGGAGATCAAACCCACCTCTGACCTGTGGGATCAGGGAACCATTTTTAACATGGTCGAAAATAGTCACTCCCAAGGGTAGGGAAGCTGTGGTAGTTAGGCATCAGCTCCCATTTCTCATAATTCCTGGGGACATTAACTCCCTGGAACTTTGAGCCCATGCCTGCTTATGAAGCTACCCATGCTTCTTTGGGCAGAGAAAGCATTCAAGCAGAGACACAGGTGCTGAAGCAGGAGGGCCAGCAAACACCAGGACCACACACGTGACAGAGTGCAAGGTACAGATACCCAGTTACGACCATTTCAGCCACTTAGGAACTGTGCGGCCACCTTCTCTGGGCACAGATGCTGTCAGCCGTCCAATACGGATGTGTTCTCTCTTCCTGAGCTTTTCCTGCATCAGGTATGAGCACCACTCAAACCCAAGAACATGCCAAGTATGAAATAAGAGTTTCCAGGATTCGTTAATTCATTTAGCAAGCTTCTATCGAGCATCTGTCTGAACCGGGAACTCTTCAGTCACTGGGGATACAACCGTTAAAAAAAAAAAAAAAAGTGTATATAGGCAAAGATTCTTGCCACATGGAGCTTATCTTCTGTTAGGGGAAGATAAGAAAAAATATAATCCATATGTGAATTGTTTTATATGCTGGAAGTTCCATGCTGTGGGACATAGACAGAAGAATAAGGGGATTGGAAGCCACTGTGAGATTGATGCAATTTTAAATATCATCATCAGGGAAGACTTCATGGAGGAGGTGACATTTGCATAGAGATTAGAAGGAGGTGAGTATGAGCCATTCAGATGTCTGGAGTGTGGCAGGAGTGGGTAAGGAATGTGAGGAGCACTCCACTGGGGGGAAAAAGTTGGTGCGTGGAGATATGAGGAGGGACAATCAGGGAAAGAGAGGTGGTTGTGCAACTGGATGGAAATAGTCACGCGGGAGCTGGTGGGTGGTGGGACCAGAGAGGCAAACCCAGGTCAGATCTTTGGGGCTGGGGGGCATCACAAAGACAGGGAGAAGATGGGAGATGGTGAATGGAGTGGTAGGTGGGATTTGAATGAGATCGCTCTGCTGAGAACGAGAAGTGGAGGGCAGAAGAGAGAGCGATGGGTCCGTTTGGAGGATACTGCAGTCAGGGATTCAAGCGAGAGGACCGGGAGGTGGCCCAGGTGGCGGCCGCAGGGATGGTGAACAGAACTGTACGGTGCTCTGATCACAGAAGGAATTTCCAGGGAGCCTACATAAGGCATACCATATAAGAGAACGATAGAGTCCCAGGGCATAAGATCTTGGGGCCTGGACTCAGGTCCTAGACTCTGATGTTGCAGTTGGAGAATCTGAACTCAGAAATTCAGAGAGCATGCGTTCCTTTCCCAGGGACACACAGTTGAGCTAGGAGGAGATGCCAGGACTTGAATTTTCCACATCCTCTGACCCCTATGGAGCGCGTCCAGTGATGGAGGCTGGCCAGTCCCCCAGGGAGAGGCCACCAGCAAATGACCTGCAAGTCATGCTCACTTGTCAGGCCTTATCCCTGCCACCACTGCCCTTAGCCCTTCAGAGCAGTGACGCTGTTCTTGGCTGAGCCCAGACCCAGCTCATAGTCCTATTCTCCAGGAAGGCTTGCACAATTCACGGAGAGATGGTAACCTCCTGGTAAAATCTTGGGGTCCTTTCATGATGTCACAGCACCTGTGCTATTGGGAACTTGCTCATCACAGTGAGTAACGTGCTCCCTTCCCCTCTTTTTATTATCACTTTGACATTTCTCACAAACACATCTCCTGCTCCTCTAATAATGTCTATGGAGCTGCTTGGCGATCAGCAGCAAAGTTCCCTTGAAGAGTGAAACTGTTAGTCCCTCAGTCCTGTCTGAATCTCTGCAACCCATATCCTGCCAGGCTCCTCTGTCCACTGAGTCTCCAAGCAAGAATACTGGAGTGAGTAGTCCTTCCTTTCTCCAGGGGGTCCTCCTGACCCAGTGATCAAACCCAGGTCACCTGCATTGCAGGTGAATTCTTTATCATCTGAGCCACTAGTTCCCTTGTGTGATCTCAAAACCATGGTTCCCTGCTCTTCTCACAGTCAATTTGGTATCAGTAGGGACCTTTGCAAATAACATTCCTGTTTTATGTATATACCGTAAAAGAAGCCTCATAAATATCTAAAGACTGATTTTCCACTCATATGGGGCTGAATTAGGACACCGACTCTGGAATGAAAGCAAAGTAATTTGGAGGAAAGGCCATTTCCACTGAACCCTGCCCCCCTGCACCTCCCCCGCCATGCCCTGGGATCGAGATACATGCCCTCCTCCCTTTTATTAGACATGTTTAACTAATGGGAGCGCCAGTGAATCAAATTTGCCTTATATTTGCATACAGAGTGCAATGTGTACAATTGTCTTACAAAACATCTAGGTTACTGGTTGGCTTTTTCCTCAACTAGTAATAGAATCAGTTTGCATTCTCTGAGCAAATATCCATCAGCTAGCAGGAAAGCCTCCAGAAGCCTGCTGAAAGACAGGAAGAAGTCTGTCTTGACACAGAGCCAGCTTGGTTCCTCCTATAAAACTGCTCATTCAGCTTTCACGGTGGCTTTAATATGGGGCCCATCTATGCCAAGTATTATTTTGAATATCATGTTTTATTGTAAAGACTAAGTCAAACTCTCTCACCCAATACTGATAACAGAAAACAAACTTGAGCCTAACAGATTTTTCCAATTATTCTTTGTCATTCTTTCCTCTGACACCTCTTTCATCACATTCTTTTCTGAAAACTACAAAGTAACCAGTGTCTGTATCAAGTTATGAGACACTGTATCCAGCGCTCCTGAAATCTGAAGTCATATTTGCTTCTTAAAACAAATAATAAACTCCCATCATTGGAAGGACTGATGCTGAAGCTGAAACTCCAATATTTTGGCTGCCTGATGCAAGGAACTGAATCATTGGAACTGACTCATTCCCTGATACTGGGAAAGATTGAGGCCAGGAGGAGAAGAGGGTGACAGAGGATGAGATGTTGGATGGCATCATTGACTTGATGGACATGAGTGTGAGTAAACTCCGGGAGTTGATGATGGACAGGGAGGCCTGGTGTGCTGCAGCCCGTGGAGCCACAGATTTGGACATGACTGAGTGACTGAGCTGGACTGAACTTTCCTTCCACCTTTCATTCAAGACCTAGAGATGGAGTTCACATGGAGATGTTCAAGACAGCTCACATTTTTATTTCTGCTGGCACTATTTACAATAGCCAAGATGTGAAAACAACCTAAATGGCCATTGACAGATGAATGGATAAAGAAGATGTAATGCATACACAATGGAATATCATTCAGTCATAAAAAAGAATGAGATAATGCCATTTGCAGCAACGTGGATGAACCCAGAGGTTATCACACTAAGTGAAGTTACGTCAGAAAGAGAAAGACAAATGCCATATAATACCACTGGTATATAGAATTTAAAATATGAAGTAGAAACAGACTCACAGATACAGAGAAGAGATTTGTGGTTGCCATGGGGGAGGCCAGGTGAGAGAGGGATGGACTGGAGCTGGGGATTAGCAAAAGCAAACTCTTATATATAGAATGGATAAATAAGGTCATACCGCATTGCTCGGGGAATGATATTTAGTATTCTGTAATAAACCATAATGGAAAAGAATATGCATGTGTGTGTGTGTGTGTGTGTGTGTGTGTGTTCCCCAACAGCTCAGCAGGTAAAGAATCCACCTGCAATGCAGGAGACACAGGTTCAATCCTTGGGTTGGAAGATCTCCTAAAGGATGGCATGGCAACCCAATCCAGTGCTCTTGCCGGGAAAATCTCAGGGGCAGAGGGAACCTGGTGGGCTACGGTACATGAGGTTGCAAAGAGTCAGACACGATTGAAGCGACTAAGCACGCACACGCACACACACACACACACACACACACACGTAACTGAATCACTTTTCTGTACACCAGAAATGAACACAACATTGCAAATTACACTTCAATTTAAAAATAAAAATTCACGGGCCTTCCCTGTCCAGTGGTTAAGACTGAGCTTCCACTTCAAAGGATGCAGTTTTGATCCCTGGCTGGGGAACTGTATCCTCCATGCTGATGCCTGCACAACGTGGCCAAAAAGGAGAACACTAACACCCACCCCCACACCCCCAAAAAAGATTTTACCTCTGCTGATAAGAAAGCTCTTGGGACAAAGTAAATGTTACCTCTGCTCGATTAACTCTTGTTTACAGGACGAACACTGGAGAGATTCAGAGCAGATGTGCTTGAAATGGGAGGCAGGCTCAGTCTCCACACAGAAAGGGATTTTGACAAGAGGAGTTTATGAATATGTGGGGGCAGAATCTGGATTTGAAAGTGACATGCTTACCAGGAGATGAGATGTTCACGCCTGCTTAAATCCTTCTGTGTGGTTATTAATAATCCCCGAACATAACACACTCACAAGGCATCTGTTTCAGTTATGATGAAAGCAGGCCACCGCGTCATCGGGCGGAAAACAGACAAAGTTACCTGCACCCTGTGGCACCGTGAGGAAGCAGGCAGCCCTGGACGTGGATGAGCAATACTGCTGCATCAGTTCCTGGCACTGGAACCCAGGAAGCTGGTGCAGAGGAAAGGAAATAAATTAGATCACAGTCCAAGTGGGACTGTCATCCTGTTGGG
Organism: Odocoileus virginianus; assembly: GCF_023699985.2. NCBI lineage: Eukaryota > Metazoa > Chordata > Mammalia > Artiodactyla > Cervidae > Odocoileus > Odocoileus virginianus. The sequence continues at coordinate 5,505,151 of NC_069682.1, forward strand.
CAGCAGAAAGGGGTGCAGAAGAGAGCCTGTTCCGTAGTTCTGCCGAGACCCTGCGGGGATAGGCTGTGATGCACTCAATGCTTTCAATAGGACAACAGTGTGATTCAAGAGCGGGGTAGGGGCCCTGATGGTGGTGGTGTTTCAAGATGTTCGCTGTGTATCTGTCCCATCTGAAGCTGGTCACTTTACCTGCCTTTGCACTGGCTTCACGCACTGCCCTCTCATCTCCCTATCAGTGATTCTGCTTTTGGCTTAGCTTCTTTCACTACAGAAAGTCAGTTTAAAAGTAAGGATGTTATCTGAAAAAGAGTGGCGTATTCAACCATCTCTGCTTTTGGCAGTTGTGGCCTGCTGAAAGGTCACTTCTGTTGGGTGGAAGGATCTGGGCACTAACCATGACCCTTGACTCTAGGCCTCTGCTACTCTAAAGGTGATCCATCAAACAGCACCATCGCAATCTCCTTGGAGCTTATTGGAAATGCAGGACCTCAGCTCTACCCCAGACCTGCTCAGTCAGAATCTGCATTTTTAAATTTTATTTTCATTTTTTGTCCGTGCTGTGCAGCATGTGGGACCCCAGGTCCCTGAGCAGGGATTAAACCCACACCCCTACATTGGATGTGCAGAGTCTTAACCATTGGACCACCAGGGAAATCCTAGAATCTGCATTTTAACAAGATCCCCAGGAGCTTCATGTGTATAGTGATGACTAAGAAGTGGCGTTCTAGGTTCCCTGGGATCACTGGGTTCTAGAAAGCTGTCTTTGGAAACACAATGTTGGAAGTTACAGAAAATAAAGTTTCCTTACTTGATTATTTGGCCTTGGGAGACACAGTATGCTTATTTCTATTATTCCACTAAACGTTATATCTCTCAGGTATATTAGAATACAAAGGATAGGGGATAACGGAAAAGAATGAAAGAATAAATGAAAGAGAAAAGGAGTAGGAATAAGGGAAGAATTAAACTGGTTAAAGCAAAAGTAGGCCTGTGCTAGATCATGTAATAAAACGTCCATGGCCATGTGTCTTTGGGTCTGGCTGAAGCAGAATCTGTCACTGGGTACTTGTCTCTTTCTTTCTGTTGGAACTTTGTCTGAAAACAAACTTTTTCAAAAGGTAATAAGAAATGTGGCCATTAGTGAGTCCAGGTTTTCAACCTGGCAGTTTTGCTATAGTATCAAAGGAAAAAAAACACTTCTCTTCCAATTATTTTATATAAGAAACCCCCAAATCCAAAACTCACTTTAGTAAACCCAATCGGGCCATGGATTCCTGGCTGGAGCAATCACTCAAACTGGCCAGGTCAAGTCATAAGCATGCTCCTCGGCCAGTGGGGTAAGGTCAGTCCCCATGACCTTTGAGTTAGGAAGATGTGATTTTCAAAGGAAAATCTACTTTCTCTTACTTGAAGGAGAGGGAATGATTGCTAGATAGGCAACAACAGATACCCAGTAATTTGGTGTATTACAAATTAATATTTCTATCAACATCTACTGAAGTCCCACTTTGTGTCAGAAACTATGAATTACACCAAGATGAATAGTGCCAGTCCTGGAAAAAGAGGAATAGAAAACCCCTAATTATTGTGCAAATAATTACTGTGCAAAGCCAAGTGAAAGCACAAGTCCGTGCTATGGATTCTAGAGAAAGGAGTGTTTCATTCTGCATTAGACACATGGAATGGCTTTTTTTGGGCTTCAAGAATAACTGGGCTTCCAAAACATGGAGCCAGGAGGAAAGCAAATACTAAGATTTAGAGACATGTGACCAATTTTTAGAGTTTAGGAAGTAAATCATTGGGGAATTGGAGCCAGAGAGCAAAGGGCATCTTTGAATGTGAACTTGCTAAGAGTTTAAACTTTATTTATTAGAAAGGGATCTTAAAAAGGTTTAAAGACGAGAATGGCACCCAGAGAGAGTTTTGAGAACACTCAAGTTTGGAAACAGTTGTGGGAGGAATAAAATCATGGATGAGGGATGAATTTAAATGTGTTTTATGACCCTTCAGATGAAAAAAAATCAAGATTCCTTACCCTACATGCTGACATCTAAACTAATTTCAGCTGGCCATCAGTGGCCCCAAACAGTAACACAGTGGTTAATGCATGCGTGCGAAGTCACCCAGTCGTGTCTGACTCTCTGCGACCCCGCAGACTCCTCTGTCCATGGGATTCTCCACACAAGAATACTGGAGTGGGTTGCCATGCCCTTCTCAAGAGGATCTTCCTGACCCAGGGATCAAACCCATGTCTCTTATGCCTCTTGCATTGGCAGGCAAGTTCTTTACCACTAGCGCCACCTGGGACGCCCACACTGGTTAATAGTTAAAGACAATTCTCTATTGGGGAAGAACTGGGTGAGTTAGTTAAGAGTCAATCCTCAGTGCTTGTGGCTGTTGAATACATTCGGTAACAAATCTGAAGCGTGCTCCTTCTCTAAGCAACTAGACAGCCAGGGGTTTGGATTATATTTTAGGTGGGGGCTGCCCTGTACTCTTCCTCCTGAAATATAATACCATAGCTTTTCTGGCCTTAATTTAAAAAGACAAAAAGACTACAGAGGGGGGAAAGGAGAATAGAAGAGAAGAAAAGAGGAAGGAAGGGAGGGAGAGAGGATGAAAGGAGGGAAGAAGGGAGGAAAAAGAGCAAGGAAGTAAGTAGGAGTGGAAGAAAACATCCAAGGGGTACAGAGACCCAGGTGAGTAAGAAAGTCATTGACCAAGTCTGGTCGGATTCTCAGTGTTTTCCTTGAATCGATTTTCCATCAGAGCTGACTTTAGACAATCCTTAAACTTGTGAAGTCAGATGTCACTCTAAGTTCAGGCGTGCTCTGCATTTGACCTTCATGCTCAGTTCTGACGGCAGCCTGCAGTGCATTGAGAACTTTTGCGGAAGGTGCTGCTGGGGAAAGGCTGTTTGATAACAGAACGTGAGGCTGTGCTGCGGCTCCCGAGGGGATGCCTGGCCTTCTGTCGAGGGGAGTCTCCCTTAGAGCGTGTTGACACTTCTCTGAGCTTCCACAGGCATCGAGCTGGACTCTGGCCTCCCCAGGAATCCACCAGCCAGTCCCAGGAATCAGAGCCCTTGGTCTCCCAATGAGCAGTGTTCCTGAGCATGCAGGTCTCTCCAGTAATGAGATGCCAGGAGTTCAGGGATCATGCTCAGCACAGAAATGCCACCAAGCCAAGGGGTGCCCGAGCATGAGAGGGCCATCCGTTCCAGAGGGCATTCCGGGGAGGGCCGCCACATCCTCCCCAGCAGCAGACAACTGCATCTTCAGAGCAACCTCATGACACAGGGCATGTCCCCCATACCTTCTGGAATCAGTACTCTCTGCCACTTCTCCACGAATACTGGTGTGTGTGCCTCAGTGTGTGTGCAGGTGTGTGTGTTGTGGTCAGATACCTGGATTTCACTTTTGAAGTTTTGTTCTTGGTCACTGGTTTTACCTGAGAAGGACTGGATCCGAGGTGAGCACGAACAGCACATGACCAACAAAGGAAAACTGCTACTCGGCCCCCAAACCCTGAGTTTCTATAAAGTCACTAAAATCTCTGCAATAATCTTAAATTCCAAAATATTTCCCAATATATGCTGCAATGTATATTTCTTAATGTACACTTTTTCTTAGGTTTGTTCATAAATTTTTTCACTGTTGTTTTTGATGGGGTAATATTTTCCTTCATCTTCATACTGCAGGTTACTCGTGTATGTGTGATTTGTGTAGATGTGGATTGCATGTGTGTATGTAAGCGCATGTGTGCATAATGAATGTGTGTATTCATGAATACATGCATATGCTCTGCTGGGGGAGAGGGTGAATGGGTGTGATGACAGGTGTACACTTGAGTTGTGTGTGTGTATGTAGTGTGTTTGTGATTGTGTCTGGTGATACTTGTGTGCATTGAAGTATGTGTATGTGTGCTTGGGATGTGTGTGGTTTATACTTGGAAGACTATGTGTGTGTATGGAGTGTGGATAGGTATACATATGTGGTATGGAGTGCAGCATACATGGGATTCATGTTGGTGTGTATCTATATATATTATGTTTGGGAGTGTCAAGGGTGTATGTGAAAATCGTGTGTATATGCACTTGTAGATGCCAGTGAGTTTCTGAACTATATTCTGATGTAATAAAGAAATAGTTTAGGAGAATAAAAGAACATTGTTTTATTACTTTAAAAAAAATCTGTGTTTGAAGTAGATTTTGAATATTTGTTTTCATAGACAAAGCAGTTACTGTAGTTTCTAGCCAAAGGCAGCTGTCTTGAACACTTGGGAAAATGCCCCAAATAGTACTTTCTAAAAGCAATTTAAAATTGAAATGGACATGCCATTTTTTAGGTGTCCAAAGGGATGACAGAAGATAGTTGATGGTGTGTTATTTGAGAGAGAGAAAAACGATTAAAATGTTTGACTGTAGCAACAATAAAATACTAATGAACCAGAAGAACAGATGGAAATTGAAAAGCATGTGCGGTGTCAGAACCCAAAATACAGAGATTTGTTAAATTACAGGGTTTGCTCCCCTGAGAGAGGAGCTGCAGTTTGCTGATAACTCGATGACACCCAGGATTCTTGCTGTAACACAGCAACGCCATTTTCTGCCTGAAACCTGCAAAAACTAATTAATTACATAGCTTTGGTTACCAGGTTCGAACCAAGTGTTGCTGTCCAATTTCCAAAGACTGAACTTTCTAAATTGTCAGAAGAACAGCATTTTCCTAATTGTCTGCTGACTATTGTAGATTGTTACAAAGTCTGCTATAAATTGCTCTTAAGGAAAATGTCTCATGATAAATGGTTTGCTTTTTTGACCATTTGGAAAGACTGCTTACAGCTTTGAAAATTCTTGAGTCACCCAGCCTTCTTTAGTGGACTGAACTTTGTCCTATTGAGTTGTACCTCAAAAGATAATGTGTAAACCAGGAGGGTGAATGGCTCTTAAGAAGGGTTTTACAATAGTACCAGCAGGGTGTGCCAGGCTAGGTACGTGATGGAGAAAAAATATTTCTCTCTGCTCTAAACAAAAGACCCCAGGCTACTTCTTAAGAAAGAAGTGAGATTTTAGAAGCTTCCTGAGCACAATTAAGTGGGAAATAATGTTCTGCCCATTGCAAAAAAAAAAAAAAAAAAGGATCCTTTTTGTGTTGCTTTTTCCCCCAGAAGTAGTTGGGAGTTGGAAACCAAAATGAATGCAGGAGGCCCAGTGGGAACTGTGAAGGAATGGACACTTGTCTGGAGTCTCTGGTGGTTCTCTGAGCCTTTCCCCCAGTGCTTGCTACATTCCTAGTGCCAGAGAAACAAGCCCACTCATGGCCAGTGGAAACATGAATGGATAGAGCCGCACTGGAGAACAACTTGCTGGAATCTTCTAAAATTGCGATCATAAACAGTCTATGCCCACAGGTGTACTTTTCAGTATCTTGCCTAGAGAACCACTCATCCGCAAACCCCAGGAGGATGGTACTGGAATAGCCACCACAGCATTGGTTGCAATAGCAAGGGATTGGAAGGGAATTTCATGTTTACCAATAGTGGAAGGACTGTGAAATAGACTGTGTATTTAAGTTATTGAACTACTGGCAGCACTTTATATTGGATGGATTTGTATGAGTTACCACATGATTTCCAGTGTATGGCATTGAGTTAAATAAAAGCAAGTAGCAGAAGAAACGGAGAAGGCAATGGCAACCCACTCCAGTACTCTTGCCTGGAAAATCCTATGGACGGGGGAGTCATCTATGGAGTCGCACAGAGTTGGACATGACTGAAGCGACTTAGCATCAGCAGAAGAAGAAAAAAAGAAAAAAAGAAGGAGCAGCTCCTCATTACTCATGAATTCCTCATATGCGAATTCACCTATTCATTGAAATATATTTGTAATTCTAAACTGAATACTCATGGAACAGTCACAGACATGCATGGTGGTGAAAAAGTTAAGCTGCCTGCCATACACGTTTTCAGCTGAGTTTAAGCAATATAACTCTGCTTTCCTGTCTCAGTTCTCATCCTACAAATAAATGTCCTAGTCAGTCTATCAAGTGTAGAGTTTTGCCACATTTCCGTGCTTGTAGCTGGTCATTTTGCTGTTTGAAATGCCCCCCAGTATAGCGCTGAAGTGCCGTCAAGTGTTTCTAAGTGCAAGAGAGCTGTGATGAGCCTTGCCGAGAAAAGATACGTTACATAAGCTTCATCCGGATATGAGTGATGGTGCTGCTGACTATGAGTTCAATGCTAATCAATCAACAGACTGGGCCATCCAGAAAAAAAGAGAGGAAATGCACCAGTGTGTTCATAATTCCACTCCAGAAAGTTCTAATATTAGTTAATATCTACAGTGCTATGGAAGAGATGGAAAAGTAGCCAAATTTGTGGATTCATGAGCTGATGACTGATAAAACTGAGGAGTGGACAGCATTGTTGTGAGGCTGAGAACCAAAGAAATTGATGGTCCTGTCGCCCAGGGTCAGGAAAATGTCAAACTCATCTCAGCTAGTGCTGGGGGTTTGTGAATTTCACAAAGCAACACCATGTGAAAAGTGTTATATTTGCAGAGGCTGTGAAAGATTTTTTTTTTTTTTTTTTGCTTGCTAAGTGTTATACAGGAAAAGGGGTAAGTGAAAGAGTAGATTTTCAATGATGCTAAGAATGATTTGTTTTATAAGAATATTGGTAAACAAACCTATACAACACGAGTGGCCCTTAGGTTGATCATAATGTTGCGGGCAGAGACACACAGGAATGTTACCCTGTCTTTCCTCTAGGAGCAAAGATTTCAATATCTGCTAATTCAGGGCCCTTGGCACCTTGGAAGGAAAGTTATGACCAACCTAGATAGCATATTAAAAAGCAGAGACATTACTTTGCCAACAAAGGTCCGTCTAGTCAAGGCTATGGTTTTTCCAGTGATCATGTATGGATGTGAGAGTTGGACTATAAAGAAAGCTGAGCACAGAAGAATTGATGTTTTTGAACTGAGGTGTTGGAGAAGACTCTTGAGAGTCCCTTGGACTGCAGGGAGATCCAACCAGTCTATCCTAAAGGAGATCAGTCCTGGGTGTTCATTGGACGGCCTGATGCTGAAGCTGAAACTCCAGTACTTTGGCCACCTCATGAGAAGAGCTGACTGATTGGAAAAGACCCTGATGCTGGGAAAGATTGAGGGCGGGAGGAGAAGGGGATGACAGAGGATGAGATGGCTGGATGGCATCATTGACACAATGGACTCTGAGAGTTGGTGATGGACGGGGGGCCTGGCATGCTGCAGTTCATGGGGTCACAAAGAGTCGGACACGACTGAGCAACTGAACTGAATGAATGAACTGAATGGCACCTTACAAAATATAACTACTGCAAATGATGAGCATATACTGCCAATATTTGTCCCTATATGTGTGGAAATATCTCATACTCACTGAAATGATTCCCTAATAAGTGAAGTTCCATTTAATTTCTCCTAATTTCTCCAGTCACAAATCTAATACTTCCAGGTAAGTTAATACTTCCATTGCACATCTTAGTCATGTTATATTTTTATAATTTTTTTGTTTGTTTTGGTTTGTTTTTTTAATCTGCTAATCCTTTGCTATTTTTTAACATCAGTTTTTAACATCAACTGTCATGGGAACTATGACTGATACTTCTTTTTTTTCCAATTATTTTAGCTATTTTTTGAAGTTTTGAAGGGTTTGCTTCTAGAAATTGGCTTTTTGTGTAAAAGTGAAAGGTAATTTGGCACTGACTGTATCCCTCTATGAATTATCGTAATTGGGAGGTGTACACTCAAGTGTGAAAGGACGGCTAAGAATATGTTATTTCCTAAATAAAAACTTGGATTTTTCTTCCTTCTGCAAAAATCTCATAGGGCTCTTTGTCAAAGGAACCATTTGCAACCTTTTTGAGCATTGCAGTGTATGTGTATAATTAAGGCAAAATCTGATAAATAAGTAGGTCTCCTCTAACGCACACAGGTCCCGTTCTTTTCTAAGAATCTAAATTATTTTTAAATCACCTTGGAATATAAATTGAAAATTGAAGAGTCATAAAAAACAACAATTTCTACTTCACCTCTGCCCAGATTTCCCATCTCTGACAAACTCTGACTGTGGTTTAGTGGACTGTGCAACAGTCTAACTGCTCTTCTTGATTAAAAGTTATTGGACATTCAAGGAGAAGATGCATCTACCTTGGCAAATACATTATTAAAATCTTTGAAATATGCTTGCACAGAGTAATGGAAACATTACAGCATAGATAGGAAGAAAATAACCTTATCTGTGTTGTAACACCAATAGGACTGTCATAAATATGCAGTTATCCTGAGATGCTTAGTAAGTGGATAGGGTGGAAGAACAGTGGATGGATCTTCCGGAAAGAGAGCGAGGGTTTCCAATGCATAAATGAAAAGTGATATGCTGCCATCTCTCTGTATTGATCCTATAGGAACTAGGATTCCAGGGACTAGAGACCTGGTAGAAAAAGTGGGCTGGGTCAAGTAGCAGCCAGTCATGCCTCACTTGTACTGACCTCATCTTGTACCACTCTACTGCTTGCCTTCCAGCTTCCAGCGGCTGAGAAATCCTCCATCTCCAGGGCCCACTTTGCTTGCTGGTGCAGCCGGCCCAAAGTCCCATGGAGTGGATACCACCCTACCCCACAGTCCTTATGCAGTGAGTGCATAAGTGCATAAGTGCAGGCTGCCCGCCTGCACTCAAGGGCAAACCTCTGGACTATATTCTTCACTGGTCCCAGGGCTCCCTGATTGATGGAGCTCCAGATGCCCACACTGGATAGCTCTCTCTTTGGCCTCTTTTCCTTCCTTATCCCCCTTCCCCACTCCCAACTTCGTTTCCTAGGAATCCATTGTCCCCCTGCAAATAAACCATTCATACTCATATTCCTTATCTCAGAGTCTGCTTCCAGGAAAACCAAGGATGTAGGTTTTCCAGGTTCCAGAATCCTCTAAATGAATAGATGTGGGCCCCTTATATTCACCGCTGGTGTCACAGATGAAAGAAAAGCCCGGAAGCAGAGATCAAGAAAGTATTGTCAGTGAGGGGAGTAACTGGCTGGGTACTGGGCGAGTCCCGGCTGCAACTAGATCCAGCCAGCTTGATGTCATTTGTCAATGGGACCCTTGGTTTGTCAGATCTTCTAATAGGAAATCTGATGTTTAAATGTTCAAAACTCATTCAAACTTTTTAAAACCTCCAAGCACAATACAAGTTTGGAAAACTATGAGGTCTGTCAGTGAAAGCAGAGCAGGTACACAACCTCTGACAAAGAAATTTCTCTCCTGGGTAGTTAAGAGAACTGCATATGTAGAAGCATGAAAAGACATGTACTAGAATGTTCATGGAAGGACTAGAATGTTTATGCTATGTGCATAACAGCTGCAAACTGGAAAGGACACAAATGATCATAAACAGTAGGATGGACAGATATACTGTGCATATCCACATGTCTCCATGTGATGGGATACCATGTAGCAAGGGAATGAGTGAATCTTTATTGCCCACCACAACAGGAATACTCTCAAACATCACATTGAACAAGTTAGAAACAGGAACACTCCCTGGATGATTCCAATATGTAAACTACATAAGTAAACAAAATTAGTCTGTGCTGCTATGTGTCAGAATAGGTTTTTCAATTCCAAATGAGTTCTCCTACTCACCTGCCCCACTGTCCTCATGCACAAGGATGGAGACGCTCTTTGTAGTTAAATTCTTCCTGTCTCTTTTAAGGTGTAATTCTTCCTGGGGTGGGTGGTAGCATGAATCTATAAGTCATTACACCTTCACACAAACTAGACCCCAGCATTGACAGAAGACCTGCTACAGAGCTCTTAGTTTTGCTAGGAACTGAAGACGTGGAAATGGAAAAGTCAAATCCCCACCCTGAAGGATGGGCAATGCCTAGAGAAGCCACCAAAGCCATATGCTAGTGTATAGGTCTTAGTTACTGCTCGCCCCTAAATCAACTGATGATGACAGCATCATGCTCGTGAGATCACGCTCATTTACTCGTGTCATTCAGATGCTACCTTTGAAGGAAATTGGAATTGGAAATTGGATGCAAACCTTTAAGACCACTTCTGCATTACTTTGGGTTCCCTTAGAAACATACTCTGAAAACAAAGATTTGAATGTAAGTAGCCTATTCTGGGGGTTTCCCCAGTGGTTCAGAGATAAAGAATCCACCTGCCAATGTAGCAGACATGGGTTCAATCCCTGGGTTGGGAAGACCCCCTGGGGAAGGAAATGGCAACCCACTCCAGTATTCTTGCCTGGGAAATCCCATGGGCAGAGGAACCTGGCAGACACAGCCCATGGAGTTGCAAAGAGTCAGACACGACTGAGCGACTAAACAACAACAAGAACTTTACTTGGCGGGAAATCTGGAAAATGCTAGTAAAGGAGTGAAGAATGAGGTGAACAAGGGAAGGCTGAAGGGCCAGGGGGCCGGGGTGTTTATACACCCTTCCTATCAGTGTTAGATGAGGACTGATCCTAGAGGACATTGATTCTGTAATTTTCTGTATGGCAGAGAAAGGTCTAGAGGTTAATAAAAAGTCCTCAGAGTAAGAAAGGCAAGAACCAATAATTGGAGTCAGATGAAATGAAATGTTGGCCAAAAGAAGCCAGAACCCAGAGTACATACTACACATTTTAGGGGTAGAGCATTTACAGCATCTGCTCTGACCACCCATTCGAGGCAGTTTTTCAAATGAAAATCTGGGTGCAGTTAAAAGAAAAGAGACAAAATGAATGTTGGACATTCACCCAATAAGTGTCACTACGTACACAAGCTAGAAGTCTATCATTAAACAATAAAACACCCACATGTGAAAATAGCATCCTTCTGCTTGTCTTGAAGTCCTTTCCAAGGTCATTCTGCCTGTGTGTCTACACTCATCCTTGGACAACTAGCTTCCTGATCACACAGTCAATGCTTAGAAGAAAAGTGACCCCAGAATCTGCCTCACTGTGGGATGTCAACTCAGAATAATCTTCACCAGTGCAGGAATCCAAACTTCAGTGTGCCTGCAGGTGGCCTCCAGCCTTTCCCACCGGTAGCGAGTATCCTGTTTCTCAAGGCAGCCTCTTCCGTCAGCAGAAAGACTTGCCTGTTAGGCCTATTACATAACTCTGGCATGATAACAGTTCTGCATCCATGTGACTTCCTCTGTGTTTCTCTGTTGCTCTCTTACCCACCGCCCCGCCTTATACTTGCCTTGGACTCTGTTCCCACCTCTGCAATGTCATCTCAGGTCCACGCACAAGGGCCTTGGACTGAGCACTGCATTCACAGCACGGACATGGTGGGTGTATTTCTCTTTCATTTGATCTCCATCGTGAAGATTTTCAGATGAGGTCAATGAGATTCAGAAAGGTTAGGTAACTTGGCTGGGATCCTATAAGGGAGAGAAGTGAGGTTCGAACACAGCAGTATCTGACTCCAGAATAAGACTTCACTCACAGAGTTCCCGGGGTCGGGGGGGGGAGAAGTGTGTGTGTTTGTGTGTGTGTGTGTGTGTGTGTGTGTGTGAATGTGTGTTCTCCCCACCACTCCCAAAGCCAGTCACCAGCGCTCTGCTTCCCACACCCATCACTGACTCCAGATCTACACTGAAACCAATCGCACATCAGCAGCCCCGACTCTTCCCTTCCCATCCGTCAACATGCTTTTTGGGGGGTCCCAGCCTCCAGCCCCAATGACCTGCCACCAAAAGGGCAGTGGGTTCTCCCACTCAAATATCTGGGATCCTTAATGGCTGGATGATGCAGGAAGGCAGCTGGCATAGGAGAACTAAGGTTCTCTGAGGAACCGTGGCACCACCGAATCACACCGTCTAAACACAGGCCCACCCACTCAGCCTGTGGCTCCACTCAGCCTCAGACCCCGCCTACACTGAGACTGGTCTGCCCCGAGGAACCAAGACCGCTGGCCCACAGTGAAGACCAGCATTGCCCTCATTGTGCCGGGGGACACTCCGAGACCCCTGCCACGACTCTTGTTTGACATTCGGCATGTCCTTCCCCTTCTATTCATTTTTAAAATATTTTTTTATTTATTTAACTATACCAGGTCTTAGTTGTGGCATGGGGAATCTTTAATTGTAGCGTGTGGGACCTAGTTCCCAGATCAGAGATTGAACCCAAGCCCCCTGCATTGACAGCATGGAGTCTTAGCCACTAGACCACCAGAGAAGTGCCCCTTTCTTGCCCTTTTAGTATCAATAAAGTCACAGCCCTGCCTTATGGGTTCTGCAGACAGACGTGCTAACCAGACTCTACAGTCCAGTTGTCTCCCTAGAGAGTTTTCCTCCTCCCTGGAAAGCAATGGGCCAACAGAGCTATTTCTGGAAGAAGTCCTTCTTTTCAGGGTAACAGTGAGAAGTTTTAATCAGACACCAGGCACTCCTAAGTAGACTCTGTCTTACACTATTGACGGGACAAAGGGCTGTGTCTCAAACTCTCTGAGCATCAAGCCCCATGTGGATGTGAGGATGACTTTCTCCACTTGCCGGGCTGCCCTGAGGATTAAGTGTTATGATACCTGCAGAGGCTCCTTGCATTCTCTGCATGATCACTGAAGTCGTTTTTCTTCTCTTGCTATCAGCGCAAGTCCCCACAATCACTCCAGTACAGAAAAAAGACTATGTTGAGACCAGGGTTCTCTCTCCCTCCATCTATCTTTCTGGCTTACATATTTTTCAAAAGGATTGTATGAGACAGTGACACAAAGCTTCCTCGGCAGAGTCTGCGGGTAACAAGGATGTGTTTTATGGAGGACAGAGAACACCCCTGCTCCCCATCCTTTCCTGCGTTGGTCTTAGCCATTGCTCAGATGTGTGCTGTATCTACCCATTCACAGTCTGTCAGACTCTGCTACAAAATCTTCCTTTGCCTCTGCCCAAAACGATCATTTTCCATTTCCTTTCTCCCTTCTAGACTCTCCTTTTCTTTCCTACTGTCAAATGAAGGCTTCTCTTTCCCTCCCCCAATCTATTTATCTTAAATTCAGTCTCCCGCTGCTATAATTTTTCTTCAGCATCTAGGTTGTTTAACTTACTGCATGCCGTGGGGAATGCAGATGTGCTGCAGATGTGAGGCTAAGTGGAAGGCATAGTGTATCAAATGGAAAATGCATCCCAGTTGTCATGGGGATGGTAGTGTTATTTTCCTGAAGACCTCTGGCCCTGAAACTTGGTTAAAAGTTAAGATTTTTTGAGCATCTTACTGAAGCAGGATACCCTAGAAAAAAAGAAAAAAAAAGGACCCATCAGGAACTTGTGGATGAAATTCACAAACTGAACACTCTTGGGTAATCAGAACCCAGATCAGCTAAGAGACCACTGACAGAAGTCCACTTACCTGCCCATCACTCCCTCACAAAGGTTGCCACTATCTGGCTTCTGGCAGCATAAGTTAGTTTTTGAATCTTGTATGAATGAAACCACACGCTGATGTACTCTGTTCTGTCTGCCTTCATTCCTTAAATATTGTTTACAAGATTTATTCATGTCTGCTTTATGTCATCCCCTGGAGAAGGAAATGACAACCACACCCAGTCAACCACAGACTGGGAGACTTCACTTTCACTTTTTTGTGTCCTAGTAGTTCATGTTTTCTCACTGCTGGACCGTGTTCCATTGTATAAACATGACACAGTTCACTATCTATTCTACTGTCAGCGAGCATTTGGAAAGTCTCCAAAGCGAGGCTTTTATGAGAAGTCACGTTGTGAAGATTCTTGTACATGTCCTCTGTACACACATGCGCTTTCTTGGGTACACAACTAGCAGTGGGATCCTGGGCCCCAAGTATCCACATATTCAACTGTAGCAGACTAGCAGTTTCCCAAAGAGGTTGGATCACTTTATCCTCCCATTGTCATGACATAAGAGCTCCACTTACTCTGCATCCTGACTAACACTTGGTATTGTCTGGGGATGTTTTCTTGTTTTCCTTTTGCTTGTTTGTTTGGCATTCTGCTGGATGTGTAGTTGTTCCTCATTATGGTTTTAATTTTCATTCTCCAAATGAAAAATGAAATTGAGTACCTTTTCACATTTTTATTAGCCACTTGGGTATTCTCTCCTGTAAAGTGAAAGTGAAAGCATAAGCTGCTCAGTCAAGTCCGACTCGTTGCAACCCCATGGTCTGCAGCCTGCCCGGCTCCTCTGTCCATGGGATTCTTCAGGCAAGAACACTGGAGTGGGTTGCCATTTTCTTCTCCAGGGGATCTTCCTGACCCAGGAATGGAATCTGGGTCTCCTACATTGCAGGCAGATTTTTCCTGGCTGAACCACCAGGTCTATTCAAATCTGTTGTATATTTTTTAAATATTGTTACTGTCTTTTTCTTAGTGATTCAAAGATTTAACATGAGACTAAAGTGAAAAGAGTTGGTCACACTTTTATGGGCTCTTCTATCACTCATCCTAACTTTACAATAACTATAGATGTCTTCAGGCATCTTCAGTGGTGTGTCTAGCTGTCAGAGGTTCCTAGAAGCAATTTAATTGTATTCAAAAGAAGTTCTCTACAGCACTCTGAGAAGTATGGAGAATCAGAAACCTGGCTTAGTTGTTTCACTCACCAGCTCTGTGACCATGGGTAAATCTTTGTATCCCCATCTGAAAAAATAAAAAATTTGGATTTGATATCTTTCAATTCTAGGAATCTATTAAATAGTAATAAGATTTATAGTTTTGAGGGGTGAGGAAGAGGAGAAAAAGGAGACTAGAAACTTACAGAGCTTCCACAAAATTGGTCAGTCCTGCTTTTAAGTTAGAAGGACACTAAACACTCTAACCTTAATAATGATTTCTTCCATGCTCTCTCATGTTTTAAATTTTACCAGAATTGTAAGCTTTCCATGTTAACGGAAGAGAAATTTTGTATCAATATGCTTTGTTTATCCTTCTCCTCTTTTCTTTTATGGAAAATAGCACCTAGATCAGAATTGATTAAAAAAAAAGTCAAAAAACCAAAATTGTGTTTTTCGAGTGTGTGTCTGAAATGGAACTAATTGAAAACAACACTCACTATCCCCCCTTACCCAGCGGTATGCACTCTCCTAAAACCAGCCTGTGGCATCTGACCTCCTTCCTCCGCACTTCTACTTAAGATCCTTGTAAGCATCTAAACCACAAGCCTGAAACCTACATCTCCTTCATCCCACTTCTCACTGGCAGCTTAACTCCAGTTGCCAGATGACAAGCTCTGTTTTGGCGTCACTCTAACCATCAGTGTATAGAAACTAAGATTAAAAAATGTCTTCACAATCTCAGAGAAAGGGTTTCACGCAATAAGACACAAAAAGTCCTAAGCATAGAGGAATTTACTAATAAATTAGATGATAAAATTAAGAACTTAGGTTCATCCAAAAACATATTAAGAGAAAGAAAAGGCAAGGCACAGTGTGAAGAAAGATATCTGATACATGTGTAACAAACAAGGGCTTGTATCCAGATTATAAAAGAAAAAAATCTTATAAATCAATGCTTTTCGACAGATAATCCAATGGAAAATGGGCAATAGCTTTGAACAAACACTGACAAAAAGAGGATAAATAAATTCATAAACAGATATGGCTTTATTAGTAATCAGAAAAGTGCTTATTAACACTTCAAAGAGACATAACATGTACACCAGCCTAGTTAGTATTTAAACATATCACAGTACTGAATGTTGAAGAGGGTATAGAACAAAATAAAAATCTCATTCTTCGCTAGTGGAAGCCCAAATCAGAACATCCACTAAAAAACACACAAAATAGCTTGGCAGTATCTACTGCAGTTAAAGATTAAAGGTACATACAATCTGTGACTTGGTAATTCTACTCAAACAGCCTACAGAACTGCATATATATGTGCTCCAAAACCTGTGTACCCGTTAATAGGTTTATCATTTACTATTCACTGCATTATTCTTTGCAGCAAAAGGTTAGAAACAGCTTAAATGCCTGTCATTAGCACAAGATAGGCTACTCAATATTACGTATTCATACTACAGAGTACTATACAGGAACGAAAATGAGTGGCTAAAGTTATACGGGAGAAGACAGATGAATCTTCAAAATATGAGAGTAGCTAAAGAAAACAAAAGAGGAATACTACATATTACTTGATTCCACTAACACAAAATTCAAAATCAGGCAAAATTTGACTCTTTAGGGATTTAGTGACTGAATAACAAAAAAATATTAACAAAATAACACCTGATGCAAAGACCTGACTGATTGGAAAAGACTCTGATGCTGGGAAAGATTGAGGGCAGGAGAAGGGGACGGCAGAGGATGAAATGGTTGGATAGCATTATCGTATCGCCTCAATGGATATGAGTTTGAGCAAAATCCCAGAGACAGTGGAGGACAGGGAAGCCTGGCGTGCTGCAGTCCATGGGGTCACAGAGTCAGACGTGACTTAGCTACTGAACAACAAAAACACTAAAACAGTGGCAACCTCTAGCCGGAGGAAGAGTTATGCAGGGCAGTTTCTGGGCCCCTGGCCATGTTCTCATCCTTGATATCATGGTAACCTTCACAATGAATTCTTGCATTGTTTAACAGTATTTTAGAAACTTTTCTGTATATATTTTATTCCATCACATTATATAAATTAAAATAATGTATTTCACGTTTGGCATTTAGTAAGCACTCAATAAGTATCAATTACTATCATAAACACATGACAATACTAACTTTATTTTTATCCTACTTTGTACTTTTACAAAGTGTTTTTTCATGAAAATCACCTCATTTGCAGAAACTATAAAACTCCTAGAGGAGAACATAGGGAAAACACTCTCTGACATAAATCACAGCAGGATCTTCTATGACCCACCTCCCAGAATATTGGAAATAAAAGCAAAAATAAACAAATGGGACATAATGAAACTTAAAAGCTTTTGCACAACAAAGGAAACTATAAACAAGGTGAAAAGACGGCCTTCAGAATGGGAGAAAATGATACAAATGAAGAAACAGACAAAGGATTAATATCAAAACTATACAAGCAACTCCTCCAGCTCAACTCCAGAAAAATAAATGACCCAATCAAAAAATGGGCCAAAGAACTAAACAGACATTTCCCCAAAGAAGACATACAGATGGCTAACAAACACAGGAAAAGATGCTCAACATCACTCATTATCAGAGAAATGCAAATCAAAGCCACAATGAGGTACATTACACGCCAGTCAGAATGGCTGCTATCCAAAAGTCTACAAGAAATAAATGCAGGAGAGGGTGTGGAGAAAAGGGAACCCTCTTACACTGTTGGGGGGAATGCAAATTAGTACAGCCACTATGGAGAACAGTGAGGAGATTCCTTAAAAAACTGGAAATAGAACAGCCATATGACCCAGCAATCCCACTCCTGGGCATACACACTGAGGAAACCAGATCTGAAAGAGACATGTGCACCCCAATGTTCATCACAGCACTGTTTATAATAGCCAGGACATAGAAGCAATCTAGATGCCCATCAGCAGACGAATGGATAAGGAAACTGTGGTACATATACACCATAGAATATTACTCAGCCATTAAAAAGAATTCATTTGAATCAGTTCTAATGAGATGGATGAAACTGGAGCCCATCATACAGAGTGAAGTAAGCCAGAAAGAAAAACACCAATACAGTATACTAATGCATATATATGGAATTTAGAAAGATGGTAATGATAACCCTATATGCAAAACAGAAAAAGAGACACAGAGGTACAGAAGAGACTTTTAGAATCTGTGGGAGAAGGCGAGGGTGGGAAGTTTTGAGAGAACAGCATTGAAACAAGTATACTATCAAGGGTGAAACAGACCACCAGCCCAGGTGGGATGCATGAGACAAGTGTTCAGGGCTGGTGCACTGGCAAGACCCAGAGGGATGGGATGGAGAGGGAGGCAGGAGGGGGGATCGGGATGGGGAACACATGTAAATCCATGGCTGATTCATGTCAATGTATGACAAAAACCACTACAATATTGTAAAGTAATTAGCCTCCAACTAATAAAAATAAATGGAAAAATAAATAAATAAATAAAAGAAAGAAAAAAATTAAACCTGAAATTTGAGAATGTAAAACAGAAAAAATAAATAAATAAATAAATAAACCCAGGCATTGTTATTATTGCTATTTAACACATGGGAAATCTAAGGCTTAATCTTCAACCGCGTGCACA
This sequence comes from Odocoileus virginianus, assembly GCF_023699985.2. Taxonomy (NCBI): domain Eukaryota; kingdom Metazoa; phylum Chordata; class Mammalia; order Artiodactyla; family Cervidae; genus Odocoileus; species Odocoileus virginianus. The sequence goes on from NC_069682.1 coordinate 5,523,348, forward strand.
CACACACACATGACCAGGTTAGAGCGCAGCTGGAACCACAGCTCTGGTCTTCTGGTTTCAAATCTGATCCCTGTTTTCTATGCCATGTTGGTTAATGCGAGAAAGATGAGTAGAGAGCCTGACCATCTAAACTCCTCCAAGAGCTAGTACTTTTTGACTGTGTAACCTGAGTCAAAGACCTTGATGTGTATATGTTGGTTTTCCTATCTGTCAAAGGGACATAAAGACTTCCTACTCTGCACAGAACTCCATGAGAAGCTGAGATGCCAGAAATGCATTTGTGTTGTGATGAGTGTAAAAATGCTACACAAATGTAATGAGTGTTATTTGGATGTACTCTGACCTATGCTTTCAGCCCAAGCTGAATTCACTGTGCGTGCTAAATCAGCACTGATACAAGTATCTCTCACTCCTCCTCTTAAGGCGTCCACCCATCCACCCACCAAGATAAACAAATAATGGAGAGATTAATCTAATTGGAAGGCTTGTACATTGGGCCCAACTGAAACCAAGCCACCCATGCCCAAGCCAGGCAAATGTAACTGGAAGCAGCAGAAAGCCTACATCTTTTTTTTACTGAAAGTGGATACAAGGCATTTTCTCAATGCATCAGACTGAGGTTAAAGTGCACAGACTGGGAAATTAAGCTTATTCTCAGCCAACTTTCATGGAAAAGAATCTCTAGGACTATCTTATGTGTCTGCTGACAGAGGGGCATCAATTGGGAAGATTACGTCTGTTATCAAGGGAAGCAATGAACTTTCCATTTACATTGAACTTTTATAATCTGATGAGAGAAAAGGTGCATTTATCTAGTCTTTTAAAAAGGAAAAGGAAACCCTACAGATTCGTCCATTATACCTGCCGAGAATCTAAAGTGAGGTCAAGACAAAAGCAGATTACTTTTGAAAGTGTTAATAAGAGTTTATTGAGAGGCCTGCAAGCCAGATCGCCCTCTGTGGGTTTCTGAATGGCTTTGGGAGCTGGGCTATTCTTAGAGTAATGAGAAAGAGCCTTATCTCACACCATAGGAAATTCAAAGACTCCTACAGCTTCAAAAGTCTTATCAATACACTTTAGTAGAACTAAAAGCCAGCATGGTTACTAATCACAAAAACCTGTCCAGTGTGGGGCATAGGGGAGAAGCCTTAAGAGGCACAGACATGCAGTTTCCAATACAGCTTATTATTAACAGCACTGAAAACGACCCTCTAACTGTTCCATGACTAAATCGTGTTCTAAGGCAGTAGCAGCAATATAAGTGCTAGCGAGTTAGAGTTACGGGTTATAGGCATCAGACACCGACTCTGACTTATTTAAGTAACAGGGAATATATTGGGAAAATATTGTGGATTCAAAGAATGAGTGAGTCGTTGGGTTTTAGGGGATGTAGGAGCACAGTGCTGGAAGCAGGAAGCAAGAGGCACACCAACAGTTTCCAGCCTGGAAAACCCTAGTCAAGACACCACCTTATCAAGTATGATCTGTCCTCACCGTGTTCTTGGGTCACTGCCTCAAGATTAGTCCCAGAAGAGAACAACTGATTGTTCGAGTCATGAGTAATCTCCCTCTCCCCTAAATAAACCTATAGAGAGCACACGAGAGATGGACTACGGCTCTACTCAGCTTAAAAAATAGGCACTGGGTACCTGAGCTTGCTCTCCCACTAAGACTATACATGGGCTCTTAGGCAAAGAAATAGATGCTGTATTGGTCAGTTTTTTGCTTCAATTATGCTGAATAACAAGCATTCCAAACTCCAATGGCCTACGGCAACGAACATTTCTTTTTGTGGCTCTTGGGTCTGTGCGTAGACTAGGATGGCTTTGCTTTAGGTAACAGGCTGACTGGGGCTGCCTCCAAAGCACAGAGCAGAGTCATATCTGCTCCACACCTCTGTGTCCTCCTTGGACAAATGGCTACTCCAGGCATGTTACTTTCTCATATTAATAGAAAACCACAACATCAGAAAAGGGGAAGGTGCTGCTTGCCTCATCTCTGTTCATATTCCTTTGCTCAAAGTCCATCAAATGCTCAAACCCAAATTCAGTAGGGCAGCCAAATCTAGTCCACCCCAAGAAAGAACAGAAGGAAAGTGAATAATAGTGGTAACAATAATGCAATCTCACACAGATGCTAAATAAGCATCCTCTACACATATGTCTTAGTCACCTCACTAACAACTCCCCAAAGCTTCCATTCTGTGTCTGATCCAAGTCATCGAATAAATATTCATGAAAAAGATCTTGGTCACTTTTGCTGGAGGATAGACGTTAATTGTCCCTACATCTGTCCTTCAGATCTCAGTCCTGCTTTCTTGGTTAATTATAAACATGCTTTATTTCCCCTTTTAGATAATGAATGCCTTTAGGGCAAAGCATGTATCTTTGTGAGGATCTTTGCAGATGCTTGGCTTGTAGTTGTTTCCCTTGAAACGCTGGTGAATGAACCAGTGGGACTTTTGCCAGTCACTGTAATTGCATAGAGTCCCTCAGCCTGAGAAAACGGTGGCATCTACGTCTCAGGGCAAAACCAGTGGTTTGGACAAAAGTTTGTTTAGACTTAGCACCAAAGTTTCATAGCCAGCATGAAGGAAAGACAAGTCATTTACACCCTCAAACCTCATGTCTGGCTCCTTATCATCCCAAATCCTAACTCCACCCACTGACAGTCACGGTTGAGGGCACTTCAGGAAATGAAGGAAATGCCCAAACTCGTGTTTAAGGAGGCGCTCCCGGTTTCTCCTCTTTTGTACTCTGTCTCAGCATCCTGTCCTCACTAAATGGCTTTCTCCTTCTTGCATGCAGCATGCTTTCAGTCACTTTTTACCATGAACACTGTCCCAGGCCAGATACTCATTTTTACACCATTTATCACATTTAGTTCTTACAACTTCTACGTTAGACAAGAACAATTGCCATTTTTGACTGCTTTGCTTGGCAGCTCAGTCTGGACTTTGCTTGTTCTGCGCTGCTTACATTGTTGGAGCGGCATATAAAATTCTGAGTGTTAAAAGTGCAAATTCAGGAAGCAGACAGCTTGAATTCAAATCCTATTTTCCACCTTTACTATATGTGTGAGCTTGGACATGGTTCTTAACTTCTGTGTGCCTCAGTTTCCTTTTCTACATGGACACTGTAATAGTACTGAACTTATAACAGTGTTGTCAGTATGGGATGGGCAAAAACACCCAGAATGGAACAATGCCTGAAACATTACAGGTGTCTGATAAATGTTTGGAAGACCCAGTGACCCCTCATCCATCTGCTTGGCACCTTACCCCATGACCAGACTCCCCCATTAAGGACTGACCCCCACAGCTGGAACTGAGACATGATTCTGGTCAGTGGCGACTAGATGGGCCCAGACAGCTGGATCTGTACCATGTCATCCAGAACGTCTGTGCTCCTTCCCACCTTGATCAAAAGAACAAAATCCTTAGTCTCTTCTGTTCGATTTTTCTCTCTCACATTGTAGCATTTTTTGTTCATTCTCCTTCAGCACCTGTCTAGAGGTTAGCTAGTTTTTGATTATGGATTTGATGGCTTAAGCCAATTTATTATTTTTATTATGAATTTGACAGCTTACAATTTTTGTTCTTAATTTGGACATTTATATCTCATTTTCTTTATGAGAAAAATCAAGGAATTATAGTTTTAACATCATAATAAGTAATATTAAAATAAATGGCAAGCCATGAATTGGGAATTAAAACACCTAATAATTGGACTGGAGAAATATAAAAATGCAGGGTTCAGTGAACCAGCACCAGTCTAATTTAAATGTCTAATTAAAAGTTACTTGAAGGCACAACATACACAAGCTGCATTGCAGTATTCTAGGGCTGGGAAGGAAGCTCGGTAACAAGAAAAATCAGAATTGCATGAAGAAATGGGGATGGACTGTAATCTTTAAGCAGGGTGCTCCGTTTTAATCAAGGCATGTCTTACTCCACATCCCATTACCACTTCATTAAATATGCTGTCCCGGGTGCTGAAACTGCTGTTAGTTGTTTCATAGCAGAGTAACCATGCTCCAAGCCAGGAAGGGAGGGAGCAATACTTGACTGCAGGCAGGAGCTTTTGTTAGCTGAAGCACTATTTATCCAGAATTGCCCGAGAGTTACAGAGGAAGAAAAAGAAGAAAGACTGCGTTAGGCAAGTTTAGATGAGAACTGATTTGACAAGAACAAGCCTGCCGGTCTGCAGCTGATTCACAAAGAGGGCTATTCATAGCAGAAGGCTATTTAGCACATTGTCAAATATGACATTCTAAAAATGCAGCATGATCATTGGTACAAATAACTAATGAACAGTGACATATTTAGATTGCCTGTGTAAAGGTGGCTGGATGCGTGCAGTTAGGCAAAAAGAACTCCATCACCATATGAGGGGATAAAAAAGAAGAAAAAACAAAAGTGTCCAAAGTAAAATTCTAAAATGGGGTTTGTTTTCAGGAGTTACCGGTTCTGACACCATCAGTTTGTCAGTCATCTTTGTCTCTCAGTGCTCTCATCTGTAGTATAAGATAATAATTGCACCTACAGCTTTCCAAGGTTTAAACTGAGATTAAAGAGTAAATTCCCAATAAATATTGGCTATCATTATTAGTATTTTGTTGACAAATATTTTTCACTCCTAAGGAAGTGTGAAGTGTAATCATTTGTATAGATACCACTAAATTGAACCTACATTCTAAACTGAGCACCGTTTATAGTTAAATGGTGCCGCTGTTTCTGAAGGAGGCAATTTCTTTCTCTAAAGATTTTTCCTGTTTAAGAGGTCAAAAATAGACTCCTACATTCCTTCAAAGATGTCTCACGTTTTCTTTTCCTCCCATTTTCTTACTGTCATCAGTTTACTCATTCATTCATTCATTCATGCCTTTTTTAAAAATACATGTTTATTTATTTGTGTATAGTGTGCTGTGTCTTCACTGCTGCATATGGGCTTTCTCTTGTTGTGATAGGTGGGGCTAGTCTCTAGTTGCCGTGTGCAGGCTTCTCATTTCAGTGGCTTCTCTTGTTGCAGAGTATTGTCTCTAAGGTACCCAAGCTTTATTAGTTGCTGCATCTGGGCTCAGTAGTTGGGCATGGGCTTATTTGCTCCTCCCCATGTGGAACCTTCCCAGACCAGGAATCAAACCTATGTCCCCTGCATTGGTAGGCAATCCTTAACCACTGGACAGCCAGGGAAGTCCCTCATTCATGCATTTTTAAAAGCCATTTTTATACGTCAAGCTCCTCTAATGAATCAGGCATTGTGCTAGCCTAGGTTGCTAAGAGATGTCAACCAAGGAGCTTAAAGATCTGTCTTGAATGAAAGGAACTACCTTAAATACAACAATCTCCAGCATATCTCACTGTAACAAGTGCACACACATGTTCAGTAGGTTTGGTATTATCTCCATGTTATAGATGAGTAAACTGAGGCTAGAGGAGAGAGGAGGAAGGATCTGTCTTTAAGCATATGCCTTCAGGTCTCAAGGCAGATACTGCAATGTCCAACCTATGCTCACACCTCATTCAAGGGGTTCCCTTTGTGAGGACCCTACAAAGGGGGCAGTTTGTGGAAATGGAGTGACTTTGAGACTAAGAGTTCCCAGGAAAGGGCAAAGGCTCAGCTGCTCCTGCTCCTTGTCCACAAGACACTGCCAACAAAAAGAACAATCTCTGCAGTCAAAATGGGGTGTACACAGCAGATGAATTATCCCTCATCTTTACTTCAATTCCCTTCTTAATGAATAAATGAGTAAATCAATAGATCCCTAGGTCTTCAGCGCCCCTTCTTACTCCATGCAAGTCTTGTTTCTGTTTTTTTAAGCTGAGCAACCTAAACAACCAGAGGCCATTTTCACGGTTTACCATCTAACAAAACACAGCAGTGGTAATTAAAACAATCTGGGGTAGGGAAAGGAAATCTGTCACTGCTGAGACTATCAAGTTAAGAATAAAGTGCTCTGGGGGTGAAGCAGAAACACTGACAATTTGTTAGATCTGACCCCAGACTGACACACAGTAAAAGGATGAGGCAGAGACTGTTGCTGGCAAATGTCAGCGTTACATGAACAGCCCATGGAAAAACTCTGAAAAGGCGCCCATAGCTTTCATCTTCTGCCAGAGCCAGGAAGGAACCAGATTCCCTTTGCACAAATAAGAATTAGCTCCTCTGTAGTCACTGGTGAAGGTCAGCTTTGGAAAGAATGACCATATCCCCATGCCAACTTAAAATCAAGTGTTAATTAAAAAAAACAAAAACAAAAACAAAAAAACCTCGTATCCTGACTTTAAAGTATGGTAACTTTTACTTTTACTAGACTTTAAGAATAGTGCAAGTCTTTCAGGGGCATAGTCTCCTTTTCCTTATTCTAAGGTATTTCATCAAATCCACAACCAGTGGCTGAATCCTTTTAACCCTCCATTTGGGGCGAAATTGCTCAGTAACTCCCACCTCCAAATTGAACCGCATAAAGCAAAATCAGCAAGAACTACCTGGCAAGACCCCCTACTGCTCTTGATTCATTTTGCAAGACAGATTTTCCCAATCAAGTATAAATCATGAAATCCAATGAATAATTTTTGGTCCTCTGTACCTCACATAGTTGTAACCTTACAGCAAGGAGATCACCAATGATTTGAGAATGTTCACACAATAGGAAAAATAATCATTGAATTTGGAGCAGTTCTTCTAATCTCATTTATTTTGTCATGCTGGTTGGCTAGAGGACACAGATTGGACAAATTACAACAATAGCAACAGCAATAATTGTAGGTAACTACTGTGAGAAAGGCTCTGCTATTTATGGTAAATATTGTCATTATTTTACCTCAAAGCACTCCTATAAAGTAGGGACATTTATTATCTCTACATCACAAATCAGGAAATACCCACATTGGTTTAAAATGATGGTGGCAGTCAATGCACAAAAAAACTAAAATGAAAACTTTGGTTTTACTGCCTTCACAAAATTTGAATCATTTGATTTACCATAACAAAAATATAAACAGTATCAATAGGCAGTATAGGCTACTTGCATATACAGAGGATTTCCAGTAATTAGAAATTCAGTAATTTTTAGCAGATAAAACTAGAGCAGTTAATTACCTTCGTCTAGTTCCATTTTGAATCATTTTTGAAGAACAGCAATTCTAGTCACACGTAAACCTTCTCAACAGCATCATTAGATACAGATATTGGAGAACAGAAAATATTAAGGAATGGAGCTAGATAAATATGCATTGAAGAGGTAAAATTGGCAACTCTAGGGGAGTGGAAGGTGGAATTACATATGTTTCTTTTCCCACACATTTTCTAAATCTTTATTTTATAAAAAGACTAATAAAAATGCAAGAAGCAATTAACTTTGCCAAAGAATTGCATCTATTTTTGCATAAGCAGCTTGTGCCTTCAAATTCAAGAGTCTAGAGTAAGTGCCTACCAAGACAGGCTTCTAAGACCTCTGCGTTCCTAAGACCTTAACTGTTCCTCCTGGTAATTTAGCCACATTCTGTTGCTATTATTGGCACTGTTCAGCCAACCAGTCCAGAGCCAAGGGGAGCAATATCTTCAGAGAACACAGGCAGTTCTAGGCAGAACAACCCCAGATGTACATGTCAGAGTGAAGGGCCCCAGCCTGAGAGTAAGAACAACCCAAGCAGGAAGGATGAGTCAGGATAAAGAGAAAGCAACTCAAGACAGAGAGAGATGAGGTACAAAGTAGGGTAGAGGCAAGGAGGCACAAAGCTGAGGGACAAAAGTAATTCAGAAGCAAATCTTGCAATTATCAGAGTCTAATCATTAAGTCTTGTACAGACCTAGTTGGCCTCATAGTCACTGCATAGACTATGAGTCATGCTGTCTGTGTGGGGCCACCCAAGACAGATGGGTCATGGTGGAGAGTTCTGACAAAATATGGTCCCCTGGAGAAGAGAATGGTAAACCATTTCATATTCTTGCCTTGAGAACCCCATGAATAGTATGAGAAGGCAAAAGATAGGACACTGAAAGATGAAATCCCCAGGTCAATAGGAGCCAGATTTGCTACTGAAGATCAGTGAAGAAATAACTCCAGAGAGAATGAAGAGGCAGAGCCGAAGCAAAAACAACACCCAGTTGTGGATGTGACTGGGGATGGAAGTAAAGGCCGATGCTGTAAAGAGCAATATTGCAGAGGAACCTGGAATGTTAGGTCCATAAATCAAGGCAAATTGGGAGTGGCCAAACAGGAGATGGCAAGAGTGAACATTGACCTTTTAGGAATCAGTGAACTAAAATGGACTGGAATGGGTGATTTTAACTCAGATAACTATTATATCTACTACTGTGGGCAAGAACCCCTTAGAAGAAATGGAGTACCCATCATAGTCAACAAAAGGGTCCGAAATGCAGTACTTGGATGGAATCTCAAAAATGACAGAATAATCTCTCTTCATTTCCAAAGCAAACCATTCAATATCACAGTAATCCAAGTCTATGCCCCAACCAGTAATGCTGAAGAAGCTGAAGTTGAATGGCTGTATGAAGACCTATAAGACCTTTTAGAACTAACAACCAATAAAGATGTCCTTTTCATTATAGGGGACTGGAATGCAACAGTGGTAAGTCAAGAGATACCTGGAGTAACAGGCAAGTTTGGCCTTGGAGTACAAAACAAAGTAGGTCAAAGGCTAATAGAGTTTTGCCAAGAAAACGCACTGGTCATAGCAAACACCCTCTTCCAACAACACAAGAGAAGACTCTACACATGGACATCACCAGATGGTCAACACTGAAATCAGATTGATTATATTCTTTGCAGTCAAAGATGGAGAAACTATACAGTCAGCATAAACAAGACAGGGAGCTGACTGTGGCTCAGATCATGAACTCATTACTGCCAAATTCAGATTTAAACTGCAGAAAGTAGGGAAAACCACTAGACCATTCAGGTATGACCTAAATCAAATCCCTTAGATTATACAGTAGAAGAGACAAATATTCAAGGGATAAGATCTGATAAATAGAGTACTTGAAGAACTATGGATGGAGGTTCATGACACTGTACAAGAGGTAGTGCTCAAGACCATCCCCAAGAAAAAGAAATGCAAAAAGGCAAAATCGTTGTCTAAAGAGGCCTCACAAATAGCTGAGAAAAGAAGAGAAGCTAAAGGCAAAGGAGAAAAATACAGATATATCCATTTCAATGCAGAGTTCCAAAGAATAGCAAGGAGAGATAAGAAAGTCTTCCTTAGTGATCAAAGCAAAGAAATAGAGGAAAACAATAGAATGGGAAAGACTAGAGATCTCTTCAAGAAAATTAGAGATACCAAGGGAAAATTTTGTGAAAACATGGGCACAATAAAGGACAGAAATGGTATGGACCTAACAGAGGCAGAAGATATTAAGAAGAGGTGGTAAGAATACCCAGAAGAACTATACAAAAAAAAATCTTCATGACCCAGATAATCACAATGGTGTGATCACTCACCTAGAGCCAAACATCCTGGAATGAGAAATCAAGTGGGCCTTAGGGAGCATCACTACAAACAGAGCTAGTGGAGGTGATGGAATTCCAGCTGAGCTATTTCAAATCCTAAAAGATGATGTTGTTAAAGTGTTGCACTCAATATGCCAGCAAATTTGGAAAACGCAGCAGTGGCCACAGGACTGGAAAATGTCAGTATTCATTCCAATCCCAAAGAAAGGCAATGCCACAGAATGTTCAAACTACTGCACAATTTCACTCATCTCACATGTTAGTAAAGTAATGCTCAAAATTCTCCAAGCTGGGCTTCAACAGTATGTGAACCATGAATTACCAGATGTTCAAGCTGGATTTGGAAAAGACAGAGGAACCAGAGATCAAATTGCCAACATCCACTGGATCATTGAAAAAGCAAGAGAGTTTCAGAAGAACATCTATTTCTGCTTTATTTACTACACCAAAGTCTTTAACTGTGTGGATCCCAACAAACTGTGGAAAATTCTGAAAGAGATGGGAATACCAGACCACCTGATCTGCCTCTTGAGAAATCTGTATGCAGGTCAAGAAGCAACAGTTAGAACTGGACATTGAAAAACAGACTGGTTCCAAATCAGGAAAGAAGTACTTCAAGGCTGTATATTACCACCCTGCTTATTTAACTTACATGCAAAGTACATCATGTGAAATGCCAGATTGGATGAAGCACAAGCTGGAATCAAGATTGCTGGGAGAAATATCAATAACCTCAGACATGCATAATGATACCACCCTTATGGCAGAAAGCATAGAGGAACTAAAGAGCCTCTTGATGAAAGTGAAAGAGCAGAGTGAAAAAGTTGGCTTAAAACTCAACATTCAGAAAACTGAGATCATGGCATCCAGTCCCATCACTTCATGCAAATCGATGGGGAAATAATGGAAACAGAGACAGACTTTATTTTGGGGGGGCTCCAAAATCACTGCAGATGGTGACTGCAGCCATGATATTAAAAGACACTTGCTCCTTGAAAGAAAAGTTATGACCAACCTAGACAGCATATTAAAAAGCAGAGACATTACTTTGCCAACAAAGGCCTGTCTAGTCAAATCTATGGTTTTTCCAGCAGTCATGTATGAATGTGAGAGTTGGACTATAAAGAAAACTGAGCCCTGAAGAATTGATGCTTCTGAACTGTGGTGCTGGAGAAGACTTTTGAGAGTCGCTTGGAGTGCAAGGAGATCCAACTAGTCCATCCTAAAGGAAATCAGTCCTGAATATGCTGGAGTCCTGAAGCTGAAACTCCAATACTTTGGTCACCTGGTGCAAAGAACTGACTCATTGGAAAAGACTCTGATGCTGGGAAAGATTGAAGGCAGGAGGAGAATGGGATGACAGAGGATGAGATGGTTGGATGACATTACTGACTCGATGGACATGCTTTCAAGCATGCTCCAGAAATTGGTGATAGACAGGGAAGACTGGCGTACTGCAATCCATGGGGTCACAAGGAATCGGACATGACTGAGCGACTGAACTGAACTGAATCATTAAATTTTGTGTAGACCTAGTTGGCCTCAGGGACAAATCATAGTCCTTGACCAAAAAGGCAAGAGATCCTAACATCTTTACCACTCTCATTTCCCAAAGGGAGTTGTTTTGACCCTTGTACTGATTGCTATTTTAGTAAACCATGTTCTGCGCTGGAAGTCGGTGAAAACTTTGCATTCACAGGCAGAGTGACAAAGACGGGACTTGTAAGTAGTAACAGTGGAAGTAATGATAGTAATAGATTCAAAAGTAGTAATTGTAGTTTTAATAATCATATTTAATGAGAGCTTATTGTGTGCTTTCACTGTGTTGCATGCTTTCACTAGCATAATTCATTTAATCCTCACAATTCTGCTCTACCCATTTTGTAGAAAAGAAAAGTGAGCCACAGAGTTAAGTTCGTTGTCTAAAAATCTACAATGATCATAGGCTGAAGTCAAGATTAGAATCAAAAACCAAAGTCCGTCTAAATATGGGGACTTTAACAAATATATGAGGATTTCCACTGGCAGGAAGAAGGATAAGACATACTATGCCCCATTGCTTATGCTAGATACAACTAAAATCCCTAGTTGCTATACATTAAAATAATTTAAAAAATAAAAGTACTCCGAAATGCAGAGAGAATAAGGCAGATAAAAAGGGGGCAATCCAGAAATGTTAATGGACACAGGCTGATAAAATCCTCTAATAAAAGTCTACTCTTCTAGCCAAAGGGCGAGGAAAAGAGAAGCCTAGTAAGACAGAAAACTTTAAAACAGTAACCACTTTCCCGCAGCCAAATAACCAAGGGCGGGGGGGAGGTAAAAAAACACTGTAAACCACTCATGGCAGTAAATACATTAAAAGTAAGCAGTCCAAATACATCAATTGAAATACATCAATTAGACTGCCAGAGTAGATTAAAAGTATCACCCAACTATATGATGCTCTCAGCAAGGAAAAAAAAAAAGACACTTCAACATATGTCACACTTGGTATGAAAATTAACTCAAAATGTGTCACTGACTTAAATATATAACATAAAGCTATAAAACTTTTAAAACAAAATCTTTCAAGTAGGAAAGAGTTCTTAAAATTTTGACAAAAAAGCATGATTAATAAAAGGAAAAATTGACAAATTATACCACATCATAATTAAAATTTGTCACTCTGTAAAGGACAATTAAGAAGACAAGCTATGGACTAAGAAAATATTGGCAATTCACATATCTGACAAAGGACTTTAACTAGACTTTAAAGAACTCACAAAAATCAGCAGAAAAAAATCCAATCAGAAATTGGAAAAAAAAGGCATAAAAAGATGTATCTCTGAAAAAGATAAGTAGATGACAAATAAGCACATGTAAAGATGTTCAATATCATTAGCTTTCAGGGCAACGCAAATTAAAACCACAGTGAGATACCACTATCCACACTGCAGAATGGCTTTAAAAATGACAGCATATGCTAGTAAGAATGTAGGTATATTGGATCACTCATATACTGCTGGTGCAGCCACGCTGAACAACAATCGTCCATCTCTTTTAAAAGTAAATATGAGACTACCGCACAACCCAGACATTGTTGTCCTGGGCATTTTATTGCACAGAAATGAAAACATGTTCACACAAACACCTGTAAATGAATATATATAACATTTTTAATCATAGTACCTCAAAAATGAAGACAACTCAGGTATCCTTCAGTGGGTGAATGTTTAAACAAACTGTGGTACATCTATACAATAAATACAGCTCACGAGTAAAAGGGAACAAACTATTGATAAGTCTAGCAATCTAAATCAACTCCCAGAGAATTGTACTGATTGGAAAAACAAAAACAAAAACCTGATCCCAAAAGTCATATACTCGAAGATTCTGTTATAGAAACGGAACACATGGTGCTCATTTTCAGAGGTGAAGGAGCAGTTGGAGACTAGAAGGAAGTGGACGTGTCTATCGAAAGGCAAAATGAGGGATCCTCTGGGGTTGGAAATACTGTGTATCTTCAATGTATCAAAATCAATACCTTGACTATGCTATTTTATTATAGGTTTTCAAAATGTTGCTATTAGGGAAAACAGTAAAGGGCATATTTACCTGTGGATTACCTCTATGTGTTATTATCATATGCACAAATTCATATGCATCTTATATCAAAATTAAAAGTTTAATTAAAAAAAAAACCTCAGCATAGGCTGGCTAGAGTTCTGCAGCGCGTCATCGAAATGTGCATGCTCAGTTCTGCCGTAACCTGCCAGGAGAAACCGCCCTTCTGCAAGCTCTCTTGGCATGTGAAGCCAATCTCCCACCATCGGTACAGACACCATCCTCCAGGCTGCCCACATTCTCATCCTGCTCTGAGACACAGAAGGTTCTGACTCAGCACTGCATTTTGATCTTCCACTGATCCTAAATATACATCCGAACACGAAGTCATGCATACACATGTACAAGTGCTAAGTCATCACATCCCTATTACCTACTCAAAGCCTTAAGTCGGGATGATGGCGCTGCCAAACTCCGAGCAACCAGAGCAGCACATACTCCGCAGCACACGGCTCCCAGGTCATGGCTGTCGTCCCGAGTTCTGCCTGGTAAACCTAGCAGTAAGCATCTTACAAGCAGGCACTGCATGGAACAGGAAGCAACAGACGTCAAGTATGCTTGGATAATAGGATTGCAGAAAAAATTCCATAACGCTCCAAGTGAGAGTCAGTCATACAGCCTTCATTATACGGATTAAGAAATTTTAGGTTTCGTTTTGTTTGAGTTGTTATTGTTGTTCTTGTTGTTTGCGTGAAGGGAGAATAGAATGAAAGTTTTGGGCCCTGTACCCTGCCCAAATACACATATGCACTTTTGTCAATTGAGCAAAAAAATAATCTCTGCTGAAATTATTTTCTCTAGCCTGTATTAAAGAATGCTTAAACATTTAAGATATGCTCCTATCCAAACTGCAAATGTCAAATGCATGTCTCAAATCCTTGAGCCTGTGATTACCAGATTCAGTGTAAGGATCTTTAGAGATACTTGTTAACTATAAACATCTCCACTTTATCGTAATGTTTTATTCTTGTATTCAAATTGCTGATATTTCTTATCTAATTGTTAGTCCTTCAGTCATGTCCAACTCTTTGCGACCCCATGGACTGTAGCTCACCAGGCCCCTCTGCGCATGTAATTCTCCAGGCAAGAATACTGGAGTGGGTCGCCATTCCCTTCTCCAGGGGATCTTCTTGACCCAGGGATTGAAGTCAGGTCTCCTGCATTGCAGGCAGATTCTTTACTGTCTGAGTCAGCAGGGAAACCCCACTTTTTGTGACCCCATGGACTGTAACCTGCCAGGCTCCTCTGTCCTCCACTATGCCCCAGAGTTAGCTCAAACTCATATCCATTGTGTCGGTAATGCTATCTACCTTTTCATCCTCTGCCACCCCCTTCTCCTTTTGCCTTCAATCTTTCACAGCATCAGAGTTTTTTCCAATGAGTCAGCTCTTCACATTAGGTGGCCAAAGTATTAGAACTTCAGCATCAGTCCTTCAAATGAATGTTCAGGAAATGAATATTTCCTTTAGGATCAACTGATTTGATATCCCTGCAGTCCAAGGACCTCTCAAGAGCCCTTCTCCAGCACAACAATTTGAAAGCATCAATTCTTTGGCACTCAGCCTTCTTTATAGTCCAACTCTCACATCTGTACATGACCACTGGAAAAACCACATTCAAATACTTAAACCAATGGGTCAAAAAGTATTGTTAAAACAAGATAAATTTTTCTGACGTATGACTTGGAGCGTGATTTCTCAGCCTTGGCATTACTGTGGCTTTAGATGGGATAATTCTTTGGCAGAGGACCTGTTTTGTGCATTGCAGGATAAATAGCACATTCCTGGCCTCTACCAAATAGACACCAACAACATCCCCAAGTTATGAAAATAAAAAAAATATTCCAAACATTGCTAAATATTCCCTTGGGATCAAAATCCCCAGCATTTAGAACTACTATTGCAGACAAATAGTCAGACATTCAAGATATGGTAGATATTATAATATGGCCAAATAGTAAATATCAGTAATATAATATTTTCTATATTGATATAAATAAATTTGCACTCAAATAAATTCAATTTCATCCTTTTATACAGTAGACATTAGCTAATCTTGCTCTAATTCTTAGAATTATTCTGCCAGGTGGGTGTCATTCTTTCATGCAAACTGATGTTGAAATTGGGCTGCAGTTAAGTGAATTGTTTAAAGGCTCAAAGATAAAAAGACACAAAATTGATTTTTTTTAGTTAGCTGGATCTTTACCCACTGCTTTCTGTTTTGAAATAGCAGTTGAAAATCTCATTATATAATGCTTTGTTTTTTTGTGTGTGTGCTTTCAGATAAACCCTTGAAGCCATCAAAACAATCTATTCCATAAACATATCCATCAGCTCTAAAACTTTCCCACTGTCCTTTTTATTTATTATTATTATTATTCATCTTTCTTTCTAGTGATCTCCTGTACATCATAGCACCTATGGTAAACAATACCCTGTTGTATACTTAAAATTTTCCTAAGAAGGCATTTATTGTTGTTGTTCAGTCTCTAAGTCATGTCCGATCCTTTGTGACCCCATGGACTGCAGCATGCCAGGCTCCTCTGTCCTTCACTATCTCCTGGAGTTTGCTGGAATTCATATCTATTGAGTCAGTGATGCTATCTACCCATCTCATCCTCTGCCGTTCCCTTCTCCTTTTGCCTCAGTCTTTCCTCGCACCAGCGTCTTTTCCAAGAAGTTATATCTTGTATTAAAACTGAAATTTTAACTGAGATTCAACTTATAATCAACCTTGAGTATTAACACATATCTTTATAGCAACTATAAAGATTCCTAATTATTGTAATCATTCCCATTCTACTTTATTAGGTATTTGTTTTACATATAAACTTGTGAAAACCAGACTTGATAGAAATACATCAACATTTATGTAATATTTTAACTGAGGACCCTTTACTATTCATAACACAAACATAAAATAATAAATTACTCAGAAAGTCTTTGACTTCTAAAAGAAATACTTAGATCATACATACATTGTAAAAGTAATTTTTTATTGAGTTATAGCTGATTTACAGTAGGTTAGTTTCACATATGCAAATTCAATTATACATAAAAATATATCTAATTTTTCAGATTATTTTCCCTTATAGCTTATTACATAATACAGAGTACAGCTCCCTGTGCTATTTTGTAGGTCCTTGTTGGTTATATAATTGATCTAGAAAGTACTTTTGATTTTGTAAACTATATCCTGAATCATCACCATCATGAAAAATATAATTTCCAAATGAAAATCATGCCAATTTGCCTTTTTCAGTTGACTTATGGAATCATCTCAAATCAAAACTCCCACCCAAGTGATTCTCATTGGCCTCTGGCAGCTGCGGAGCCATGCTGGATTTCTCCACTGAGTCCTGCCGAATCACCTTCACAGCAGAGCCTTGGGCAGACAGCGTCTCACTGTTCCCGCCCTCACGATCTTAGCTCAGGCTAGTCTGTCTCCTAGACAATGACAGTTGACCTAGCCCATCTCCTTCTCCACCTTTGCTCCACACAGACTATGCTCTTGTGGCAGTGAGAGCAAGACTTAAGAAAGGTTAATCGACTGAAAGAGATGCTCATCACACTCCTACCTACAGCCTTCCCATCACACTCAGGATTAAACTCAAGAGATCTTTCCGAGAGCTGCGGAGCTGTCACAAGCTGGCCCAGAGCCTGTCTCTGCCCTCACCTCCAGCGCCCCTCTCCCCCCACTCCAGGCCTAGCAGCCACCCTGGTCTAGCTGCTCTTCTTCTGACACATCCAGCAAACTCCCAACTCAGGACTTTTAGTTCTGGCTATTTCGCTGACTCTTCCCCTAGAATGCTCCTCCCATCTTTTCTCCAGGCTCTGCTCCAGTGCGCCTTCCTCCAAGAAGCCTTTTCTGTCCACCCTGTGTGAAATATAAGGGGTCACATCTCCTAAGTCTTGACTCATTTCCCTTGCTTTATGTCTCGTTACACTTCTTAATAATTGATATTATATTGCATCTGCTTTCTGCTCTTCTTTTGAACTGCCTTTCCCTCTAGAATGTAAGCTCTACAGAGACAGGAAACATGGCTTGTTCTTCACTCTGGCTCTGGGATCTAAGTTTATTGCTTGTCTTCAATAAATATCTGGTGAGTAAGTGAACGAATGAAACCTGAATATTAACAGGGACTTCAAAGTCTTCTGAGATTTAGGTGAGGATTTCTTAAGTGCCCCTCCTACCCCCGCACCACCTACACATGCTCTCTACGTTGCAGAGCTCTCCTCAAGACTTCCAGGAATTTCCAAGGGGGTTGTTGTCAGCACACCTCTAGCTCAAACTGCTTGCTTTCTTGGTTTGTGAATCATCTTTCCATCCTGGGTGCTCCATCTCTGCCCCACGAAAAGCCTTCTCCCTTAAGCCAACTTGGGTGTTTGGTAAACTATACTGAAGTTTTATGGATAGTAAAAGGCAAGGTTTTTACAGAGACTTTGTAAAGAAAAACTTTGAAGTACACGTTAAAGTGAAGTGAGAAAGTGTTAGTTATTCAGTCTGACTCTTTTGCGGACCGACTCTTTTGCAGCCCCATGAACTGCAGCCCACCAGGCTCCTCTGTCCACAGAATTCTCCAGGCAAAAATACTGCAGTGGTTGCTATCCCCTTTTCAGGGGCTCTTCCCAACTCCGGGATCAGATCCAGGCCTCCTGCATTGCAGGCAGACTCTTTACTGTCTGAGACACCAGGGAAGCTACATGTTCAATGTCTTTCTTTAAAATCCTTCAGTCCTTATAAAGGAGTTTTTCATAAGCACACTACCTTGTAAGTTTTCCTAACCCCGCACCGACCTCCCTGTCCCTACTTCACTTCATCGCTCCCTCAGGTCACACTCTCCAGAGTAAAACACACTCCTCTCCTCATTTCACACAGAAAGCTCATTCCTCTCCTTTCTTGCCTTTGATCTTTATGGCTCAAAGGCATCTCTCCTTCCATCCCCCAAAGCTCTTAAAGGCATTTTCCAAAAGAATGTCAAGTTAGCTGTTAAGATGATATATCTATGGCTTCTTAAGCTATCAAAGGCTCTATTATTCCACTTGAAAACCAAATATTGCCACCTGAATAAATATATCTCATCCTTATATACACTAACAATCTTTCATATATCCATACACATGTGTATATATGTACATAAAAACAAGCATACATATAAACACATATGTACATATACACTATATTTTAAATATATAGATATATATCTATATATCACCATGATTCATAAAAGAAAAATTATCAGAAAATATTAATAAGTTCACATGAATTCATAGAAACAATCACTCATCTGATATTTTTGTCAGTCAGTTCAAAAAAGAACAACTTTAATCAGGCAGACGTCTGTAAGCCTTTCTGATGTTAAAAACAGTTTCCTCATACCTGATAAGACTGGGAGTTTATCACATATCCAATACCTACTTTTGGAAACAGCATTTAGAGTGAAAAGAGACAAAGGTGGCCATCCTGACAGATTCCCTTCATGCCTGTCAAGTATATTCACCAGCAAATCCCACAGGGATGGAGAAAACACAATCACTGTTCATATCTAAATTACATGGACATATCATTAAATGAAAAAAGGCAATATTTAGTGGGTCCTCTAAAAGTAAGAACATGTTGCTTTATCATTTGATTGTGAGACAGAGTCTCACTTACTGGAGAGAAGAAACCCATAGCCTTGTTGGATGAGAACTACCTGCAACCTCAGATAGTTAAGTGATGCTGGTGGTGAAAAGACTGGTGCCCACCAATTGTAGTATCTGAACCCTCTGGTGGGATTGTCATCCAGGTCACCTTGCATTTTTTATTGCATTCCAACAGTTAAAGACCTCTTATCTCTCATGTTATTGTATCTGCCATACGGTGCTGGGTCTTGGGAAGAATTGGTGGCCATTACTATGTCCCATAAAATACTGCTTCTAGCACCTCCAGTATCCTGGCATATTCTAGTGAATTATATCACTCAGTACTCACCAGTGAAGCTAATTGCCTAATAGGAATCCTAGGTCCTAAGGCCAAACATACTATGCTAGTACAATCTTCTACAATGAAGATGACAGCATCTTCATTGTTAGTAGGACAGTCTTGAGATCCATTATGCAGGCCTGGATTAGATATTCTTGGCCTTGAACTGCACCCTTAAAAGCCAGTTTTGGCAATTCCGTATGCCGCTTTTATCTACCTCTGGGAAGAAGGGCTACTGACTGTTTAACTGCGATGACTATACATAACTAGATGTGGACAGGGGTAGAAGAGAGACTTCTCAATATACATATTTGATGTTGAACATAATAAACATATCAACTATTTTTTTAAAAAATACAATTAAAAGAAAAGGTTAAATCAATAATTGCTAGAAAATATATATAGAAATAAATGCATAAACTAATGTCACACAGTTTCCCTCTCTACTCCAAAGTTTTTTACATGCATTACATGCACATGAAAGTGACATTTTAAGCCACAAAAATAAAAGCACATAGTGTACAATAGAGAAAGCATCCCCAAAGTAAAATAACATCATGGTGGCAAAAGAATGTTGTATAGGTTTTCTCAAAGAACACATTAAGATTCAATTTTAGTTAAACCCAAAGAAATGTTTAAAATACAGAGAGGAAAATTAAAAGTAAGGGAAATTTCTATGGTTTAAGAGTAGTAAAACTAAACACGACACAGATGGTCCCCCCACTGGGTTAAGAAGGCGCTGCTGACATCCTTTTCCCTAGTTCTGCACGGCCTCACTGGGGAGACAGACAACTCAATGCATAATTAAAATACAGCGTGACATTATACATAAAATACAATTCCATGTAGATTGCTGATCTAAATACGAAAGGGAAAGCAAGAAAACTTCTAGAAGAAAACATCCAACACCATCTTCTCTCTTCAGGGCAAAGAAAATTTTCTTAAACAGAGCAAAAGAACAGAGAAAAACAATAACCACAGAGGAACACAACTAACACTTTGGATGACATTAAAAATAACTTTTGTTCATCAGAAGACACAGTTAAAAGGTGAGAAGGTGCGTCACATGGTGGGAAAAGACATTCTCACCATGTGTAGCTGGCAAGTCACTTCTACAAATTAATAAGAATAAGAAGGACACTCAAGCAGATGAGCGACTGACATTTACAAAAGAGGACACCTACAGAACCAGTTAACATCTAGGAAGCTTCCTTGGTGGCTCAGTGGCAAAGAGTCTGCCTGCCAATGCTGAAGTTGCAGGTTTGATCCTAGGTTGGGAAGATCCCCTGGAGAAGGAAATGGCAACCCACTCCAGTACTCTTGCCTGGGAAATCCCATGGACGGAGGAGCCTGGAGGGCTACAGTCCAGAGTGTCACAAAAGGGTCAGATGTGACTTAATGACCAGACAACGACAACACCACATGACCATTAACAGTTATGAAGTACCAAAAGAAAATTATAGGCACAATAAAAAACCACTATACAACCACTAGAATGCCTAACTACTGACTATGTCCATTTGGGGCAATGATGGGGAAACTACACACGGTGCTAGAGAGAGAAAATTGGTTAAGATCAAAAATGATCTTAATGATCCAAAAGAAAGGACTTCTCGGTGGTCCAGTGACTAAGACTCCATGCTCCCAATGCAGGGGAACTGAGTTCAGCCCCAGGTCAGGGAACTAGATCCTGTATGCCACAACTAAAAAGATCCTGCATGCTGCAACTAAGACCAGGAACAGCCAAGTAAACGAATATTAAAAAGTGAAAGAGCATATTGAAAACGTTTGGAAGTATTGAGACCAAACATACATCTACTCGGTAACTCCTAGATAAGCACTCTTGAGAATGAGGGCTTATTTCCCCAAGACAGGAGCAGAAACATTCATAGCATGATTTTACTTACAATAACCCCAAATTGGAAATGACCCAAATGCTTATCAACAATAAATCAATATACGTATAACTAGTGGTCTGTACATACAGTGGTACACTATACTGTAATGATGATAAATGACTACAGCTATACACAATGGGGCTTTCCTGGTACCTCAAACGGTAAAGAATCCATCTGCAATGCAGGAGACATGGGTTCAATCCCTGGGTTGGGAAGATGCCCTGGAGAAGGCAATGGCTAACCACTCCAGTATTCTTGTGTGGAGAATTCCATGGACAGAGGAGCCTGGTGGGCTACAGTCCATGGGGTCACAAAGTATTGGACACAACTGAGTGACTAACACTACTAACTAATATACACAATGACATAGAAAAATCTCATAGGCATGTTACTGGCAAGAATATGAGATAAAAGAAATCAGGCATAAATTATATGTACTACATGATTCTATTTATATAAGTTCTGAAATAGGCAAAGCAATTGTATCAAAAACCAAACAATAATTAGCTTTGGAAGGAGGAAGCATACTGATTGGATGGAAGTATTTAGAGAGTCCTTGCATGCTGTTATGTTCAGTTTCTTGGCTTGAGTGGTGGTTTTATGAGTATATTTACTTTGGGATAAACTGTACACTATGATTGTTGTGCACTTTTCTTCACAAATCTAATATTTAAATGAAAAGTTTTTAAAAATAGAATGTTTCAGAATCCACTGAGGGAGCACATTGAAGAAAGCCCCAAAACTGGTTTAAATAATTGGGAAAAGCTCCCTGGAAGGCCATGCTGAACCCTAGAAGATGTGTTGGAGTAAGCTTGATCAATAGCAGGAAGAGAATGTTCTAGAACAAAAGCTGGAGGTGAGAGAGAATTGCAATGCCTTCTAGGAACTGTAGCTATTTCTTATGGCTGAAGCACAGTGTTTGGAGGGTGAGAGGGAAGAGAGAAGAGATGGGAGAGCTGAGAGTGTCCAGGTTAGATGGAGTTTTAAGCCCTGCTGAGAAATTTGGACACTGTTCTTGGAGCCGGTTTAAAGGGCTGGTTCTAAATAAGAAATAATGTGATTAGATTTGTAATTAAAACCATGACTACAACAAAGTATTTAGAATAGAAGATAGGGGTTACTGGAAAAATCTAGACTACAGGATGTGGAGTGAGAAAGACAGAGAAAAGCAAAGGCTGTTAAAGGGTATTTTGACAACATCATTTGGCAAATGATCGATTATTTATGAGACACACAGAGGAACCAAGATATCTCCCAGGTTTTAGCCTGTGCCACTTTCTGAGAATAGAACATGGAGGATATACAGTTTGGGTGGGAAAGATGGAGTTAATAGACCAGCTATAACTCATGCTTTTGAACTGTGGTGTTGGAGAAGACACTTGAGAGTCCCTTGAACTGCAAGGAGATCCAACCAGTCCTTCCTAAAGGAGATCAGTCCTGGGTGTTCATTGGAAGGACTGATGCTGAAGCTGAATCTCCAATAGTTTGGCCACCTGATGCGAAGAGCTGACTCATTGGAAAAGACCCTGATGCTGGGAAAGATTGAAGGCAGGGGGAGAAGGGGACGACAGAGGATGAGATGGTTCGATGGCATCACCGACTCAATGGACACGGGTTTTTGTGGACTCTGGGAGTTGGTGATGGACAGGGAAGCCTGGTGTGCTGTGGTTCATGGGGTTGCAAAGAGTCGGACATGACTGAGTGACTGAAATGAACTGAACTCACACTTCTGGAGGGCAACACAGTAGTGAGATTCTAAACAGCCCAAGTGGGACTCTTACATTTTACGGCACTTTTCTAATTTTCCTAGGAGTTTCATAACAGTCCTCTCATTCTAGTCCCTTTTTAGCCTCTGGCATGGTCCACACAGGCATTATCATTCTGCACAGCAAGCTCCCCACCGTGGATCTGAGTGGACACTGGGGCACTCTGAGAGCTTGTCACAGGACAGGGAAGGGAGGGAAGCTCTGCCCCTGTCTCTCAGGACTCTACTTCTCATTCCGTGGTGCTTACCTGGACCACAGTGATGGTAAGCCAAAGCAATGTATTCCAAACACTTTCGGTGATGAAGGAAGTGCATAGAGTCTATATCATATCTGAAGAGCATCTGTAATCTAAGGAAAACCCCAGAGGAGCCCAAGTCATCTTCCCATAACCATTGCTTTCTCCTCACATAATCACCTAAGGCAATCTGAGATTACCCTTCACCCTGATTTGGATTTGTACTCATTTGCATGCCTTCTGAGGTTCAGTTATTGATCTTCATAAGGAGCAGCTGTGTTTAGACAGGTAGGTGGCCTGGCTATTTGTCCAACAACATTAAGACAAACTCCTGACAACTTTACATCTTTGCCATAAGCACCCAGCTTCAGGGTCTCATCAAACACTTGGGCTGCCTTAGCATCCCATGATCAAGGCCTCCCATTACCCTCCCAGATACACATTAAGGTGATGAATTCCATGTCAACTCATATTATTTATCACCTCCAAGATGGGCAGTTAAAAACCACCATCATCTAATTTCTCATATATCTGTCACAAGCCAGTCAGAAAAGTCCAAAAATTGCTGACACTTGAACATTTTCTTTCTGGAGGAGAAATAAATGAAAGTAGCCATTTCTCTATGTTCAACACAATATCAAATTTAAAACTAAATATTTTTCTGCTAATAAACAGAAAAGAGTCTCTTAAATGGGACACATTGGTGTCAGTGGGATATTTGATTACAGGTTGATGAAATGAAATGAGCAGAGAGAGTTCATAAATCATTTTATCTGAATAAAATTTAAAATGAATGAGATTCAAGGAACTGAAATGGGGAATTAAAATGTTGAAGCAGCAATGTCAGGATCTCAGCATTTGTGAACAGTTCCTCTAAAACAAAGAATCTGAGGCTTGCCACAAAAATGCATGTTATTTATACATTTTCATATTCTATATTTCATTGTGTTGTTGGGATCCACATGGACATAATGGTGCATGAGATAATTTAAGGAAATTAATTTTATCATCTGTCACTTATAAACCAATAGAAGAAGCAAAATGACATGTATAGGAACAGCTTTATCTGAGACTCAGAAATTGATAAGTGTCAGGCATGGTGGATCGTGCATTGCAGGAGACTCAGGGAAGGACAAGGAAAGAGACTGTCATCAGGTAGCCAGCGATCAGAAGGTAGATGTACCTACAAGTGAAGCCTGATATTTCAAACAGTAACTATCAGCTTTTCTTCGGAGGCTCCCAAGCACATAATGCAGTCCTATGTCACTAGCTGGGAAAGATCCTAAGTATTAGAGCCTTGCCCTTCACTTTGCAGAGGAGGCTTCAGAGGACTGAGAAATTGAGAAACCGAGCTGGTGTCACACAGCAGTTAAGGGACTATCCCATGAATAGACCTTGGACCTCTCGAGTCTATGAATGTCCATCTTTCTTCCACCTTGACCTCATGCCTTGTATTAACTGATACCATAAATCTCTATTGAACATTATGTGTAATTAAGGTATCATTGTACTAGCTTCCATGGGAATGATTTAACACCATTCATCCTCATTTTGATCAAACAAATCAACTAGTCTTTACCAAACACTTTGTTATCCACCAAGACTTTAACATCACTGAGAATCATTTGTTTATTCATGTTCTTCCTCTTCAAAAATGATACTTCTAAGTACCCTTTCCATAACAGACATCTGCATTTTCTGGTGTAGCTACTCTTGGCAAACTATCTCCACTGGCACCTCCTACACTCAAAACAGGCCAGCTCCCTTTGCGTCCTTGGAAGCAAAGCTAATTTCCCGCAGGTTTTATGAGGGCGTGATGTTTTTGATCGTATTATCACCAAAGTCAGGTTTTGTCTTTCTTGCTCCTGGTTCCCCTCCACTTACGCAGTCACGTCTCAGTCCTGGGCCATCCTGCTGTGTCCTACTTGTAAGACAGATGAGAAGGAGGGCATGTGGCCACAGGGAAAACCCAAGGGGCCATGGTAAGCCTGACCATCCCAATATGTCAAGTTACTGGATCCTGCTATTGTTGCTGTTTAGTTGCTAAGTCTTCTCAGACTCTTTTGTAACCCCATAGACTGTAGGGCTCCTCTGTCCATGTAATTAAGGTATTGTACTAGCTTGACTGTAGCCCACCAGGCTTCTCTGTCCATGGGATTTCCCAGGCAAGAATACTGGAGGGTGTTGTCACTTCCTTCTCCAAGAGATCTTCCCAACCCAGGGATCAAAACTGTGGATCCTATATTGCAGGCAGATTCTTTATCACTGAGCCACCTGGGAAGACATCATTAAATAGTTATGAAAGCCAGTGATTAGATCACTGAATACACCTTTACTGGGGACTTTTCTGGAGGCCCAGTGGTTGATATACCATGCTACCCGTACAGGGGGTCTGGGTTCAATCCCTGGATGGGAACTAAAGTCCCACATGTCGTGCGGTGTGGCCAAAGAAATAAATAATAAATTACACATAAAAAATAAATAAATATAATGCATCCAAATATATATATATGTATGTATGTATACACCTTAATTTTATTAAGCACTACCCTCTCCTTTTAAATGCAAATACTTTTGAAATGATATACAACAGATTTGTAGTTTAGAGGATCAAATTGTGTTCCTCTACAGGAGGGAAAAATGAAGCGGAACAGAGCATCCAAGGCAGTGGTGAAGTGATCCCCATGATGGCCTCAGATGAATCCAGTCCTGGGAAAGGGGGTGAAGAACTAGAACCATTCTGTGCAGGCAAATTGGCCCCGTGCAGTATTCTCTGGGGTGTTAATAATCGTAATCATCATAATAGTCATTAAAGCAGCTGATATTTATCGGAGGCTTATGATGTTCCAGACATTTAGCTGCAAGCATGATACTGCAGAGGCCACATTCTCCTTTGAGAATCTTAAACTTTCATTCCTGAGCCCTGCTGGTCTGCCAAAATATTATGACAGATCTTAGAATACATCACCTGGTTCTCCCCTTGTGGAATTGCCATATGAAATAAAGAATATATTTTACTTATTAATAGCATAGTAATTGACAATGATATACTAAATAATGTATTCTATAATATAACAATATATTTTATGTTGATAAAATATTTTACAGATGACCCTTGAAAATGCTGATTTGAACTTCATGAGTCCATTTACATGGAGATATTTTCAATGGTAAATACAATAGTATTACATGTATTACATCACAGACAGGAAGAACTGACAATAAATTTTATGCAGATTAACCCCTGACTTGTTCAAGGATCAACTTTAATTACAAACATGGTTACTTATTTAGTAGGTATAAACTTACCTATAATTTCCAGGTATCCACACAGGAAATACCATTTTCTTTGACAACCACAACTCAAGGATGGATCCTAGAGCTGAAAGGTCAAGGTTTGAATCCTGGCTCTATTTCTTCATCTGTGAAATGAATTGTAAAATGTCACCTCATAGGATTTTTGGCTCCTCTGTTCATGGTGATTTTCCAGGCAAGAATACAGAGTACGTTGCCATGCCCTCCTCCAGAGAATCTTCACTGCCCAGGAATTGAACCTGCATCTATTATGTCTCCTGCATTAGCAGACTGGTTCTTTACCACTAGTGCCACCTGGGAAGCCCAAATGAGTTAATAATTGTGAAGTAATTAGAATTGTGGCTAGCACATAGTGCATATAATCTAAGGATCTAAAACCTAGCTTTATTTGATATGTATAACATATATATGATATATGTATAATGGTATGGTTATCATTATCCCAGTTTTTCCTCTCTCCCCTTTCAAGACCAAGGAAGGAAATTATTTTCTATTCAAGATGGAAACAAGTGTGTAAACTAGAATGCATTCCATTCTAGTCTTCTTTCTTTATCTTGCCGGGAAATCTTCAATTTCCCCCAAGAGGAGAGGGTTTTAAAACACAAAACCTGGGAGATCTATAGATTATCACTGGTCTCCTGGCCTCACCTTGGAAATCCCTTCTCTGAAACATGATTGGAGGGAAAGGGGGAAACCCCATGAAAGAAGAAAAATTTTGAGAGGTGAATATCTCCATCTATCAGCCTGCCTTATTTAAACAGGAGGGTGGTTTTTAACAGGCAATTAAGAACATCAAGAAGTCACAGAAGGCTGCTTTTTTGTCCCTGAGAACCCGGAAACCCACCCTCCCACCACGGCTGGGCTCTCACCCTTCCCTGGCTTCGAGCCCGGCGGGCATTGAGCAAGGAAAGCGGAGGCCGGGGCCGCGGGGACGTGTGCAGCTGGCTTCCAGCCCTGCGGATGTCAGTGCTGGCTTTCTGCAGAATGGGGATCTAACTGCACAAGGTGGCCTCTGACCACTCAGTCCCTCTGGTCACCTCCAGACAGCAGAGGGGGGCAATGACGCCAGCTGCTGACTGGACTTTGTGCAGGCCGGGATGCTACTAACTTGGGTAGAAATACCACAAGTCAAGAGACCGTTTCTCACTTCAGCCACAAAATAGAATTCAAGTGAACTGAAGTCCTTGTTCTGCATTTTCTGCTGAGATATCGCCCCTCTTGGGGTATATGGGCGTCCCCGGTGGCTCAGACAGTAAAAGGATCCACCTGCAATGTGGGAGTCCCGGGTTCGATCCCTGGATCAGGACGATCCCCTGGAGGAGGGCATGGCAACCTGCTCCAGTATTCTAGCCTGAAGAATCCCCATGGCAGAGGAACCTGGTGGGCATACAGTCCGTGGGGTCACACAGAGTCAAACACGACTGAGCGACTAACACTGACACACTCGGGGTGTGTGTGTGTGTGTGTGCGTGTGTGTGTGTCACACTGGAGGCTGGACTCCACAGGACACCAGGCACTGGGCAGGGAAGGTGGCTGTGAGCAAGCACCGGATGGAGGCCGCAGGTGTGAGCTGCAGGCCGTGAGGGGGATGGAAAGCTGGCTGCCTCTGCCCTGGGAAGTCCGACGCCCCGCAGAAGTCAGAGCCTTGGTGATGCTGCTGAACGCCTGGCCTCGGAGCTGGAGGAGCTGCGGGAGGACCGCGTGACGGTCGAGCAGCCGCAGGCCTGAGTGCACCTCCACCCGTGGGGACGAGCGTCTCAGATGCGGCGGGCGCGGGCCACAGCGCGACTGCTTCCTCCCTCCACACCCGCTTCTCGCCCGCGAGTCTCGGAGCCACGCAGGAAGCGGGATTCCGAGAGGCGGCTCAGCCTGGTGCCGCTGACACACGGCTCCACCACCCAGCACCTCCCCCTCCCGCTGCATCTCCTGGATTCAGGAATTCTTTCGCTGGGTGTAAAGACAAGGGAGACTTGGAAAGAAAATGCTAAGGGTGTGTGTGCACACAGATAGGGCTATGACCGGAAGTGTGCTTTGAAATGGTGTGTTTCACAACATCGCGCCTATTCTTCCCCAGAACTGTATGCACGTGGGGTAGAGTTACAGCCATACGTCTGTAAGTTAACAGTCTTCAAGGGGGCGAGCATCTATAATAACTAATGAAACCACACATCTCTCTCATCTCATCTTCAAGACTGTAGCTACACTGCCACCTGCCCTTTGATATTTTCTCCAGGCTTCAATCCCAGTGAGACTCATCAGTGGCTGGTTTTACAGAAAAGGGTATGAAATGTAGGAAGGTGGGACCGTGATCCTGCCTGCAGGCCAGGAAGAGAGACGCAGACATAGAGAATGGGCGAGCAGACCCAGGGGGTGACGCGGCGCGTGGGCGAATTGGGACAGCAGGACTGACGTGCATGTACCGCCTTGCGTGCAGTAGATCGGCAGTGGGGCGCTGACCTCCGATGCAGAGAGCTCCGCTCCGTGCTCTGTAAGGACCCAGGGGTGGGACGGACGCGGGCGAAACAGGCTCAAGAGGGGAGGGGTGTATGTGTACATATGGCTGACTCGCTTCATTGTGCAACAGAAACCAACAGCATTGTAAAGCAATCATACTTCAATAAAAAAAAATAAACGCACCAGTATCTAAAGCATGTATAAAAAGTAAATAAATAGAATAGTCCAAAAAAGAAAATGCGGAATAAATACATACTGTCATTAGTGCACATAAAAATGAAATACGAACACTGAACATCTTTATGATTTCATGCAACACAAACTATGTTTTGTATTGTTAACCATTTCTATATCTTCATAATTATAACTGGGCAGTTATACAAATTAGTCTAAAATTGATGGGAACTGATGGGAGAATCATACGATAACTGTTGTAATTATTGCATTAAAGAATACTCCTATGGCTTATATAATTAGTGATTGCGAGCCTTAGTGCCCTCATTTGTTGATTTTTATTTACATGGTTATATAATTCCTACACTGTTTCATGTCTGATTTTGAAAATAAAAGACAGTAACTCCAAACGAGAGGGCTTCGGAGGTCTTGGCCCCCAGACTCCCGGCTGAGGCCGGGCCCCTCTGCTGTCTCCAAAGCCTTCCGTCTGTTCGGACGTTTGCTGTCACCTGGACACCAGCGCACAGCGCGTTTCCCAGTGGCTCTGACGGCGGCATCACTCGCTCCTGGAGGACAGGGCGGGTACTCAAGGCAGGAACGGAGGAGGTTCCACGGAAGGACTGCTCACCGAGGGCGCGGCCGGTTTCCGGAAGCCAGCTGCCTGCGGAAACAGCCAGGGGTTAGAGGGGTAGAGGCTCAGGCCGCGGGAGGGCCGGGTGGGACGGAGCGTGCTGGCACGCGGAGGCAGCGGCAGCTGGGGGAGGCGGCCTCCCTGCCCCGGCTGGCGGTGTGGCCCGGGCCCGCTCCCACCCAGAGGCCGCTGACCCGGGCCTGTCTCCAGAGGACCTGGTAGGCAACCAGAAAGCGGCATCGGCCAGGGGCAGTCGTCCATGGGGGTCAGCTTCCTGGAGCGAAGGGCAGGGCAGCCAATAGACCTGGGGGACCACTGGGAACCCACTGGCTTCTCAGGCGTCGCTTCTCCTTGACAGTCATCAGACTGCAGTGACCAAGCATGCATGGTGGCCAGAGCAGCAGACCTGCAGAAACACCTGGGGCGCCAGCCCCGGCGTCACAGAGCAGGACACCGGGCCCTCATCCCCCTCCCGGCGGGTGTGCAATAGACCTTACAATGCTGACAACAGAGGCGAGGCCAGCTCTGCAGTTTCACCGCGAGCCCCGATAGGTGTTCCCTGCACACTGGTGTAGGCTTGATCTCTCTTTTCGCTCTAAAGCTACAGAAGCCCTAGGGGAAACTGCAAAGCAGGAAAAGCTTTAAGCTCCAGAGTCACCTGCCCGTCTCCCAGCAGATGTCTTTCCTCCTCCGAGTGGCCACAAAGCAATAGCATTGTTTTTACTCTCACATTTAGACGGAGAGGCATAAAAATACACAGACGTGAAAGTAGTACTGTGGTCTGTCAGCAACGCAGCTCATCTGCAGGGCTGGACCGTCTCTGCTGTCCATCTGCGATGGTAGCCCTCAGCCAGCAGGAAGGGAAACCAGGCTAGGAGGAGCAGCCGGCGGGCTCCATCCTGGATGCAAGGGCGTGACCTGCCCAGGGGATAAGCCACTTCCTGCCTCCAGGCAAAGGATCTGCTATGGGAGAGAAAACAATGCTTCTAGACCTAGGAAGGCAAATGGGGATAAGAGAGAAAAATATAGAAAACACACACACCAGGTACTAATTAAAGAATTCTATACATATATAATTGTATATGTATACATAAAGACATTTATATATATATACATATATATACATACATTTTATTTGTGTATAAATATATGTGTGTATTTATATATAATTTATATATATACACACATATAAATACATATATAATAGATTTATATATACACACACATATAAATACATTTATATATAAAGACATTTATATATATATACACAAATACATTTTATTTATGCATATATATGTAATTATATATAATTCATTTATATATACACATACATAATACATTATATATAAATACATTTATATATACACACATATAAAAATATATATACACATACAAAAATGTATATATACATATATACACACAGAAATAAAATGCAGCATAATAAACCTAAGAAATGCTAAAGAGTGGAAGAGTACAGAGTTCTAAGGACCCCAACTCCACCTTGGAGGCATATGAACATACAGTGGCTGGAACATAACGGACTCAGTAAACAATTTCTGACTTGTCCCTCATATGCTAAATATAAAATAAAGTACTAAACTGAACATTCTCAGGTGTCGGTCACTGAGTGGTGAGAGCCTATTGCCTGCAGTCATTGGCCAGGGATCTAGCTGGAGGTGGCCTGAGCAGTATGCCCATCGGTCCCCAAACACAGCCACAGAAACAAACGTCTAGCTTGTCCCTGACAACACTGTCAGGTGAGAGGCTGGACAGGTGCATGGCCTGGACCATAAGACCAGGGTTCAGTCCTGCTATAATGTCCCATCTCTGTCCCCAGAAGTATCTGGAAGGATTTGCCACTTTGATTCCATCTTAGACACTGGTCACCCTGAACTCTAGATGCTCAATGTTTTGCCAGATCGGCAAGTTTCTGTCCTTATTTATTTTTTTCTGTCTTCTAGGCAAACCCCTTTTCTTCTGTGAAAATCAGACCCGGCCGGACTGAAAGAAAAAGGGAAGACTTAACTTTTCACTCAATAATTACCTCTTTTTTAAGATTTGGTTTTCTGTTTGTTTGTTTTCACTTTCCACCATATGCATTATGACCTTTTCAATTAAAAATTAAGTTAAAAAGACCAATCATCTGCATGCTGCCTGCCACCATCTTCCTGCCATTATTAGTAGGTGCTAACTTTGCAGGAACTAAAGAGACTCTCTGGGTGAAAGAAGAGAGGGGAAAAGCTGGCTCAAAACTCCACATTCAACTCCTTGGAAGAAAAGCTATGACAAACCTGTGTGTGCTATGTCACTTCAGTCGTGTCTGACTCTTTGCGACCCCATGGACTATAGTCCTCCAGGCTCCTGTTTGTGGGATTCCCCGGGCAAGAATACTGGAAAGTGAAAGTGAAAGTCACTCAACCATGACCAACTCTTTGTGACCCCATAGAATATACAGTCCAAGGAATTTTCCAGGCCAGAATACTGGAGTGGGTATCCTTTCCCTTCCCCAGGAGTAGGTTGCTATTTCCTCCTCCAGGGGATCTTCCTGACCCAGGGATCAAACCCACATCTCTTACATCTCCTTCATTGCCTGGTGAGTTCTTTACCACTAACGCCAGCTGAGAAGCCCTATGATCAACCTAGACACTATGTTAAAAAGCAGAGACATCACTTTGCTAACAAAGGTTCGTATAGTCAAAATTATGGCTCTTCCAGTCACGGACGTGAGAGTTGGACCATAAAGAAGGCTGAGCGCTTAACAAATGATGCTTTTGAATTGTGGTGCTGGAGAAGACTCTTGAGAGTCCTTGGGACAGGAAGAAGATCAAACCAGTCAATCCTAAAGGAAATCAACCCTGAATACTCACTGGAAGTACTGATGCTGAAGCTGAAGCTCCAGTACATTGGCCACCTTATTCAAAAAGCCAATTCATTAGAAAAGACCCTGATGCTGGGAAAGATTGAGGACAGGAGGAGAAGGGGGCAACAGAGGATGAGCTGGTTGGGTGGTATCATCAATTCAATGGACAATGCTCATTCAATTCAATGAGCAAACTCTGGGCGATAGTGAAGGACAGGGAAGCTTGGCATGTTGCAGTCCATGGGGTTGCAAAGAGTCGGATGTGACTGAGTAACTGAACAACAAAAACTTTGCGGGAGCAAAACTGGCAGCAGGGGAGAAAGATCTGCTTTGACCCCAGCCTCTGACTCAATCCCCTTTTATGCTACAAGTTCTTCAGTGAGATACAGTAGCAGGACTGATCTCCTTTGCTCTGAGTATTGCAGTGCTGCTAACCCTGAGCTCCTTGAACTGCAGAAGCACCAGTGTGGGACACAGCTCTGGGTGGCCTCTCTGTGGAGTAACTCCCTGACATTCTGTCAGAGACTGGCTCAGAGGGATGGAGGTCAAAAGCTAAACTCATTTTGGCCTATGCTGCCAACACCTGTGTTGTGAACCTCTTTGCTGATAGATTGGATAGAAAAAAGCCAAATAGTATCAGATAGTAAATTACATAACCATGACCCATTCTTTCATCTAATCCAGAAGTGTCATCTCTGCTAACAGTCATCGGACTTCAAATTCTTCCAGAAGCCCTTCCTGTGGGGTTGCTTCCTGACTCAGCACCCAGCTATGCTCCCTCAGTTGTCCAAGTGCATCTTCCCTGGTCCTGGCTCACAGTCTCTCTGCTCACTAGACTCCTTTCCTTCCCCAAATCAGCCATGAATCCAACTCTTTCATCTCCCTGGATGCTCAGTTGCAACCCCTGCATTAAGAACACAGATGGAGTCAAAGGAAGCCAATGGGTTGTTCAGCATTTGTCACAAGAAGCCAGATGAGAAAACACAGGAAAAAAAAAAAAAGTGGAGGAACGTGAGGCAAATGCTCTCTCCTGCTGGCAAAGATACTTTAGGAAAACGGGCTCTAATTTTGATAGTGTGAAGGCAGGTCCTGCCTCCTGCCATAAAATCAAGTCCATCTTCTGAGTGTCAGATCAGTTGAAGTTGGCCCCTCTTGAAATTGAGACCTTGTGCAAGCTCATTTTTATATAAATATTTTAATTAATAGGTGCCTTCATCAAGCATGAGAAGAATTAACACTCACCAGAGACCCTGAAATTAGATTGATTATCTGCATCTTAATTTGCTTTTTTGACACCACTAATTTATTTTTAATAGGTCTGTAATTTAGCTTTATCTCTTTCTTATTCTGCTTGGCAGACTCAAATGCCTGCAGCTTCCAGTCAGCCTCTATAACCTTTAGGCACTGCTATGTGCTCAGTATATTAATTTTTAAATTATCCAACCCAGTGCAGGGAAGAACTTCAATTAATTTCCATATGGGAACCAGACCAACACCCCATCCTTGACCAGAAATAGTGATATTTAAATGAAGGAGAAGGCTGGTTATAGGGGAATACAAATAAAAACAGTACATTCTCGCTCTTGTATCACAGAATCTGATGTCCTTGAAATATCTTCCCACTTGAATTAGCGGCATTGATATCATTATTGTGGTGAAAATAAATGCTCCACTGTTGGCACCCATTACTGGCAGACTGATTTATGGAATATTGGTGAACAGAGGGCTGGGACCTTTCA
This sequence comes from Odocoileus virginianus, assembly GCF_023699985.2. Lineage (NCBI taxonomy): Eukaryota > Metazoa > Chordata > Mammalia > Artiodactyla > Cervidae > Odocoileus > Odocoileus virginianus. The sequence goes on from NC_069682.1 coordinate 5,557,464, forward strand.
AAAGACTTTTTTGATTTCTCCCCATTTTTAAGTATATGCACACTTTATTATTCTGAAAAAAATCACCAGAATTTCTCTCAAACAGGAAGCTGTCTTTGTTTCAGAGAATCCTTTGGTAACTTCACAGGGTAGAAGTAAGATAAAAAAGTAGAAACCCAAACAAAAGAGAAAAATGATTGTATCTCTGTGTGGAAAAAATCAGTTAAACAACAGATATTGAGGGGCAGATGTAAGAAAGCATACCATTGGAAGAACTTGTTTAGGGTGAAAAAGCATTGTGACATTTGCATGCTGATAGCTGCAGTGGGGGTGAGCAGGAGGGTTGTTGCATTGATCCAGATAAAGGTCATGATGGTCACAGCCGAAAGGCATGCTGAAGGAGGTGGCAAGAACGGGCCAAATTCAAGACACTTATTTTAAAAAATCCATTAGGAAAAAAAAAAAAATCCATTAGGATCACTGATGATCACATGCGGGGAGAGGGCAGGTCATGGGTGAACCCGTGCACTTCAGGTTCAAGAATCTGAGCGCTATTCTCAGCCAACACTGAGAATAGCAACAAAGGTGAGTTGGAGTAGAAATCCAACATTCCACTCTGTCTCAGAGGCCCATGAGATATCCGAATGGAAACAGCACATAGACAGCTGGAAAAGTATGACTAAAGGCCAAAGGAAAAATCTGGCTTAGCGAGATATTAAGTGGGCGCTGTCACTATAAGATGGCATTTATATTATGAAAGTGGATTAGGTCATCTAGAGAAAGGGAGAGATGAGAGAGAAAACATGCCCAGTTCTTAGTCTATGTGCGTGAGTGCTCAGTTGCTTCAACTGTGTCCTACTCTTCGCGACCCCAGGTACTGAAACCCCCCAGGCTCCTCTGTCCATGGGATTCTCCAGGCAAGGATACTGGAGTGGGTTGCCATGCCTTCCTCCAGGGGATCTTCCCAACTCAGGGATCAAACTCGCATCTCTTATGTCTCCTGCATTAGCAGGCAGGTTCTTTACCTGGGAAGCCCTCTTAGTCTCTAGGAATCTCAAACTTGGATTGGGTGAAAACACAGGACCCTCCGATGGGGAAGGAGGAAAGGTAGCTCTCAGAAGAAGGGGCAGTCTGGAAAGGAAGTGTCACTGTGGTTAAGAGAACGCTCCCTGGAGGGGTGCTAACTGCATCCAGGATAGTGGAAGAACCAAATAACACAGGAATAAAAAATCAGTTTTACCACCATCATTCTGTTAAATATTTTTAATCTTTTGAAGGCACGAGGAGAGTGACTGCTGAAGTTTAAGGGCAGGACTGGGCCTCTGATAGCACAGTCAAAAGAGGAGTATAAACATGCCTGATAGAGACCCCCGAGTGTCCACAGGGAATAGAGTCCCTAGGGGCAGCCATTCTCTGAGCCCGGAAACAGCTAATGATCTCACCTGCCTACACTTCAAACACCTGCAGTCCCCTTAGTTCTGAACCCCAGGGACTTCACATTAGCATTCTTCTCAGAGCAGCAGTTTGGGGATTTGTATAAAAGAATGTTAAATTCCTTTAGGGGTTAAACAAAGCCTTATTCAAGCCTGCATTCTGTGCAGTGCCAGCCCTGTACCTAATGCAGAGTTAATTCTTCAATCCGTGCTTTTCAATTATGGTCAAGATGTAAGAAAAAAAGTTCTGTAAAGGTTTTAGCATTGCCCAACTCTTTGTGACCCCATGGACTATACAGTCTATGGAATTCTCCAGGCCAGAATACTGGAGTGGGTAGCCTTTCCCTTCTTCAGGGGATCTTCCCAACCCAGGGATCAAACCCAGGTCTCCCACATTGCAGGCAGACTCTTTACCAACTGAGCCACAAGGGAAATCCAATAATACTGAAATGGGTAGCCTATCCCTTCTCCAGCGGATCTTTCCCACTCAGGAATCAAACCAGGGTCTCTTGTATTGCAGGCTAATTCTTTATCAACTGAGCTATTAGGGAAGACTTTTAGGATTGTCAGCGCATTATAAAAGATGGAAGATCCTGGCCCTGAAACTAACAAAATCAAAAATGAACTAATCTACAAACATATTACTTTGCTAATTTAAAGGAAGATCCCCACATAGGCTAAGTAATTAAGGAAAAAATGAAAAGGGTTAATCACACAAGAGACAGGGTTGTCTGATAATATATTGGTAGTTACGTAGGAGAAAAGCTCAAAGCCCAGCTCAATATTTCTTCCAAACTGAAAAGCATAATTGGAGTGGGCCAGGAACCAGAACCCATAGGGTCTTCAGGAAATGTGCTTTAAAATAATTTACTCCATTTTTAATTTTTAAAATTTTTCTGGAGTATAATTACTTCGTAAAGTTGCGTTAGTTTCTGCTGCATAATGAAGGGAATCAGCCATGTATACACATGTCCCTCCCTCTCCAGCCTCCCTCCCTCCCTCCATCCCACCCCCTAGGCTGTCACAGAGTGCCGAGCTGAGTTCCCTGTGCTATATAGCAGCTTCCCACTAGCTAGCGATTTTATACATGAAAAGTGAAAGTGTTAGTCTCTCAGTCGAGTCTGACTCTTTTTGACCCCATGGACTGTAGTCTACCAGGCTCCTCTGTCCCTGGGATTCTCCAGGCAAGAATACTGGAGTGGGTTGCCATGCCTTTCTTCAGGGGATCTTCCCGACCTGGGGATCAAACCTGGGTCTCCCACATTGCAGGCAGATTCTTTATCTTCTGAGCCACCACATGGTAGAGTATATATGTTGATCCTCCTGTCCCAATTCATCTCATTCTCCACTTCACCCTCTGTGTTCACATGTTCCTTTTCTATGTCTGTATCTTTATTCCTTCCCTGAAAACAGGCTCATCTGTAAAAAGAAGTTCAACCAACCACCTGGACATTTAAAAAAATAAAAAATTAGAAATAATATAATCAAGTGGATTCCCCCATCGGGCATACATTTTTTTCAGCTGAGAAAAAAATTAAAATCTTGAGTGGTCACAATCAGTATTGAATAAATAATCACTCAATGAAAAAATAAAATAATTTGCTCCAGGGCTCTCAATGGTAATGCTTACTCACAACACATGGACTGGAGATTGGGAGAAGGCCATCTCTATATGATGTTGCTTTTATATCTTACACAGAGTAACTAACCATAGCCCTTCATTCCCAGCATGTCACCCAGTTTATCATCTTAAGAGTAGCAAAGTAGTCTTGGGATTTATAGGAGAGGTTTACATACAGTGAATGAGGACAGAGGTAAGAGGAAGATTTAGTGAGAAGCCTGGAACTAAGAAATGGTGGGGATGAGGTAAGTGAGATAAAGCTATCTTAACCATCTCCAATAAAGCAGAAAAATACAGTACCCTGTGCAGCTAGAAAAGGGAGTCAGGAACACCTGAAAAGTGATCAACATAAGACTTCAGCTGCTGACCACGAGTTTCTCACTTGTGTTTTCTGAGCAAAGCACCACACAGGCCCCTTAACCCCTCACTTTTCAAAAGCCCATAACCTGAGTCTTCACTTTCTCCAGCCAGAACAAGACAACATTCCTCGTGGTCCTAACAAGTCCTAACAGAGGAGGTTCTGAGTGGCACCTTGGGCTCCCCCGTGTGGACCTGATCTACCAGATGGGTTGGCAGGCACTATGGAACTCTGAGAGTCAGCTAACCTGTTGTTCTGGTAAGAGACCACAGAATCTACAGAAAATACTTGGAATATTAGAATCCAGAACCTTCCTCCCAGAATTCACAAGAATCCTAGTCCAACTGATTCACTGGACAATGGAGGAAATGAACCAGAGATACCCTGCAAGTGGGAACAGGTCACACAGTTTGTTAGCTGCAGAACCAAGACAAACACGTTGTCATGGATGAGGTTTCTCACCTCTTGTTTCCATTTGTTTATCTGTAAGTAGGGGTGATCATAGGGCTTCCCAGGTGCTGCTAATGGTAAAAAACAAACAAACAAACAAACAAAAAAACCTGCCTGCCAACACAGGAGATGTAAATGTAAGAGATGTGGGTTCAAGTCCGCAGTCAGGAAGATCCTCTGGAGGAGGGCATGGCAACCCACTCCAGAGTCTTGCCTGGAGAATTCCATGGACAGAAGAGTCTGGCAGTCTACAGACCATTGGCTCATAAACAGTTGAACATGACTGAAGTGACTTAGCATACACACGCATGCACAGGGATGAACATGATCACCCTTATGGGTGGGAGTGGGGAACAAAATCATGGATGTGTGTAAAGTATCTGACACAGAGATTGGTGTGATTGGCACACAGCCCATGTTCAATAAATTATACTCTCCCTCTTTGCCCTTTCTTTCTACCCACAACATAAAGCTGTACCTAATGCTGTTGGAAATAACAAATTAAAGAAAATGTCATAAAAAGGGAAATAAATCAGAAGAGAAAAATAAATATCAAATATTAATGCATATATGTGGAACTCTAGAAAAATGGCATTGATGAACTTATTTGCAAGGCAGAAATAGACACAGACATAGAGAACAAACATATGGACACAGAGGTGAGGAAAGGGGGTAGGAGGAATTTGGAGAATAGAACGGATGTATAGATAACTAATGAGAACCTACGGTATAGCACAGAGAATTCTGCTCAATGCTCTGTGGGAAGGAAAGCCAAAAAAAGAGGGGATCTAAGTATACACATAGCTGATTCACTTTGCTGTAGACTAGAAACCGGCACAACATTATAAAGCAACTGTTGAGTCAATAAAAATGCAGTTTAAAAAAATAAAAATAAAGAAAACCCAAACCCTTTTCCACATTTAAGGGCATCTAGGGAAGGGAATTTTCACACACACCCCTCCGTATTTCAAACATGTTTCTCTATGTGCCATCCACAGAGTGTTAAATAACTTGGAAGATGTTTATGATGCTCCCCAAATACTGCTTTAAAAATCACTCTTCTCTTCTAGTTGTGACGTCCTCAGGTTGGTCAGGAAGCTCTAGGTAAGAGCACGTGGCTCTCAGGCTCTCAACCGAAGCCTCTACCCAACGCATTCCCCACAGATTAAGCTAGGAGAGACTGCAGCTCCCCAGGTGAGAACTGAATTCACTTCCTTCTGCAGCTCCGCAGGGGCCGGAATGAAATGAATTTCGCGGTAAAGACGGCGGGGCTTCGGCCCGGCACCCGGGCGCCGCGCCAGGACAGCGGGGACGCTGACTTCGTTGGTCGGCGAGGAGGAGGAGGCCGCAGCCCACCCAGGCCGCCCTCACGCTGCAAAAAAACTGAAAATAGCCTGAGGAATGACGAAGGAAATACAGTACTGAGGATGGAAAGTTTCTCCAATAGGTATGGCATTGGATAAAGTAAAAAAACCTTCAACCGTAAACAGATAGAACAACTTTTTAAAGAGAAGCCTGAACGTGTTGGTGCGGAAGTTGGTGTCCGAACCAGGGTTTGAAATGGCCTTTCTCACACTTCAGAATATACAAAGACAAAAGGAGACTCTGACAAAGAAGTTATTCAAGACGGAGTCAGAGCGTTCAGCCAGAAGAAGGCTCAGCTAACACTGTTAGGAGCAGAAATGGGCTATGTTGAATCAAACGATCCAGTGAGTTGTGTTCAATAACCCGAACATCAAAGGAACGTGTGACTGTGCAGAAAGCTTTAACATTTGACCCCTCAGGACTCTCGGGCTGTGGGCCCCAGGAGAGCTCTGGAAGCGCCAGGGCTCTTTGAGGAAATCACCTGACTGTCACGTGCTATAGTTGCCTCACAAGGAAAACAAAGTGATGCATTTGAATAGGAAAAAAAAATGAATTTCACAGACTCTCAGTAACCATATGGACCCACTAGTCATTTGGACATTTCTATGTAGCCAATTCAAACAGCAACTAATGAGAAATACGTTTTATGTCCATAAATTTTGACAGAAAAAAAATGAAGAAAAGAGACATAATGTGCAGCAATGGGGGATAACACAGGTCTTGGAATCCACACAAGATGAAAAGAGTTGAGTGTCATCCCTCTTGATTTGATTACTCCTCTCATAACTTGAATATATATAGTTCCCCAAACTTTGGTCATCACATTGGTTTCCCTTTAAATCTTGCTCAACACCTGACTCTTCTTTCTTTATCTTGAAGAATAGAAAGGCTAGTCAAATGCAAAAGAATAAAATATTGCTACATGTGTATAGAGTTTAGTTCAACTCAAGCTTGTTTCCTATGAGGAATCCTGAGGAAGTTGCATTGTAGACATCCTAGCACAGAAAGTCTCCCAAAGACAGAAGTTAAAATAACCTACTCTCAGCTTAGCTGTAAATCAAAAGAAGAAAGAAGAGAAGGGTTTGCCAAGGTTATTTAAGTTTCAGGGAAGGCATGTTGGCTTTAGGTACCTCTGGTCTTTATCTAACTTGAAAAAGGCTTCGATTTCAAAAATGAAACTATGCAAATGATTAGTCAGTCATTTTCTGTAAGTGCTTTAGACTTCTGATGTTACTGCGGAAAATAAAGGAAAATAAAACAGCTTCAGCACAGCCCCAGTAAGCTTAGTCCATGGACAGCACATTAAATCCTGAATTACATACTCCAGCAAACACTTCCTAATGAGCCATCCAACTCTCTGATGTATATAATATGCCTTTTTAAAAATGCATGAATGCATATTCTACCCACCGATTTGGATGACTCCTTTGGGTTATTTAAGTTTCAAAGGAGTCCATCAGTCTCCTTGGTATAACATTCTGTGAATGCCTTAAAAGTGAAAATTCAGAAATTAGAAGCTCAAAATACCTTGAAGGGAAACAATATATCAGCCCCCAAACCAGGCTATATTCCAAGGCAAGGTTGATGAGGCAGCCACCTCCCCGAGTTTCCCATCTTTTGTCAGTTTGGGTCACAGTCTCTGAAGCAGCTGTAAATCTGTTCAAATTCATTATACAACTCCAGCTGGTTTTATATATAGTTAGAATCCAATGAGTTCCTCTGCTTCCCAGGTGGCACAGTGGTAAAGAACCCACCTGCCAATGCAGAAGACTCAGGTTCGATCCCTGGGTCAGGAAGTTCCCCTAAAGGAAGAAATAGCAGCCCACTCCAGTGTTCTTTCCTGGGAAATCCCATCGACAGAGGAGCTGGGGAACCACAGTCCCTAAGGTCACAAGGAGTTGGGCATGACTGAGGTACTGAGCACATATGACCTCCCTTGACTCCTGTCTGTGATGCTGTTACATGGCTGTTTCTTGAATTCTGGGAGGTGATTGTCCTGAGCAGGGGCAGAGAAGTTGTTCAAAGCCCCAGGACTGGGTCCAAATGGGCTGTTCTGCAAAGACTGTGAAGGTTGGGGCTCCCCAGACTAAGAAAGTTGGTGGATCCAAAAAGGAAACACTTGTGGGTAGAAAAAAGAGAACAGGTCACATGAAGGGCTTACAGATAAACAGTGAGTACAACCGTGTTTCTGGGGAAGCACAAGAAATAGACAATGCACAGCTCAGCAAGCCAAGGGACCCAGGTGGAGAAGGGAGAGGGAATGGTCAAGAAGTAGGTGCAAGGCTGGAAGGAAATAACTTTACTTTGGAAACTTCACCAAGCCAGACACTCTCATTTAGCCCCCCTTGTAATTTGACATGTAAATGGAATGACCTTCATTCCACAGAGAAAGGAACTGAGGTTCAGAGACGTTCAGAAAAGTACCAGAAATCACACAGCTCAGAGTGGAGTCAGAACTCACACCCAGGAACGGGTGTCCACAAAGCCTTTTGTGCTCCACTTGGCTAAAGAAGGATGTAGTACAACTGAATCCCAGGTATTGCAGAGATAGGAGGGTTTGTCTAGAGGAACCCAGAGGTATCATTCAGCACAGCATGACCGCCTGGGTCATGTCTCCTCAACTGTAAAAGACAAAGCTCACTTCATAGGGTCATTGTGAGAGCTGAGCTAATAGAAGCTTAGCACACAACATGTGTGCCCAGCACATTGAAATTCTTTCATGAGTGGAAGCTAATTGCCGTTATATTGCTTGGCTAATGATTTCGTTCTCTAATCTGCTTATGGAGGTTTATATTAGACTGGCCAAAGTGTTCCTTAAAGTTTTTCCTTAAGATCTTATGGAAAGACCCAAATGAACTTTTAAGCCAATCCAGTATTATGGGCCCATAGCTGTGTATACATTAGAGCAAGTGTTTGAGGCTGTTTCAAGTTTCTATAGACATCACTCATATTTTTCCAACTGTATGGAAATCATAAATTAAGATGATCTGGGTATGATTTGAGTAGGACAGGCTGGTTGGAAGATTTTAGATCATGACCCATGTTTGAGAAAGTAAAACCAGGAAAGCTGCTTCCTTCCTAAGGTTGAGGTATGACACAGAAATGCATCTGTCATCTCCATGTAACTTAGATTTATAAAGAGCTGATGCAAAGTAAACCTCAACACTGATGGAGCAGGAAGGGAAGAAGGAACCCGTCTAGTCTGATGCCCTCATTGGACACGAGTGGCCTGGCAGCTCAGAAGAGTCTGCTGGGTCATAGGCAAGTCTCAACACCCCTTTCCAGGGGCTGGACACTGATTGTTCCACTCTGCCAGTGTCCCAGGGATACTGACAGTCACCCCAAAGCACAGTTAGCAATGACACTATCCGTGCAGTCACCTATAAGACAGTGCAGGTATCATGGCATCAGTGGGTAGACCAGATGACATCAGTGAAAACAGACCTCTTTGACCTCAAGGATCATCCTTTCTAAGATTACTCAGATATGAAAAGAAGCAAGACATTTTCACCACAGCCTCATAGAACACAGGCACAGACCCCACGAGTGCAGGAGGAGACCTGCCAAGGGACAGCTCTGTCTCTCCGTGCTGAGAGATGACTTCCTACCATATCACAACCCTCCTGGATGAGACCACAGGGAACGTGTCCACGTACCCTCTGTCAGTGGTGCTGCTGCTTCTTGAGAGAACGCAAGCCCCCTCAGAACACCCATCAACCTGTGAACTCCCCCCTTTACTTCCTTCCCAGTGGTTCCTCACTTTTTCATGATGCTTCTCACTCTAAAAATTTTACCTTGAGATATAAAGATGAGAAGGAGGTAAAACGGAAGTGCCTTCGCTGCATTTTGTTGTTGTTTTTCCAGATCCCAAGTCCTGGACACAGGCCAGGTACCATTTCTTCAAGTCGCCCTCACCATCTCGAATTTTGTCTTGCCCAAGCTGGAAGCCACAGGCCACCCCCTGCCTCCAAGTACTTTGCACTCATCAGGCTGCTGTATGCCTGGCCTGAGCCATCCTGGTGATGCCGCAGGCATTACAGGTAATCAGAGAGGCCCAAGGCAGAGTCACAGCTGGGTTAGAGGACAAGGAAAAGCATCTCTGATGATTTTCCTTGTAAGGCTGATCTGACATAACCACAAGATTCTGACGCAAAGAAGCCCAGGTTTTAAGTATTGTGCTTAAAAATGAGAAAAGAGGAAATACTTTCCTTAAATTGGCCCATAGGGCTTCCCAGGTAGCTCAAACAGTAAAGAATCTGCCTGAAATGTAGGAGATCTGGGTTCAATCTCTAGGTTGGGAAGATCCCCTGGAGAAGGGCATGTCAACCCACTCCAGTATTCTTGTGGAGAATTCCATGGACAGAGGAGCCTGGTGGTCTACAGCCTTGGACTCGCAGAATCAGACACGACTGAGTGACTAACACACACAGTGTCAGTAGGATTAATTGAAACTCATCCTAACTGCAGATGTCAGTCTACTTTCCTAGAGGCTGTACATTTCACTTGGGCTCACAATGCTGCTATCCCTGCCTTGCCCTTCAGGCTGTAAGGCCCCTTAACATGCATCTGATAATAGCCCAACTCAGGGATGATTTCCTGTGTTCTGGGAAGTTGACTGACATGCAGACAAAAGTTTGCCCCAACTGTTCCCTGGTGCTTCTGTCAAGAGGATGGAGAAAACTTATGCACAAATGTCCCCAGGAGCAAAGTCCAATGACTACAATTCATAAGGTAAGAATGACAGAGAGAAAAGATGCCTGCGGACAGAATTTCTAGGGGGATCAGAGGAGGTGGTAGAGATAGGAAGTGATGGAGAAGGAGAGGGAAGGACCCTTCAGAGAAGCTTCCTCTAACAGCTAATGCGACCTGACCATCAGCTGGCCTCAGGGTACTGACTAGCTCCCCTCTCTGCTTTACTGCCCAGAATCCTGCCCTGGGAAACACTAACTTAGCCATTTCCTTCCTCAGATCCTATTATCTCAGCATCATTCCTGGCACCCAGTCCTCTTTAGGAGCAGAAAGGTCTGGAGAAAAAAAAAAAAATGGGAAAGAAGTTGAGCTGTCAGTCAATCTTCTTGACACCGTTTGTCTGTTTGTTTGTTGTCAGCTTAGTTTGGAATGAATTTTCTTTCTCTTTTCCTTTTGGGCATAAGGTTCTCTCGCCCAAAATGAAGTATTTTGAAGCTCAGCCCAGCCTGCTCTGAACTGCAGAAGACTGAGTTAATTAACCTTTCTTTGGCTGATTACTTTCAACCTTTTTGTTGGCACATTGGGGAAATGTATTAGTGGTTACTAATTAAAGGTATTGATATACCTTTACACGTCTTCAAATTCTTAGATTCCTAGAACTAAATTGATTAAGAAAATGGGGGGGGTGGTGGTATGTGTTGAATTTATGAAAAAGCAAAGCTCTGACCTTATTCTGTAACCTATATTTGTAATTGAGTTTTGGGAGTTGAGACCATTTTGTCAGTATAATGACAGCTAAGATTTACTGTGTGTTTTTCATGTGCAAGAAATATAATTTTATGTGTGCCATGTTATTTAGCTCTCTGAATTCTATGAGATAAATGTATGTATCAATCCCATATTAAAGGTGAGTAAATTAAAGTTTAAAAGTCAAGAAAAATCCCACTTCTGGGCATACACACTGAGGAAACCAGATCTGAAAGAGACACGTGCACCCCAATGTTCATCGCAGCACTGTTTATAATAGCCAGGACATGGAAGCAACCTAGATGCCCATCAGCAGACGAATGGATGAGGAAGCTGTGGTACATATACACCATGGAATATTACTCAGCCATTAAAAAGAATTCATTTGAATCAGTTCTAATGAGATGGATGAAACTGGAGCCCATTATACAGAGCAAAGTAAGCCAGAAAGATAAAGACCATTACAGTATACTAACACATTTATATGGAATTTAGAAAGATGGTAACAATAACCCTATATGCAAAACAGAAAAAGAGACTCAGATGTATAGAACAGACTTGTGGACTCTGTGGGAGAAGGCAAGGGTGGGATGTTTCAAGAGAACAGCATTGAAACATGTATATTATCTAGGGTGAAACATATCACCAGCCCAGGTTGGATGCATGAGACAAGTGCTCGGGCCTGGTGCACTGGGAAGACCCAGAGGGATGGGTGGAGAGGGAGGTGGGAGGGGGGACCGGGATGGGGAATACATGTAAATCCATGGCTAATTCATTTCAATGTATGAAAAAAACCACTGCAATGTTGTAAAGTGATTAGCCTCCAACTAATAAAAATAAATGGAAAAAAAAAAAAGTCAAGAAAATTGCCCAAGATCACAAACTTAGTGCACACCAGAGGAGGGACTTAAAGTGAGAATCTGTCTCCGAAGACAATGCGTTTAATCTCATCAGTGCTGACGTAACCATATGACAATGCAGTCATTATTTCTGGAGTAAAAAGGATGTAAAAGAAAAATCCACTTGCAATTCCAGGGTGCATCATTTTTTTCTCATGATTATCCCAGACACTTATTATCTCCACCCAGGAGCAGCTAGGCTGGATGGTCTGGCTCTGGTGTCTTCCCAAGGTGGCAATCAAGCTGGTGGCTGTGTCTCGAGACAAACAGGGACCTGGGACCTGGGATCCTTTGTTGCAGTCCAGACCAGACAGATGCCTCTTCCAGCAAAAAAAAAAAAAACACAAATTATATGGGACTAAAAACAGTTGTCTGCATGTGCAGTTGGGGCAAATTATGGACAAGAGTATAAAAAAAGACCGAAAACCACAAGTCTGTTCTATACATCTGAGTCTCTTTTTCTTTTTTTGCATATAGGGTTATCGTTACCATCTTTCTAAATTCCATATATATGTGTTAGTATACTGTAATGGTCTTTATCTTTCATCGAAACATGTATATCTAGGGTGAAACAGATCACCAGCCCAGGTTGGATGCATGAGACAAGTGCTCAGGCCTGGTGCACTGGGAGGACCCAGAGGGATGGGGTGGAGAGGGAGGTGGGAGGGGGGACCGGGATGGGGAATACATGTAAATCCATGGCTAATTCATTTCAATGTATGACAAAAACTACTGTAATGATGTAAAGTAATTAGCCTCCAACTAATAAAAATAAAAAAATAAAAAAATAAAAAAATAAAAAAAAAGACCGAAAACCCAGTTGCCACTTCTGAAGAGCCAGGAGAAAAAACAGGGTACTACACATGCCCCTTGCACACACCACCACCGAAAGGGTGGGCAAACCATATAAAGCCGGATCCCCGGACACACCCTACCCTCACTCCTTGTAAGGAAACAGTTTGCCCCTACTCCTCGGGGAGTGAGCTAGCAAGAGAACCTGTTACTTATTTTCACTTTTTCCTGCTGCAGCAGGAGCCCTGGTAAAGTCTTGCATGAATTTCTGTTGAGTGAAAGTGAAAGTGAAAGTCGCTCAGTCCTGTCCGACTCTCTGTGAACCCACGGACTCTACAGTTAATGGAATTCTCCAGGCCAGAATACTGGAGTGGGTAGCCTTTCCCTTCTCCAGGGGATCTTCCCAGCCCAGGAATCAAACTCAGGTCTCCCTCATTGCAGGCAGATTCTTTACCAGCTGAGCCACAAGGAAAGCCCTCTGTTGTTTGAGGAAGTCTGTTTGGTAACAGACTGAAATTGTGACTAGGGCTATGACACTTGCTTGCTCATGTTGTTGCTGAGAGTTTCTTGCTGACTGATGGCCAGAGACCTCAGTTTCTCAATGCATGGCCCCGCCCCAGACCCCTAAGGATCCGCATGACATGGCTGCTGTATATGACCCAGGAGGGACAGAGTCCAGATGGGAGCTCAGATTTTTTAGAGCCCAGGAGAAACATACCATCAACTCTGCCATGTCCTCTGGGTCACATGGATCAGTTCCGGTACAAAGCGGGAGGAGGACTGCAGAAGAGTGTGAATACCAGGAAGCGGGAATCCCTGGGTGCCACCTTGGAAGCTGTCTACTGTCTGCCTTTTCTCCGCTCTTCTCTAAACACAGAATGCCTTTACCCTCTTATCTGCCTGCCTTACTTCTATTCATCCTAAAAACTGATTCAAGGGTAATTTTTCGGTAAAGTTGTTGTTTGGTCACTAAGTTGTATCTGATTCTTTGTGATCCCATGGATGCAGCATGCCAGAGGGTGGCAGAAGGCAGAGGACTGAAACCTTCCCTGTCCTTCACTGTCTCCTAGAGTTTGCTCAACCTCGTGTCTATTGAGTCAGTGATGCCATCCAACCATCTCATCCTCTGTCTCTGTCTCTGTCTCGTCCTCCTCATCCCCTTCCCCTCCTGCCCTCAGTCTTCCCCTGTTTTTCATGACCCTGCTAATTGTTAACACACCGACCACATTATACTGTGAATAACTGTTTATAGGTTGTCTTTTGGGTCTCCCAAAAAGGAGAGACATGTCTTGCCCTCAGAGATTTACTTTGAGCAGTGATTCCCTAAGGAATCAGAGTGAGCACTGGGAAGAATGAGAGAAGGCAAAAGCAATCCAGGAAGAAACTCTTGAACTGCTCAACCCTGTAGGCAGCTGGGTTCCATCCACTGGGATGGTTAATGACCCAGGTTCTTGGACTCTTTAATCAATAGAAATAGAAAAGAGGCCAGGTGAGAAATTCAGGTAAGGCTTTACTGGGATTCATGCTGCAGCACAAGGAAGGGAAAACAAGTAACAGGCATCCCTTGGCTGCTCCCTGCTGGGGGTTGAGCTGGTCTCTTAAATAGGGTGAGTCCAGGGATGGGTCCAGCGGTTGGACTGGAGGGCTGCCCACCCCACTGGTGGTGCTATGTGCAGGGAGAATGTATGGCACCCTACCTTTGCCCTTGGTTCATCAAAAGTGGCAGTTGAGTTTTGCTTTTTTTGTATCTTACCGTTCATACTTTGCCCCAACTAAATGCACACAGTTATTTTCAGTCCCTTCTGGTTTCTTTGTATCTGCTGCTCAAGGAGACGTTTGTCCAGGTGCAAGCACTGCAGCCAAGGGTCACAGGTCCAAGCCTGTCTCAAGGCCCTCTGGGGACTGTGTTAAGTGTGCCTGGGATAGTCTGCTTGGAGAGAAAAGAGTATTTACTATCCAAGTCCTCTCCCCCACAGTGATCAAGGGTACATTCAGAGAATATTGGCAATGATGCAAAAATCAAAATTTGTGGGGTACATAGGAAGTGCCCTCAGGATACACCTGTGTGCAGCAGTGGCCAAAACGAAATGATGGGGTGGGAGGATATAGCTGCTGAACATAATGTATGGATCCCAATTAAGGCCAGAGGTAGTGCATCGTTTGAGTCCTAGAGTATAGAACAGGCCTGGTGGTGGTTTAGTCATTAAGTCATGTCCAACTCTTACAACCCCATGGACTGTAGCCCGCCAGGCTCCTTTGTCTGTGGGATTCTCCAGGCAAGTATACTGGAGTGGGTTGTCATTTCCTTCTCCAGGGGATCTTCCCAACGCAAGAATCAAACCCAGGTCTCCTGCATTGCAGGCAGATTCTTTACTGACTGAGCCACAAGTGAAGCCCCAGAACAGGGCCTAGAAGCAGGAAAACCTGTGGCAAACTATGCAACCATCCTGGAGAACCTTAATTTATTCAACAAATATGTACTGAGCCTGTACTAAGAGGTAAGTACCATGCAAAATACAGATAATCCTGTTGAACTGATTGACAAAATAATTAGTAATGTACAGGTACCCGCCAATCAATCAATTCCCTGGTGTCTCAACAGCAAAGAATCTGCCTGAAATGCAGGAGCTGTGGGTTTGATCAGTGGGTCAGGAAGATCTAAGACTAAGCAGCAGAGCTGTCCAGGTACTGGGCAATCAAGCAGTAGGGTTAATTATCCTAGAATTCACTTTCTGAATTCAAACGTGGGGTCTAGTGATCAGGTGGCTCAGACTCCACCCTCTCAACACAGAGTGCCTGGTGAACTGTGGATGGAGATTCATGACATTGTACAGGAGGCAGGGATCGAGACCATGCCCAAGAAAAAGAAATGCAAAAAAGCAAAATGGCTGTCTGAGGAGGCCTTACAAATAGCTGTGAAAAGAACAGAAGCAAAAAGCAAAGGAGAAAAGGAAACATATACTCATTTGGATGCAGAGTTCCAAAGAATAGCAAGGTGAGATAAGAAAGCCTTCCTCAGCAATCAATACAAAGAAATAGAGGAAAATAGTAAAATGGGAAAGACTAGATATCTCTTCAAGTAAATTAGAAATACCAAATTTTCATGCAAAGATGGGCTCAGTAAAGGACAGAAATGGTATGGACCTAACATCAGCAGAAGATATTAAGAAGAGGTGGCAAGAATACACAGAAGAACTGTATAAAAAAGATCTTCATGACCCAGATAATCATGATGGTGTGATCAGTCACCTAGAGCCAGACATCCTGGAATGTGAAGTCAAGTGGGCCTTAGGAAGCATCATTACGAACAAAGATAGTGGAGGTGATGGAATTCCAATTGAACTATTTCAAATTTTAAAAGATGATGCCGTGAAAGTGCTGTACTCAATAAGTCAGCAAATTTGGAAAACTCAGCAGTGGCCACAGGACTGGAAAAGGTCAGTTTTCATTCCAATCCCTAAGAAAGGCAATGCTAAAGAGCAGTAGCTCAGGCTACTGCACAATTGCACTCATCTCACATGCTAGTAAAGTAATGTTCAAAATTCTCTAAGTCAGGCTTCAGCAATATGTGAACCGTGAACTTCCAGATGTTCAAGCTGGTTTTAGAAAAGGCAGAGGAACCAGAGATCAAATTGCCAACATCTGCTGGATCATCAAAGAAGCAAGAGAGTTCCAGAAAAACATCTATTTCTGCTTTATTGACTATGCCAAAGCCTTTGACAGTGTGGATCACAATAAACTGTGGAAAAATCTGAAAGAGATGGGAGTACCAGACCACTTGACCTGCCTCTTGAGAAATCTGTATGCAGGTCAGGAAGCAACAGTTAGACTGGACATGGAACAACAGACTGGTTTCAAATAGGAAAAGGAGTATGTCAAGGCTGTATATTGTCACCCTGCTTATTTAACTTATATGCAGAGTACGTCATGAGAAACACTGGACTGGATGAAACACAGGCTGGAATCAAAATTGGCAGGAGAAATATCAATAACCTCAGATATGCAGCTGACACCATCCTTATGGCAGAAAGTGAAGAAGAACTAAAGAGCCTCTTGATGAAAATGAGAGAAGAGAGTGAGAAATTTGGCTTAAAGCTCAACATTCAGAAAACTAAGATCATAGCATCTGGTTCCATCACTTCTTGGCAAATAGATGGGGAAACAGTGGAAACAGTGTCAGACTTTATTTTGGGGGGCTCCAAAATCACTGCAGATGGTGATTGCAGCCATGAAATTAAAAGAAGCTTACTCCTTGGAAAGAAAGTTATGAGCAACCTAGACAGCATATTAAAAAGCAGAGACATTACTTTGCCAACAAAGGTCCGTCTAATCAAGGCTATGGTTTTTCCTGTAGTCATGTATGGATGTGAGAGTTGGACTATAAAGAAAGCTGAGGGGCAGAAGAATTGATGCTTTTGAACTGCAGTGTTGGAGAAGACTCTTGAGAGTCCCTTGGACTGCAAGGAGATCCAACAGTCCATCCTAAAGGAGATCAGTCCTGGGTATTCATTGGAAGGACTGATGCTGAAGCTGAAACTCCAATACTTTGGCCACCTGATGCAAAGAACTGACTCATTTGAAAAGCCCCCGATGCTGGGAAAAAATGGGGGGCAGGAGGAGAAGGGAATGACAGAGGATGAAATGGTTGGATGGCATCACCCACTCAATGGACATGAGTTTGGGTAAGCTCCGGAAGCTGGTGATGGACAGGGAGGCCTGGCGTGCTGCGGTTCATGGGGTCACAAAGAGTCAGACTTGACTGAGTTTCTGAACTGAACTGAACACCTGAATTATACTAGAATTCACTTTCTTAATTCAAACTTGGGGGTCTGGTGATCAGGTGGCTCAGAATCCACCTTCCCAATGCAGGGAGCCACGGTTCCATCTCTACTCAATAAGCTAGATCCCACATACTGCAACTAAGAATTCACATGCCACAACTGAAAGATCCTGCACACTGCAACTAAGATCAAAGATCTGGCATGTCGAAACTAATACCCAAGGCAGCCATATAAATAAATATTTTAAAAACAAATAAATTTGGAAACAATTGAACAGTGAGGCAAAAACCAAAAATATTTACACAAATATAAAACAATGGACCTTTTAGGACTTAGGCATAGAGTATGAATTCCTAAGATGACTTAGGGAGCCATCAAGAGAGGAAATAGGAGAATGGTCATTGAATACACATACGGAAGGAAAAGGCATTTACAGGTAAGAGGGAGGGTGGCGAGAAATAATGCACATGAAAGCCCAGATCGACCATTTCAAAATGAATGGACCATTCCTTGACATGGCTGGAAATGAATCAGAAATACAAATAATAAAAGTCTCAAGAATTATTGAGCCTCAAGATAAAGAAATACAAGGTACAAATAGCATATAAAGATAGGATGTACAGGGTCATATTAAAGATGTAAAACTTTATTCTAAGAAGGAACTAAAAGAAATGTTTCATGCTCCTCTATCATTTGCATGCCAAGCTTCTGGAAGGACTGCACAGGAATGTTTATTGGTCAAATAAATGGACAGGGTTTAAACTTTTCATTTTAAAATGAACAAACTAAATCTTGGACGTCTATTTCAGATTAAGAAAATTGCAAGACACTGTTCCTTCCACCTTACCTAAGAAGGCAAAAAGGAAAAGCTCTAAAATCATTTTTTCAAACCTGTCAGAGAGTTAAGGAGACAAAGAAGCCTAAATGAACTAAGGCGTGGAAAGCAGCCCTCTTTCTAGGAGAAAGGAGAGTTGAGGCTGCCCAGCCTCAGTGGAGGGTAGAGGAGGAGACTCCTTTAGGACAGGACCTGCGCTGCAAGAGAAGCTCAAAGATGATTTATAGACCAAGGAACATAACAGATAGAAACTCGGATCACAAAGGAAGAATACCAGAAGGGTAAACTTGTGAGTAAACATAGAACTGTCTTAAAATTATCATACTATACTGTATGCATGCTTAGTCACTTCAGTCATGTCTGATTCTTCGCGACCTCATGGACTGTAGCCCACCAGACTCCTCTTTCCATTGAATTCTCTGAGCAAGAATACTGGAATGGATTGCCATTTCCTTCTCCAATCATATTCTACTAAATTTATTTAAAAGAGTATTGATTAAGACAAAATGATGAGAGTATTTTATAGGGTTTCTAACATATCATGGTGCCGATTTAAAAGGAGTGCGCAGCATGAGGGTTGCAAGTTGAGTTTCACTTGGGGCAAAATGAGGACTTCAGCCTGGAAGACAGCATTCAGGTAGCTCTGAGAAACTGCTCCAAAGGGGGGTGGGGTCAGTATATAAGTGATTTTGGTGAAGGGGCAGTACATGCAATCAAGCATGTATCTTTTTTGCAGAAGGTTTCTGCTAGTCACAAGGAGCAGCAGTAGTCACCATGAAAGGTTTTAGTGCTCCTGTAGATATAAGGGGATACAAGAATTGAGCTCATAAAATCAGCTTCTGAACATACCTAACTATCTGAAGACCTGTCCTGCCAGTTTTCCCCAGAGCACAGAGTGCCTCATTTCTGCTCTCCACCCTGAACTCCTTTCAGAGTGTGTTGGAAGGCAGCAGGTGCAGCAACACATAATCTAATCTTTGTAAAAGTAGATGGCAAGTGCCGATGGCAAGTGCCAATTTGTGGTTGACAGTGGTAGAAAGAAATGACTAGAGAGAGCATAGAGGGCCGGAGGGAAGTAAATTTAACTCTGATGTTACAAATTCTTACGCAGGACAGATGGACAAGTGAGGCAAACAGAAACTAAAAATAGCAAATGATAGACATAAACCCACCACAGTGATAATTATACCTAAGTATACAACAACAACAAGACAGGAATTGAAAGATGGTGTCTAAGAAAACGAAGGAAGACCCAGCTATGTGTTGCCTAAAGAGATGTCTTTTCAAATAGAAACACCAATTGGTTGAAACTAAAGGAGGGGAACTGATCTAACATACAAACAATAAGCAAAGAGAAGCTGGACTGGCTGTGTTAATATCAGACAGGTAGATGTCAAGACAGAAACTGTGTTAAGAGGTAAAGAAGGACTGGACTTCCCTGGTTGCACAGGAGATAAGAATCCATCTGCCAGTGCAGGGGCCATTGGTTCGATTCCTGGTCCAGGAAGACTTCGCTGCCACAGGGCAACTAAACCTCAGGGAAACCATGGGCCACAACCACTGAGCCCACGAGTCACAACTACCAAGCCGACCAATGGCTGAAGCCCGTGAGTCTGGAGCCTGTGCACTCCCTCAGAGAGCACACGCTCCTCAAACCAGAGAAAGTCCACCCAAAGCGATGGAGGCCCAGCACAGCCAGAAATAAGCAAGTAAAATTATACTTTAAAAGGGATAAAGCAGCATATTGTATAATCATAAAAGAAATTTATCTAGAACACAGAAATCGTCCTAAATAGGGGAAATGTTGAATCACAGAACTTCCAAACACATGAAGCAAAAACTAACATAACTGAAGGAATAGGCAAATTCACAGTAAGAGATGTCAACGTTAGCTCAGTTATTGATAGAACAATCCAGGGGCAAATATTTGCAATGCACATAAGTGATAAAGAACTTGTAACTAGAAGATACAAAGAACTCTTATAACTCAATAATAAGACACCCTCCCCCCAAAAAACAAAATCCAGTGTGAAAACTGGGCAAAGGACTTAAGCAGACACATCAAAGAAAATACAGTACTAGATAATGAGAAGAGGAAAAGATACTCCCTCCCATTGGTCACCAGGGAAATGAAAAATAAAACCATGATGAGATGCCATTACACATCCACTGGAAGATCTAAAATTAAAAAGATTGGAAATGCCATGTGACCAAGCATGTAAAGGCATTGGAACTATGATACAATATATTGTTAATCAAAGGTAAGAGGACTTAACCAATTTGGAGAGCATTTGCCCTATAACCCAGGAATTCCGGCCATTTAACCGGAGAAATGGAAACCAGTGCTCGCACAAAGCAGCTTAATTCACCATAGTGCAAACCCAGAATCAACCTGATTGTCTGTCACCAGGGAAATGTAGAAACAAATTGTAGTATATTGTGGTACACTCATATAATGAGATACTGCTCCTGCTTCAGTCATGTCCGACTCTGTGCGACCCCATAGACATCAGCCCACCAGGCTCCCCTGACCCTGGGATTCTCTAGGCAAGAACACTGGAGTGGGTTGCCACTTCCGTCTCCAATGCATGAAAGCAAAAAGTGAAAGTGAAGTTGCTCAGTCGTGTCTGACTCTTAGCGACCCCATGGACCGCAGCCCACCAGGCTTTGCCGACCACAGGATTTTCCAGGCAAGAGTACTGGAGTGGGGCGCCATTGCCTTCTCCAATAATGAGATACTAGAACGCAATAAAAAAGAACAAACTGTATTCATACCACATGGACTCCTTTAAAGACACTGTGCTGCTCAAAAGAAGCCAGACACTAAGAAACTATACTGCACAAAATCCAAGAACAGGTAAAACTAAAGTGTAGGGCTAGAACTCGGGAAAGGGCTGCTCCTAGTGTGAGGACAGAATTTCTGGAAACAGACATGAGGGGGCTTGCTAGAGGGATAGAAAATGATCAGTAGCTTATCTGGGGTGGAAATGACTTGAGTCCCCCATGTCCCTGATATGTGCGTGTCAGAGTCCATTAAATACAATAAGAATAGTAAGATCTGTTTATTGTATTTATACAAATCATACCTCAGACCCCTCCAGCCCCCCAAATTAGGGAACTTTAAAGCCTTCACATTAACCAAATGATGTAATAATCTGGTTATTACAATAATAATAATGCTGCAATAATGCCCAAATAACCCCAAAGCTCAATGGCTTGCAGCAGCAAACACTTGTTTCTTGCTTACAAGTGTGTAGGTTGACTGGTCATCCTGTGGGCTGTGTCCTATCTGGGGGCTCTAGAAACTGCCCTGGGCAAGATCTTCTCATGACTGATGGAATAGAAGGGCAGTGGGCAGTGAGAACTCTTAGACTCTCAGCTTTTAACTAGCATCCTGCCATGACCACCGTCCATTGGCCAAACCCAGCCATCTGGGCAAGTCCAGAACCCCGGGAAGGATACCCCACGTCCATGAGCCAGGACAAGGGTGGAGAGCGGAGGAGAAGAGTGGATACACGTGAACCACAGCCTCCCCGCCGCCAGGCTTTGTAAGAGGGGGGGCAAACCCAGGTCTTTCCTGACAGCTAGCCCAGCATCTCTGCATCAGCCCACACTGTGTCCGTGTAGTCTGGAAGCCAAGGAAATTTCCAGCACATCTTCACACTGACTGCCAGAGAAGTGTGTAAGCGTGAAAGTGAAAGTGAAGTTGCTCAGTCATGTCCGACTCTTTGCGACCCCATGGACTGTAACCTACCAGGCTCCTCCGTCCATGGGATTTTCCAGGCAAGAGTACTGGAGTGGGGTGCCATTGCCTTCTCCAGGGGATCTTCCCAACCCAGGGATCGAACCCGGGTCTCCTGCATCACAGACGGATGCTTTACCCTCTGAGCCACCAGGGAAGCCCCTAGAGTGTGAGGAGATCAGAACCACAGCGCTCCATGAGATCTGACGGAAAGCTTCTCCCTGGTTTCCCTGCTGTTGGGGAAGCTGCCTCCCTCCCAGGGAGACACAGCGCTCTGCATCTGCACTGGGAGAAGAAACCTCTGTTAATAGAAGGAAATGCAATACAGCCATCTAATGGATCCCGGCTGCCACAGGCCGGCTCCTGCTTCCCCCGGACCACCTGAAGTGGATGACAACGCCCGTCTGAGCAGAGGGGTCCGCGGGCAGAGGGGTACCTGCAGAGATGGGGACAGAGGTGAAGGGCTGTCCCTGGCCCGTTCAATGATTTACAGCAGCCGCTCTTCGACTCTTTGGGGAGCAGTATTACCTGACCTCAACCCACCCCAACATAAACACCCAAGAAGGAGCATAGGTAAAACTCTGTTCTACAAAACGCAAAGAAATGAGGCCAATTTTCACCTAGTTACACCTGGTGGAGACCATGCCCGGTGAGGCCATTTCTGCCATGAGTACTTAGATAAATCAACCGGAAAGAAGCTTCAGCTTCCTTGTCCTTCTGGACATGCTGAAATGTCTACTCCCTGGGTGACTGTGGACACAGAGTCAGCCCAGCAAGATCTCTGAGTTCCTTTCCAGAAAATTGTGGTCTGGCCCCAGGCAGGATCTGAGCTCTCCCCCATGCTCATGACTGCAGGCATTTGTCCACAAATCCAGTCAACTGGAGAAGTCGTCCAATCCTGTCCACTCATCCAACGAAAAGTGACTGCTCACCTGCTGGGTGTCAGAAACTCTGCTCAGCCCTCAGGCTAATGCTGTGAATGAGAAAAACCTGGTCCCTTCCTGCCCAGAGCTTATACACAATAAACGAGATAGATACTGGTGAAGCAGTTTAAGTGTGATGGGAGGTGAGGAGCAGAATCTCAAAGGGGTCTTTGGAGCTTCAAGAGCTGCAGGAAGGACTCCCATGTTATCATAAGGGTGGTCAGATCATTTAAAAGGGCAGTGTTACAGGGCCCTGTGCTTCATGCTTTGGCTGCAGTATTTTTTGGTTTTGTTTGTGTTTTTCCTGAATGCTTCAAATTCCACAATCTTCTATAAGCCTTCTCCTGCTTCTTATGGTTTCAAGCTGAAGAGCATTTGAATGCACTTATATTTTTACAAGCCTAAGTGGGAAAATTTACCTCTGGCCACACCCTATGGAGGACAGAAACAGTTTGGGGAATCTCAGGGGCAGTGACTGAGGCAACAGTGACCCCAGAGACCACACCCAGGCCCCTTGTATACTCTCCCATCTCTTTCAAGACTGAGGTGGATATTGAGCATCTTCTTCACATGCTTGTTGGCCATCTGTATGACTTCTTTGGAGAAATGTATATTTAGGTCTTCTGCCCATTTTTGACTGAGTTGTTTGGGTTTTTCTTAATAATAAACTATATGAGATATTTGTATATTTTGAAAATTAATCTCTTCTCAGTAGCACCGTTTGCAAGATGCTCAATATAGCTAATTACTGCTAAGTCACTTCAGTCGTGTCCAACTCTGTGCAGCCGCAGAGACGGCAACCCACCAGGCTCCTCTGTCCCTGGGGTTCTCCAGGCAAGAATACTGGAGTGGGTTGCCATTTCCTTCTCCAGCTAATTACTAGAGAAATGCAAATCAAAACTCCAATGAGGTGTCACTCACCTCACATGTCAAAATGGTCATCATTAAAAAATCTATAAATAATAAATGCTGGAGAGGATGTGGAGAAAAAGGAACCCTCCCGCACTGTTGGTGGGAAGGTAAATTGGTACAGCCACATGGAGAACAGTATGGAGGTCCTGCAAAAACCAAAAGTAGAGCTACTGTGTGATTCTGCAACCCCACTCCTGGGCATTTATCTGGGGAAAAACATAACCCAAAACCAAACACGGACCCCAGTGTTCATTGCAATACTGTTTGCAATGACCCTGGCAGCTCGCATGGTGAAGAATCTCCCTGCAGTGCATCGCAAGAGACCAGGTTCAACCCCTGAGCTGGTAAGATCCTCTGGAGAAGGGAATAGCTACTCACTCCAGTTTTCTTGCCTAAAGAATCCCAGGGACAGAGATGCCTGGTGAGACGTGGTTTGTAGTGTTGCAAAGAGTTGGACATGACTGAAACAGCTTAGCCCAGCAGAGCCAGTAAGATTGCCTACAGAATTCTATGGACAGAGGAGCCTGACGGGCTGTATAGTCCATGGGGTCACAAAGAGTCGGACATGCCTGAACAGCTAACACCTCCAGTTTTCATTTTACAGTGAAATAGATGGAAAAGATGTAGTACATATACACAGTGGAATATTACTCAGCCATAAAAAAGAATGAAATAATTCCATTTGCAGCAATGTGGATGGACTAAAGAGAGTCATACTGAGTGAAGTAAGTCGTAGACAGAGAAGGAGAGATATCATATGATATTCCCTATGTGTGGAATCTAAAAAGAAATGACACAAATGAACTTACAAAACAGAAACAGACTCACACACTTTGAGAAGTTTGTGGTTGCCAGCTGGGGGTGGGGGAGAGGATGGAGAGAAGAGATAGTTAGGGAGTTTAGGATGGGCATGTACACACTACCATATTTAAAATGGATAAACACAAGGACCTACTGTATAGCACATGGAACTCTGTTCAGTGTTATGTGGCAGCTTGAATGGGAGAGGGTTTGGGGGAGAACAGATACATGTGTATGCATGGCTGAGTCACTTCACTGATCACCTGAAACTATGATAAATTTGTTAATCAACTGTACTTCAGTACAAGATAAAAGTTTAAAAAAAATTCAATTTTGTTTTTTAAAAAAGCAACTAAAATTAGAGCTACCATATGATCCTAAAATCCCACTCCTGGGCATATATCCGGTGAAAACTCTAATTCTCTAATTCAAAAAGATACAAGCACCCCAATATTCACAGCAGACCCACTGTTTACCACAAACAAGACAGGGAAGCAACCTAAATGTCCATCAACACATGAATGGAAAAAGATGTGGTATATATACAATGTAATACTGCTGCTAAGTCACGTCAGTCATGTCTGATTCTTCAGGACCCCATGGACTACAGCCTACCAGGCTCCTCGGTCCATGGGATTTCCCAGGCAAGAGTACTGAAGTGGTGTGCCATTGCCTTCTCCAATGTAATACTACTCAGTCATTAAAAAAAAAAAAGAATGGAATTATGCCATTTGCAGCAACATGAATGTACCTAGAGATTATCATATTAAGTGAGGTAAGACAGAGATAGACAAAATCTTATATCACTTATATGTGGAATCTTAAAAAGTGATACAAATGAACTTATTTATAAAATAGAAACAGACTCACAAACATAGAAAACAAACTTACGGTTACCGAAGGTGATGGGGAGAAATAAATAGGAGTTTGGGATTAACATACACACGTTTATTATACATAAAATAGCTAAACAACAAGGATATACTACATGGCACAGAGATCTATATTCAGTATTTTGTAATAACCTATAATGGAAAAGAATCTGAAAAAGAATATATGTGTGTGTGTGTGTGTGTGTGTGTGTGTGAATCACTTTGCTGCTCACCCGAAACTATCATATTGTAAAGCAACTGTACTTCAATTTTTAAAGAAAGACCAGGGCAGGGAAATCCTCGTATTAGGATAAGACACCTCTTCTTCCTGGCCATACGTTAGCCATGCATTCCCAAAGCATTTCTTAGAAGCACCAGGGAAGATCCCTGGTACTCCTGGGTACCACTTGGGCTCTGCACCCAGCCACTGTTCAGAGTTAGGAAGGGACTCAAGCCTTCATGTCCTTTTTAGCTTTCCATCAGTTGAATGAGTAGGGGAAACCTAAAAGTCCGGGTCTAGCTGATGTTCATAAGGTACCATGGCAACCAAAGCAATGAGAAAAAATAAATTCCTACAGAAAATGTAACTGAAAAAACACCTTCTTGTTTCAATCATTTATCCCTTGGAAGGTTTTTCCATGTAATAGCTTAGATCCAGGACCACAAAAAAAGCTTCCCTGACAGCTCAGAAGAATCCACCTGCAATGCAGGAGGCCCCAGATTGATTTCTGGTCGGGAAGATCCACTGGAGAAGGGATAGGCTACCCAACTCCAGTGTTCTTGGGCTTCCCTTGTGGCTCAGCTGGTAAAGAATCTGCCTGCAGTGCGGGAGACCTGGATTTGATCCCTGGGTGGGGAAAACCCCTTGGAGGAGGGAAAGGCTACCCACTCCAGTATTCTTATGTGGAGAATTCCATGGTCTGTATAGTATAGTCCATAGGGTCACAAAGAGTCAGACACTGAGTGATTTTCACTCACAGGACCACAAAAAGGGTCAGCAACAGTGTTGCTCCTTAAATTTTTCTTTTCTTTTTTTTCTTATTTTTGTTATTTTTTATTTTATTTATTTATTTATTGAGGGGAAAAGAAAGAAAGAAGGTGAAGTCACTCATTCCTGTCCAACTCTTTGCGACCCTGTGGACTGTAGCCTACCAGGCTCCTCCGTCCATGGGATTTTGCCGGGAGCTAACACACGAGACCCTACCCATGACAAGGCCATAAGGGAGAAAACCTGACGGGCAAGGCGGATCAGGTTTTCAGGGGTTTCGAAAAGGCCAGCTCACGAGATCCCACCCATGACAAGGTCACGAGGAGAAAGCCTGACAGGCAAGGCAGATCAGGTTTTCAGGGATTTTGAAAAGCTGCCTCCGGCGCTCACCTTAAAGATGATATCTGTCTTTCTGATTCCTGCCTCAATGGACTCTGACACAGGCAGGAAGGCCTTCCCCGATCTCTTCCCAAATAAGAATCAATTTAGAACTTTAATCAATAAGTTTCCCAGGTGGTGGTATTTTATGAGATTATTCAGGGTGAAAGGAGTGTTTTAATTTAAACTCCTTTGCTGGTAGTTTGCTAGCCAAAGGCATTTATACCCTTGGTACTAATATGTGTGATTGCTTATAATATACTAATCATAAAATAACATAAAGAACCTGATTATATAAAAGCCCTAATAGACATAGAGCCTTTTTAAGGGGTAAAGGAGTCCTATAAGAAAACATAAGAAAAATTATTCTGTAGGTGGTTATTGGGTTGAGATTTGCTTGCTGTGTTTTGCTTGCTGTGTTTTTTATTTTAATGTGCTAAGGGTGTGTTATAGAAACCATTGTTAATATAGTTAAAGATCTAGAGAAATAAGGACCTAGCCCTAGTGTGGTAACAATGAGATGGTTGCTAATTGTCAGCCAGGAGTGCTAGACAGAGGTTGCCTCACTGAAGCCGCAGAGTCTGTGTGGGGTAAACTTCTTAGATAAATGCAACTGACAACTTCTGCAGAAGGATTAATTTTTGTGTTAACAAGGTTATACTTCTACTCTGTACTGTTGTCCTATGAGACTGCTACCTTTCAGTTAAGGTCACCAGAGAAACAGAAAATAGGTCTACATTCACCTGACATGCATAAAATGTTAATAGGCTCCAAGGCCAGAAGATAATGTACAAGACCCTCATAAACAAAGAAGTATGCAGAAAACACCCTGGTTTTGTGAAGGACAAGCTGACGTAATGTTAAACTATCTTCCCCTTAGAAATGTACTAACTTAGGGTATAAAAGCTATGGTAAAAAATAAACATTGCCAGACTCTGCCAGACTCTGCAACCCCCATCTGGTCACTCTCCCTCGCTGACTTAGCCCTATCAAGGCTGGTCTCACGTGTCTTCTCTCTCTCTCTCTCTCTCTCTCTCTCTCTCTCTCTCTCTCTCTCTCGCCGATGCCGTTCATCCTGAGGGCACCCACTGGATACTGGATACTGCCGAGGCTGGACCCCGCCGAGGCTGGACCCCAGCAGGATTTTTCAGGTGAGAGTGCTGGAGTGGGTTGCCTTTTCTTCTCCAAGGGATCTTCCTGACCCAGGGATTGAACCCAGGTCTCTCACATTGCAGGCAGACGCTTTACCACCTAGGCCAAGGTGGGGTTTTATCCTCCCACCCAAAACACTATATTTAGAAGAAACTATCATTAGCAAAAATTTGGCATTTGGGCAGCACAGCTTTCTGTTTATAAACAAACACACAGCCTAGGTATGTTTTTGTTTAGCTCACTAAGAACAAATAAAATTGCCCCAACCAGCTTTGAAAAGTGATGTATGTTACCAGGTGCAGAAGGGGGGAGATGTGAGATGTGATACAGGAGCCCCCAAGGGACTTAGGAGCTTGACACCAGAACCAATGGAAGTCATTTAGATTTTTTTCTTCTGACTGTGTGTGAATTCCAGCAAGAGGCGGCATCTGCGGAAAGGACTCTTACAACTTGTTACCAGATAACAGATGCTCTCCAACAGGAGAGCATCACCCTGCTACTGAAACTCAGCTGGTCCGGAAACACCAGGTCTTGGAGAGACCTATCACATTACCAGGATGGCGTCAGTGTTTTCCTAGGGCTAGAGACTGGGATCTGCACCAAAGTACAGAATGAACAGGTCAGGGCTGGGGGTCCCAGGTCCCCATGCCCGCCTTCAGAGCTCTGCCGGTCAGCAGCAGGGAAAATAGAAGATATTTGCCAAGTACTGATAGGGAAATCAGTCACAGTCTCCCCTATTTGGGCTCGATTTCAGGCCAGCCTCACCTCTTGGTCTGTATCAGGGTTCATTCTGATGTCACAGAAGGCGACTGTGAACACACACACAGGGCCCCCCACACACAGGACCACACACGCATGCGCAGACACAGGATCCCGCCATTTTCCTCCGCCCTTCCTCCTTCCAGCAACTATTTGGGGAATTCCTCTCGTATGCAGGCACTTGATCTGAAAGTTGCGTTGGTAGATTGGAGCTGGTGGTTGAAGCGAGTGCAGACATGCTCTCAGTGGGGAGAACTCTTAGCCATGGGGGAATCAGTGGGAGAAACCTGCGGGTTCATCGTTCCAAGGCTCTGTAGTCAAAGACTCGGAGCTTTTTCTTTTCCTTCTTCTGACTGTATTTACACCCAGTGGAAGGAAGAACTTCCCTGGAGATCCAGTGGTTAAGACTTCACTTCCCCATGCAGAGGATGTGGGTTGGATCCCTTGTCTGTAGCTAAGATTCCACATGCCTCAAGGCCAAAAACCAACCGTTAAAACAGAAGTAACACTGTAACAAATAGTACTTTGTTAGAGAGAGTGGGGAGACTGACTTATTCTATTAAAAAAGGAGACAATGTGTTCTGTAGAGGCTATCTGTCTTTCCCTGGCTGGTTAGTCGCTATGTTGCATTCTCCACAGTTGAATAGATGTATTTCCCCTTGGCCCACATGGCTGTCTCATCATAGGCAGCCTCCAGCAACCTAGGAGGTTGAACATGTTCACAAAATTTTTTAACATAAAATAGAATCCAGAAGATTTAGAGTATGGCTCTAAGCTTAATTTCACATCCAAGTAACTGATAGAAAACAGTTGTGAGTGAGTACATTGTCTTTAAAAGGGGAAACGGTCCAAAGAACATCTGATTCCTCTTAAGGCACAAATTAAAATATCTGTTTCCTCCAAAATGAAGGGCATTTAGTTTCTTAAACCTACTTTAAAAGAAATATGTTCATTTTCGGGATTCTTAAGCTTACAGTTTTCCATAAAACTACTCTTTCTTAGGGCTCTAGCTGAAACCGCTAATCTGCTGAACTGATTCACTTAGCAAACACTCTGAGCACTTGCTATACATCAGACAAAGTTCAGCCATGCAAGTAGAAAAGGCATACAACACGTATTCCCTTTTATGTAAAAACTCACCTTTACTCATTTAATCCGCAACTGTATTCAGGGCACCCAATCTATATTAGAAACAGAGAAACAACAATGGACCAGACAGTCTCAACTTCCATGCTGCTCCCAGGCCAGGGGCCAAAAAGTTCAACAAAAATGGGCTACTGTGGTATCACACAGAAACGGACTGATATGTTGGAGGGAATGGACCATAAGGAGTGGCTGATGCAATGTGGAGGGATCAGGAAAGGCCCCAGAGGTGCTGAAACTTCAACAAATGAACCAGATAGATGAGGATTTGATTGGGAGAAGGTTATTGAGGAGAATTCTAGGTAAGAAGTGCAAAAAAGGAAGTCTATCTCCTTGCTAAGGGTTACAAAGACCAAACTTGTCAGAAACAGGAAAAAAGAAAGATGTCGTCTGCCTAAAACTTCTTTCTTTCCCTCTTCCCATGGATGTAAACGCCACTGAAACAGTCAACCCCCAAGTGGGTGAGAAAATGCAATTTACAAACATGAAAGTTTGGGTGGTCTGCTGTCTTCTACCACTAAAGAGAAGGGAGCAAAAACTGTATTCTGAGACTTTGGAATCTCTGGGATGTGAGTTGAAACCACGCGCAGCCACTTTCTAGCTCCAGGATTATGGACAAACTATTTAACCTCGTCTGTGAAGTGAGGTCAACATGAGGATTCCTCAAAATTGCTGAGAAAATTAAATGAGAAAATGACTATAAAAGCAACTACTATAAAGGCAATAAATACTACAGTTATTTAAAATTTTCTTTGGATCTATTATGATGAATAGCTTCTTGGTCCCAATGATGAGTCTTGTAGATGCTGAGTGTGTGAGTGTGTGGAGTAATGATTTCTGTTTTGCACAAGGTTTTTCTTTACATCAACATGTTAAATATAGAATCAGTCATATTTGTTCAAAGTATGTGAACATTCACCTATGTGAAACAGGTCCTGGTCTAAGTTCCTGAATAACTTCATTTTTATTTTGTTTAAAGTCCCCCAAATAAGGAACAGTGATGCTAATTTTTCCTTTTCAAGTGTCAGTGCTTGTAAGCAGACAATTATTGTGTACAAATCCCACTTTTATTATAAAGTCCTGATGCAGTTCAAAAAATGATTCTGTTTGACTGTGTGTGATCTTAGACTAGATAGAGTAATGCATGGACTTGATTTTTTAGCTCTTCATATATCTCTTACTAGCTATGAGACATCAAGCAAGTAATGTCACCTCTCTTTTCTTCCTTTTATGCATATTTTAGCATTGAGATTATGGGGTTGTTGTGAAATAAATTAATTCATGCAGTTAATTCATGGTAAGACAGTGCCTGACACATGCCAAGTTCATGATAAAAGTTAGATACTATTATCACACACACACACACACACACACACACACACACACTATACATATATATATATTCAATCAGTATGGACTGTAAACTAATGGTAAAGACCACAATGTTTATTGATTGTGAAACTTTCTATGTTAGTTATTGATTATTATATAACTAGGGACTGTAAATGTTTGTGGCTCCTAACAAAATTAATCATTAGTTATTATTGATATTGCCTGCTTCCCAGGTCGCTCAGTGGTAAAGAATCCACCAGCCAATGCAGGAGATGTGGGTTCCAACCCTGTGTTGGGAAAAATCCCCTGGAGAAGAAAATGGCAACCCAGTTCAGTATTCTTGCCTGGGAAATCCCATGGACAGAGAAGAGTCTGGCAGGCTATAGTCCATGGGGTCACAAAGAGTCAGACATGACTTAGCAAGTAAACAACAATGGCAAATTATCAATGTTAATCCTCTAATTTATGGCAAAGATTGCACACCCATATTATTTGGGAAAATGACCTTTTCTGGATTTGTTTTCATGGGCAAAATCACTTAGGGGCCATCCAAAATATATTTGTTCAAGTAATAGATATTTGATAGCAATGCATTTTTGAACTGACAAATGGATATGACTATGTTGGATGTTGAGATTTCATACCTTGTGGTGGGGGTGGGGGGTGGATAATTGAAACTCAACTGTGCAAAGGCCGTGAGGTGCAGCCTACCCCACTCCCTTCAACTCATCCATGACTAGAAACAAATTGCTTTCCCCCAGCCCTCTCTACTTGAGTGACTCCCAAACTCATATAGGCAATGGAATCCTTTTTTCAAATAAAAGTTGAGGTAGAACTCTAAGTATCAAACCGGCTCAAGTGGGGTAGCCCTGGGGAAGCAGGTGAGGACTGGGGAGCCTGAAGTTACCTCCAGCTTTGCCTGCTGCTACCTGCCTGGGAGCCCCTCCCACCTGTCCCCGTGTGTCAGGGGACACAGTTTGAGCATCCGCACACACACACACATGTAGGCTGAGTGGAGGGAAAGGAAACAGATGAAGATGTTCGCTTTATACTCCTTTCCTGAAACCTAGTTTTATAGAAACAATAGCATATATTCCCCAAGATGAAAATCATTAGTGAGTGTGAGGAAATAAATGTTTTTTAATTATTTACTTTTTCATCTCCTGTTTTTATTGGGGAATAGTTGCTTTATGATGTTGTGTTAGTTTCTGATGTACAGCAAAGTGGATTGGCTATACATATATATATATATATATACACATAGGAGTGTGTGTGTGTGTACCTCCTCTTTTTTTTATTTCCTTCCCATTTAGGACACCACAGAGCATTAAGCAGATTTCCCTGTCTGTGTTGTACAGCAGGTTCTGAAAACCCATTTGCAAGGCTGAAATAGAGACATAACATGGAGAGCAAACCTATGGACTCCAAATAGGGAGTGGGGAGAGGGATGAATTAGGAGATAGGGACTGACATGTATACACTAATACGTATGAAAAAAGAAAATAAAAGAGTCTTTGAATTTTAAAAGCGTATGTGAATCTTAGGAATCAGACTTCACTCATTTTCTCAAAAACCAACTTCTTTGGTCAAAGTGAAACACTTGCTAATTTATATTTTTGAGCTTCCATAACAACCTTTAGAGACAGATATAATAATCATTCTATTGCAGGTGCTAACTTAAGCCTTTATCCAGGAAGTAAGTGAGTTGAAGGGCAAGTCCACACTCATTGAAGTTTGAAAGAGAGAAGTCTTCAAGCTGCAATGTCCCTATTTGCTTTTGAGTAAGAAGAGGAACATGAAGGAGACAGGGGTCAGTCAAAGACAGATACTAGCTAGAGTTCCTAGAAGACACGGACCAACCCAGACCCACAGAGTGACTGATTCAGACCCCAGCTGGCTCAACTGAGCCGTGCCCATTCTCAGCCTCCAGGAGGTGAATGCCTGTCCTGTGAGATCAGCAGTCCTAACCTGCTTCTTTCAGGACTCACGCGAGAATAACCCTGACGCTAGCCAGCTAGAGCTTTCTATCATGGTGTCACAGTGTGGCTATCACTTTGTTCATATTTTTAATGAATTATATGAATGCATAGCACCATTTATTAGTAGAAGAAAGAGGCATCAATCTGGTTATCTGTGAGTAAGAAATCACCCGGGAAGACAATCCACAGTCTATCAAACAACTATCATGTGTGAACTTAAAGACTGAACATAATAGGTAAGGAGAACACTGTGCTGCAGTCCTGGGAGGACTAGGCTCAAATTTCAGCTCTGTCACTCACTGCGTGTCCCACCATAGGCCTTAGTAAGACACCTAAACTGTCCTGAGCCTCAGTTTCCTCACATACAAAATTTAAGGCTTAGAGAATAGCTATCTCATTGGCTTATGATGATTTTCATTTCAGTTCAGTTCAGTTCAGTTGCTTGGTCATGTCCGACTCTTTGCGACCCCATGGACTGCAGCATGCCAGGCTTCCCTATCCATCTCCAACTCCCAGAGTTTGCTCAAACTCATGTCCATAGAGTTCATGATGCCATCCAACCATCTTTTCTCCTCCTGCCTTCAGTCTTTCCCAGCCTCAAGGTCTTTTCCAATGAGTCTGGTCTTCTCATCAGGTGGCAAAAGTATTGAAGCTTCAGCTTCAGCATCAGTCCTTCCAATGAACACCCAGGACTGATCTCCTTTAGGATGGACTGGTTGAATCTCCTTGCAGTCCAAGGGATGCTCAAGAGTCTTCTCCAACACCATAGTTCAAAAGCATCAATTCTTTGGTGCTCAGCTTTCTTTATGGTCCAACTCTCACATTGATACATGACTACTGGAAAAACCACAGCCTTGACTAGATGGACTTTTGTTGGCAAAGGGATGTCTCTGCTTTTTAATAAGCTGTCTAGGTTTGTCACAGCTTTTCTTTCAAGGAGCATGTGTATTTTAATTTCATGGCTGCAGTCACCATCTGCAATGATTTTGGAGCCCAAAAAAACAAAGTCTGTCACGGTTTCCACTATTTCCCCATCTATTTTCCATGAAGTGATGGGACCAAATGCCATGAGTTTTGTTTTTTGAAAGTTGAGTTTTAAGCCAGCTTTTTCACTCTCCTCTTTCACTTTTTTTCCCCTCTTTCACTTTCATCAAGAGGCTCTTTAGTTCCTCTTCACTTTCTGCCATGAAGGTGGTGTCATCTGCCTATCTGAGGTTATTGATATGATGATTTTATGAATAATCAAATAAAAACATACATAAAACTCTTGCAGAGCCCAGAACATATTAAGAGCTCAACAAATCATACCTATCATGATTAATAAGAATAATCTTTTTTTTCCTGTAACCAGCAGTAGGAAGAAATCATTAAGAGTAAGAGACAAGGTAAAGAAAGCCCAAGTAAATCAGGGCATCAAGCTAAGATCCTTTAGAAGAGATTCTTCTCATCCAAGATATCTCTCAGGATATGGCCTTACATGCCCTCTATCATGCTATGAACTGTCTAGTAACTTGGAATAAAGTTTATTACTTGACTATGAGAGTGGATTTATTACTTGCAACCAAGAGCATTACCATATAGTCTGCCCTCAAGACCACCATGATCTCACAGCCTGGAAATGCGCACTCAGTAAATATTTCTGGGATGAAAGAATACTCATGAAAATACATCTCCAAAAGAAAGAAAATGTGTTCAGGAAATGGATTTAAAAGTTATGATGCATTGTTTAAGGGTTTCCATTTTATTAATAGAAAAAGGTTAATGCATTATTCTTAGAAAAGAATAAACACTGGTCGAGACAGACTTTGTGTTTTACATTTAATGAATGTTATCTCATCAAATTGACTTCAGTATGTGGAACTTGACAAAGTTTTGCCTATTCATTGATCTTAGTCATGACACATGCACTAGGTGACACCTTCATAAACTGAAAGGAATTAGCAACCATCTGTAGGCTCACTCTAATTCACAAAATAAAAATACAAACATTGTGGGGTGGGAAAGAGATTCTGATTGTCTATAAGCACAAGAAACACTGGGCTGGAAGAAGCACAAGCTGGGAGAAATATCAATAACCTCAGATATGCAGATGACACCACCCTTACAGCAGAAAGTGAAGAGGAACTAAAGAGCCTCTTGGTGAAAGTGAAAGAGGAGAGTGAAAAGGTTGCTTAAAGCTCCACATTCAGAACAAAGATCATGGTATCCAGTCCCATCACTTCATGGCAAATAGATGGACAAACAGTGGCTGACTATTTTTCTGGGCTCCAAAATCACTGCAGATGATGAGTGCAGCCATGAAATTACAAGACACTTACTCCTTGAAAGAAAAGTTATGACCAACCCAGATAGCATATTAAAAAGCAGAGACATTACTTTGTCAACAAAGGTCTGTCTAGTCAAGGCTATGGTCTTTCCAGTAGTCATGTATGGACATGAGAACTGGACCATAAAGAAAGCTGAGCACCAAAGAATTGATGTTTTTGAACTGTGGTGTTGGAGACGACTCTTGAGAGTCCCTTGGACTGCAAGGAGATCCAACCAGTCCATCCTAAAGGAAATCAGTCCTGAATATTCATTGGAAGGACTGATGTTAGAGCTGAAACTCCAATAATTTGGCCACCTCATGCGAAGAGTTGACTCATTGGAAAAGACCCTGGTGCTGGGAAAGATTGAAGGTGGGATGAGAAGGGGATGACAGAGGATAAGATGGTTGGATGGCATCACCAACTTGATGGGCATGAGTTTGAGTAAACTCCAGGAGTTGATGATGGACAGGGATGCCTGGCATGCTGCAGTCCATGGGGTCACAAAGAGTCAGACACGACTGAGTGCCTGAACTGAACTGATAAGCACAAGAGAATAAAATAATTAACTGACTGCTTTACTTTAATTATTATTTTAAAACAACCACTCATTCATTAATTCACTATTTTTATGCAATGAATATTTATTTATTCAGGGACAACCATGTATCAAATAGTATGATAAAGTTCCAGAAATAATTGACAGTTAAGAGCACCATTTGCCATTTGTTTGATTACATTTAACTCTTTGAACATTCTCTCTGAAACAGCTTAATGGACATGTAACCTGTGTGTCAGCCAAAATCTTCTAGCTCCTTAAGATCTCAGTAACACACTCAAACCCTCTTTGCATGCTAAGGAAATTTCCAAATCCCTACCACCTGAAAATGTACAAACG
Source organism: Odocoileus virginianus (assembly GCF_023699985.2). NCBI lineage: Eukaryota > Metazoa > Chordata > Mammalia > Artiodactyla > Cervidae > Odocoileus > Odocoileus virginianus. The sequence goes on from NC_069682.1 coordinate 5,593,598, forward strand.
TTTGAGGCTACATTTTTCTAGACTTTTCTGGCCACTACTTCCAGCCTCCAATGAATTAGATACCTTCTGCTATATAACCTTGTGACTTTTTAAAAAAGCCAAATATAAATTCATTTTCTTTCCCCAATCCCCAGCTCTACTGCCAAAAAGCCTCATTTACACAAGACCTTTATATGTATGGCAGGCTTGGAGGAAGTAATGTTAACATCATAGCAACACAAACAACTTCAAAATGAATATTTGCCATCTGAGCTTAGAAATCCTTCTGTTCCCTTTCAATGGGGCTCAGCCATTGCATCACCTCTTTTCCTATACCCATTCTTTTTGACCCTGTGTCCCCTAATTTATGTGTGTTCCTTTGCATATATAACAAAATAGTTAAGAAATACAGATTTGGAGTTGGGCTCTGAACCCAGCCCTGCTTACATGCATTGGCAGGTGGATTCTTTACCACTAGTGCCACCTGGGAAGCCAGTGCACCCAACCCTATCCTTTATAATCCAAGTGATCCAAGTCCTTTCACCTCTGTGGGCCACAGTTTGCTCATCAGTAAAATGGAGATCATCCTAGTTCACAGCATCATTGTAAGAATTAATGAGTTAAGATCCAACCAGCCCATCCTAAAGGAAATCAGTCCTGACTATTCATTGGAAGGACTGATGCTGAAGCTGAAACTTCAGTACTTTGGCCACCTGATGCGAAGAACTGACTCATTGGAAAAGACCATGATGCTGGGAAAGATTGAAGGCAGGAGGAGAAGGGGACGACAGAGGATGAGATGGTTGAATGGCATCACCGACTCGATGGACATGAGTTTGGGTAAACTCTGGGAGTCAGTGATGGACAGGGAGACCTGGCGTGCTGCAGTCCATGGGGTTGCAAAGAGTTGGACATGACTGAGCGACTGAACTGAGCTGAATTGATACATAGGTAGCCTCTGGCATGCGATGAATGTGTACAGTGTTATTATGAACAACTCAGTTAACCTCTCTATTTGTCCCATCACCTGGACTAATCCATGTGTCATATTCTGGCCTGAGAAGTATTTGAAACAAATTTCTCTTCCCTATGAGGAATTCTCTTTTCATGTGCTAAGATAATATTTGTTCTCAGCCTGAATGCAAAGTCTGATTCAATAATACAGAACAAGGACTAAACACGTGGTTTTGAAGACAGATGATCTGGACAGAAGCCTGACACCACTTCTTATGACCCTTTTTTCTCCTCTTGGGCAACTTTATCACTCCTAGTGCCTCAGCTCCTTCATCTATTAAATGGGCCAATAATACTACCTACTTCATAGGGATGTTCTAAGGATTAAATAAGTTAGCATCTTAAGAAAGTAAAAATTAGCTCAGACTAAGAAAGGAAAAAAGTCTGCCTGGCCTTTCATCAGGCTGGGGAAATAGACAAGAAAACCAGCTGCATATTTCATAGCAAACAATATTCCTCCCAAGGACACACTACAGTAGTAAAACATCATAAAATACTCCCAACTGGGTGACAACTGCTTTCTCAGTTACTGAGAAACTTTTTCTCCAAAATTATAGACTGTTATGAAACACTCACTGATGTTTGAAATCAGACAGTATAAATTAAGAATTCTATTTTGTGTGTTTGATTTGTTTTGGTCTTTAAAGAAAGAAAAGAACAAACAAAACATGCATTTCTGAAGGTCGTAAGCCCAGATCGGCTTGCCTGGTTCTTCTGCTAAGGGTCTTACAATGCTGAAATCAACAGGTTGGCAGGGTTGAGCACCCTACTGAGGCTCTAGGGAAAGTCTCTGAGCTCATCCACATTGCTGGCTGAACTCGATTCCTTGTGATTGCAGGACTAAGGTTTCCGTGCTGATTGTCAGCCAGTCTGGTCTCCGCTCTGAAGGCTTTCCACAAAATCATTCTACATCTTACTTAGAGAGTCTCCATCACTTTGACAAAGGAAAACAGCCTGGACTTAGAGTTCATGTGTGGATCTTCAAATAAGCGGTGTCTGGCCATCATGCCTGCCTTAACTTGACTGTTTCAGAGTGAAAAGACCCTGCTTGATGTACAAACCTAGTGCTGATCTCTCACACAGCCTGCTTTGCTTTGAGCCCATCAAGATGCTGCTCCAGTTACATTTTGCCTACACTCCTCTCTTCTCCAAAATCCTATCATATCTGCGCAATTTCCTTTTCACACTACACTTTCTCCAGTGCATGCTTCTTGTCAATGAAACAATAGTCTGACTTAATGGAACCAGAGATTTGTCCCGGGGTGGTCTTAGACTGCTTGGGCTAGAACAGCTTAAAATGCTTAAACGAGAGCCTGGCACATGAAAATACTTGATTTTATCTTGCCTGTAATAACAAATATAATAATCCTGGTGATTATTGTATCATAGACTCTGTGAGTAAATGCAAATAAAAGGGCAATGATGTGGTGCCAAACAATGCCGTGAAGAAAATGATTGGGGAAAAAAACAACAACAAACAAACATGTCCCCACACACCATTTCTGCAGAAACATAGAGATTTTCCAAAGGCAAATTTCCACTTCAGAAACCTCCCTTGCTGTCACATGGGAGCACCCTTGGTGCTGGCAGAAACTGTTCGGTCATTTGAAACAACTCTACAAAGTGCAGCCAGACCCCCGGGACTGTGAGTCAGAACCATTAAGACACAGCAGGTTAAGACTTTCAACTTGCCTTGAAATCAGCACTATGACTGATATGAAGTGGAAAAGTAAGCTGACCTTAGAAATGCTTCTCACTTTTTCCTATGAAAAATATTAAGTGCTTATACTTTTAATAATAATCATGATCGTAAAAGTCAGTCGTGTCCGACTCTTTTCAACCTCACGGACTGCAGCCCGCCAGGCTCCTCTGTCCATGGAATTCTCCAGGCAAGAATACTGGAGTGGGGTGCCATTTCCTTCTTCAATATTCATGATAACCTTGACATAATGTGAAAGGTTTGGGGGGATGCTTTAGGAGCATACCAGGCACCAGTTTAGGGTTCAAGGATGATCTATTGAGCAAGGAGAACTTCAGGCATCAGAAAGGGATCCTGGGAGCATCTCATCTCTCTGGCTCACCTGAGCACCATCTCTCACATGTGTAATTAATATTCATAAAAATAAATTCAAACAACATCCATCAAAAACTCAATTTGAGGTACTGGCATATCCCAATGATCTATGCTGTTCTAGGGTGTGATAACTTAGAAGTAAAGGATGTGACCTTAATACATTTTTTTGAAAGGGCTATCTTATATTGAAGATTGTGACTTTGGAGGAACTAAGGTGATTGGCAATGGAAAGAATCAGAACATGTGAAATTCCTTAAAAATGTGTTGACTTAATTTTGCCTATGTTACACATAACAAAAAACTTTACACTTAAAAAAAAGATTCAATTTGAAAGATTTGAGTCAGTATCTAGCAATGTTTGGCATGTAATAAATTCTCAACAAATATCTGTTGAATAAACACATGTGTGCTTCAGACAGAACACAGCCTTCTGGAAATGTGGACAGGAAAAAAAATGTTGATGAGGGCATGAGAAAGGGCGTCCAGACAGCAATGTAAAAATAGTTCAGATATAAATAGACAAAGCCTACTCTAGGGGCACAGGAATAAAAAAATCTGTAAAATTCGGGTTAGCCCAAGCAATCGAGCTCACTGACTGGGAGATCGCATGCGCTTTCTTTAAGTCTATGAATGTTCCCTCCACACTGCAGACACAAACATCGAGCATGTAGTTCACTTCCAACCTCAGCAGATCCTCAAACTCTAACCAGATGTCTTTGCATAAACACACCTGATATTCAACTTACAAGGTCTTACTAAGTTAAGAAACAACTGTTTCTCACAGAAAATACATGAAAAAACAGTTGGTTCACTAATATATTATTTGTTGCATTCTTTAGCTATTTGCTAATGTATTTTGGCTTCGGGGTAGTATTTAGAATACAGCAAAAGACACAAAGAACAGTAGAGGGAATACCCAATACAAGAAACAAAGCAACCTATCCAATCAAACTTCTGTCTCTGATTACAGACTCCTCTCTCCCCATCAGAGGAATCAATAATCCTGAACTTGGGGGTTTTTATTTCCATATCATCCTTAAGCTTTTTAAACATTTGCACTGATCCCTCTTAAAGTATATACAATATGCATTGCATATTTTAGACTCTTTGCTACCCCATGGACTACAGCACATCAGGCCTCCCTGTCCATCACCAACTCATGGAGCTTACTCAAACTCATGTCCATTGAGTCAGTGATACCATCCAACCATCTCATCCTCTGTCGTCCCCTTCTCCTCCTGCCTTCAATCTTTCCCAGCAACAGTGCCTTTTCCAGTGAGTCAGTTCTTTGCACCAGGTCACCAAAGTACTGGAGTTTCAGCTTCAGCATCAGTCCTTCCAATGAATATTCAGGACTGATCTCCTAGGAGATCAGTTGGATCTCCTTGCAGCTCAAGGAACTCTCAAGAGTCTTCTCCAATGCCATAGTTCAAAAGCATCAATTCTCCGGCACTCAGCTTTCATCACAGTCCAACTCTCACATCCATACATGACCACTGGAAAAACCAAAGCTTTGACTAGATGGACCTTTGTTGGCAAAGTAATATCTCTGCTTTTTAATGTGTTGTCTAAGTTGGTCATAACTTTTCTTCTAAGGAGCAAGTGTCTTTTAATTTCATGGCAGTCACCATCTAAAATGATTTTGAGCCCCCCCATAAAAAACAAAGTCTGTCACTGTTTCCACTATTTCCCCCATCTATTTGCCATGAAGTGATGGGACCAGCTGCCATGATCTTAGTTTTTTGAATGTTGAGTTTTAAACCAACTTTTTCATTCTTCTCTTTCACTTTCATCTAGAGGCTCTTTACTTCTTCTTTGCTTTCTGTCATAAGTGTGGTATCATCAGCATATCTGAGGTTATTGATATTTCTCCTGGCAACATAGATTCCAACTTGTGCTTCATCCAGCCCAGCATTTCACATGATGTACTCTGTATATAAGTTAAATAAGCAGAGTGACAGTATACAGCCTTGATATACTCCTTTCCTGATTTAGAACCAGTCTGTTATTCCATGTCAGGTTCTAACTTTTGCTTCTTGAGCTGCATACAGATTTCTCAAGAGGCAGGTCAGGTGGTCTGGTATTTCCATCTCTTTAAGAATTTTCCACCGCTTGTTGTGTGTGATACACACAGTCAAAGGCTTTGGTGTAGTAAATAAAGCAGAAGTAGATGTTTTTTCTGCAACTCTGTTGCTTTTTTGATGATCCAGCAGATGTTGGCAATTTGATCCTTGGTTCCTCTGCCTAAATCCAGCTTGAACATCTGGAAGGTCACAGTTCATGTACTGTTGAAGCCCGGCTTGGAGAATTTTGAGCATTACTTTGCTAGCATGTTAGTGTATAGGAATGCAAGAGATTTCTGTGTGTTAATTCTATATCCTGCAACTTTACTGTATTCATTGATTAGCTCTAGTAATTTTCTGGTAGAGTCTTTAGGGTTTTCTATGTAGAGGATCATGTCATCTGCATGTGAGATGAATGCAATTGTGTGGTAGTTTGAACATTCTTTGGCATTGTCTTTCTTTGGAAAACTGACCTTTTCCTGTCCTGTGGCCACTGCTGAGTTTTCCAAATTTGCTGGCACTTTGAGTGCTGGCAAATTGAGTGCAGCATTTTCACAGCATCATCTCTCAGGATTTGAAAGAGCTCAACTGGAATTCCATCACCTCCACTAGCTTTGTTCATAGTGATGCTTCCTAAGGCCCACTTGACTTCACATTCCAGGATGTCTGGCTCCAGGTGAGTGATCACACCATCATGCTTATCTGGGTCACAAAGATCTTTTTGTACAGTTCTTCTGTCTATTCTTGCCACCTCTTCTTAATATCTTCTGCTTCTGTTAAATCCATACAATTTCTGTGTTTTATTGCACCCACTTTGCATGAAATGTTCCCTTGGTATCTCTAATTTTCTTGAAGAGATATCTAGTCTTTCCCATTCTATTGTTTTTCTCTATTTCTTCATATTGATCACTGAGGAAGACTTTCTTATCGCTTCTTGCTATTCTTTGGAACTCTGCATTCAAATGGGTATATCTTTCCTTTTTTCCTTTGACTCTTTCTTCTCTTCTTTTCATAGCTATTTTTAAGGCCTTCTCAGACAACCATTTTGCCTTTTTGCATTTCTTTTCTTGGGGATGGTCTTGATCACTGCCTCCTGTATAATGTTATGAACCTCCATCCATAGTTCTTCAAGCACTCTATCTATCAGATCTAATCCCTTGAATCTATTTGTCACTTCCACTGTATAATTGTAAGGGGTTTGATTTAGGTCATACCTGAATGATTTAGTCATTTTCCCTACTTTCTTCAATAAGAATAATAGAGTTACTATTACCATTATTATAACTATTACTATTAATGATATTAAGAACTAACTAACTTTTCTTAATCTGGCTCAGATCATGAAGTCTGTATTGCAAATTCAGACTTAGATTGAAGCAAGTAGAGAAAACCACTAGGCCATTCAGGTAAGACCTAAAATTTAATCACTTAAGATTATGCAGTGAAAGTGACAAATAGATTCAAGGAATTAGATCTGATAGAGTGCCTGAAGAACTATGGATGGAGGTTCATAACATTATACAAGAGGCAGTGATCAAAACAATCCCCAAAGAAAGAAATGTAAAATGGCAAAATGATTGTCTGAGGAGGTCTTATAAATAGCTGAGAAAAAAAAAAAGAAGTGAAAGGCAAGGGAGAAAAGGAAAGATACACCCATCTGAATGCAGAGTTTTGAAGAATAGCAAGGAAAGATAAGAAAGTCTTCCTCAGTGATCAGTGCAAAGAAATAGAGGAAAACAACAGAATGGGCAAGACTAAAGGTCTCTTCAAGAAAATTAGAGATACCAAGGGAATGTTTCATACAAAGGTGGGCACAATAAAGGACAGAAACAGTATGGACCTAACAGAAGCAGAAGATATAAAGAAGAGGTGGCAAGAATGCACAGAAGAACTATACAAAAAAGATCTTAATGGCCCAGACAATCATGGTGGTGTGGTCACTCACCTAGAGCCAGACATCCTGGAGTGTGAAGTCAAGAGAACTTTAGGAAGCATTGTTACAAACAAAGCTAGTGAAGGTGATGGGACTTTAGCTGAGCTATTTCAAATCTTAAAAGATGATGCCATTAAAGTGCTCCACTCAATATGCCAGCTAATTTGGGAAACTCAGCAGGTGGCCACAAGACTGGAAAAGGTCAGGTTTCATTCTAATCCAAAGGAAAAGCAATGCCAAATAATTTTTAAACTATTGTACAATTGCACTTATTTCACATACTAGCAAGTTATGCTCAAAATCCTTCAAGCTAGGCTTCAACAGTATGTGAGCTAAGAACTTCCAAATCTGGATTTAGAAAAGGTAGAGGAACTAGAGATCAAATTGTCGACATCAATTAGATCATAGAAAAAGCAAGGGAATACCAGAAAAACATCTACTTGTGCTTCATCAGCTACACTAAAGCTTTTTACTCTGTGGATCACAACCAGACCACCTTATCTGCCTTCTGAGAAATCTGTACGCAGGTCAAGAAGCAAGAGTTAGAACCAGATATGGAACAACGGACAGATTCCAAATTGAGAAAGGATTACATCAAGACTCTATGTTGTCACCTTGGTTATTTAACTTATATGCAGAGTATATCATGCAAAATGCCTGGCTAGATGAAGCACAAGCTGGAACCAAGATTGCGGGAGAAATACCAATAACCTCAGATGTGCAGATGACACCACCCTTATGGCAGAAAGTGAAGAGGAACTAAAGAGTGTCTTGATGAAAGTGAAAAGAAAGATTGAAAAAGCTGGCTTAAAACTCAAAATTCATGAAACTAAGATCAAGACATCTGATCCCATCACTTCATGGCAAATAGATGGGAAAACAATAGAAACAGTGATAGAGTTTATTTGCTTGGGTTCCAAAAGCACTGGGAACGGTGACTGCAGCCATGAAATTGCTTGTTACATTTCATGAAATTACATGAAAGATGCTTGTTCCTTGGGAGAAAAGCTATGACCAACCTAGACAGCTTATTAAAAAGCAGAGACTTTACTTTGCTGACAAAGGTCCATATAGTTAAGGTTATACTTTTTCCAGTAGTCATGTATGGATGTGAGAGCTGGACCATAAAGAAGGCTGAGCTCCAAAGAATTGATGCTTTTGAATGTGGTGTTGGAGAAGACTCTTGAGAGTCCTTTGGACAGCAAGGAGATCAAATGACTTAATCCTAAAGGAAATCACATTGAATATTTATTAGAATGGCTGATGCTGAAGCTGAAGCTCCAATACTTTGACCAACTGATGTGAAGAGCCACTCGCTGGTATGACCCTATCGCTGGGAAAGATTGAGGGCAGGAGGAGAAGGGCAACAACCGTGGATGGGATGATTGGATGGCATCACTGACTCAATGGGCATGAGTTGAGCAAACTCCAGGAGATAGTGAAGAACAGGAAGCAGTCCATGAGATTGCAAAGAATCAGACAGGACTGAGCAACTGAACAACAACATCAGTCAGTTCAGTTGCTCAGTTGTGTTCAACTCTTTGCAACATAGTTACTAATCATTAAATGTTAAGAATTCTGTGAAGTAGACACCTCATTAACTCCATTCATCAATTTAAAAGACATTGGAGAGGAATTCAACCAGTTACACATTGCAGATTTTTTACCTTATAGTATGGTAGCAAATGGTAAAAATTTATATTCCTATCAGGCACATGTAAAAGTTTCTGTTCCTCTGCATTCTCATCAAAACTTGGTACTATCAGATTTAAAATTTGTTTTCAAATGTGTATATAAAAATTGATAATATTGTGGACTCCCTGGTGGTCCAGTGGTTAAGGGTCCACCTTTCAATGCAGGGGATGCTGGTGTGATCCCTGGTCAGTGAGCTAAGATCCTACACACCCCTGGGCAACTAAACCCACACTCTGGAACACATGCTCCATGACCAGAAAGAAGTCTTCATGTGGCAGCAAAAGATTTCACATGCCACAGCTAAGACCTGATGCCACCAAAAATAAGTAAGCAAATATTAGAAAATAAAGCATCACTTTCTCTATTGAAGAAAAAAAAAAGGATTGATAATGTAAAGGCTATACACATTGACTGTTTGAAATATTTTGAAAGATCAAGAATGAGAGATGGAGACAGAGAGAAATCAGAGTAAAGATGAATCTATTTAACCAACAAGGAATGAAGTCAAATAAGTTAGGAGTTGAAAACGCAGTGCAAACACCCTAACTGAAGCAAGAAGCCTAACTGATAGTCTTTCCCATGCCCTTTCAGCAATAGAGTCATACATATGCTAATTCTTCTGTGACTCAGGGCTTGTTTGGCCCCCATAGTGGGGGTTCTGAATTAGAAATCTGAGAATGGAAAATCTATTTTATCTCTAACTCTCAATCCTTCCCTACTTTTAACATTATGACTTTTCCATAAACGTTGTGTCCCTAAGCACCTCTGCTTTCTCCTTCTTGTTATGAATAATGTACACAGCACAGAGAAAATCAATAATACTCTTTTTTTAATCCTAAAGTTATCACTTTTCACCAGCATTCATTCGTTTTCTTTTGGCTCCTTTAGGAGAAAGTAACATTTATAATGTATGCTTGATGGATGGGAAAACAAACCCAAACTATGAACATAAGAAGATTAAGAAGTCTTTAGTGCAAATTAGACCATACTTGCCCCCCTCTTCCATCACACTCTCTCCAAAAATCACAATTTTACAACCTTCTAGGCAATATTGTTATTGTTGTTGTTCAGTCACTAAGTCGTGTCTGACTCTTCTGCAACCCCATGGTCTGTAGCCCATAAAAGGCATTTCTGTGGCTTGTATAGTGTAGAAATGTGAGCATTTTTGCAAGATAACCATAAAAACATGCTTGACTGGATACAAGGATTTGCCTTGTTTTACTAAAAAACAAATGCAAGCCATAAAAAGTTAAGATAGGCACTAACAACAAAATAAATTATATTTTAGTTACACAGTCAATGTTTTTATAGCAAATTCCTTTCTCCACAGAAAACCTTCAAGGTATGATCACCACCATAAAACACTACATCCTACTTCTCAAAGGGAGAATTGCAGAACGCTGAAAATCCAAGATCCCTATTAAATTTAATTTATGAATTTTTACTGGCTAAGAACTATCTCCTCTGATCTGGCTCCAGATCCCCCTTTTAATGTCTCTCAATCCCATCCATTTGGAAACAACCCGAGTTTTCTAAAATACCAACCTGAACTATCCAATGGGAAATACTGAGAGAAATCAATACCTCTCCCTGGCATTTCAGTTTCAGACAGAAGCCCAGGTGTGGTGTCACTGACAAAACCACTTAGCCTCGAGAATGGAAAAATAACCCTCCCCTTTTCCTGAAGCAAAGTACCTATTTCATGGTAGATTGTGGTTATTGAAAAGATTTTCAAGTGATTTAACTGTTATAAGCTGGGCTTTATTCTTGCATGAAACCTCTTAAAGGTAGATGGGGGTCTGCCATGATTAACAAACACACACACAAAGAGTCTTTGTACATTTTAAAGACTTTTCATCTTTTAAAAGACATTCACTCTTGATCAAACCAAGTTTTATCTATTCGGCATTAGGAAATTAGGAAGCCTTTAAAGTTGCTAAAAACTTACAACAAAGACCCATGATTCTAAGTACACTCAACAACTTTTAAATAATATTCCAACTAGCAGTACTTGAACTCTTTTTTTAATAGATAATTTTGCAAGAGGTGAAGGTACAGAGGTAGAGAATCCGTCTGCCAATGCCGGAGATACAGGAGGCTCAGGTTCAACCCCTGGGTCAGGAGGGGCTCCTGGAGGAGGAAATGGCAACCAACTCCAGTATTCTTGCGTGAAGTCCATGGACAGAGGAGCCTGGCGGGCTGTAGTCCATGGGGTCACAAAGAGCCCAACCCGAAAGACGCGGAGGAATGTTATTGTGCAGAAACGCCTTAGCCCTGAGGCAGACGTCTGGTGGTGCCATCTGAAGCTTGGCTTTGAAACTAACACGACATTGTAAAGCCGTCATACTCCAATACAATTTAATTTAAAAATAATAAATAAATAAGAAGCCAAGCTTCATCAATTTATTTATATTTGTTTTTACTGATTGCAATGCTGTGTTAGTTTCAGGTATCCAGCAAAGTGCCTGAGTTACACACATGTATGTGCATAAATCTACTCCTTCTCAGATTACTTCCCATTACAGGGTATTACAATATATTGAGCAAAGTAATCTGTATTATACAGTAGGACCTTGTTGGTTATCTGTTTTATATATAATAGTGTGTGTCTATTGAGCAAAGTAATCTGCATTATACAGTAGGACCTTATTGGTTATCTGCTGTATATATAATAGTGTATGTCTGTTAATCCCAAATTCCTAATTTATTCCTCCCCCAACCTTTCCCCTTTGGTAACCATAAGTTTGTTTGTCTGTGAGTCTGTTTTGTAAATAAATTCATTTGTATCAGTTTTTTAGACACACACAAGTGATAGGTATGCTATTTGTCTTTCTCTGACTTAACTCATTAGCATTCTAAAGTGTCTATGGGAAGTGGGAGAGGTCCAGAAAAGACCACATACAGGGAAGGAATGGAAAGTGATGGAAGGAAGGGAGAGGGAAGGAGGAGAGGGGACAATGGAGAGCAGAACAAATACTGGTTCTGTTTTTATCTCCTGTAACATCACAGTTCCCCCTGATAAATGAGCTCAGTAATAGATCTGACAGTTGTCCGTAAGGAAGCATACAGATCTTTTTTTCTTTAACCTATTTTACATTTGTTTCTTTGGAGCTACACTAACGTCCAGAATGTCAGCATATTAGGAAAAATGAAATCACCACATCTGCTGAATTTTAGCCTAAGTTGGAGAAGATTCAGTTTAAAGTCAGGGAAGATTCTAGTTAAAGTTGTCTTTAAGACTTCTAAAAATATTTATAAAGTATGTGATATTTCCAAAGATATAGAAAACTAAAAATACACAGTGTAAACAAAATTTGTTTCAACAAATAAAGGCATCTACATGCAACAGTATCTAAATTGGTTCTTAAACTGTAATAGCCTGGAAGTTAAACTAGAGAACTTTGGCTGATATTGCTTTAAAATTAAATATCCAGGCAGATTGATTTTTTCGTCCTTATTTTTTCCTTCCTTATTATAAGTATCCCACCCCCTGATACTTCCTTATGTGTCATAGTACATTCCACTTAGCACAGTGGTAAAGAATCCACCTACCAAGGCAGCAGACACAGGAGACAAGGGCTCAGTCCCTGGGTCAGGAAGATCCCCTGCAGGAGGAAAGGACAACCCACTCCAGTATTCTTGCCTGGGAAATTCTAGACAGAGGACACTGGGGGGCTACAGCCCATGGGGTCGCAGAGTCAGACGAGACAGCAACGGAGCATGAGCATGGTGGTATCACAGTCATTGTATTTGGGGAGCGTCCAAGTTCATTGATTCGTATTCCTCTCTCTTTAGAAAAAGCATGCTTTTGCTCACACTAATCTTAAATGTATGGGAAAAAATAACTCATTTTAAAATTTCTTTATAATGGACTTTGTATTTCTCACAAGCTGCTTGTGTGTTTGTGTGTCTGTGTTGCAAGGAGAAAGCCAATTCTGACTCATTTTGGAAATGTTTCTTTGACTTGCTTTTCATTGCTTTTGTTATTACAGTCATACAGAATGGCCTGCCTCAGAGAATCCTGCCCTTCTGCTTGACCATTAAACGACTTTGTTCAGAACCCTGTCCGCCTGTAGATGGCAGGAAGGGAGAAATTAATACATCCCCTGCCCGAGGTTTGCCATTCTAGGAGATGTTTGCAGGATTAATGGTCTTTTTACTTTGCTTCCTCACCTCCCCATTACTCTCATCTGTGAAAGAATCTGGCATCCAGACCCAGATAAGATGGTTATTTTGAGACTATCCTGCCATGTTCTCAGTTTCCAGCTCCCTGATTAAAGTCTCTTCCTTGCCTCAGCACCTCGTCTGTCAGATTCATTGGCCTGTCATGCAGTGAGCAGAACAAGCTTGGACTCAGTAACATGTGTGTGCACATATGAGTGTATGATTTAATTTTGCGGGATAGAGTGCAGACGATGTGTATAGATTTTTAACATCGTTTTCCTCTGAAGTGTAATTTACAACAGAAATACATACAAATCATAAGTGCATAGCTGGGTAACCTCTCTCAAAATTCCCTGTAACCTGAGCTCAGATCCAGAAATAGAAGAAACCCAGCAGCTCAGAGTCTCGGCTGGTAAGCTGCAGGGACTCTCACGTAATTCTGGGTCATTTGCTTACTTTGCAGCCCTCACCGACACAGCCTCTGTGCCCCACCACATCCTCTGGCAGGACCCTTTGCCATCCTGCCAAATATTTCTCTTTCCCCTCTTTGGGGAGGGGGGTAAGGGAGATGGGAAAATTCAGGTCCCATCCCTGTGTCAACTTAGAGTTATGTTTTATTCAGTGGGAATTTTTAGGGCAGCAGCAGTCAAGTTATATAGAAGTTTGCAACAAACAGCAGGTAGTCTGAACATTAAAAGCATTTTGAGGAATTAAAGAAAACCAGATATATCAAGTTAAGGAATTTAGTGCTTTGGGGAAGATGTAAGAGCCTGGGCTCACTGAAATCATTCCTTTCATATGCATCGCAGCTACAGGAGCCAGTATCCTGCTTTTTTTTTTTTTTTTTTTTTTTTTTGCACCCTGCGTTCCTCAGTGCTCACCAGGAGTGGCGCTGCTGGATCACAGGTATTGTTCTCCTTCCTGGTTGTCCTTAGGGCTCAGAAATTCACATCTGGACAGCCAAAATTGTTGATGATTGTCATATCCTTATTTACTGATGTGATAGGAAATACTCCATCTCTCACATGCCATTACCAACTCAAAGTCTTCTTTCCTAAAAAGACGGCACCAGGAAAATGCCATCAGTGGGACTGCACCAGGCTAGAGCAAGGGCATCCTGAGAGGCAGCTGCTGGTCTTGGAAGGAAGGTCAGAGGCCCGCGTCTGCCCCTCCCCTCTTTCTGCCCCTGATGCCAGCACCATTGCCTACTGTCAAGTGTTCACTGACCATATGCAGAAATAAGGGCTTGCAAGCTCCACGCAGTGCAGCCTTGGAGGCCGCCTAGCCCCAGTGCTCCTGGACCGCTGCACACCCAGCTGAATGAGGTTAAGGAAAGTTGGCCCCTCCAGTAGATCCAACTTAAACTCAGGAAGTGATCTCCACCACCTAACCTAGTACTCCTGTCAACTACAAACTGGCACTTACCAAGAGCCTTTGCCAGTGACCACACAGCAACGCAAGTGTGCTAGCCTCTGCCTCTGCAGAGACTGAGCTCTGTGCTGCTGCAGTTGCCGAGGGAAATTCAGAGGGTACAGTGAGGCACTTTGTGCTCCAGGGAAACTGGAGGAACAGGCTTTGAGATAGTTAGATACTCTCATGAACTGATTTCACGATCCCAATCTTTGCATCTCCTCATATCCAGGTGAAGTGAAGTGAAAATCACTCAGTCGTGTCCAACTCTTTGAGATCCCATGGACTATACAGTCCATGAAATTCTCCAGGCAGAATACTGGAGTGGGTAGCCTTTCCCTTCTCCAGGGGGGCCTTCCCAACCTAGGGATCGAACCCAGATCTCCTGCATTGCAGGCGGATTCTTTACCAGCTGAGCCTCATATCTAGAAAAGCACTAAATCCTTTCATGGTGACATCGGCTCCTGGTGACTAACAGAAAACCTCTTGTAAAGTAAGCACTTGATTGCACCGAACTCCCTGTTCACTAACATGTTTTATATTGACCTTCCGGCATGGCCTCTTTAGAGCAGTCTCTCGGAGCTATCTGAGGTTCTGTCTCCCAGGTTGCAGTCCTCACTTTGCCTCAAATAAAACTTAACTCGCTAGTCTCACTTTGTGCATCTTTTTAGTTGACACTTTACTTCAATCATGGGAAATAGATGGGGAGACAATGGAAATAGTCAGACTTTATTTTTCTGGGCTCCAAAATCACTGCAGATGGTGATTGCAGCCATGAAATTAAACAACGCTTACTCCTTGCAAGGAAAGTGATGACCAACCTAGACAGCATATTAAAAAGCAGAGACATTACTTTGCCAGCAAAGGTCCATCTGGTCAAGGCTATGGTTTTTCCAGTAGTCATGTATGGATGTGAGAGTTGGACCATAAAGAAAGCTGAGCACTGAAGAATTGATGCTTTTCAACTGTGGTGTTGGAGAAGACTCTTGAGAGTCCCTTGGACTGCAAGGAGATCCAACCAGTCCATCCTAAAGGAGATCAGTCCTGAGTGTTCATTGAAAGAACCGATGCTGAAGCTGAAACTCCAGTACTTTGGCCACCTGATGCGAAGAGCTGACTCATTGGAAAAAGCCCTGATGCTGGGAGGGATTGGGGGCAGGAGGAGAAAGGGACAACAGAGGATGAGATGGTCGGATGGCATCACCAGCTCGATGGACCTGGGTTTGAGTAAACTCTTGGAGTTGGTGATGGACAGGGAGGCCTGGCGTGCTGCGATTCATGGGGTCGCAAAGAGTCAGACACGACTGAGCCACTGAACTGAACTGAACTGAACTGAACTGACTTACTTCCATCTCTCTTCAAATTTTCCTTGCTTCCACACCATACCCTTCTCCTCCAGAACATTAACTCTTCCAGCTGAGCTTTCCCTTCCTTCACTGTGAATTCTCTACATCCTATCCCAGCGGTCATTTAAAAAAGAAGGTCACTGCTCTATGGTAGAAGAAAATTAGGGTCCTTTAAAGATAGAAAATACTTTCTGACCCTCAAAATCCTGATTTTCAAGATGCTTGGCCCAACTTGCAGCCCAGGAGACTGGGCTGTAACCCTCATTTTGCCCCAAATAAAACTTAACTCGCAACTCTCAAGTTGTACATCTGTTTTAAGTCCAGAGTTATGGCGACCATGAAGGGACCCAGAGTGAACTTCCTTCCTTCGACTGGACTCCATGAGGAGCCAGAGCTTTGCTACCAGCAGTGGCCGCTTGCACCCATCCGACTCCTCAGGGAATGCAGACGAATTTGGGTAAGTCTCTCCTGATTCTTGAATCTCCCATGTTGGTTGAGATTCTGCTTTATTTGATGGTGGAGCAGGTTACCTGACCCTCCCAGCAGGAAAGACACTGGGGGCAGGGGTCCCAGGTAAAACATCCAGGGTATACCCATTCATGGTCTAGACACTGATTGGGGTTCAGTTGAAAGATACCGAGAAACTCCCACCCAGTCAAAAGATACTGGGTGGGGGGGCTGGCTGAAAGATGCCCAGGGAATTACCCACCCAGTGGAAAGGTACTGGGGCGGGGGGGCTCAATTGGGAAAAAATCGAGAAATACCCAGGGCTCAGCTGAAAGATGCCGAGTTTGCTCCGTTGCAGGGGACTGAACGGTCTTGGCTGAGTGGTTAAGGAAGAGGCTGATCTGACACTTTTCCTCAATTTGGCTGCCATTACAGAACTCGTCAGGGTAAAAGTGAGGAGAATATATGAGAGTTTTGCTCTGAAGAAAAGGGACAAGACTCCTCCAGGCCGGTTTCACCTTTCCCAGGTGACTGAGAAATTTACAGGAGAGGTGGAGGCCTAGTCCTCATACCACGCAGTGGTCCCGCAGGGAAACCCACTCATTAATTAATACACTTGTTCATCCGAGGGTCGCACATAAGAACTGGCCATTCAGCCACCGGAGCAGCCCCGATGGTCTTAGACCCCTGGAGGCAGAATCTGAGACTCGTAAGAGGAGCTGAAACGACTCAGGGGTGACTCCTGGAGGAGTTAAGCTCTCAAGCAGCACGTGGGCCCACTACACAAGTTCACTAGTGATTTTTATCCCTGACAAGCCAGCTTCAAATGGGAAACAGAATCTCTCAGAAACAGAAACAAAGGAGGTGTCAGAAAGCCAGCCTCTGACCAACACTCCAGCCAGGTTCATGTACATACATACGGAGCTCATACTTGCAAGTACCTAGTTAACTGGAGAAATTATACTAAAAGAGATCTCAACTGAACATGGCCAGATTGGGTTTCTTTTGATATTACAAAATTGATATGTTTGTGTGCACAATTAGAAAAGGCTGGCTGTGCTTACTTTGACTGGTATCTAGAAGCTTCTAAAACAGCAAATGACAGAGTAACTTCTTCACAGAAAACCAACAAGAAGTTGCTTGGAACTATCAAAACTAAAACAGGCTGCTAGCGCTGACTGTGCCAGGTCGCAGGTCTAGTGGAACGGGGCAGTCACATTTGGCACTTATGCCACTTGGCTTTTGATTTCTGGGCATCTCTTTGCCTTTTGTTTCCTGTGCAGTGTGACTCCTGGCTGGTGAAGTTCTGGTTCGGTTTGGTTTTGTGGGTTTGGTTTGAGCACACAGACATCTGGTACAAACTGCTCAAGCTAATAGGGAATTGCTCACTTTGAGGTTCCACACTCCATCTGGGAAGCCCTTGAGAAAAAAAAATTTGGTGGGGAGCAGGGCTGGTCAATCTATAGCTATGATCTAGTGACAAGAAAAGTGGCCTAAAAATATTAGATCTTTATTGATAGGGAAATGGACAAAAGTTCCCTTATGTCAAGGATTTCAACAACCTGGGGCTGATCAAACTAAGACCCCTACTTCCCCAGAGGGACAATCCCTGCTGGGACAAATCTGCCCTTGCTTTCAGGGCCAAGCTGAGCACTTTCTGGTCTAAATTTTGGTTACAAAACTATGATCACAGAGAAATATGATTTTTCACAATATGGTCACAATATTCTTTAGACTCCAGAGAAAGATTAAAGAAGAAAATTATCTCTTTAAAAAAATCTTGCCCTAAGGAAATAATTCCTTCTATACCTTTAGACCAGAGCTCTCTGGATCACTTATCTAGACCATCTCTAATTCCTGCAACCAAAAGAAAGAAAAAGGAGGACAAAGTCATTTAAAATCTTATTCCAACCATTGTTTACAACTAGTGAGTTTTGTTTTGTGATATCTGATTCATAATCTGATTCATAAATTTGGAAAACAAAGCTATAGGATCTCTTGTGTCTATTTGGATATATGTATGTCTCAGTGTGTGTGTTTGTTTTTTGGATAATATTGCTGATTACTGAGACCAGTTTGTAAATGAGCTCTAATCTGATTGGCCTTAAAAAAAAATGAAGCACTTGTAAACCAAATAATTCTAAATACAAGAGAAATTAAACTAAATGAATTTCAGGTTCACATGAACTGGGAAAGATTCAGTATTAAATACCTGATATTAATGTTTGTTTGTTCATCTAACTAGTGTGGACATGTCTAAGAGCAGTTAACATTAAGCAGAATATTTTCATTGTACCGAAGTTTAATATGCTAAATATTATTATATCTGTTACAAGTTTGTCAGCAAGGGAACCACCTCGAGTGAAGAAACCTAAAAAATGTGTGATATGAGCCTTTAGATAAACTCTATTAAGAATAATTTTGCTCTAGGAATGTCTATCTAAAATAGTCTCTCCAGATTGTGGTAACTTTAACTTCTAAGGGTTGTGCTAAACTAAGTTTTGGAAGTCTATTGAAGAGCTAAGTCATTTCCAAATAAAATAAGATTTTGAAACATTTACTACTAAACACTAATTACCTCTTACAGAGAAATGAAAGAGATTTGGGATTAAAAATAAATGATGTTTGGTGCCATCCTAAAATGTTCTGAGAAAGCAAAGTTTTTAGAAATTATCACTGGTATTTTTGCTCACTAATCTATAAAATGCTAATATAAAAGTCATTTCTTGGTTGCTTAAGGAAAGTAGGAAGTGTGTTCTCAGTAAAGAAGGAATGAGGAATGGAATTGCATTTTGTGAAGGGAAAAGGAAGTAAGCCTGACTTACAGGTGGCTTTTCAGGATGGAAGAACACAGTAATGGGTACAGAAAGTGATAAGGTTTGTGGAAAGTGAACCATGAGAAGTCTTGTACATGGTTTAAAATAAGCTTAAAATAAATTTAATTAAGCTTACCTTTTAAATAAAGTGAAATGTGTCCAACTCTTTGCAACCCCATGGCCTGTAGACTACCAGGCTCCTCCATCCACGGGATTTTCCAAGCAAGAGTACTGGAGGAGGGTGCCATTTCCTTCTCCAGAGGATCTTCCCGACCCAGGGATTGAACCCAGGTCTCCTGCATTGTAGACAGATGCTTTACCGTCTGAGCGACCAGGGAAGTCCTTAAATAAAGTAAGCTGGTGCAAAAACTTGAATTTAGCTTTTCTCTCTTAAGATGACACCTTTTCTTCAGATGTTGAACTGCCTTTGATAATAGATTTACGTTTCTTTATCTCTTAAATGGTCTGTTCTGAAATCCTTTTGTTACTTTGGTTAAGTGAATAGCTAGTGTTTCACAGTGACCTATAACCATATCTGACTGAGTGTTCTAAACCTTTATGATATTTGTTGACAAAACTTCCTAAATCATTCCAATGAAGATTTCTAGCTAACTTTGGGATGCTTCAGAGCGCCCCCAAAACATCTCAAAGAGAGATATTACACTAATTAGGTTCATTTTGTGTACAGAATTACATGCGGAGTATTGTCAAGTGAGTAATAAGTCTCAGGCTATATCCTATGGTAAATGTTACTAATATAGATATCCTAGAAACTGCATGGAGTTCCTAAAATTCTCATATGTTTGGGTAAAATGTTATCAGGCATAATTCTAGTTACTATCTCAAAATATCATCCTAGAACAAACCAAGTTTTGCAAAACTGCATCCTCTTCAAGAAGATTTATAGAAAGGACTTTTGGATAAAAACAAGTTTCTGAACTGGGTAAAAATTCAAATGGAAAAACCTAATGATTTCACAAAGGTTAACAAAAGGACTAAATAAACTGGTGAATATGTTTATGACTTTTATAGTTTCTATCTGAAAAATCACTGATTTGAATCTGTGTTTTCCAGGTTTAAGAAAAAAAACTTTCCCCTCAAACTAATTATGATACTAATTTGGTAAAATTATATTTTATAAACAAATTGAAGCATTTATCTTTTCTCTCTATGTGAACCCTCCAGAGATTGGAAGCTCTTAGTTTCCAGTTACTTTATCAAATAAGTTAGAAAGGTTATCTCACGACAGTGAAAGTGAAGTCGCTCAGTCATGTCTGACTCTTTGTGACTCCATGGACTGTAGCCTACCAGGCTCCTCTGTCCAAGGAATTCTCCTACTGGAGTGGGTTGCCATTTCCTCCTTCAGAGGATCTTCCCAACCCAGGGACTGAACCTGGGTCTCCTGCATTGTAGGCAGACCCTTTACCTCTGAGACACCA
This sequence comes from Odocoileus virginianus, assembly GCF_023699985.2. Classification (NCBI taxonomy): domain Eukaryota; kingdom Metazoa; phylum Chordata; class Mammalia; order Artiodactyla; family Cervidae; genus Odocoileus; species Odocoileus virginianus. Next base: position 5,613,978 of record NC_069682.1, read on the forward strand.
GGGAAGTCCTTATCTCACCAACAGGTACAGAAATCTCAAGGAATTTCGGAGACCTTGAGAAAGGGAGGAATTTACTTAGATCTGGTAGGCAAAATCTGTGATAAGATTTTCCTAACCCTAAACGGTTTTATTTTGAAACTTCAGTTTGAGATTTTATAAAAGTTTCAGCAAAGCAAAAAGATCTATGATCAATTATAGTTATATAAATCATCAGACCAAGTTTATTGAGACCATACCTATATTACAAACAAGTCCTAATTTGGTTATATTTGGTAAAAATGATGGTGATTTTAGGGGAAAAAAACATGTTTCAATGAATGTTAAATCCCAGTTTGTTAATGGAGGTCTGTATCTACTAAGACTCATTTCCTGGATAGTTCTATGCTGTTAGGGTATATTAATGTAAAATTGAATTGAATTGTTAAAGGTCACTCTAAGGTTGTTTCTGAAGCTTATCTCAGTAATCTGTCTTTGGATGAAGATCAGATGCCTCATCCATGACCTGCAAGAAGTCCAGTCCTTCTTCCAGGACTGGAAGAAGACATAATTTAAGGAACTGTCTCCAACCTGGATTGAGGTGCTATCAGGTACTCTTAACCAGCTCATACCCAGTGAAACTGAAGGGAAATTGACTCTCGGGTTAACTCCCACTTCCAAAGCCCCCTAAGCTGTACTGATCTATAGAGAGGCCTACTGACCTCACACTCACCTTAAAGCAATGCTCAAACAGAAGAAACTACACTACACTAGGATGAGAAGATGATGACATTAGACGTAGATGGCTTGCTGAAGATGCTGGTCTGACTTGTAAGATCATTTATGATGTTTTCTTGATTCCTTGGACCTATGCCTGTCAATCATGATTCTATGCTAGTTTGAAACTCAATCCAGTTGTTGAGTTGTGGCCAATTACCTGTGTCTAGTACTTCTGGGTTACCTGGTGGATTTCTGTCTCTAGGGTTCTGATTGGTTACCCCCTAGGAAATTTATTTTAGGTGAGTGTTCAGTCCTGTTCTATCTATTAATGGTATTACTAGATGGGATCTCCTCACCCAACCAGGATCATTCAAACTAAATCAGAGTGATGAGCTAAGTCTCAATAACAAAAATTACCCTCTCATCTATTAAAAGGAAAACTTCCACAATCATGGGGAAGGTCTACATGGTTAACACCAGGCTATGGTCATTCAAGTTTAACGGCTCCTCTATGTTGGGGAGGGTAAAATCATACTAAAAATGATCAACCTGATAATTATGAGACAAGGCTGGGTGCTTTATGAACTACGCCTATTATTACTCTTCAGTTCAGTTCAGTTGCTCAGTCGTGTCCAACTCTTTGTGACCCCATAAACCACAGCATGCCAGGCCTCCCTGTCCATCACCAGCTCCCAGAGTCCACCCAAACCCATGTCCATTGAGTCAGTGATGCCATCCAACCATCTCATCCTCTGTCGTCCCCTTCTCCTGCCCCCTATCTTTCCCAGAATCAGGGTCTTTTCAAATGAGTCAGCTCTTTGCATCAGGTGGCCAAAGTATTGGAGTTTCAGCTTCAGCACCAGTCCTTCCAGTGAACACCCAGGACTGATCTCCTTTAGGATGGACTGGTTGGATCTCCTTGCAGTCCAAGGGACTCTCAAGAGTCTTCTCCAACACCACAGTTCAAAAGCATCAATTCTTCAGCTTTCTTCATAGTCTAACTCTCACATACATACATGACTATTGGAAAAACCATAGCCTTGACTAGACAGACCTTTGTTGGCAAAGTAATGTCTCTGCTTTTTAATATGCTATCTAGGTTGGTCATCACTTTCCTTCCAAGGAGCAAGCGTCTTTTAATTTCATGACTGCAATCACCATCTGCAGTGATTTTGGAGCCCAGAAAAATAAAGTCAGCCACTGTTTCCACTGTTTCCCCATCTATTTGCCATGAAGTGATGGGACCAGATGCCATAATCTTAGTTTTCTGAATGTTGAGCTTTAAGCCAACTTTTTCACTCTCCTCTTCCACTTTCATTAAAAGGCTCTTTAGTTCTTCTTCACTATTATTCATTATTACCCATAGGGAGAGTGATTGGTGTGGAACTCAGGGGATTTGTGGCACTAATTTATGGCCTTGACATCTACAGGGATGGTTACAAAGGTGTAGCCTGGGAGTTCCATGAATTTAAGGTCATACACGTTAACAAATTAGAGGTAACCCTAACTAATCTACCATTGGCCTGATTCCAATGGGTCAAAGATCTGTATTCTACTGGCATGGCCATTTAGCAGTGTGTGTGTGTGTGTGTGTTTGTGTACCTTCATTGGGGTTAGAGGATGTAATTGGCCATATTGAAGCTTTAACAACTTTCATAAGCTTTAAATGATAGTAACCAGCCTATTAGCCTATTGAATTCTGAGATCTCTATGATGAGAAAGGCAGTGCTATAAAACTGCAAGGCCCTTGACACCTTACAGCATTTGAGAGAGATACCTATGCTATAATTCAAAGTGAATGCTATATTTTCATTCCTGATAAATTCTTTAATGTAACACATTTGATGAACCACATGAAAAATCAGATTTCTGCTTTAAGTGACACATTCCCTAGTCTTGGTGATCTTTAAAAAAGAAATTACTGGTTTGGTGTGAGAGGTTCATGGCTAAAGTATTTATTTTTAATTCCACTTATGTCATTAACTATACCATTTGTATTTTGCTTGTTTCACAAGATTATTATTTCTTGTATTACCAAGTGTATAACTGAGCCTCCAAGGGAAAAAATGATGACTAGACTTGGAGCAGATGATCAAGTGTATAGCTTGATATATGATCAATGATTGTAATACTGTAACTCTGGATATGGGAAGATGCAAAGAGAGGGAAATACTTTCCTCCTGGACCATAACTAGAAGACAGATGCCCAGGGATCTTTGACTAATAAGACCTAGTCCAGGAACAGCATGTTGAGTGGCCTATCAATAAAAACCTTCTTCAGAGCTGGGAACTAGCCTTCCCAGCAATGTGGGACAAAATGGTAATGAAATGTCCCCCAAAGTATGGTTGGATTTGTGACCACAAGGGGGCCATGTCAGCTACAAATTGGCACTTACCAAGAGCATTGCCAACGTCTGAACAACAAAGGCATCTGCCACCTGCCTCTATGGAGATTGAGCCCCACGCTGCTACAGCTGGTGACCTTCAACAACCCCTAAGGGAGGTCAGGGTAGAGTGAGGCGCTCTGTGCTCCAGGGAAACTGGTGGGACAGGTCTTTCTTTAGATAGTCGGATGGTCTCAGGAACAGATTTTATGATCTCAATCCTTGTGTCTCCTCATATCTAGAGAAGCAATAAATCCCTTCCTGGTGACATCAGATCCTCACAACCTTCTGTAAAATGAGTGCTTCATGGTACTGAACTCCCCTTTCACCAAGACCTTATATACTGATTTTCCCACTGCCACTTTGGAGCATCTCTCAGAGCTGTCTGAGATTCTGCCTCCTGGGCGGCAGTCCCTATTTTGCCCCAAATAAAACTTACCTTAAAACTCTCAAGTTGTACATCTTTTTTTTAGTTGACACTTGCTGCATTAGAAGGGTGAGGGGGACCCTTTATTTCCTGTCAAGAACTGAATTTTTCCCCTTAAAATATTTGCTATTATAATCCTAATCCTAATCTGTTTTCCTACCCCCGACCCCGACCCCAGCAATTTATCCATTTCCCTGCTTTGAAGCCAAACAAACAAAAAAAAAGACAGAAAGAAAAAGTACTTCAAGAAGAAGAAGAAGTCACAAACACAGAAACATAGACTCAAAAAGCATCTTCTTATGTTTCAAAATATTACTCTCAAGAGATACAAAAATGCATTAGCATAAAACACACCAAAAGTAATTTTGGCATATTTCCCAATTCACCATCATGTAACAGAAACTACACTTGGTGATTAATGAATCGTAATTCATCAACTTCAGAAGACCTGGGTCAAGTAATTCTGAAAATAAAAGAGGGACATTAGTAGCTTGCATGTACATAGTGTTGTATTGTTTGCAAGACGCTTTTGAATACTGGTCTTAATGTAACCCTATAACACCCTTGTGGGTTCTGTTTGGCTATCTTCACTTAGAGGCCTAGGGCAGTTCATCTATTTGCCACCAACCAACGTGGTTTAATGGCTAAGTCGTGTCTGACTCTTCTTGACCAACCAATGTGGAGCTAGAATTTGAGAACAAAAACAAAACACATTTTAAGACTGTCTTTCTTGTGGATTTAGAGGTAGAAATGAAATGTGTACTGGGGGCAAACTCTTTTTAGTTTTCATAGGAGACACTTTAGGAAAGTCATTCAGATGGTAACCAAACATTCTAGTGCCCTGGAGAAGCACTCAGCAGATGAAGAAACTGAATGAGATGTGCTACTGAGAAAGAAGTGTATTGTTCAGAAACAAGAAGCCACTATCTCCCCAGAACAGAGCTCTCCTTAGCGCCTACTATGATGTGAATTGATATTTCGTTTCCTGGGCAGGCCTCAGAGACAGCGGTTGGGGTTTTGTACTCTGGAGGATCTTAAAAACTTGGACTCTTGAAATGGGAGACGGAGAGAGTCCCAGAGCAGAGATAAATTGCTGAAATTCTAGGAAAAGTGTACCTAGTATTGTAAGTTTACCCTTTTCTGCATTGTGATTTCCTTCCGGCATCTTTAAGCATCAGTAAGTTCTGTTGAACTCAAAAGGAACGTGCAAATGGTTCTTTGAGGAATATATCAGCCCAGATAGATGTCAATTCAAAATAGTAACAATGATAATAATGCAGGAAGCTGCAAACAAAAGACTTACTTGGTGCTTTAAGAATTTCAGCTCAAGAGACATAGATTCAGGTAAAACCAAGAGTGTTCCAAGGAAGTGAAATAGTCCAGGTTTAAAAAAAAAAAAAAGGCCCCAAAAGTTGCCTGATAAAAATCATGATTGACTCTGACCCCAGTCAGAAGATACTCGTCCTTAAGGAACCAAGAGTTACTCATAGAGAAAAGGTCTGATAAGTAGATAGGCTGTCAGATGTTCTGGATGATGTCATCAGGTCAAAGCCATCCAGACTCCTTCGTGATCTTGGGGCTTAATTTCAGAGCAATACTGACTCCATCTTAATTTCGCTTTCATAGAGAATAGCTGCATACAAAGGGGGGGCGGGGGGCATGGGGCAGAGACTTGAAGAGGCAGAGAGGGAGGGGAGTGGGGAGAGATGAGCCTCCATATGGTACACGAGCTGCTGAAGGCACAAGTGGACCAGTGAAACACTCCCATGCTCCCCAGCAGTCTCAGAATACCTGCTCACGTCCAAAGGGAGTTCCAGCTTAGGACCACCAGATAATAAAAGAAAGAGTGCATCACACAGTGCAGGACACCTGGGTACAACTCTTACCTCAACACTGAGGTTAGCAGTGGAAAGAGTGTTTATTCACAAGGCAGCCAGCGAGGAGATGGGAGAACCAATCTCAAATCTGCCTCCCTGAAGGTGAGGGGCTCAGGGTATTTATGGGATAAAGAATAAAGAAGCAGTGTGGTCTGAAGTGTGGCAGGCACAGGAAAAGTTGATTGGGAAAAGGCACAGTCATCATTGTGCCTAAGGATGAGTAACGGCTGAGAGGGGACCAATCATGAGGAGAGGGTTGGAACTTTCCACCCCACCCTCTGATTTCCAGGAAGGAGAGAAGGGCTGGAGATTGAGTTTCATCACCAATGGCCAATGATTTATTCAGTGGTGCCTTTGTAATGAGGTAGCCATAAAAATCCAGAAGGACGGGGTTCAGAGAGCTGCTGGGTTGGTGAACAAATAAAAATTGAGGGGAATGTCAGTCACAGAAGCTCCAAGACTTTTTCCCCATATTGTGCCCTGATGCATCTCTTTCTTTGGCTGTTGATTTATATCATCATTTATTTTTTATTAAACCAGTCGTTTAGTAAGCACATTGCTTTCCTGAGTTCCATGAACTGCTCTAGGAAATTAATGGAGCCCAAGGAAAAGAGGGGATTGTGGGGACTGCGGGAATCTATTGACCAGAAACACTAAATGTACAATTGGCATCTGAAGTGGGGGGCAGTCTTGTGGGACTGAGCCCTTCCCCTGGGAAATCTGATACCATCTCTGGGTAGGCATGTCAGAATTGAGTTGTAAGACACCCAGCAAGCGTCAGAGACCTGGTTGGTGCAGGAGGAAATCCACCACATTGAAATTGGGTGCATAATCTTACTGGCCCTTAGTAAGCACCATGAGTGTCCATCTAGGCTGATGACAAATATCATATGTATACCAGCTAATGGTCCAGTGGTTTTCAAATTTATTCTAGGAAAAATGAAAACTGCAAGTTATTTAGAATTAAAATGTTCTAGCCCCTTGCATTTTGGCATCTTAAAAACATTGTTTTTCAAAACAATAGGGAAAAAACCTTTCTGTGTTCTTTGGGGTTGGCTTCCAGCTCCTCACAGGTGGTGTTTGCATTGATCTGACAGTAAATCAGTCCAGGATGCTGAACAAACAATAGTTTGCCTCCAGTTGGATTTTCAATTATACCAGACATGTCATCTGATGTCTGGAAGCCTGAGGCTGCTGAAGAAAAGACTGTCTTTGCAAGGTTATTTAAAGGAGATCTTTGTTTACAGGCCCCAAGATGTCCTCACCTCATATATCTCTTCCAGTCTGACATGCTCTTTTTAAATCCCAAAGGCTTTCTGTGTTCAGAAGCTCCTTATCTATTATAATATGAATGTCCCTGGGGGAAAAAAATAATTCTTTATCAACTCATATTTCAAGGAGGACTAAAGCATCAAAGGCTAACAATTTCTTGCAACCCAGGGCGATGGGAGAGATGTATGGACTAGGGAGAAAGGTGTGGGGGCAGGACAACTGAGGATGAGTTATCTCTAAGAGTGGAGGCAGGTGAGAAGGATGGGCTCTGGGAACAGGACAAGGTTTCGATACCCACGCAACCAGCGTCCATGTCTCTCAGCTTCTACTTCCTCATTTTAAAAAGAGCAGAATAGTGTGTACCTTACAGGGTGGTCTCACACAAGTGAGGTAAGTGGACCCTGCTATCACCCTGCCCATTAGAAGAAAGTGACAGTACAAACTCCACTCTGGGCTTTGGGGTCCTGGGGGTCAGGGGTCAAGGCCTCCTCCACCACGTGTGTGACCTTGGGCATCCATGGATATAAAGTGCATGGATATATCCTCCACGGATATAAAGTGCAGTCTACCCATAAAGAAGGTTATATACAAGGCATATATTTTGTTTAACTTCTAGTTAGAAAACCATACGAATCATTCACGTCTATTGCATTATGTTAACCATTTAAAGGAAGTCATCAATTGATATTAGGTTGATGGCTTATTTATTATTCATCTGAACCAGAACTAATCATACTAGTTATTCATCAGTCAGAAACGTTTGTTTGTAGTCATTATAGTTGAAATACTATCTTTCTGATGTGTTAGTAGGTAAGTCTTGTCCGACTCTGCGAATCCATGGACTGTAGCTCACCAGGCAGGCTCCTCTGTCCATGGGATTCTCCAGGCAAGAATACCGGGAAGCCATTCCCTTCTCCACAGGATCTGCCCCACCCGGGATCTTCCGCATTGCGGGCAGATGCTTTACTGTCTGAGCCAAAAGAGAAGACCATCTGTCTCATAGCTCTACTGAAAAATACCATTGAGGAACTATGACACCTAATAAAAAGGAAAATGGAGAAAAAGTGAGGATGAAATTTAAAAGGTTCAAGTTTCTTGCTTTCAGACCCCACTCCCTATCCCCACCCCCGCGCCCCAACTACCCCGTTCATTTCTCAGTGAAACGCTTTTTTCCGTCTCAGCCACAGGGTGTCAGTCTAAGCTTAGCCATTGTCTCTTTTTTCCGGAGCCTGAACGGATTTCTTTCGTCCCTTCCCTTCCTCTTCACTCCCAGCAGATGGAGCGTCTCTGGCTCTCCTGCACCGCCGTCCTTTGCTTGAGCTCCGAGCACTTCACAGGCCTCCTCTCGGCTCGGCGCGCAGCCTCGGGAGCAGCCGCCTGGGGAGCGCGGAGTTCCCTGCGAGCGAGCGCGCGCATGCGCCGCGCTTCCTGCGCGGGGACCTAACCCCCGGGCCTGACTCAGGGGAAGACGCGGTGTACCTGCCTCCCACCGGGCCGGGGAGAGCACAGGCCTGGCTCAGCATCTCCGCGGCGCGCTCCTGGATGAAAATGGCTTTCCCTCCTGTAACTTGTCCTCCTCAACGTTGTCATCAGAACCTTCCCTGGGGGTGAGAAAAAAATTCGGGAGCTTCTAGAATCACGTTCTCTCCACGCATCAGAGAAAAAAAATCAAGCAAAGAAAAATGCAGCTTAATTCAGCTTTTCTTTGCCTTGGGTATGAGGAGCCTCTAGCTTCCTTGAAAACAATGTTCAGTGTCAGAGATCAATGATTCAGGCTGAATTCTAGAGCCTGGAGTGATGAATTTGAACTTAGGACACTTGCCTGTCTGCTAGGGGCTGGGTGAAAAAAAAAAGGTCCAGTTGTGACTCAGGGAGGACCAAAGAGCTTCTGTGAGATGGAGCAAGGAAAGTATCAATTTAGCTGCTGCCTTTTGCTGGAGGAAGAGATCTATAGACACTTCTCTAAAGAAGACATCCTGATGACCAACAAGCACATGGAAAGTTGCTCAACATCACTGATTAATAGAGAAATGTAAATCAAAATTACAGTAAGGTACCAACTCACACTACTTAGAATGACCATCTTCAGAAAGTCTACAGTAATAAATGCTGGAGAGGAGGTGGAGAAAAAGGAACCCTCCTACACTGTTGGTGGGAAGGTAAGTTGGTGCAGCCACTATGGAGAATAGTACCAGAGTTCCTCAAAATACTAAAAATAGAGTTACTGTGTGATCCAGCAATTCCATCCCAGAGCATGTATCCTCAAAAGATGAAAACTCTCATTTGAAAATAGACATGCAACACTGCTCACAAGAGCCTAGACATGGAAGCAACCAAAGTGTCCATTTAGAGAAGAACTGATAAAGAAAATGTGGTGTATATACAATGGAATATTACTCGGCCATAAAAAAGAATGAAATAATACCATTTGCAGCAACCTTGGTGGACCTATAGATTATCATACTGAGAGAAGTGAATCATAAAGAGATGGACAGATGTCACATGAATCACTTATATGTGGAAGATAAAAAATAATACACATGTACTTATATACAAAACAGAAATAGACTCATAGACATAGAAAACAAGCTTACAGCTACCAAAGGGGAAAGTAGGAGAGGGATAAATTAGGAGTTTGGGATGAAAATATACACACTTCTATATATAAAATAGATAAACAATAAGGACATATTGTATAGTACAGGAAACTAAGGGACATGAATTTGAGCAGACTTCAGGAGATAGTGAAGGACAGGGAAGCCTTGGCATGCTATATAGTCCATGGGGTCACAAAGAGTCAGACACAACTTAACTGAACAACAACTGTGTACATATACATATATATCACTTCGTGTTTACTTGAAACTAGCACAACATTGTAACGCAGCTATAGTTCAGTTTAAAAGCACTTCCATAAGCGCTGCTGGCACCTGCCTAGGCCCCACCATCAAGGCAGGTGCAGGGAGCCCTGGGGCATGTGTAGGAGCCAGGAACTCTGAGACTTGCTCTGCTGAGACTGTAAGAACTTGAGAATGTGCCTCTGCAGTCTGGTTTCTTCTGCCTCTAGTTTCTAGAGGCAGCCTCTAGAAGCCTCTAGTTTCTTCCTGGAAGGCAGTCTGTTGCTTCTAGCAGTGCACAGAACCAGTCTGGGCCATGGTCCCTCTGCCAGGATAAACAGCCCAGGCTCCTGCTTGTCTCTTGTTCTGCCCTTGGGCCACCAGAATGAAGGCCACCAGTAATTTCCATCCAAATGAACTGCTATGCTTGGGGAAACTTCAGAGAACATGATCCAATGGAAACATTCTCGGCCTTTTCCTGCAGCTGATCTGTGGAGATCAAGTATCCAGACACAAGAGTAGGGCATCCTCTTTCTGACTGACTTCACTCTGTATGACATTCTCCAGGTCCAACCACATCTCTGCAAGTGGAACAATTTCATTCCTTTTTATGGCCAAGTAATATTCCATTGTATATATGTACCACTACTTCTTCATCTGCCCCTCCATCGATGGACATTTAAGTTGCTTCCATGTCCTGGCTCTTGTAAACATTGCCGCTGTGAACACTGGAGTACAAATTATGGTTTTCTCTAAATATGTGCCCAGTAGTGGGATTGCCTGGCCATATGGTAGTGCTATTTTTGCTTTTGCAAACAATACAACACTGTAAAGCGACTATACTCCAATAAAAAAAAAAAAAATTTAAGTAGGACATTCTAAGTAAGTGGGCCTGGAAAGGTGCTTGATGTGCATGCCTGTAAAATGGGACACATGCTGGTATATTGTTCACTGGACAGGGTTGTGTAAAGAAGCATTCAAATGTCACGCCCTAGGGTACACACCTTCAAGATCATGGTCAACTCCAAGGAAAGGGAAAAGGAGACAGCAGCGAGGATTGGATTTTGGTTATATGTGCTATATTTTTCTCTTTAAAACATATATTTTGTTTTTTAACAGAGAAACACATGTTGCCTGTTAGGATGCAGATGGCACTTGAATAGTCTCTGCAGCCTGGGTACATCTTCCACTGGGGACTCAGGGCCTCAGGAGACTCTAAAACCCACAGGAGCAGGCTGCTGCTGCTCCAGGAGTCAACTCCAGGTAACTTCCGTGGACGGCGACGGAAAGGGACTGCGTGAGGCTTGTTCAGCTTCCCCAGGGAACAGGAGGCTCAGAGGGTGAGAAACTCAGCTGTGGTCAGAGCAGCTCCAGGCTCCACCCAGAACAAGTCAGGCCTGTGAGCTGCCTTTCGCTTCTCCTCTCAGAACTGTGTGCAAAAGAGAACTTGACATCCAGGATGAATGTCGCGTTTTGAAGGAGGCTTTGCCGAGGTTGGACGGACAATCCGCCAGGTCAGTCGCTGCCTTCTTGTCCCAAGAGAAAAATGCAATAGGGGACGTGTCTGTGAAGCAGGCTGAGAGTTCTGCAGAGGGAGAGGGAAGGGCCAGCTTCTTGCCGGAGTGCAGAGTGTGGTGTGTAAGTCAGTGGACCCTGTGCACGAGCTCCTGCTCCCAGCTCAGCTCCCTGGTGCAAGTTCCTTGCATGTGTCTGTAACTCAGTAATAGAACCCACCTCTGGTTGTTAGGAGGTTAAAACCCTAAGATTCTAAACAGTGCCCACTTACAGTGCTCCATATATGTTAGTTCTGGTCATCTTTACTGTGATTTACCTACCACCTTGATTATGAACAGATGATTTCTCTGAGCCTTAAAGTTCCCACTAACTCCAAGCCCCAGAGAGATAATAGGTGAAGTTTCTATAAGGACTGCCTACTGCAAAGTTGTAATGAAATCCAGACTCTCCTCAACTGGGTCCCATTGACATGGACAAGGAACTCCCAACCTGAGCTCTGCATCAGAATCACGTGAGCCTTGATAAATAAAAATATTTTTAAAGGGTGCATGCTAAGTCGCCTCAGTCATGTCTGACTGTTTGCAATCCTCTGGACTAATCCGCCAGGCTCCTCTGTCTTTGGGATTCTCCAGGAAAGAATACTGGAGTGTGTTCCCATGCCCTCCTCCAGGAGATCCCCCTGAGCCAGGGATCGAACCCGAGTCTCTTATGTCTCTTGCATTGGCAGGCAGGTTTTTTAACACTAGCACCACCTGGGAAGCCCCCAGAAATGTTAATGCTAACTATTCACATAAGCAAATGCAGTCACCTCTTGGCATCCTTGGGGGACTGGTCCTGGGACCCCACGGATGCTCAAGTCCCTTTCATAACATAGTGGAGTACTTGCATATAACCTACACACATCCTCTTACACACTTTGTTATCTCTAAATTATTTACAATACCTAATACTGTGTAAATGCTTGTACAGTTGACCTCTGAAAAAGCAGAGGTTAGAGACACTAACCTCCCCCCACCACCACAGTCAAATATCTGAGTATAATTTTACAGTCAGCTCTCAATGTCTGTGAATGCCTCTGGTACGATAGTCAATATTGGGTTGGCCAAAAAGTTCATTCAAGTCTTTCTGACTCAGTAAAATAAGCAGTTCCATCAGTGGAAGGTCACAACTTGACCCTGTGACTCAAAATTATCTTCTTTGATGGTAATTCCAGTTTCTGTTTAGACCACAGTACTTAAACGTCTGTCTCTAACCCAGGTTTCCAGGGACAAACCCCTAAAGAGTTCTTCATTCTACATGGTCAGTGCTCTCTAGCCAGTGACCACAAGGAACAGATCACCTTGAATAAGATGGTTTATAGCTTATTAAAAGGAGGGAAACACCGTGGAGAACTTTGGGGTCTCTTATTAAGAGCAAGATAAAGCTTGCAAGTCTCTAGACTATAGGATCTGGGCTTGAGTTAGGTGGTCTAGAGGAAAGTTCAAGGAACTGAAGCTTTGCTCTGCACTGGATGCTGCCAGGAAGTGGAGTTGATTATATGATGGGGTGACTTTAAAAACCTTATCTAAATTTTAGGAGGCTCTTCTTCTCCAGGCTCCCCTGTTGAGTTGGAGCCAGGCACGGAGGAGCCATACTGAGATCTGTGAGCAGAGGCTAAACCCGGCCGTGGAACAGATTGTCCCGGAGCTACTGAGGAGCCAACTCCATGGTCCTCACGGTGCTCAGCGTGGGTGGCACCTAGGGGCTGCATCTCCACGACCGCAACGCAAGATTCCTGGACTGCCCGGGGCACCTGCCAGTAAGGCCCTGCATCCCGTTAGAGAAGGAGCCACAACCGTCGACAGATTTTGGAAGTCTTCTGAGAAATTGTCAGTACTGCCAGCTGTTGGAGAAATCGTTTCTGCTCCTTTGATGGAGAGAAATGAGCAAATCCAATCCAACAGCAGGCTCCCAAGGACAGTCATCAGAGTCTGCGAGGAAACACTCAATGAAATGTGTGATTCACTGCTTATCACCTTGAACGATGGTCACTCAATGCCAGGGAGGCATTGAGTCTTGTACAGTGAGGGATCAGAATAAATAGTGTGCGGCTCAGAATGGACACTGAAGGAGCAGCCGAGATGGTGGAGGAGGAAGCCCTGAGCTCACTTCCTCCTGGGAGGGCACCCAAAATGCAACTGCTTACAGTGAGAGCACTCTAAAGATGAGAAGAAATTATCTGTTACAACCAAAGATGTAAAGAGAGAACCACAATGAGATGGGGAAGAGGGACCAAGCTTGGTCGCAGGCTGTTTTGCTCGCCTGGAGTAAGTAGCTGCAGCAGGAAATGTTTGCTGAAGTGGAAACTCCCCCTTGGCTGGTTAAGAGGAAGTTCGCATGTTGTGATTATTCATGTCAACTCTGGCCAATAAATTTAAACTGGTTTGCTGGGTTTCCAAAGAAGAAATGGTGTCATCCACAACATCTGCTAGGGTCAGAAATAAGTCTTGAACTCAATGCAGTTTTTCCAGTTGCATTATCCCTCCCATGGGGGTCACTATTCCCAGTGTATGTGTGAAGAGGTCTGTTATCCCTCTTGGAATTCCTGCAAGTAAACTCTGTTTGCCTCTTTCTGGAGGTTTCTGGATATTTATTCCTCAGGGAAACATGGTCTCCTAGAGAGGTGGTAGTTTTAAATATCCGAAAGTCTAATAATTGTCCTGAATATGCAGGATTTGTACGAGGCAGACGATACACACCAAGCTATGCTTGTATTCGGGATCATCCTGAGAGCCATGTAATCGGCAGAACCTAGTGGGGTGTGAATTCTACTGGGATTATTAGACATTAGTTTGCAACAGTACTGACCCAATATTTTATCCCTCAAGGGATTAAACAGTTCCTGTAAAGCAGCCTGGAGTATATCTGACTGTTGGGCCAGTCTGATATTAGTCTCCACTGGGACAAGCTCTTTTGAGAGGGCTGTAATAGCAGAAGTGTTGTGTTGATGTAAGTCAAGGTTCAGTTCTGATAGTCTGAATTTAGATCAGTCATGTGAAATAAACTTATGTACCAGAAATATCTGTAGGAGGAAATTTACCTTAAATTTTGGCAAGAACAGTTATTAAAATTTTATCCAGAAACTATTGCCTGAGAAAAATACACCAGAGTGATTTAATTTTTCCCAAGCAGCAGGAAATCGGGCATGGGGTGGAGAGGTCAGAAGTGACAGGTTGAAGATAATGTTAAGATGTTGTAATATCATCAGGAACGATTTTTTTTTAGTATAGTTTTTTTTAATGTATTTGTTTTCTAATTGAAGGATAATTTTTTACAGGATTTTGTTGTTTTTTGTCAAACATCAACATGAATCAGCCATGATTTCACTCCAAGGAGAGGAGAGAAAGGGGAAGGGTGCTGAAGAACAGAATGTATCTTGTCCTGACACCTTGGGTGAAAGCTATCTCGTGGGCTCTCTCTCTTTGATTAAAGAAAGGAAGGCAGCAGGACCATGACTACCAGATGGGTGTTAGTCCACTGTTTTTTATTTAATACCAAGTCCTTTGTGAGGCATCCATGGGACACGTGTTACTAGGCTGTGTTTACCCAGCCTCCGAAAACAGAAGAGACTCAAGGCAGACAGAGGTTATTGATGTGTTTTACTGTCTTCAATGTCTGAGAGAGAAAAAGAGGCATGTGCCTCCACTGCTGGGTAGAGAATGTTGAAGAATGAATGATGCAGGAGAAAAAGACAAGCTCTCAAAGAGCTGGGTTTCTGGGTCCAGGTGAGCACCCTCACACAACGGTCGTTATGTACAGTTAGGGGTAAGCGGTAACCAGCACCCGGCCCTGACCTCGTGGGTGGCCTCGGAGGGTAGATCACGAAGACTGCTCCCTGCTGCCAAGACCTTCAGTGCCGACACAGGGGCCACCGTCAGCTGAGTCCGTGTGCCCGCGCCACCGAAGGCCGGGGCATGTGCGTGATGCTTAGGCTGGTGCAGTCAGGGTGATGCCGCCGGCTTCTCTGGGGACCGTGCTTCCTGCTGGCTCTCTGCTGTGCTTGGGAACTGTGCTGATTAGATTTCACAGCTCTCTCGTCTCAGATGCTGTCCCTTTAAAACTGCTGTGCCTATTCAATAAAGATGGACAGCGATAAGAACTGGCTGATGGGAATTCAGACCGTTTGTATGGGATTATATTGTTTCTTCTGGAAATCCTAAAGTTGTTCTTCCCATCAACTGAGCACTGACGCATTCTAATAAAAAGCATACATTTTAAAATTATTTCGGGGACAAATTGTAACCAATTTTGAACATAGAAGTAAATTTAAACATATGTTTGGAGGACTCAGTTTTATTTTGTTGTGTCATCGTATTTTAGATGTCTTCTGATATTCGGGTTATTTCATTTTTCTTCTCACCTCCCCTGTAACTGTATTTTTGAAGCACCATGTGGGATTCTAATTAAAACATTATAATCTGGTCATGTTAAAAATTTCTTGGATTTCTAGTCAGATGTTACTTATATTGCCTTTAATACCAAATCCTTTGTGAAGGTTTTTTGAGAAACTGTTTTTGAGAAACTACTTATCTTCTCTTTATAAAGAGCAGATAAAACAAGAGTAACTGTGTGCTGCTAAGTCTTCTTCTGTGAGACATATCTATTCATTTTCCAGAGGTTGACATTTTCCTCTTAGAAGCAACCTTTTTGTACTATAAGACTAATGCTGATTTGGGGAAGATTTTACTTAAAGTTCATTTAGAACCACTGAAAAGCATGTAATAGTTCCAAATAGATCAAAATTATAATAAAATATAAGAAATGAGCTGCAACTACTAACACATAATATAGTACAAGCATATCCCATTTTATTGGGCTTCACAGATACTGTGGGTTTTTGTTTTGTTTGTTTATTTGTGCAAATATGTAGCAACTCTTCATTGAGTAAGTCTCTCTGCACCATTTTCCCAACATCATTTGCTCACTTCATGTCTCTGGGTCACATTTTGATAATTCTTAAAATATTTCAAACTCTTTTCATTATTATTATTGCATTTGTTTTGGTGATCTGTTTTAAGTGATCTTTGATGTAACTTTTGCAACAAGATAAAGACTTGCTCAAGGTCAGTGCTAAATGATGATTAGCATTTTTTAGTAAAAAGTATTTTTGGTATGTACATTGCTTTTTAGATGTAATGCTATTTTACACTTAGTAGACTATAATTCATTTTTATATATACAGATAAACAAAAAAACTGGTGTGACTACTTTATGTCAGTGGTCTGGAATCAAACCCTTGTTCTCTCCAAGGTATGTTTGTATGTAGACATAACAATGACTAACTTCTTCAATTCCTGTCACCTGAAATTGGCCCTATTTAACTGGCTAATTTAGAGAGTATTAAATGTAGAACTAGCCTGAGTTTTTTCTTATGACACCCCTGCCACTGTTTGAAGAGTCTTCCAGGTTCATGGATTTTGACCCATTTCCATTAGTAAAAGCACATAAAATAAATGCACACATTTATTCACACTGCATTCAGGTGTGTGGGAAAAGATGGCATCTTTATTTCCCTAAAATTGACTTATTTTATTTCACAGGTGGCACCTACTGGGTTGTCTGTGTGCCTGTGACTGTGTATGAGAGTTCAGATGCACCAGAATTTTCAAGCAAACATTTTTGTTGAAGGAAAATATACATAACAAAATGTGCAAGTATCTAAGTGTTCAGCTTTGAGATTTTCCAAAAATGCACCCATGGAATGAGCACCCAGATCAAGAAAGGGAACATTACCAGCACCCCCAACACCCCCTCAGGCCACTCCCTGCTACTAAACCTAGAGTTGGGGGGTGGGCAGTAATTGATATAATTCAATCTGGTGACCCTGATCTGTTTCAATATTTTAAACTGTATATAAAATTGTCCTGTATGTAACATACTCAATCTGTGACATTATACATACGCTTCCCCCCTTTTCTGTGCTCAGCACAGCGTCTGATTATGGAGGCTGTGGGGCAGAAGTATTGTCATGATCTGAAAACAGGAGGGTCTTAGATCTGCATTCAGAATCCACACTGGTTCTGGGAAAAGAATCAGTGCTCACTCTGCTGTCCTCAGCTTCTGGTATCTGTCACTTAGGTACTGCATAGTTGAGCAGTACCTGATTACTGCTTCTGCTAACGGGGCCCCCATCAGCGCATCAGTTCTAGAGGACGCTGTGAATGCCTTTTGGTATAAGGCCATGATCTTGGCCCAAACGGTTCCACAATGATGCTTTTTTCTCTACCACAGTGAGCTTCAGGCAAGACCCTTGACCTTGCTCCCGGGTTTCTCTATTTCTCCTCTGAAGAGAGATATAGGAGGTTCCAGGTCCCACCCATACCACATAGGAACTGAGGACAGCTTGGGGAGACCTGATTTCAAGTCCTTTCTTAGTGCCTAAGTATACAATGCAGGAGACATAGGTTTGATCCCTGGGTCAGAAAGATCACCTGGAGAAGGGAATGGCAACCCACTCCAGTATTCTTGCCCGGAAAATCCCATGGACGGAGGAGCCTGGGAGGCTGCAGTCCATGGGGTCGCAAAGAGTCAGACATGAATGAGCAACTAACACGCAAGCACATTTCACTACCTTCAACACAGTGAAGCTATCTTCTCCAGGGTCATAAAGGGGAACTTGGTCTCGAAAGGGCTACTAGACACACGTCTGATCACCTGTCCACCCACCGGGCCGGGTCTTTGGTGCCTGCAGGAGCATCATTGCCTGTTTCCAGGTTAGAAGTGGCCATATGCTGCCTCTCTTAAGGTCTGCAGATCCTCCCCAGCGTGTCAGGGAAGCTAGCCACCTCCCCAGCAGTCTTGGCCTGCCCTAGACCTATCAGTAGGTCTGAACTTTAAAAGCCCAGCCACATTACTGGAAGTTAGAACTTCAGCACCTGATACGTTCCCTGCTCCTCCTTGCCCTCCATCCCCTTTCCTCCCTCTCTTTAAAGCAAACTTTGAGTATTTAAAGCAATAATCCTCAGGCTTTTCTTTCTTTGATATTATATCCTACCCAGGGCAGTAACCTTTATACTGTTTGTCCATTCACCCTTCTCCTAGTGGCCATAGATGGAAGAGGTAAAGAAAAATCTATGATCCGAGACTCCAGATCCACATTTTTCATCTGTTCAGTGGGACCACAGGAGTTTTAGAAGATTCTTTCTCACCTAACAAAGTCCGACTCTCAAGACTCTGATTTAAAAACAACAGCAACAATTATTTTATATAACAGGTTATCTTCTTTACTCTTTCCATTTCTGCTAGAACAATTCTCATCTCTCCCCATCCTCCTAAACCCTCACTTTACCCATCTGCCCAAGGAGACAAGGTACTTCAGGTAACTAGAGAGAAGGCCATATATACAAAAACCTAAAATAGAAGAGCATATTCATTTATTTCAAAATGCCAATCCTAATATACAGAAATGAATTAATGTAACACAGATGAAGAATAATTTTAGCATTTCCTGCCAGTAGTGCTGCACTAATGCAGAATCATACATTGCAAACTCTTATTTACCAGCTTCAAAAGTATTAAGACTTGAAAATTTTAAAATGTATATTTATTTTCTAGAATATTATTTATGCAATGCTTTCACATAAATTATCTCATCTTATTCTTACTCAGTGCGGTACGCATTACTACCCTTATTTGGAGGTCTGGGGAAGTAAAACTCTTTGTCATTAGCATATAGTGAGATAAGGAGATGAAACCATGCTTCTATATTAAAACCCATCTTTCAGTTCAGTTCAGTTCACTCACTCAGTTGTGTCCAACTCTTTGTGACCCCATGGACAGAAGAAAGCCAGGCTTCCCTATCCATCACCAACTCCTAGAGCTTGCTCAAACCCACATCCACTGAGTCAGTGATGCCATCCAACCATCTTATCCTCTGTTTTCCCTTTCTCCTCTTGCCTTCAATCTTTCCCAGCATCAGGGTCTTTTCCAATGAGTTGACTCTTCACATCAGGTGGTCAAAGTATTGGAGCTTCTGCTTCAGCATCAGTCCTTCCAATGAATATTCAGGACTGATTTCCTGTAGGATTGATTGATTTGATCTCCTTTCAGTCCAAGGGACTCTCAAAGAGTCTTTTCCAACGTCACAGTTCAAAAGCATCAATTTTTCAGCGCTCAGCTTTCTTTATAGTCCAGCTCTCACATCCATACATGACTACTGGAAAAAAACATGACTTTGACTAGACAGACATTTGTTGGCAAAGTAATGTCTCTGCTTTTTAATATGCTGTCTAGGTTGGTCATGGCTTTTCTTCCAAGGAACAAGCATCTTTTAATTTCATGGCTGCAGTCACCATCTGCAGTGATTTTTAGAGCCCAGAAAAATAAAGTCTGTCACTGTTTCCATTGTTTCCCCATCTATTTGCCATGAAGTGATGGGACCAGATGCCATAATCTTAGTTTCTGAATGTTGAATTTTAAACCAACTTTTTCACTCTCCTCTTTCACTTTCATCAAAAGGCTCTTTAGTTCTTCGCTTTCTGCCCTAAGGGTGGTGTCATCTGTGTATCTGAGGAAACAATGCTTCTATATTAAAACCCATCTTTCATGTAGCCCTGAAGGTAAAAGTTAAAAATAGCAATCAGGATAGACTCCCTTGTTTTTTAGAAGAACTATCTTTCTGAGCCAGTTTGGTCATGAAATGTGTAATGAGCAAGGGCCCATTATTTGGGGAGAAATTGAACACTGGCAAGTAATCTGAGTGCTTCCAAATGGGGAGACAATGGTCCTACTTATATATGTGCTGGGCTGTGGGGGTACACAACTGCAGGGCTGAGTGTGATGTGATGTGGTTTCATGTTTTGCTTCATCAGAAAAGGACTAGAGTCAGTTCTCTGGTTCTTTCATTCTGAAAGACACTAAAAATCTGTGCTTTTCTTGGGACAAAGCACATAGCCCAGTATATGGCATCAGGCCAGGAACTTTGTAGGGCCAGCAGAGAAATCAGAGGGAAAAGGCAACTCATGAATTCTCAGAAAACAGAATTTTAAATTTTCCCTGTGGGCATGGCGGTTCGTAGATGTTATCCAAGTGTCAGGAGAGTAGAATTCACACACCTTCTGTGAGTTATGATTGGAGGGTCATCTTTGTCCATGTTCTTTGTCAGAACAGACTTGAGAGAAGAACTCCGGAATGGGAAAGGGGTCAAAGACCTGCAGGAGGAGACTGAGCCTGCAGCCTGAGGTGGGAGGGCGCAGGTGGGCTTGAGAAACTTGCCAGCTCCTCTGGGTTCTCAGATGTAACTGTCAGGCCCCGCGGGGCTGCTGGGGAGGGAGCAGAGGGTTAGGGTGGGGCTCAGAGCAAGGACAAGTGAACAGTAAAGGAGGGCCTCCTCCCATGTACTGGAAATTAATTGGGTGCAGAACTAGTCATTTTTGTGTTTAGTTAAGTTACTAAGTCATGTCCCACACACTGCGATCCCACGGTCTGTAACCCGCCAGGCTCCTCTGTCCATGGGATTTCCCAGGCAAGAACACTGGAATGGGTTGCCTTTTCCTTCTTCAGGGGATCTTCCTCATCCAAGGATCGAACCTGATGTTCCTCCATTTGCAGGCAGATTCTTTACCACTGAGCCGCCAGGGAAGCCCAGAATTAGTCATGTTTGGACGTGTCATATTTGGAGGTAATTTTAACCTGTGGGCTTCCTAGGTGGCTCAGTTATTTTAAAAAAATATACATATATGCCTGCCAATGCAGGACTCAGAGGAGACTCGGGTTTGAGCCTGAGTCGGGAAGATCTCCTGGAGGAGAAAATGGCAGCCCACTTCAGTATTCTTGCCTGGAAAGTTCCATGGACAGACGAGCTTGGTGAGCTATAGCCATGGGATGCAAAAGGTCACACACAACCAAGCACGCTTGCACTTAACCTGTGCCATTTGGATTAGCCAAAAACACAAAAATTGTCTTTCTCATATATACCCTTCAAATTCAATTAAGGAATATCGCCACACTATCCGGAAAAAAAAAAAATAGCTTGTTTTGATTTCTTTCTATTCCCAGGCCGCCTCCGCTCGCACCCACTCGCCAGTCGACGGGAGTCATTTGTGAGTGCCGCGGCTATTTCATGGTCAGCCACGAGGTGGCAGCGCAAGCTCAGTCCTCTCAGCATTTCCCAGGCCCGCGGAATCCAGCTTGTTCCTTCTGTCCGGGAGGAGATTTCCAGACCCTCGGGGTCCAGGACGACGACCACAGAGCCCGCCGGGTGGTCTTCATGGGTGAGACCCTGGGCCGCGCGATCCCGAGCGGCGAGCACACCGCCATGCTTCCCTTGAACTCCGAGCACTTACGGGGCCTGCGCCTCCCGGGTGCGCAGCCTCGGGGGACCCGCCGTTCCCCGCACCGCCCGCGGAGCGCGGAGTGCCCGGGCCGGGCGAGCGCCTCTGCCAAGCCCGGCCCTGCCCCGCGGGAGGACGCGCTGTACCCGCCTCCCCGCAGGCGCTCGGAGACAACCCCGGGGCGAGTCCAGGGGCTCTGAGACCGGTGAAAACGGCTTTTCCCCGGGTAGCCTGCCCTCGCCTGTCAGCAGAGCCTGCCCTGCCGTGCGGGGTGCCTGTGGCCGCTCCTCGAATCACGTTTTTGCCACATGTCAGCGAGGGCAGATTTTGTAAGGTGGGAATAGCCGCTTCCAGACACGCAGGCTCCCGGCTCTCTCCCGGGCCAGCCCGGCGCTGGCGGTCCCGGCGCGGGGCGGTGTGGGACACCACGTGCGTACGGAGCCGGGGGCCCACCCCCGGGGCACCGCTCCGCCCCAGACTGCGGGCGCCCCTCTTATCAAGGCTGTCGGGGGGGGCCCGGGATGGCAGATTCTGCTTCACCGGGTGAAAATCTGAACCAAAACAAACAAGGAAGTAAAGCTACCAAAAAGTCACATGAGAACACACCCTCTTCTCCGGAAATCATTTAAAAGTGCATACACTGTGTGGGTAACGTAGTTTTCCCGTTAAAAAGTTCTGTGTAGTTATAGTGACTACTTGAAGGGTGATTTGTGAAATTTTAATCATTTGGAGTGCATTTTTTCGTCCAATCATTAAATCTCAAAATAATGGGGTAAAAAGAAGAAAAGGCTTTCCTCTACTTCCCACAGCATTGTTTTCCTCGGAGCTCGGCTGGATTTCCTTGTCTAGTCCCTCAGGTGCATATTCAGCAGAGTCCATGATATATAGTCACTTTCAATTCCAAGGTTATATTCATTTAAAATTTAATCTAAATGTCTATGTATATGCTATAAGCTCAAACGCTCAGTTGTGTCCAACTTTTTGCAACCCTATAGACTATAGCTCACTAGTCTCCTCTGTCTGTGGGATTTTTCAAGCGGGAATACTGGAGAGGGTTGTCATTACCTGCCAATTCAGGAGTCGTGGGTTCCATCCCTAAGTTGGAGGAGGAAATGGCAACCCACTCCAGTATTCTTGCCTGAGAAATCCCATGGACAGAGGAGCCAGGTGGGTTACAGTCCGTGGGGTTCTCAAAAGAGTCAAAAATGACTTACTGACTAAACAACCCCCTCTCTCTCTCTGTCATATATATATGTATCTCCTCTCTCCGCCTCTCCAAGCAAAGGCCCCCATTTCAGAGCAGATGAGACTGTGATCCTCTCTTCTACTCCAGCAACTTGGAGCTGGTAATCGGAAGACACAGTTGACCTCTGAGCTCGCTCTTGATCCCCTCTGGCCTTGGGCTCTTCTGATGTTGGGTGAGGAAGAAAGGTTCAGGGAAAATAGTAAAAGCCTTTCTCCTGGGTGAGTTTGTCATTTTTTTCTTAGGTGGCTGCTGCTTCTGAGCCACCAAACCCTCCAAGTGAAAGACACTTTCAAACACTGGCCCTCCCCAGATTTCATGCACAAAATCTTTCAAAGGTCTTACTGGGGTCTCCCTGCTACACAATTTGCTGATGTGTAACTCCATCCCCTCTCCAGTTTCCTTTGTATTCCCTTCCTGGTGGAGACTCCCACACACTAGTTCTTGGTAAGCAGGCTTTGCTTTTAAGCAGCCGTCTCCAGTGAAGAATTGATGTATCTGTGTGCCTGAGTCATACCCAATTCTTTGCAAATCCCTGACTGTAACCCACCAGGCTTCTGTATATGTGGAATTTTCTAGGCAAGAATACTGGAGTGGGTTGCCATTTCCTCTTCCAGGGGATCTTCCCAACCCACTGATTGAACCCGAGTCTCCTGCATCTCCTGCACTGATGGGAGAATTCTTTACCACTGTGCCACTTGGGAAGATAAAATGATGCAAAACTGGCTCTTTTCTGTGATGTCACTGTGGCCAACTCTGCATTCCAACTGTGGGTGTGAAAATATCTCCACCACTGGTCCTTGCCCTCTACCCTGCTCCCTTGTCTTTTCTCTCCATCTTCAGTTAGGCTGGGGCAGATGGGTGAACCTACATGCCTGGGGAGATGTCCATCTGGGGAAGAGGTCCAGCTTTTCCCCTTTGCAGGCACCTCCATCTTTATGAGTGATTTTGTTAGAAATGTCATCATTTGGCTTTGGAGATGAAAGCGCATCAATATTATGAGCACCCATTTCCCCAGGCTGATACCCACACTTCTTCTGAATTCCCCTACCTCTCCAGGCGCTTCTGTATTTGGCTGGCCTTGATGAACAGTAGAGATGATGCACCTCATTGTGGGAAGCCTGGAGCTGGGCCTAGTCCCATTGGTTTTAAGAAGATGGGTGTGTGACTCACTTTGTCCTTAGGTCCGCTATGTTAAAGAAAAGAAGACAATGCTAATATGTTTTGAGTATTTGTTTCAACTAATTATCACAAGAAGAGTAAAGTAATATGATTCTCAATTGTTAAATGAGGAAAATTTAAGCTCTAAATATTCAGAGGTCTTACAAATAGCTGAGAGAAGAAGACAAGTGAAAGGAAAAGGAGAAAAGATATACCCATCTGAATGCAAAGTTACAAAGAATAGCAAGGAGAAATAAGAAAGACTTTTTAATTGGGCAATGCAAAGAAATAGAGGAAAACAATAGAATGGGAAAGACTAGGGATCGCGTCTAGAAAATTAGAGATACTAAGGGACTATTTCAGGCACAATAAAGGACAGTAAAGGACAGGAGTGGTATGGACCTAACAGGAGCAGAAGATATTAAGAACAGGTGGCAAGAATACACAGAAGAGCTATACAAAACAGATCTTAATGACCCAGATAACCAGGATGGTGTGATCACTCACCTAGAGCCAGACACCGTGGAGTGTGAAGTCAAGTTGGTCTGAGGAAGCATCACAACAAACAAAGCTAGTGGAGGTGAATGAGCTAGTGGAATTCCAGTGAGCTATTTCAAATTCTAAAAGATGATGCTGTTAAAGTGCTGCATTCAATAGGCCAGCAAACTTGGAAAACTCACAGGACTGGAAAAAGTCAGTTTTCATTCCAATCCCAAAGAAGAGCCATACCAAAAAATGTTCAAGCTACTGCACAATTGAACTCATTTCACATGCCAGCAAAGTAATGCTCAAAATTCATCAAGCTAGGCTTTAGCAGTATGTGAACTGAGAACTTTCAGATGTATAAATTGGACTTTAAAAAGACAGAGGAACCAGTTTGTTGTGATCTACACAGACAAAGGCTTTGGCGTAGTCAATGAAGTAGAAGTAGATGTTTTTCTGAAACTCTCTTGCTTTTTCGATGATTCAGCAATTGTTGGCAATTTGATCTCTGGTTCCTTTGCCTTTTCTAAATCTAATTTGTACAAGCCTTTGACTGTGTGTATCACCACAAACTGTGGAAAATTCTTAAAGAATGGGAATACCAGACCACCTGACTTGCCTCCTGAGAAATCTGTATGCAGGTCAAAAAGCAACAGTTAGAACTGGACATGGAATGACAGACTGGTTCCAAATTGGGAAAGGAGTACATCAAGGCTGTATATTATCACCCTTTTTATTTAACTTATATGCAGAGTACATCATATGAAATGCCAGGCTGGATGAAGCTCAAGCTGAAATCAAGGTTGCTGGGAGAAATATCAATAACCTCTGATATGCAGATGACACCACCCTTATGACAGAAAGCAGAGAAGAAATAAAGAGCCTCTTGATGAAAGTGAAAGAGGAGAGTGAAAAAGTTGGCTTAAAGCTTAACATTCAGAAAACAAAGATAATGGCATCCAGTCCCATCACTTCATGGTAAATAGATGAGGAAACAGTGGAAACAGTGGCAGGCTATTTTGGGGCTTCAGAATCACTGCAGATGGTGACTACAGCCATGAAATTAAAAGATGTTTGTTCCTCGGAAGAAAAGCTATAACCAGCTTCCACAGCATATTAAAAAGCAGAGACATTAATTTGCCAACAAAGGTCCATCTAGTCAAAGCTGTGGTTTTTCCAGTAATTATATATGGATGTGAGAGTTGGACTATAAAGAAAGCTGAGCATCGAAGAATTGATGCTTTTGAACTGTGACATTGGAGAAAACTCTTGAGAGTTCCTTGGACTGCAAAGAGATCAAACCATTCAGTCCTAGGAAGGAAATCAGTCCTGAATATTCATTAGAAGTATTGATGCTGAAGCTGAAACTCCAACACTTTGGCCACCTGATGTGAAGAGCCAGCTCATTGGAAAAGACCCTGACACTGGGAATGATTGAAGGCAGGAGGAGAAGGGGACAGCAGAGAATAAGATGGTTGGATGGCATTACTGGCTTGACGGACATGAGTTTGAGTTGGCTGTGAGAGTTGGTGATGGACAGGGAAGCCTGGCATGCTGCAGTCCATGGGGTCACGGAGAGTCGGACATGACTGAGCAACTGAACTGAACTGAGGAACCAGAGATCAAATTGTCAACATCCGTTGGATCATACAAAAAGCGAGGTAATTCCAGAAAAACATCTACTTCTGCTTCATTGACTACACTAAAGCCTTTGACTGTGGACCACAACAAACAGGAAAATTCTTAAAGAGATGGGAGTATCAGACCTCCTTATCTGCCTCCTGAGAACCTGTATGCAGGTCAAGAAGCAATGGTTAGAATCAGACATGGAACAACGGCCTGATTCAAAATTGGGAAAGGAGTGTGTCAAGGATGTATATTGAAGTACTTCTCAGCCATAAAAAACGAACTTTTACTATCTGTAGCAACATGGATGGACTTGGAGGGTATTATCCTAAGCAAGATAAGTCAGATATAAAAAGGCAAATACTGAATGATATCGCTTATATATGGAAGCTAAAGAATACAACAAGCTAGTGAATATAAGAAAGAAGCACATTCACAGACTTTAGAGAACAAACTAGTGGTTACTGTAGCAAGAGAGAAGGGGAATGGTTAACATGGTAGGAGAAGGAAGTACAAGCCACTGGATATAAAATAAACTGCAGGAATATATTGTACAACACAGGGAATATAGCCAATATTTCATAGTAACTATAAATAGAATATAACTTTTAAATTGTGAATCACTATATTGTATACCTATAGCATATAATATTGTACATCAGCTACATTTCAATTTAAATGTCAAAACGATTTTAAAAAGAGTTGTTGAGGGCTTACTGTGAACAGAGAAGAAATGGAATGTGATTTGTTCTCATCTTTAAACTAGTTTGTGACTGGGAAAGGGCCAAAAGGCATAGAGAAAATGAACTATAATCAAAAGTGAAAGTGAAAGATCCTATAACAAAGGTAAATGTCAAATTCTAAAGGGATTCTGAAATTCAGGTACAGGTTTGGGGGAGTGGATGTCTTAGAAAGTTACAGTCTAAGCTGAATCCTGGGGGATGGACAGTCCACGGAGATAAGAGATGTCAGGGACAACTTGAGGGTGGAGAACAAACAGCAGGAAGAAAAACAGAGAGGCAAGAACTCTTTTAGCACATTTGGGAAAGCTAGTTTGGCTGGAGTGTCAAGTGTAGAATTTATGTAGTTGAGATTGGGAGATAAAGTCAGAAACTTCAGTAAGGGTTGGATCACAGAGAATCTTCACTGTCAGGCTGAGGTTGTGACTGGGATACCATTCAAAGAATTTAAGCTGAAAATCATTTCACTGGTGCTGAGCCTGAGGGCAGTGATCCATTAGAGTGGGAGAAACTGAAAAAGTGAAAATAAAAGGTGGAAGAATCAAGCAATCATTTTGTATTATAAGAGGAAATACTGGCAAGGAAGTGTAGCAACTGGAATCCTGCTACACTGATGGTTGGAGCATAAAGTGGAACAACCATTTTTCAGAGTTGTTGGGTAAATTTCTTATAACGTTTAACCCTATCTTAAGGCCCAGCAATTTCACTCTTAGGTACTTACCCAAGAGAATGAAAATATATGTCCACAAAACACTAGTTAGGGAGTTTGGGATGGACATGCACACACTGCTGTATGTTAAATGGATAACTAACAAGGACCTCCTGCATAGCCCAGGGAGTTCTGCTCAGCATCATGCGGCAGCCTGGATGGGAGGGGAGTTGGGGGAGAAGGGATACCTGAACATGTACGGCTGGGTCCCTTTGCTGTCCACCTGAATCTATCACCACATTGTTATTTGGCCATGCCTGTTAGTCACACAGCCATGTCTGACTCTGTGTGACCCCGTGGACTCTAACCCGTGAGGCTCCTCTGTCCATGGGGTTCTCCAGGCAGGAATACTGGCGTGGGTTGCCATTCCCTTCTCCAGCTGATCTTCCCAACCCAGGGGTCGAACCCGAGTCTCCTGCATTGCAAGCAGATTCTCTACCATCTGAGCCACCAGGGAATAAATACCCCAATACAAAATTAAAAGTTAAAAAGAATAATATTTCCAGCAGCCTTACTCAAAATATGGTCCATCAACAAAACAAATTAGATGAACAAATTGTATGTATTCATATAACGAACTGCTATTTAACAATTAAAAAGAGAATGGACTATTGACATACTGGATAACATTGCTGAATCTCAAAAATACAATGTTTAGGACATCAAGATAAGAGTCTGTGCCTTGTGATGTCATTTACATGAAGTCTAAGTTCAGGGAAGTTCATCTATGGCAATAGAAATAAAAAACATAGTGGATGTTAAGGGGGAAAAGAAAGGAATGGATGGAGAATGGGTTGGAAAGCTGTGTGAGGGAACTTCTTAACAGGTGCAAATGTTCTGCATTCTATTTTTGGTGGTGGTTACATATATAATTGTTCAAAACATCATCTGAACATGCGACAACTCTGCACTTTATTTTATGTTAATAACATCTCAGTTAAAAAAAAAAAAAACCTAGGACATTGATAATGTAGTAACCCCTCAACCTCCCTGAGAAAAACACCTAACCAATCAAAACACTCAAATTTATTGTTTGAGGAATGAATCAGAATAAAATGGCAGAAATAATGGTTGAACAAGACCTAAGTGTGAGAGATAAAACCAGTAAAAAAAAAAAACAAAACTGTAGTATATATGAAATAACATGCTCAGATTTAAAAAATGAATGTAATTATTTTTGTAAGAGATAGTGAATGCTATAAAATTAATACTTTAATAGTCACGTATATCTCAAATGCTAAATTACAGCCCCAAATTCTGAAGTCACTGGGAAAAGATAAAGCAGTGGTTTGTTCAAAGAAAAAGACTAAAGTCCTACTGTAGAAAAAGTATTATGCTCAAATGTCATGAATATATAAATATATATTTATATTCATTTGTAAACTCTTTTTAAGGAATGTTTTTTCAATTAGGTTCTTGGCTCATAAAAGTTGCTATAAGGATCAAACTGATTTGGCTGCCTATATTTCTCACCATGAGAAATAATATGGTGCTTACAAAAGTATGCCCTTCTATCTGTAGGGTAAATAGAGCTCATGTACAAAAGACAGCATACAGCTTTATGTAATTAGCTTAGAAAGCAGAATTAAATTACTGTTCATTATCTTTTATCCAGATAAGCTCTATGAAGCATATACTTAAGATTACCTGTTTGGGAAGTCAAAAATTATATTTACTGTTCAAAAACAAGATAGAGACCTGTAGAATCTGTTGTTCTTGTGACTTACTTGGGGAATAAAAATGAGTTAAAGGCAATAGAAAATCCATTTGAGAAGAAAAATGTAGCCTTGCACTATGCATAACTCAAGAAGGAAAGATAAGCTGTTACCTAGTGGTATATTTTCAGTGATAAGCAGGTAATATTCTGTGTAGAAATATCAGAATTCTGTGCAAATATTGTGTAAAGTTGAGATTGTGAGAGAGTGAAGCAGAATGCAAACTCTAGAAATACACCAGGATAATCTGGGGCTCTCCATGTTCCCACTCTGGCTACTAGCTAATTCTCTCAGCCGCTACTGCTCCAAGAAACTGGCACAGGGTTACTAGAAGTAAGTGGAATGACTCTTAACAGGCAAGTAGTTGAATAAATCATAGCAAATGTCTATAAAGAAATATTAGATAGTTAATATATGGAGTTAATTAGATCCATTTTGACGTTGTGTACTGTTTATGTGTTAAATGAGAAAAAGCAAAATTCAGAATAATGTGTATCAAAGTATTCATACAGGCAAAAACAATTCATAAGGGGAAGAAATCCCCATATAAAGTATGGAAACATACCAACCAATGTCATACTGGAAGGGTTAATAATATTGTCCAGATTTAAGTGGGAAAACTTGACAGATCTGTTTACAATATGCATGTCAACTGCTATAATGAAATGGCTTAGAAAATATGTGGACTATATAGGAAAATTCAAGAAAGCTGGGTTAATATGGATGGCTGGATGAGTGGATGGACAGAAAAAAGATGGAAGGAAAGAAAGGTGGAAGAAAACTTATTTTTCTTCAAAAATATGAAGGCATTGTTTCATTATTATTCTAATATTTGAGGTTTCCAATGATAATTCTATTACCAAGATTTTTTTTAATCTTTATTGTTCTGATATTTCACAATCAGGATCTAAATGTGAGTCTTTCTATTTAAAGAATTTGGTTCATGATTTTCCCTGTTATGAAAATCTTCACTATTATGGGTTGCAGTTCCAGCACTGTCACTTATCATCTAGATGATCACAAGTATTTTACTTAATTCATAATTTTCACTACTATTTAATAGTTCTTTACCAAAATTCCAGCACTTCCCAACAGAACATTCTATGATAATGGAAATATTCCATGTCTCTAATAGTCAGTATGGAAGCCACTAGCCACACATGGCTTTTGAGTCCATGAAATACAATTCATGTGATTAAAGAAATGAATTTTTATTTTAATTTCCTTTTAACTGCTCCACATTCCAATAGCCACATGTAGCTAGTGGCTACCATGTTAAACCACAAATGTGTAGACCTTTATTCATCCATATAGAAGTGCTTTTATGAGGTATAGTTATTAGAATCATAAATCAGGAGATGAAATTTTTAGTTACATGCTTCAGAATGCCATAATCAAAGGAAAAATAGCATATAAGAGGTTTAAAAGGGATCCAGTCTTCTTTCTGAAGATACTAAGCTTCTGAACTCTTTCTCTTTTCTTTTCTTTCTTTCTTTCCTTTTTTCTTCTCATTTTTTCATGCAGAAGAATTCCAGATGTGTGGTATAGACCTGTCTACATCACAGCAAAGGAAGTAACATAGTTTATTGGATTGCACAAGCCAAAAAAAAAAAAAAAAATCAGCAGTGCAGGAAATGCATGAGGCACTCCCCAAAAGGTTTCATTAGGACGAATCTTATCTCACCTGTAATGATCTTGCCCACCAGTCCTAATGAGTGACTGACTCACGCTGGGTCTTGAGTTCGTGCCAAAACAGTACGTATTCACAGCTGAGCTCTCACTGAGCAATTTGTGGCCTTGGACATCTCCTTGGACATCAGGTAAGTGTCCATTTCAGCAGTAGACCCACCCATAGAGGGACTTCTCCCAAAGTTATCACCACTAAATACAAAACATTTTAAGAATATGGATGGATATTTCAACTATTTCTTCAGATTATATTCTGCATAGGATAGGCATAGTCTTGTGAAAAGAGTTCTGGACATGGTTTCGGGAGGAATGGTCTCTAACCCCAGTTCTGCCATTAGCCAGTGTGTTCTTCCTATCATGGACACTCAACTGCAGCAAGCCCCAGTTCCCCCACCTGCAGAGGGAGTGGGGGGATCTTCTACGATATCAACATTAGCATCTCTTACTGCTTTCTAGGTGGAAAGCTTGTGTCCCCCAGAACTGACCCAGGTGAATAGGTAGGGGATGGGACAGACTGAGGGTTCTGTTTCCATGTTGCTGGACCCTCAGAACAGGTCATCCTGGTGGAAGGAAAACTAACCTGCTGCCTAGTGACTGGATGATGTTAGGGACTTCTAGGGCACATTTCTGTGTCCAGATGAGGTCATTTCTCACCGTCCGTCTGGAGACTCCTCAGTCACATGTGGACTAAGACTGTAGGAGACTGGCAGCCCAATGGGGTCTCTGCAGGTAAGAGTTCCTTCCCCGCCACAGCTCGAGCTTCTCAGCCCGGCTGCAGGCAGTGGTAGTTTGGAGCTCTCAGCATCACTCTTAGCATCTTGCTTCCACACTCATAATCATTAACACTATTTGTCTTGGGGCTTTCTTGCTTTATCTTTAATGGCCTGCTTTCTACTTTAGGAAAGCAGTTCCTGACAGTGTTTGGGGGTCGTTATGGGTAGTTCATGCCCCTTCTGTAAGGACTGCATTTTACTTCCCTTTAATATGCATTTCACTTTCATAAATGAAAGTCTATAGGCTATCTACAAAGGTGGAATCCATAGAATAAACCTATTTAAAATGGCATGCCAGTTTCATTTTCAAATAATGGGCATTACTTTTAAAACAGTGGACTTCACTGTTGGAAAAAAATATAATAAATATACCATGAAGTGTTCAAAAGTCTGGAAACACGGGTGGGAAATGGCATATTTACTGCTTCATCTACTCAATGGACATGAGTTTGAGCAAACCCCAGAAGACAGTGAAGGACAGGGAAGTTCTGCAGTCCCTGAGGTCACAAAGAGTCAGACATGACTGAGCCACTGGACAACGACAATTGTACATTATACAGATGGGAAAACTGAGTCTCTGAATGGCTGAGAGCTCAGAGTGGGTAAGGAGTAGATCAGATCCAGAATCCAAGCCCATATTGGTTTGTGTATCTTGTCCCACATTAGGTATAACCATCTCAAATTAGGACATATCTGTATATTTTTTCTCAATATCTGTATATATTTTTTCTCACTGAAAGCTTATAAATACCAAGACACCAACCAACTCACCTTGAAAGTGATTCAAGACTTTAAAAAAAATTCATTATCTTTTCATTAATTTACTTAAAGAATGTTATGAAAATTTTCATGTACTTTTAAAGAGAAAACTTTTTATCCTAAAGCCCATTTTTGTGTATAATGAATGTGTTATCTTTCTGTGACATTAAATGTATGTGCATATCAATGTTCCTTGCTAAAAGTAGAAAGCTTAATTGTAGGGTGCATCGTGTCTAACCTGTTTATACCACATATGGCCCAATATACTGAGCAGCTACAATAATAAAGACCTAAGCAACCTTCAAATGCTTGGACTGAATAAGAGATTGTAACAGGCTCTGCCAACCTCCTCACTTCACAGATGAATAAACTGAGGCTCATTCATTCACTCAGCACACCTTTGTTGGACATCTGCTGTGTGCCTTTCATAGGATTCAGATCAGTAGGTTAGAAAAAGATGAATCAGCACAGAGAAGTCAAGTGATTGCCCAAGAGCACACCCAGCTGCATGCCACATCTAGGATAATGACAGCTGGGGCACAGTGCTCAGAACACCTAGGACTGGGGTGAGCTGGCACCTGTCTGACATTATTTATGAAGGCGCTAGTGGTAAGAGGACCAAGGGATACAAGTATCCATGGTATGAAGGGAAGAAAGTCTGAGGAACATTTTTAAAACATTAAAGCCTAAGAACTTCACAATACTCTGTAATTACCTATAAGGGAAAAGAATCTTTAAAAAAAAAAAAAAAAACATATATATGTGTATGTATGACAGATTGAGAGAGTTAGGGTGAGTGCTGAAGAATCGATGCTTTCGAATTATGGTGCTGGAGAAGACTCTCGAGAGTCCCTTGGACATCGGGGCGATCAAACCAGTCAATCCTAAAGAAAATGAACCCTGAATACTTATTGGAAGGACTGATGCTGAAACTGAAGCTACAATACTTTGGCCACCTGATTCAAACAGCCAACTCATTAGTAAAGACCCTAATGCTGGGAAAGATTGAAGGAAAAGGAGAAGGGGGCAGCAGAAGATGAGATGGTTGGATAAGATCACTGATTCAAAGGATGTGGACTCAGGCAAGCTCTGGGAGATAATCAGGGGCAGGGAGGCCTGGCGTGCTACAGTCCATGGGTTGCAAAAGTTGGACATCACTTAGAGAATGAACAACAACAGCATAGCGTGTTCACTTTGATGTGCACCTAAAACTAACACAGCATTGTAAATCAACCATACCCCAATAAAATTTTTTAAAAAACTGAAAGCATCAAAGAAATATTTCCAGGCTTATCTAGCCATGTCACTTGGATTGAAGAGACATGGCCTGATGGACAGTTGAATATTTAACAGTGGATTCTTCAGAGAAACCCAGGCTTTGGGGTGGTGTGACCTCATGCGAAGAGTTGACTCATTGGAAAAGACCCTGATGCTAGGAGGGATCGGAGGCAGGTGGAGAAGGGGATGACAGGGAATGAGATGGCTGGACGGCATCACCGACTCGATGGACATGAGTTTGAGTAAACTCCAGGAGTTGGTGATGGACAGGGAGGCCTGGCATGCTGTGATTCATGGGGTCACAAAGAGTCGGACACAACTGAGCAACTGAACTGAACTGAACTGAGACTCAAAAAGTATAAGGTGAACCCCATTAGACTCTCAAGCAGTCATTTCTGCCATGGGTGTAAACAGATGCTTCATACTCACATGTTTCTCTCCTCCACCCTACTCTCCAAGTGAAACCTAAGAGCATGCCTGCCTAAATGGATACCAAATTATAGATAGAATCAGGCCTCTTTGGGAAAACTAGGAGGCTAAGAGGAAAGTAGCAAAAGCAAATCCATTTCTATATCACTACCCCACCAAGGAACCCACCCACAATACGAGCATGGAATACTGAAAGTTGTAATGAAAACCTCCCACACTTGTTCTAGAAAAGATTAGAAGAGGCATTCCAGGCCACCGTGACTCCCAAACCATTGCTGATGCCTCCACCAGATCCTTGGCCTCGGGGCAGACCCAATTTACCTTCAAGAACAATGAGATCATAAAAAGACTAACACACCGTTGCTTATGCCTCCAAAGCCTACTCAGTCTTAACTCTGTGGGAGAGGGCCTCCATCTGGGAAACTTCCTTTAGATTATTTCTGGCCTCAAGAAGGCTGCCTTTGGAACTAGAATGCATCCAATGACTGAGAATCTCGCTAAGGTGCAAAGGGCATGTTTCTCTATGCCCCCTAAGTGTGTATAGCATTTTGTAATGATTTACAAAATCAATATTATTTTTGTTGTTGTTCAGTCACTAAATTGTGTCTGACTCTTTGGTGACCCTATGGGGTGTAGACAAGCAGGCTCCTCTGTCCATGGGATTTTCCAGGCAAAGATACTGGAGAGG
The DNA here is from genome assembly GCF_023699985.2 of Odocoileus virginianus. Lineage (NCBI taxonomy): Eukaryota > Metazoa > Chordata > Mammalia > Artiodactyla > Cervidae > Odocoileus > Odocoileus virginianus. The sequence continues at coordinate 5,648,589 of NC_069682.1, forward strand.
GTTGCCATTTCCTTCTCCAGGGGATCTTCTCAATCTAGGGATTGAACCTACATCTCTCAAATTGGCAGGCAGATTCTTTACTACGAAGCCACCAAGAAAGCCCAAATATTATTCTTAAAAGTCTTCAATCTCTTTTTCTCATTTAACAATCATTAATGAGTGTTCCCCCAAGCCAGTCTTGGAGATCTAAGGCCTTCCTTATCATAGCTGCAAAGCTGTTCATTCTATGGATGTACCACAATTTGCCCAATCATTGCACAGCTAATGGACATTCAGGTTGTGTCCAGGGTCTTTTGTTTGAGGCCATTTATTTTTCTATTAAAAGCAATGCTGCAAACAACTTGATACATGTGATACATGTATCTTAGAGTCCTAGTACTTTTATTATATAGGATAGATTCCTACAAGCAAAATCTTTGGATCAAATTGCACAAGCATTTTTATTTTACCAGTTAAAGCTTGTTAATTTCTCAAAGTTAGCAACAATTGGCACTCACTATTGGACTTCCCAGGTGGTGCAAGTGGTAAAGAACTCACCTGCCAATCCAGGAGACTTAAGAGATGTTTGTTTAATCCCTGGTTCAGGAAGATCCCCTCAAGGAGGGCATGGGAACCCACTCCAGTGTTCTTGCCTGGACAATTCCATGGATAGAGGAGCCTGGCAGGCTACAGTCCATAGGATTGCAAAGAGGTGGATATGAGTGAAGCAACTTGGCACCATGGCATGCATGCATCAATGTATCAAAGTACTTATTTCCTTGAATCATTGCCAACATTGAAGGTCGCTATGCTCTAGCATTTTTGTCATTCTTATCGCTATTGGTGGACTTCTATACTTAAAAAGATAGATTTGTAATTTTTCATTTCTTTATCCTTTAAAAGTGCTCATGTGCTGTTATAAAATGTCCATTTTTAAAATCAAAAAGTTTGCATGTTCCTATTTTGCCTATCAGATTTTTTTACAATAACAGTTTTAGAATGTAACAGATAAAGAAAGTAACCGTCATCTCTCATAAATATTTTCTAGTTCTTGTCCATAAGCATTTGAATTTTATAAAGATATAATTCTAGCATAGTGCAATTTTCTACTTTCAATTTTTTTTACTATATATTACAAAACAAATACTGTCCTTGTCTTCCCTTTTACCAGCTGCTTAATGTTTCACGGTTTTTATCTGTGAACTAATTAATGATTCATCCATTGTTGACTGTCTGAGCTACTTTCTGGTTTAACACTTACAGATGACTATGAAGTTAAAATATTCATAAATAGCAAATCATCCTTTTATAGCAGGTTTTCCTTGGAAAATGTTCAAGGACAGAGTCGAATAAATGTGTTAAGAGATCTCGAGAGAGAGTGACAACTATTTTCCATTAGGAAGGGATTCTTAGATGAGGAAATGGTTAGAAGACAATGTAAGAGGAAATTCCACGGCCTTGTTTATGTTCTATTTCTTGAACTGGAAACTAATTAGCCAGATGTGTTTGGTTTGTGAGAGCTAGGAGAGATGGGGGCACTTTTCTCTATGTGTGTAGTACATCAATAAATGTTTAAGAAACATGCTGCTGGACTTTCATGGGAATGTCTGTCACATTGCAGAAAGACTCTGGAATATTTTGCCAAGCATCACTCTGGACTGATCGTATATTTTGCGCCACATACCATCAAGAATGTTTCAAAGTCCTGCAGGGGTTAGGAAATCGCCCCAAGTCCCAAATGACCAAACGTTCTTTGTTTCCTAAACTTTGGCAGCAAGCTGAATGTGGCACCGTCTGGAGAACCAGATCTGTCAACCTAGAGCTTACTCTTTCTCAAATTAAACTTTGGGAAACTTATCTGGCGACAAAGGCCAGAAAGGTTAGATAAAGTTCTGAGATCCGCAGCCAGCTAGTGAAAGAACTAGAACTAATCCCAGGCCTCCAGGTTCCCAGAATGGGTTTTCTCCCAGCTTCTCTCCAGCCTGAGACCAGCAGTAGCCACGTGGCTGTTGATCGAGCTCCGGCCAGGCCTGGAGTGAGCTCTCGGGTGAGTTTTCAGTCCTTCCCCAAATCATTCTCGGCCTCGCCTCTTTGGTACTTTGGGACAGGCAGTCTTCTCCTGGGAGAACCGTGGACTTTTTTTTTTTAAAACTGGAGTATAATTGCTTTGCAATGTTGTTAGTTTCTGCTATATAACCGAGAGAATCAGCCACGTGTGGACACACACCTCCCACCCCGCCCCGCCCTATCACGGGGCTCCGCGCTGAGCTCCTGTGTTACGCAGTGGCTCCCTCTAGCGGTCTATTTTACACACGGTCGTGTAAGCGTGCCAAAGCCACCCTCCCAGTTCATCCCACCCCCGCCTCCCCCTGCACGCACACGCCCCTTCTCCACATCTGCGTCTCTGTTCCTGCCCTGCACAGAGGTGCCTCTGTACCATTTTTCTGGATTTGATACACATATGTTAATATGTGGTATTTGTTTTTCTGTTTCTGACCCACTTGACTCTGTATGATAGACTCTTGGTCCATTCACAGCAGTACAAATGATCCAACTTTGTCCCTAGGATTTAATGATATTCCATTGTATCACAAGTACCACATCTTCTCCATTCATCTGTTGATGGACATTTAGGTTGCTTCCACGTCCTGGCTGTTGTAAATAGTGATGCGATGTCCGTTTGAGTACAAAGAAGACATACAGATGGCTGAAAAGCACATGAAAAGATGCTCAGTATCACTAATTATTAGGGAAATCCAACTCGAAAGTGTAATGAGGTATCACCTCACCATGATTGTCAGAATGGCCATCTTAAAAAATCTACAAACAATAAATGCTGGAGAAGGTGTGGAGAAAATGGAACCCTCTTGCACTGTTGATGGGAATGTAAATGGATATAACCACTATGGAGGACAGTATGAAAGTTCCTTAAAAAACTAAAACTAGAACTATCGTGTTACCTAGCAATCCCACTACTAAGCATATACCCCAAGAAAACCATAATTCAAAGAGAACCATGCATTTTATACTTTGCACCTGTTGCTTCCTTCACCTAGATCTTCCTGTGTTCAGTTCTTTGAATATCTTACCTCACTGAACATACTCAAAACGACAATCTAATAAAGTAGTTTTTACAAAGAAGGACTGTCCCAAAACACAGATACCAAATTTTCTCCCAGTTCGCTTCGATTCCAAGCCCCGTGTCCGACCCCCTCCCTCTTGCGGCCTCTGTTCCTACTCTGCCCGTGGCATTTGTACGCCTTTACAGTTTCACACACTCTGGGGTGGGCAGTGTCTCCTCTGCCCTTCCTTACAGCCCTCTGAACTAAGCGTTATCAATGTCTCCACTTAACGATGAATAGACTGAAGATCAGAAAGGTGAATGGACTTGTCCAGAGTCACACCATGATCATAATCCTTACCACATGCTCTAGCCTCTGATTCTATAACCTTGTTCACTTACTTGTCTAAATATTTACTTAGGATTTATTCAAAGTACATTAAACTGGATGCCCTGGGAATTAGAAAGATTGTCCATAAATTACTTCTTATCTGTTAGATAAATCTCTTCCACCTAATTTAGAAGCTCCTAAGTAGAACAGAATGCATCCTGCTTGTCAGCCTCTTCCACTGCCTAGCCCAGCCTGGGGCCTAGGATCAGTACGTACCTAATACCATGCTGATTACCTTAGGATCCTCTCATCATGCCACCAAGATAATAAGACACCAATCAGCAATCAACCATTCTTTTCCTGAGATTGATTCTGTCATTTTTATTTTTCTTATTAGAGAAAAATTTTTCCTTGGGTTTTTTAAAATGATTTTTAAATTCAAACCAGACCTAAGCAAAAGTGGAAATTCCAACTTCCCAAAATCATATGGAAAATCATTGACTAGTTTGCCATTAGAAATTATTTTCTGAAATGGTAGTAAGTATATCAAGTTTCAGGGAAAATATACAATAAATTTTTAAACATTAACAATTCATAAATGCCTTGAATTTTAAGAATAAAATTCAATGGCACCAACAGCCCAAATGGAAAAGAAAAACAGGTAAATTAGACTTCATCAAAATTTTAAAATTTTGTGTTTCAAAGAATACTATCAAAAAAGTAAAAAGATAACCTACTGAATAGGAGAAAATATTTGCAAATCATATATATGACAGACTATTTGTAACTAGAATATATAAAAAATTCTTACAACTTAATAACAAAAAGACAAATAACCCAATTTAAAAATAGAGGAGTTGAATAGAATCCTTCTTGCATAGACAGTATGCACATAATCAACAAGCTTATGAAAACACACTCAATATTACTATTAATAAGGGAAATGCAAATCAAAACCCTAGTGAGATACTACCTCATGCCTGCTAGAATAACTATAATAAGAAAAAAAGAGATAATTACAACTGCTAATAAATAATATTAATGAAACATTAATATTAATAAAATATTAATAATATTAATACAATTTTTGTTTTATTTTAGTGTGGATGTGAGAAATCGGAATGCTCTATCTGCTGCTGCATGCAATGAAAATGATACAGTCACCTTGGAAAACAGTCTGGCAGTTCCTCCAACGTTAGAGCTAATACTGTTGCTGCAGCTCTGTCACCCAGTCACGTCTCTTTGTGACCCCATGGACTGTAGCACACCAGGCTTCCCTGTCCTTCACTGTCTCCCGAGTTTGTTCAAACTCATATCCATTGACTTAGTGATGCTGTCCAGCCATTTCATCTTCTGTTGCCCTCTTTTCCTCCTGCCCTCCATTATTCACGGCACCAGGGTGTTTTCCAATGAGTCAACTGTTCACATCAGGTGACCGAAGTACTGGAGCTTCAGCTTTAGTATCAGTCCTTCCAATGAATATTCAGGGTTGATTTCCTTTGGGATTGACTGGTTTGATTTCCTGCTGTTCAAGGGACTCTCAAGTGTCTTCTCCAACACCACAGTTCAAAAGCATCAATTCTTCATCACTCAGATTTCTTTATAGTCCAACTCTCACATATGTACGTGACTACTGGAAAAACCATAGATTTGACTAAATCCACCTTTATCAGTAAAGTTATATCTCTGCTTTTTAAGGTGCTGTCTAGGTTTGTCATAGCCTTTCTTCCAAGGAGCAAATGCCATTTAATTCCCTGGCTACAGTCACCATCCACAGTGATTCTGTTTCCTAAGAAAATACAGTCTGCCACTGTTTCCATTTTCCCCACTTGTTTGCAATGAAGTGATGGGACCAGATACCATGATCTCAGTTTTTTTAATGTTGAGTTGTAAGGCAGCTTTTGCACTCTCCTCTTTCACCTTCATCAAGAGGCTCTTTAGTTCTTCTTCACTTTCTGCCATAAGGGTGATATCATCTGCATACATGAGGTTATTGATATTTCTCCCAGCAATCTTGATTCTATCTTGTGCTTCATCCTACTTGGCATTTCTCATGAGGTACTCTGCATATAAGTTAAATAAACAGGGTGACAATATACAGCCTTGATCTACTCCTTTCCCAATTTGGAACCAGTCCATTGTTCCATGTCCCATTCTAACTGTTGCTTCTTGACCTGCATGCAGATTTCTCAAGAGATAGGTAAAGTGCTCTGGTAGTCTCATCTCTTCAGAATTTTCCACAGTTTGTTGTGATCCACACCATCAAAGGCTTTGGCATAGTCAATAAAGCAGAAGTAGATGTTTTTCTGGAACTCTCTTGCTCTTTCCATGATCCAATGGATGTTGGCAATTTGATCTCTGGTTCTTCTGCCTTTTCTAAATCCAGCTTGTATATCTGGAACGTCTCAGTTCAGGTACTATTAAAGCCTAGCTTGAAGGATTTTGAGCATTACATTGCTCAATGTGAAATGAGAGCAATTATACAGTAGTTTGAACATTCCTTGGCATTGCCTTTCTTTGTCATTGGAATGAAAACTGACTTTTTCCAGTCTGGTGGCCACTGAAGAGTTTTCCAAATTCACTGGCATACTGAGTGCATTACTTTAATAGCATCATCTTTCAGGATTTTAATATATGGTCTAGCAATTCCTCTCCTATATGTATACTCAAAAGAAATGAAAATCTATATACAAATATTCACTGCAGCATTACTCATAATAACCAAAAAGTGGAAACAATCCAAATATCCATCAACTGATGTATGAATAAACAAAATGTGGTATGTCTATACAATGGGATAGTCAACCTTAAAAAAGGAATAGTGAAAAAAAGCCATTCCCAAAAGAACACATATTGTATGATTCCATTGATAGGAAATGTTCAGAAAAGGTAAAACTGTAGAGACCAAAAATAGGTGAATAGTTGTCTAACTAGGGGAAGATGGTGGGGAGGTAGGGGGAGAGAGAAACTGAGAAATGAACAGTAACTTCTGCAGGGTGTGGTTTCCTTTTAGAGTAATGAAGATGTTGATTTGGTGATGATTGCACAACTCTGAGTAGGGTGAAAAGTCATTTTCCCTTAAATAAAGGAACTCAGTGAACTGTGTGCTATTTAAATAAGTTAACTGTGTGCTATTCAGTTTCAAAAAACTAGAAGAAAATTGATGACCTACCTCTCCCTTCAAAAGATGCTAAGGTATAATTGATGTCCATGTTACTTGTGGTCTGTTTCTATGAATTTTTTCAGACTTCCCTATGTACATGTAATTTCTTCATATTCATCATCATACTACTATGGAAAGAACTAGATATTAACTAGTTCAAAATGGAGTGAGGGAAAATTGTCAGGTTCCCAGAACTGGAAAAACAGGTTGAGTTTAGATTTGGTATGTTGCCAACTTAAGTTTCCTTCACTAGCTCAGTCACAGGAGGAAAAAGAAAAAAAAAGCAACCATTTGGAAAAGAAGATGATGTGTCAACCAATATCTTCTGGATGTTTAACCAATCTTGGTTACTGGGCAACCAACACCCTATTCAAAGGTCAAAACCCAGTTAATATACAACCTTACCTTCCCCACTTCCTTTCAGAATAGAGTGAATTCATCACAGTGTGTTGTGTATGTTGTTGGTGCATGAGAGAAGACAAATCTGAGGAAGGAGACTTACTATGATAATAGGAGTAACAATTTTATGATCGCATACAATGAATGCTATCCAGCAAGAAGAATGAACAAATCACAGTTACATGCAACTGTATCCAAAAATCTCACAATCATAATGTTGAGTGAAAGAAGCCATCTCTGTTGCTAGAACTCAAGATAATGACTGCCCTCGGGGAAGTTAGGACTGAATGGGGTCCAGGGCTAAACAACTGCCTTAGTCTACTTATTCAATATATTTTCTCTATCTGGATGTTCAAGAAGAAATGCAGCTCTGCAAAATGTCATGAACCATGAGATCAGGGCAGGACAAAAACAATGAATACAAGCTAGTCTGAAGAAGGCAAGAATTCTTATATATGTTATAAGATACTTAATACATTATACCACTACAGATACCACTTGACTTTGAACGACACCTTTCTTGGGGTTTGGCATGGTGAGAGAAAGGAAAATAATCAGGATTGACTGATTTTGAATCTGAATACCAAGCATTATCTTTTGTGCTTTTCTCTTTCCTCCATAGAGAAGAACAATTCATTTCATCAGCAGTTACTCACTAATTGTGTTGTCATCTATTCCTTTTCTGAAAAAAATTTGTTTAGATCTTTTAATCTGAAGGAATAAATTCTATTTTACCTGTACATTCCTTGCCTTCACAGTTAGATTCTTAACTGCTGGCAAGCGGACTAGGTCTCTTCAGTTGTGTCTGACTCTTTGCAACCCTGTGGACCACAGCCTGCCAGGTTCTTCTGTCTGTGGGATTCTCGAGGCAAGAATACTGGGGTGGGTTGCCATTTCCTTCTCCAGGGGATCTTTCCAATTCAGGGATCAAACCCACATCATTTGCAGCTCCTACATTGTAGGTGGTTTCTTTACCACTGAGACACCAGGGAAACCTCTTGATTGCTAACCACTTAAATATCATATATTCCTTGATTCTTGAGAGTCCTGGAACTGCAAGGAGATCAAACCAGTCAATCCTAAAGGAAATCAGTCCTGAATATTCATTGGAAGGACTGATGCTGAAACTCCAATTCTATAACCACCTGATGTGAAGAACCAACTCATTGGAAAAGACCCTGATGCTGGGAAAGATGGAAGATGGCAGGAGAAAGGCATGACAGAGGGTGAGAGGCTTGGATGGCATCACCGTTGCAATGGACATGAGTTTGAGTAAGCTCTGGGAGTTGGTGATGGACAGGGAAGCCTGGCATGCTGCAGTCCATGGGGTTACAGAGTCAGACACGACTGAGCGACTGAACTGAACTGAACTGATTCCTTGATTCAACTGACATGCATTACCCAGCGTCCTACAGGCATAAAGTAGATACAAAAATTATTAGCTTAGCAGTCTTCATTTCTTACCAAATGTTGCTTTGAATTTAAATATCCAAAGTTAACAGTTTGCTTTTTCTTGAAAATACTTAAAATGAGGATCCTAAGGTCTTCCAACACTTTAAAGCTTACAGGAGGATTGTGTGTGTAATCCTAAGAAATTTTGACCTTAAAACTGTTCAGGGTAACAAGGGTCAAGGGGTTAAAAGCATGCTTGATAACTATTGAAAACACAGTTGTCTTACAGAGTGTGTTTTAACTTCCTAGGACCTACAATTAAACAAACCATTCTCTGAGCCTCCGTTTTTAATGTGCCAAATAGAAATTTCACTACCTATCATTGTGAAGATTATTTTGAAGACAAAATGAAATGTGGGAGAGCCCTGAGAAACCGTAGGGAATATTGCTGATGGAGCAGAAAGAGGATGAGAGTGGCAGTTTAGACACCAAAAAAAAACAGTGTTTATGACAAATAGCAATAGTATAATCTTCAAAAGTGAAAAAGCTTAATTCTAAAACTTTCTTTTCAAATGAAATTTCGTAAAATGAACACATCAAGGATTTTATTCAATTCATCATCAATAACCAACAGTAGTATGTTAACTGGGTCAAAGGAGAATTTGAATAATGGACAAATATTGATGTAGATTGATATAAATAGATATTAATTTTCTAATAAGTATAAAATGAAGTAGTGTCTTCTAAGGTGATGCAATATAATGTTTGGGGTAATCTTTTCAAATTGGCAGAAATTGATTATCTCTACCAGTCAATATTTATTTGCATTGTTAGCCACAAGAATCATCAGCCTTAGCTATCAGTTTTCTACCTATTGACTTCTATCCCTACAGAATTGTAAAATAGTAAACATAAAATCAATTAAAAAAGCTTGCAGAATCAAATGATCTCCTCAGAATTCACAAACCATGAAAGGACACTGCATAATTTTTCTCACTTATTTCCAAGTCATAAGCATTTTTTCCTTACAAATTTATATACAGTATACTTCAGTGTATGTAGCTGAATGGAAACAAGGTGAAATACACATCCATTTCAGATACTATAGTGGGACATTATGTTTGCTTGCTTTCTTTGCATGTATTAATTTGTTTCTGTTGTAAGGTAGGTAGTGAATAAGTGCTGTAAAGTATTATTCTGATATATGTTATTCTAAAACATATGGGTTATTATTAGAATAATACGTTAAGTAATGGGCATCATCACAGTCCTCCCCATCCCTCATCCTAACTGTTAAAATGTTCTATTCTCATTGAACTAGGAGGGAGAGTTTACAAAAAGAGAATGCAGAGGAATACAAAGAATAAATAAATAAACTATTATGGACTTCTGTGTTCCAAAAGGGCAGTGCTTAGGGAAACACAGAAACACTCACATGAATGACGGCAGCAGGTTTGGGGAGAGAGGGCTGCTCTGCGGGACGAGAGGAGAGATGCTTCCAGGCTGAGAAGAGGGTCATTAGAAGGGAAGTAAGGTGAGCGGAGCACAGATGGGTGGCAGTGGGAGGGGCCTGTCCGCACCCCAGGCAGTGCTGCTTAGCGGGAGACACTCTCTTGAGCAGGAACCTAGGCGAATGGGGCCCTGGACAAGTTTGTAAGGACCCCCGATTCCTGGCAGAGGGAGCAGAACGACTTCTTTGCCTTCCCACATAGCACAGGGAAAGCAGAGAGAAATCTGAAATCTGCCAGAATTGAAGTGGGCAGAAGGGCAGAATTAGAAGACACCCACTAGCATGTGAAACAGGAGGGAAGGGGGCAGTTCATGCGCATTTGCTAAGTCACTTCAGTTCAGTCTGACTATGCGACCCTATAGACTATAACCTGCCAGGTTCTTCCGTCCATGGGATTCTCCAGGTAAGAACACTGGAGTGGGTTGCGATGCCCTCCTCCAGGGGATCTTCCCAGCTCAGAGACTGAACCCATGTCTGTTGTGTCTCGTTCATTAGCAGATGGGTTCTTTACCATTAGTGCCACGTGGGAAGCCCCGAAGACAGGGCACAATCTTTGAAAGAATGATATGGCTCAGGGACACAAAATAACCTGATTAGAACCAAATGGGTCCAAGATAGCAAGCAAGTTGATGTCCACTAGAACTTGAACCTGAGTATATGCTCATTGTAACACATCAGCAAGGTACATGACCACCCATAGGCACCATGAGAGTTCCAACAATCAAAGATCAAAATGTGGCTGGTGGCCCAATTCCTGGAAACCTCTGTCCCTTCCCCAAAATAGTTTGAATGATCCTGCCACTCATTCAGCTCAGTTCAGTTTAGTCACTCAGTCGTGTCTGACTCTTTGCGACTCCACTGAAGGCAGCATGCCAGCCCTCCCTGTCCATCACCAACTCCCGGAGTTTACCCAAACTCATGTCTATTGAGTCAGTGATGCCATCCAACCATCTCACCCTCTGTTGTCCCCTTCTCCTCTGCCTTCAGTCTTTCCCAGCATCAGGGCCTTTTCCAGTGAGTCGGTTCTTTGCATCAGATGGCCGAAGGATTGGAGTCTCAGGCTGCTTCTTCCTTCTGCGATGACCCACACTCTGTCTGTGGAGTGTGTTTCTCTCTAAATAAATCCACTTCTCGGCTATCACTTTGTCTCTCGCTAAATTCTTTCTGTGATGAGACAACCAGAACTCAAGAACCTGAGCCTCAGCAAGTCCAGATACCAGGTGGGTGGTTCTCGTTAAAATATTGTGGGTAAGAGTCCCAAGCAGCGTTTTGGCTGGGATCGAGTCCCAACACATGAGTTCAAGTCCCAATCTGAGGTGAATGGTTTCACAAGGACCTCGACATTCTCGAAGTCTGCTGTCTCCATCGCACCCTGATCTCACGAACGCTCCTCATAACTAGATTGCCAGACTGAGATTATCTTAAGCACCTGATGCAAGGAGACAGTGCTCAAAATTAAAACTACGTAGTAGGAAAAAGTTACACTTGGGCACAGCGGAGTCACTGGGCTGTTACTTACGTGCGCTGTACATACAGCGGCTGTCACCGCAGCGCAGCGAGCTCAGCGGCCAGCACGTCCGTCATTGCTGCGCATCACTACTCCGCACCCTGTTACCAGGTAATGGGGTCCTGCTCAGCGGCTGGTCACCACCCACAAGCAACCAGCTTTTAAGAAACGACAGTTAGTAAAGGGATTCAGACCGCAGTGGAAGGGTGGTCGTGAGGTGGAGAGTCAGGTAGGAGGCAGATCCTGGCCTTCTCCCCGAGGCCCTCCAGCTCACCCAGCCTTGGGCCGGTGGGTAAGCTGAAGGGCCTGGGAAACAGACTGGAAATTACTCCCTGCGGGGCTCCAGAGCCCTTACTAAGGCCCTCCACCAGCCTTGGCCCAGCCCTGGAGGCAGTGGTGAACCTCTCTCCAATCTGAGCAGCCTGAGGAGACTGAGAGTCAGTTGGGCCGGATGGCTGACTCCCCCGGGGGGATGACAGCTAGGCAGAGTGTGGGAACCGGGCCCTGAAGGAGCAGCCAGCAGAGATCTGCATCCTCCTAGCCAAGACTGGGACCGTGCAGCGGAGATGTTGTGCATTGGGACCTTTGCCCTTCCTTGTCAGACAGAGAGCAACATTCCTTTGGTAGAAATTTACAAGAACATTGTTACCTGACCCTGGCCTGACCTCAAGAACAAAGGATCTGACATCAAGAAGTCTGCAACAATGAATCCCACCACCTCCCCCCCTCGGTTTTCCTTTTAAAGGGGCTTGCTGAGAGCTTTCAGTCACTTTGGTGTTCTTGGGGCATAGAGCCACCTATCTCCTTGTATGAACCTGAAGTCAATTCTCTGTTCCAATCTCTAATGTTTTAGTATTGATTGACCTCACCTGCGTGGGGCCTTGCCATTTGGTAACAGCCATGCTTAGAGAGGTTTAGCCCGCCAAAAGGCCCAAAGCTCGATCTCCAAGGATCCACAATCCTGAACCTCTTATTACCAGCATCAGAAAGGCTTAGCCACATGCCTCTTGGAAGCTTAGAAAATTTCTCCATCCCAAGGCATAGAATAACCTGGGGACTCACCTCCAGGGTCAGGCCACCAGAGAGTGGATTTATCCTTTGAGAGTCTGGAACTAGATACATTTTTTAAAATTTTTTTTTAAATTTTCATTGGAGGCTAATTACTTTACAATATTGTGGTGGTTTTTGCCATACATTCACATGAATCAGCCATGGGTGTACATATGTTCCCCATCCTGACCCTCCCTCTCACCTCCCTGGAACCAGATAGATTTTTTTAAACTGCCAGTAAGGGTGTAAAGTGACCCAGTCATACTTAGGAGTCCAAATATACTACCTAGGAGAGACAGGAGATGTAAATGCCTTTCACAGAGTCTTTGCATTCAAGAAGTTTGGAAATAGGTTTTAAACAACATGACTTAAAGTATTTTATGAACATTTTTTAGGGACTTCCCTAGTATTCCGGTGGTTATGACTTCAGGCCCCCAGTGTAGGGGGGCCAGGTTCAATCCCTGGTCAAGCAACAAGATCATGCATGCTGAAATGAAGATCAGGCACAGCAAATTTTTTTTAAAAATGGCATTGACATATACCCACTGGTATATTTAAGATGAATAAGCAAGAAGGTCCTCCTGTATAGCACACATGGAGCTCTGTTCAGTGACGTGTGGCAGCCTGGTGGGGAGGGGACGCTGGGGGAGCGTGGATACACGTATATGTGTGACTGCGTCCCTTAGCTGAGCACCCGAAGCCCTCACAATGTTTAATCAGCTCTGTTCCAGTATAAAATTAAAAGTTAAATTTTTTTTAAGAGGCTTTTATCTTTCCTGCATTGCTGCCACAGTGATGTGGCAATGAGTATATTGCCATGATTGTGGGAAAGATTGCCCAGGGTCAGACTCTGGACCATCCATGGTGAGATGTCTAGCAGTCATCCAAATCTACCTTTCTATCTTCTTCCCAGATGCACAGCGAGCTTCATGGCATTTCCCAGCCTCCTTTACTGTGAAGTATGGCCAGGTATGCCATACCAAGTATGGCCTGAACTGCAGCCAGCGGAATTAGGAAAACAAGATGTGTGTCACCTCCAGGCCTGACCCATAAAACTCTCCCAGGGACACTGTTCTTTCTCTGCCTTTTCTCCTGTGGTCAAGGGAAGGGAGTGGATCACAATGGCCTTGGAAGGCACGATCTGACATGGCCTGGGTCACTCCAGTGTGGGCCTCACACTTGAGCTGAGTTACACAGTTCCTGTCGATGCCCAGGGCCCTTCCTGCTTTCCTGGGTAGCAGTGATGGTTTGCAGTCACAGTCCCCAGTGGAACCTTTTCAATGGATGACCTCATTTCATTGGTTAAGCTTAGCTTGAGGTCTTTGGACCTTTTTTCCTTAACTCCACGAATGTCATGATATTATCACTAATGTTATTTATGGTGGCTCAGTGGTAAAGAACCTGCCGGTCAATGCACAAGACTCAGGTCCGATCCCTGGGCTGGGAAGATCCCCTGGAGAAGGAAATGGCAACCCACTCCAGTATTTTTGCTTGAGAAATCCCATTGACAGAGGAGGCTGGTGGGTTACAGTCCAAAGAATGGTGGGTCGCAAAGAATCAGACACGACTTAGTAACTTGAGCAACAACAGTGTTTGTGAGTAAAGGAGGAAGAGAGACTCAAAACTTTTGTACCACATGCTTCAGTGTTCTCTCACATAATCCATGTAACAGCCCTGGAGGTTGTTATCATCTTTTATAGATGGAAACAGACAAGATTCAGAGAAAGGCATTCGCTCGATCCCAATGTTATGCCCGATGTCCAAATCCCCGAGCGGGAAGAGAGAAGGCCTCCAAGACAATGCAACTCGCAAAAAGGGAAGTTTATTGCTGACTCGAGTCAGGGCTCCTGCCGCATCCAACGCAGTGGTGTGGGGTCAGAGAGCCCCGAGCCCAAGCTGTTACACAAATTTATAGGGTGAGCATAAGCAGTTGGTAGCTGGCTTAAGCGGATTGGTTACATGCTTGCAAAGCAATTTTATTGGTCCAAACTTTCGCGGGCTTTTTTCAAATTTGGGCATTCTCAGGCTTTTTCAGCTTTCCCTTGATATGTTCCTTTTTTCTTACTGGGCGTATACTGATTGGCTGGCTCCAGGTGGCCTGATGGGGTAGGGAATCTTACCATTTCGGGGGAAATAAAAACTTAGGTCTGGGCCGCCTGTCATGGTGTTAGCCCTGGCAGCCTCACACCCAGCAATGCTGGTTATCTATGCCACCCAGCCTTCACAAGATACATATAACTAAAATAAAAGTTGAGGCTGTTTCACTGGACAGAGAACATTCAGGTCACTGTTTATTCATGCCATTCTATTCTCTACCTTCTTGACTTGCAGGTAAAACAAAACTACCTGGCACATTTGCTGTAATGTGAAGCATCGATACCATTGTGTGCCAGGAGCATGCATCCTGTATTTTAACAGTGACATAACTACCTGGTGGTATGTGACTCATGCAAGAATGTGACAAGAACTGAAAAAAGGAGATTTGTTTGAATTCTGTATGCTCTTGAGCTAATTCTTATCGCTTACTTGTGGTTTGGCACCATATCCAAGAGCTTGGAGACAAATAGGCAAACTCTCCTGATGCCTGGTTGCTATGTAATGTTTCTGAGTCTCTGCCTTCCCTTTCCTAGGACAAGTGTCCCCTCAGGTCTGAAGGTAAATGGCCTGTGAAATGACTAACATGTTCTGACTCAGTCAGTCCAATGGTTCACAAGCTAGGATGCTTGCTTGTGCCTTGTATATTATAGTTGGCACTAGAAAGAGTGGGTTAAGAGCTTAAAGTAAACACAGTTTTCCCTCTTCAATCACAAGAGATTTAATTCTCCCAAAACCCTCTTGATAGAAAAACACACAAATTGGAATCTTAAAGTTCAAACAAGCTTGCGTGCAGTCACTCAGTCATGTCTGACTCTTTGCAGCCCTATGGACTGCAGCCCACCAGGCTTCTCTGTCCAAGGGATTTCCCAGGCAAGAATACTGGAGAGGGTTTCCATTTTCTTCTCCAGGAAATCTTTCTGACCCAGGGATCAAACCCACATTTCCTGCATCTCCTGCATTGGTAGGCAGATTCTTTTCCACTGAACCACCCAGGAAGCCCTTCAGACAAGTTTAGAGTTTGATAAAATTCATTGAATTCATTGAATTGTTCAAACAAGCTTAGAGTTTGAAAAAAATCATTCAAACCCTTAAGATCTGTGTATTTAGCTATCTGTAAATTCTACCTTATAAAAAAGAGAACAACAGCAAAAAAATAAATCTTAATGAGCTATCACTATACACTCACCCGCAAGGTTAACATATTTAAAAGACTGACAATACCAAGTGTTGCTAAGGATGTAGAACAGCCAGAATGCTCATGGCCCAAACACCTGGAACACTTGTCAATATTGTTCAAAGATGAGTATGTGCACATTTATATCCCAGTGGTTCCATTCCATAGATACCCAACATTAATGTATATGTGTATGGTTACAGAGAGATACACTGGAAAATTCACAGTGGCAACTTTAGTTAAAAAGCTAGAAAGAATCCAAATGGCCACCATGTAATGGATAAATAAATGGTGATATGTTCATAAAGTGGAAACTCTATACAAGTGAGAATGAACAAGTTATTGGTACAACAGGAAAATCTCTTAAGGCAAGAAATGACTGAAGGAAGCCAGACACAAAAGGATATATTCTATATAATTCTCTCTGTGTCAGATTTAGAGGCAGAACGAATCTGTGATACAGAAATCGAGATACTAGTTTCTGGGAGAGAGCAGGGATTGTGAGTGAGCAGGGCAGAGCATGAGGAGAGTTCCGTATGCTAGACATGTCCTATTTCTTGATCTGATTGTAGTTTCCAGAGAAGTTCACTTGTTGAAGTGTTCTTTGGTCTATGAATATTAGATTGCAATTAAAAAAAAAAATCCCAAAAGTCGTTTGGGATAGTCAATTTGAGAATGAACCTATGAAAGCCTTTAAAAATATGCATTTACTGTATTCCTTCAAAACTAAAGACAATAAACTAAAGATACACTCTGTGATCTTTTTTTAAATCTATTTCAAGTTAGTAGTTATAGGTACTGTGGTAGGCAGTGTAATGGCCACCCAAAGATGTCCACACCATCATCCCAGGAACTTGTAAATATGTTATTGAACACGGCAAAAGGGATTTTATGAAGTGATTGAAATTATTCTGACATTATCTCAGAGTATCCAGATCATCACAATCTAATCACATGACTTCTTGAAGCAGAGAACCTTCCCAGCTGTAGTCAGTCAGAGATGCCATATTGCTGTCTTTGAGGTGGAGGAAGGGGGTCATAAGCCGAGGAACATGGATGGCCCCCAGAAGCTTGAAAAGCCAATGAAACAGATCCTCCCCTAGAGCCTCTAGAAAGGGATGTAACACATGATAGCTTTTTCAAAAATTAATTTTTACTGGAGTATATTTGCTTTACAATGCTGTGTTATTTTCTACTATAAAGCAAAATAAATCAGCTATATGTATACACACACACACACACAAATACACACACACACACACACACACACAAATACACCCCTCATTTCTGGATTTCCTTCCCATTTAGTTAACCACAGAGCCTTGAGCTACACAGTAGGATCTCATTAACTACCCATTTTATATATAGTATCAATTGTGTGTGTGTATATATATGTCAATCCCTGCTGATACCTTGATTTTAGCCCAATGAGAGCCATGTCAGAGTCCTGACTTACAGAACTGTAAGGTGATGAATCTGTGCTGTTTCAGCCAAGTCTTTGATAATTTATTACGGCAACAATAGAAAACTAATAAAGACACTGAGCACATGATTTCCATTTATCATCCCTTAGTAGCTAAAAACAGGGTCTCTGCCCAGGAAAACTTTAAAGAAAGGATATATCCATTTTTCTTTTTCTCCAAATAAAATACATGCTAAAAGAATCTGTTGAGTTTGTTCCTCATTCAAATGTTTAGGGCTTTTATGATATTGTAACTCAAAATGCATGGCTTTCCTTCCCCTAACTAGGGTGTAGAGACCTTCTTCTCATAAATATCTGGCAAACATTTCCTGTAGGAAGCACAAGAGCACAGCTTTCCTGTCTCTCTCCCAAATTTATTGATGTTTTACTCAATGAATGTTTTGAGGTTTTTCATATGCCATCTCTCATAATCTTCAGGGCAATCTGATGTCATAATTCAAAATATCCAATCGGATCTCTGATCAACAGATCTGATGGACTAATTGGGCCTTGTTTGTCTTTGTTTAGGTTTCCCCCAAATAGACTCTAAGACAAGGATTTGGATGCAAGCAGTTTATTTGGAGGTGTTTTCAAGAAGAATGACAGGTAAAACCAGGAAAGGAGGAAAGCTAACAATAGATGCTTTCACATAAGGGCTACTGTCAAAGGGAAAGGGGCACAATCCCTCTGGGACTCTAGAGAGACTGTGCACACCCCTCAGGTCACCCCATAGAGAAGAAAAGTGTGGGGCTTTTATAGACAACTCCTTGCCCTCATTGGCTGAGGATTGCTCCAGGGATGTGACTCCCCAGCACATCTGGCCTCGTTGCACCAGCAGAGCACATGTTGTGGTCAGAGAACCTGCTCAGGTACACAGAGATGCAGGAAGCAGCTGGCAGGTCAGACCGTCTGTTGGAAGCCAGAAGCGGTGACTGCATCAGCAATGGTGGGTATGACTCTCTTCAAGCAAAGGTGTGTGTGCATGCTCAGTTGTGTCTGACTCTTTGTGACCCCAGGTCCCTCTTGTCCATGGAATCTTTCAGGCAAGAATACTAGAGTAGGTTGCCATTTTCTCCTCCAGGGCATCTTCACAACCCAGGGATCAAATCTGGGTCTCCTGAACTGCAGGCAGATTCTTTACCATCTGAGCCACCAGGGGAGCCACGAAGGAAGCAAGGTAGGTCGTGATAAATATGTTATTCTTGACTTTCTCAATCACAGTGGTGTACAAAACCCAGATACGTCAGAACTACACTTCACTTGACCTTGGTTAAAAGTAGCAGTTTCCATCAGAGAGCAGGCAAATTAATGCAGTCACTTTCTGAGTTTTCTCTGGAAATTTCAGTGACTTCTTGGTCAATTCCGATTTCCAGTTTGGTCATGTGTTTTCCCCTGTCCCTCTCTCCATTCCAAGGGCGCTTACACGATAGCCCACCCTGGAAGGAGTAGGAAGGGAACAACCTCATTTCTGCCCTGGGTTTCCACGTCCGGCCTGCAGTGCTGTCTGCTCAGTCTTGCTCCCGGCAACAGTGAAGCCCAGTGCTTCGCAGCGCTGTGCTGGGTGTTCTCTGGCACCGACACACACTACTAGGTGGCCTGCTGCTTACCAGCCTCCAGGACACACAGTGGTCCCCCTCTAGCCATTCTGGGTACTCACTAACAGCCTCCTTGATTTCCTGGAAGCCTTGAAGGCACTAACGTCATCACAGCTGCTTCTCAGCCCTACTTGGAACCCACTGAAGTATCTGGATTTCCTCCCACTCCTTTGGAGATCAAAGGATATCAAGAACGCTCTAAGAAATCCGTTTCCTGGGCATATATCTGGACAAAACCACAGTTCACAAAGGTACATGCATCTATATGTTTATGGCAGGATAATTCACAACAGCCAAGACGTGGAAACAAACTAAATGCCCATTGACAGATGAATGGATAAAGAGGACATGGTGCATACATACAGTGGCATACTACTCAGCTGTAAAAAATGTGAAATAATGCCATTTGCAGCAGCATGAATGGACCTAAGCAGCAGTCCCCAACCTTTTTGCTACCAGGGACCTGTGTCATGGAAGACAATTTTTCCACAGACTCAGGTTGGGGATGGTCTTGGGGTGACTCAAGCACATTACATTTATTGTGCACTATATATTTCTATTATTGTTACATCAGCTCCAGCTGAGGTCATCAGGCATTAGATCCCAGTGTTTGGAGACCCCTTGAACTAGAGCTTTATCCTGCTTTATTGACTGTGCCAAAGTGTTTGTGTGGATCACAGTAAACTGTGGAAAATTCTTCAAGAGGTGGGAATACCAGACCACCTGACCTGCCTCTTGGGAAATCTGTATGCAGGTCAGAAAGCAACAGTTAGAACTGGACATGGAACAACAGACTGGTTCCCAATAGGAAAAGGAGTACATCAAGGCTGTATATTGTCACCCTGCTTATTTAACTTATATGCAGAGCACATCATGAGAAATGCTGGGCTAGTTGAAGCATAAGCTGGAATCAAGATTGCCGGGAGAAATATCAACAACCTCAGATATGCAGATGACACCACCCTTATGGCAGAAAGTGATGAAGAACTAAAGAGCCTCTTGATGAAAGTGAAAGAGGAGAGTGAAAAAGTTGGCTTAAAGCTCAACATTCAGAAAACTAAGATCATGGCATCTGATCCCATCACTTCATGGCAAATAGATGGAGAAACAGTGGAAACAGTGTCAGACTTTATTTTTGGGGGCTCCAAAATTGCTGCAGGTGGTGACTGCAGCCATGAAATAAAAAGACAGTTACTCCTTGGAAGGAAAGTTATGAGCAACCTAGATAGCATATTAAAAAGCAAAGACATTACTTTGCCAACAAGGGTCCGTCTAGTCAAGGCTATGGTTTTTCCAGTGGTCATGTTTGGATGTGAGAGTTGGACTATAAAGAAAGCTGAGCACCAAAGAATTGATGCTTTTGAAGTGTGGTGTTGGAGACGACTCTTGAGAGTCCCTTGGACTGCAAGGAGATCCAACCAGTCCATCCTAAAGGAGAACAGTCCTGGGTGTTCACTGGAAGGACTGATGTTAAAGCTGAAGCTCCAACCATTTGGCCACCTGATGAGAAGATCTGACTCATTGGAAAAGACCCTGATGCTGGGAGGGATTGGGGGCAGGAGGAGAAGGGGACGACAGAGGATGAGATGGCTGGATGGCATCACTGACTCAATGGACATGAGTTTGAGTAAACTCCGGGAGTTGGTGATGGACAGGGAGGCCTGGCGTGCTGCAGTTCATGGGGTTGCAAAGAGGTGGACACGACTGAGTGACTGAACTGACTGACTGACTGAACTAGAGCTTATGGGACTAAGTGAAGAAAGTTAGACAGGGAAAGACAAATGTCATATGATAAGGTTTAAATGTGGAGTCTAAACTCTGGTACAAACAATCTAATCTGAAAAACAGAAACAGACCGACTGACAAAGAGAACAGACTTTTCGTTGCCAAGGGAGTACAGGGTGGGGGAGGTTTGGGAGTTTGGGGTTAGCAGATGCAAATGAAGTATATGTAGGATGGATAAACAACAAGGTCCTACTGTATAGCACAGGGAACTATATTCAGTACATTCAGTGATGGCAAACTGTGGGGCCAGCCGGTGCCTGGGGATCTGAGTCAGCCCTCCCAGACTCCAAGGCCATGAGTGCCCTCACACCTCTGCTGATTCTCGTTCCCCTTAGGAATGATACCAGGAACCTCAACTTCCCCAAGAGGGTAAACTTGTCCCTTAAAGTCAGATGATTGCATTTTCAATCCTGGGAATATTGAATTGAATAGGGACATGTTAAGAAAATCAACCCATAGTATTAATACTTGTCTATTAAGTTTAGGAATGATCTGTGTGTGTGAATGAGCTAAAGAATCTATAATCATTAAGTTAGTACACATAACAGAATATTAAGTATTTTATAGACAGTATTAGGATATTGAGAAGAACTTGGATTTGCCATGTAAATTTATTTTAATGTATTAAAATTATATGATTCACGTTTGTGCTTGGCTAGGTTTTGCTTGCTCAGGCTAAAAGTTTCCCCAATACCCATTTAAAGTATTCAAAAGAAAATAAAATAAAAGTGTTTTATGTTTTAAATTTTAAAGGTATTAAATTAACTTTTAAGTGTTTGAAGGCAGTGCTTTAGTTAAGTTTGTAAATGGCATTGTTCGTTTAAGAATTTAGCCTACTCAACATACATCAATCACATATTATTCAATTAACAATGTGAAAGTGATTATTTTTATTTCATACAGAAGTTTATAGACTGAACTTTACTAGGTCTCCATTTGAAATTTAATATGCCAAATATTACTTTAAAGCCTCCTTATGTAAATCCTCATTGCTTTATACAGTGATTCCCCAG
Source organism: Odocoileus virginianus (assembly GCF_023699985.2). NCBI lineage: Eukaryota > Metazoa > Chordata > Mammalia > Artiodactyla > Cervidae > Odocoileus > Odocoileus virginianus. The sequence goes on from NC_069682.1 coordinate 5,670,107, forward strand.
TGGAAAAAAAGAAATTCACGTTGACAGAAATAAAAATGTTTGGGGGTTTAACAAAAATTGATAGCTGTTCCCCAAAATATAGTGACATCAAAAGCTCATTTCCAAGTATCTAGAGTTATAATAGTGACTCTCAAGTACTACTTAGGAATACCCAGGTTTATTATTTGAGTCTGAGCCCTGAAGGTTTTGGGGTTCTTTACTAGATATTCAGCTTCATAAGCAAGATGTTGGGGCATCCACTGGGAAGGGAAGGTTGTCTGTCCTTTGCTCAGGGACATTCTGAAGGTAATTGCTATTGTAAGACTTAGGTGACACTTGTCCCTGGAGGGTTGTACCATGAAGAAAAGCAGAATTACCCTGCTATTGCTGACACTGGGGTAGAAATCAATAAACTTTCTTTTTTCTAACTTGAAAATAGTATTGCCATTCTATTAGCAAATGTCTTGATACAAATTTAAAAACCGAACTAATACCTGACCTCTGTAATGTTAGTAGCTGGCCTCCTTCTGTTGTGCTATTTACAAACAATTGATGAGAAAAGCTTTGGAACAGAATTCTCTCTACACTGAGAATTTTTCCATACTGAGTTCTTTGAGAGGTATAAGTACTTCCTTGTAGAGGCATCTCAGAGTATCAAATTCCAGTAGGTACTGAGATGTCATTACATCTTTGCATCTTTTTAAATAAATTACAGGATTTTAATGGTCATAAAGGCTAAATAAAATAGTTTGCTATTATTTGGCCAGTTCAATCAAATTTCCCAAATCATAAAAATTTCTGTTACTTCTTTATTTGGTGGTTGATGATTTTCAGGATAACAGTTGAAGGAGAGATGTCCCATCTGTGAGTCACTCTGCACCCAGAAATTCTCGAATTCAAAACATACTCTGACCCATATTCATGTGGCTTTAGGAGAGTCACCTAACATGTTGGAATTTTAGTTTTTGCATTAGCATCACCCTCTATTATAAAAGTAAAGACCAAATCACTGAGAATTAATGGATTACCAGATACCATATAATTCCGACCATTTGTTTTGCTTGTTTCCTCCATTTTTCACCAACTTTCCATTTCTCAATAGGTCCCAGAACTTTTTCAGAACACACTACCAAGCCTCTGAACACCCCTTTCTTGCCTGCCCCTAGAAGCTTGCAGATGGATCAAAAAAAAAAAAAGTCCCTTTAGGAAATACCACAAGGCCATCAATTAAGTACTTAGATCTTTGCCTTTAATACACTAATGGGCAGGTTTATTTCAGTCTTCAATTAAGAGATCTCTTGAATAGAAGATATGCAAGGTGCTGCTAACTGCTTCCCTGTGAGGGCAGAAATTACTACTGTTTTGTTCATTGTTGTGTGGAAAGGTTTAGCAAATGGCCCAAGATACAGTAATTATTCAAACATTTGTTGAGCTTACTGGTTGATCTAAAGCACACCTAGCTATTCATACTCAATATTTAGTTTTTGTTTTAGTGATTGACTCTTTAACCAATTTGGGTTGCTTTAACAAAATACCATAAATTAAGTGCCCCATTAAACAACAGAAATTTATTTCTCTCAGTTCTGGAGGCTGAGAAGTCCAAGATCAAGGCAAAAGGAGACTTAGTGTCTGGTGAGAGTTTGCCATCTTTCTAGACAGCCACCTTTCTGATGTAACGCCTCAGGACTGAAGGATCAAGAGAGACTCCTAGGCTTCTTACAAGGGCACTAATCCCACCACAAGGGTTCCACTCTTCTGACCTAATCATTTCCCAACAGCCTCACTACCTAATAGTTTCACCTCTGGGAATCTGGATTTCAACATGTGGATTTAGGGAGCATACAAACATTCAGACCAATAGCAGTAGATATCTTTAAACTCAAAACCACCACTCACTCAGACAGGCCTCCACATTTATTTTAAATGGAGATGATATGAAACAATAGCCACACTGGTTATACATACCCAAGGTACCTGACGTTTGAACAGGATTTCACCTATTCCGGTACGGCAAGTAGACCAGTTTTAAAAGTGAGAACATGTAGTACATACTGCCTGAAGGTCATTGTGTGATTACCTAAAGTTGGCAGTTGAGATTAGAAAGAAAAAAAGAGAAGCAGATTTCAACTGTGGTTTGAAATGTTTTCTTTTGTTTTTAACTTGCATCAAATATAGTTTTCATTCTGTCTGCCCTCTGAGAGATAAGGATAAGAGGCTTATGGAAGCCTTCTGCTGTGAGACACTGACTGCGGGGGAAACTGGGTCTTGTTCTGATGGATGGGGCCATGTTCAGTAAATCTTTAATTCAATTTTCTTTTGATGGGTGGGGCTGTGTGCCCTCCCTGTTGTTTGACCTGAGACCAAACTATGGTGGGGGTAGTGAAGATAATGGGGACCTGTTTCCACACACTGTAGCACTCAGTGCCCCCAACCCTGCAGCAGGCTGCCGCAACCCTACGCCTCCACTGGAGACTCCTGGACACTCACAGGCAAGGCAAGTCTGGCTCAGTCTCTTGTGGGGTCACTGCTCCTTTCTCCTGGGTCCCCAGTCTTGTGTAAGTTCCGTAATCAAATCCTATTGGCCTCCAAAGTCAGATTCCTTGGGGGTTATCAATCCCTTTGCCAGATCCCCAGGTTGGAAAATCAGCTGTGCGTCCTAGAAATTTCTTAACAGTGTGAGAATTTCTTCGGTATAATTGTTCTGCAGTTTGTGGGTTGTCTGCTTGGCAGCTTTATGGTGGGTTTATTGGTTACCTCCTCCAAGAGGGTTTATGCCACAGGCTGTGTGAATAATCAAATGGATCGCATGGACCACAACCTTGTCTAACTCAGTGAAACCATGAGCCATGCCTTGTAGGGCTACCCAAGATGAACAGATCATGCTGGAGAGTTCTGACAAAATGTGGTCCCCTGGAGAAGGGAATGGCAAACCACTTCAGTATTGTTTTGAGAACCCCATAAACAGTATGAAAAGGCAAAAATATATGATCCTGAAAGATGAACTCCCCAGGTTGGTAGGTGCCTAGTATGCTACTGGAGAAGAATGAAAAAATGAATCCAGAAAGAATGAAGTGATAGAGCCAAAGTGAAAACAGCACCCAGTTGTGGATGTGACTGGTGATAGAAGTAAAGTCTGATGCTGTAAAGAAAAATCTTGCATAGGAACCTGGAATGTTAGGTGCATGAATCAAGGTAAATTAGAAGTGGTCAAACAAGAGATGGCAAGACTGAACATCAATATTTTAGTAATCAGCAAACTAAAATGGGTGAATTTAACTCAGATGACCATTATATCTACTATTGTGGGTAAGAATCACTTAGAAGAAATGGAATAGCCCTCATAGTCACAAAAGGGTCTGAAATGCAGTACTTGGGTGTAATCTGAAAAACTACAGAATGATCTCAGTTCATTTCTAAGGCAAGACATTCATTATCACAGTAATCCAAGTCTATGCTCCAACCAATAATGCTGAAGAAGCTGAAGTTGAATGGTTCTATGGTGACCTATAAGACCTTCTAGAACTAATACCAAAAAAAAAGATGTCCTTTTCACCATAGGGGACTGGAAAGCAAAAGTAGGATGTCAAGATATACCTGGAGTAACAGGTAAGTTTGGCCTTGGAGTACAAAATGAAGCAGGTCAAAGGCTAACAGAGTTTTGCCAAGAGAATGGACTGGTCACAGCAAGCACTCTCTTCCAAGAACACAAGAGATGACTCTACACATGGACATCACCAGATGGTCAATACCAAAATCAGATTGATTATATTGTTTGCAGCCAAAGATGGGCAAGCTCTATACAGTCAGCAAAAACAAGACCAGGAGCTGACTGTGGCTCAGATCATGAACTCCTTATTGCCAAATTCAGACTTAAATTGAAGAAACTAACCAATAGACCATTCAGGTATGACCTAAATCAAATCCCTTACAATTATACAGTGGAAGTGACAAATAGATTTAAGGGATTAGATCTAATAGACCAGAATACCTGAAGAAATATGGATGGAGGTTCATGATGTTGTACAGGAGGCAGGGATCAAGACCATCCCAAAGAAAAAGAAATACAAAAAGGCAAAACAGTTGTCTAAGGAGATCTTACAAATAGCTGAGAAAAGAAGAGAAGCTAAAGGCAAAGGAGAAAAGGAGAGATATACCCATTTGAATGCAGAGTTCCAAACAATAGGAAGGAGAGATAAGAAAGCCTTTCTCAGTGATCAGTGCAAAGAAATAGAGGAAAACAATGGAATGGGAAAGACTAGAGATCACTTCAGGAGAAGGCAATGGCACCCCACTCCACTACTCTTGCCTGGAAAATACCATGGATGGAGGAGCATGGTAGGCTGTGGTCCATGGGGTCTCGAAGAGTCAGACACGACTGAGCGACTTCACTTTCACTTTTCACTTTCATGCATTGGAGAAAGAAATGGCAACCCACTCCAGTGTTCTTGCCTGGAGAATTCCAGGGATGGGGGAGCCTGGTGGACTGCCTTCTATGGGGTCACACAGAGTTGGACACGACTGAAGTGACTTAGCAGCAGCAGCAGCAGGGATCACTTCAAGAAAATTAGAGATACCAAGGGACTATTTCATGCAAAGGAGGGCACAATAAAGTACAGAAGCAGTATGGACCTCACAGAAGCAAAAGATATTAAGAAGAGGTGGCAAGAATACACAGAAGAACTATACAAAAAAGATCGTCATGATGCAGAAACCATGATAGTGTGATCACTCACCTAGAGCCAGACATCCGGGATGCCAAATCAAGTGGGCCTTAGGAAGCATTGTTACAAACGAAGCTAGCGGAGGTGATGGAATTCCAGTAGAGCTATTTCAAATCCTAAAAGATGATGCTGTGAAAGTGCTGCACTCAATATGTCAGAACATTTGGAAAGTTCCATAGTGGCCACAGGACTTGAAAAGGTCAGTTTTCATTACAATCCCAAATAAAGGCAATGCCAAAGAATGTTAAAACTACTGCACAATTGTACTCATCTCAAACATTAGCAGAGTAATGCTCAAAATTCTCCAAGCCAGGCTTCAACAGTACATGAACCATGAGCTTCCAGATGTTCAAGCAGGATTTAGAAAAGGCAGAGGAACCAGAGATCAATTTGCCAACATCCGTTGGATCATCAATAAAGCAAAAGAATACCAGGAAAAATCTACTTCTGTTTTATTGACTATGCCAAAGTCTTTGACTGTGTGGATCACAACAAACTGTGGGAAATTCTTATAGAGGTGAGAATACCAGACCACCTGACCTGCCAGGTCAGGAAGCAATAGTTAGAACTGGACATGGAACAACAGACTGGTTCCATATTGGGAAAGGAGTACATCAAGGCTGTATATTGTCACACTGCTTATTAAACTTACATGCAGACTGCATCATGCAAAATGCCAGGCTGAAAGAAGCTCCAGCTGGAATCAAGATTGCTGGGAGAAATATCAATTACCTCCGATATGATATGCCATACCCTTATGGCAGAAAGTGAAGAAGAATTAAAAAGCCTCTTGATGAAAGTGAATGAAGAGAGTGAAAAAGCTGGCTTAAAATTCAGCATTCAAAAAATGAAGATCATGACATCCAGTCCTATCACTTCATGGCAAATAGATGGGGAAACAATGGAAACAGTAAGAGACTTTATTTTTCTTTGGCTCCAAAATCACTGCAGGTGGTGACTGCAGTCATGAAATTAAAAGATGCTTGCTCCTTGCAAGAAAAGTTATGACCAACCTACACAGTATATTAAAAAGCAGAGACATTATTTTGCCAACAAAGGTCCATCTAGTCAAAGCCATGGTTTTTCCAATAGTCATGTATGGATGTGAGAGTTGGACTATGAAGAAAGCTGAGCACTGAAGAATTGATGCATTTGAACTGTGGTGTTAGAGAAGACTCTTGAGAGTTCCTTGAGCTGCAAGGAGATCAAACCAGTCAATCCTAAAGGAAATCAGTCCTGAATATTCATTGGAAAGACTGATGCTGAAGATGAAGCTCCAATACTTTGGCCACCTGATGAGAAGAACTGACTCATTGGAAAAGACCCTGATGCTGGAAAAGATTGAGGGCATGAGGAGAAGGGGACGACAGAGGGTAAGATTGTTGGATGGCATCACTGGCTCATTGGACATGAGTTTGAGTAAGCTCTGGGAGTTGGTGATGGACGGGGAAGCCTGACGTGATGCAGCCCATGGGGTCAGGAAGAGTCATACATGACTGAGTGACTGAACTGAACTGAAAATATAGTTTATTTACAATGTTGTCTTAGTTTAAGGTGTAAAGCAAAGTGATTCTGTTGTACATATGTATGAATAAAAATATACATATTCTTTTCTTTACTTTCTCTTCTATTATAGGTTATTACAAGATATTGAATAGAGTTCCCTGTGCTATACTGCAGATCCTTGTTATTTATCTGTTTTATATATCATCATCATCATCATATAGTCCCTCAGTCATGTCTGACTTTGTGACCCCATGGTCTGCCAGACTCTTCAGTCCATGGGATTCTCCAGGCAAAAATACTTGAATGAGTTGCCAGTTCCTTCTCAGAAGTGTGTATATGTCAAGTCCAAATTCCTAACTTGTCCCTCCTGCCTTCCCCTTGACATGTTTTCTTTACATGTGGTTTTTGCCCCGTTGTCAAAAAGAAAGAAAGAAAGAAAAAATGTGAAGAAAAGGGGGAGAAAGAAGGATGGGGGAAGGAAAAAACAGGAAATTCAAAAAGAACAGGGATGGAGAGGAGGAAGAGGGAAAAGAGCTGAAAGGGTGGAAGCATCTAAGGTTCAGAAGTTTTACATCAAAATCCTTACTCAAAAATAACTTTGTAGGGTCAATAGAGCTCAGTTAAAATAACACCATGTATTGAATGTGTTTTTCTAAGGTGAGGCAGTCAGACCAGCAGTTATCTGCACTCCTTCTTACTTTTTCTTCTTTCTTTTATATAAATCTAGAAGGAAATAAGCCAACACAGATTTAGCTCCCAGATCCTAGTGGAACAACCACAGAAGAGAGCCATTCTCTCTTGAAGACAAAGGCTGGGAGAAATACAATAAAAATTCTAATCCTGAGACATGAAAGGGAGGGCACACTTATTACTTTTAAAAATGTATTTATTTATAATTGGAGGATTAATTACTTTACAATAATGTGTCAGTTTCTTCCATACATCAACATGCATCAGCTATAAGTATACACATGCCCCCTCCCTCTTGAACTTCCCTCGCAGGTCCCACCACCCCATCCCACCTCCCTAGGTCGTCAGAGCTCTGGTTTGAGTTCCGTGAGGCATACAGCAAATTCCCACTGGCGATATATCTCACATGCACTGGTATTAGTTCCATCTTTTGGCCCAGGTCTCTATGGGAAAGGATACCTTCACAGGCAAAAGCATGGTTGGGAGAAGCATTCTGATCACTTCCTCTCTCTGCCACATCTTCCTGGAGGGGAAACAAACCCTGCCCAAAAGAGCTGAGAACCAGGACATGAGGCTCTGACAACAGGGCTACTTCTGTCTTTTTGTTGCGTTTGCTTGTTTGTGTTCATTGGCCCAATAAATGCATTTGTTTTCTAAGGCGTGATGTTAAAGAAGTCTCCGTTCAAGAGAACCACGAGGGCAGGCTTGGAAGGACTCAGACAGGCTGTAAATAATTAATGCTGGCCAACAATCTGTCTCATCACAAGGGCTTTAGATCGGTCTGGTGACTGGTGCATTGAGAGAATAAGAACCAGAGCTATCAGGGCTAAGATGCTGCCTCCAATACTTGTGTTCATAACAAACTCCCCCATCAGAGGTTAGCCCACAAAAAGGGCTTCATCTAATTTTATAGTTGGAGAAATAAAGGCAAAAAAGAGAGAAAACTGCTTTCCCAAGGTCACATAATAAAGGTAATGCAGTTATGCATGTTCAGTCACTCAGGCACGTCCGACTCTTTGTAACCCTATGGCCTGTAGCCCTCCAGGCTCCTCTGCCCTTAGAATTCTCCAGGCTAGAATACTGGGGTGGGTTGCCATGCCTTGCTCCAGGGGATCTTCCTGACCCAGAGACTGGACACACATGTTTCTGGATCAGTTAGTACTTCTTGATGTCACTGGTTTTAACACAAGATAGGTTCTGAACAGTTTTCATTTGCCATTTTGGTATTATGGTAAAGTATATATGGTATCAAACTTAACATTTTAACCACTTGTAAGTGTATAGTTCAGTGGCATCGGGTACATTCACATAGCAATCATCACTACCATTCATGCCCCAACTTTTTCCATCTTCTCCGACATTAAACAGTAACTTCCCATCTCTCCTCCCTCTACCCCTGCCAACCACTTCTGAACATTCTTTTACAGCAAAAAGGAGTGTTGACTTTGACCTTGGTTTACAACCAGAAATGTAATTAGATGCAGGAGCAGGGTGAGGAGGGGGTAAATGTCAATTCAGCACTGACCGTCTTTGGTAGGAGACACCTGGGGAGTGTGCCGTGGTATGTGTGTGTGTGTCTTTAAAAGATTCTCCACCTCCCGGCCAGCCTCCTCACCGTTTGCCACTGGGTTTTGCAGCCTGCCGGTTGCCTCAGTCCAGGCTAGGAGCTGGCAATCTCCTTTGTAGTTTCAGGAGCAGTTTTGTTGCCATGGAGGCCACATTCTGATTTGCGCAATGTTAAGGTAATCCTTTGCTTTTAGTTTCAAAGATCTGCCCCAAAGATAGGCTGTTGCTCTTCTTCTGGAAAAGCCTGATTGGTAGGTTTCCTCCAAGCGCTCAGTCTGAAGTGCTTTATCCTATCCTCTCACCAACTTCAAAACTCAAGCTCTCCCAGGGCCTCTGGAAGGGAGTCTGGGGCTTCCATCGATTTCCACAAATGGCTGATCCTGGAGGTGGTGCTGTTTGCAATGGGACGCTTCACAATCAGCGTGCCGCCGACTGTCACGGGGGAAACTGCTGGAAGAACGGGGTGGTGAAAGAAGCTCAGGTAAGAGGCGATCCCTACCCCTTCATCTGAATGACCGGAACACTTCAATATTTTTCTGTAAAGCTCTTTGTAGCTGTCCTCGTTGAAAAGTCCTTGGCAGGAAGTGTTTTCCATGTTTGGAGTCTTCGCTTTGGCTCATTTCAAATGCTTGGCTACTAAAAAGTTTAGATGTGGGTTAAGGAGGGACTTTCTTCTCTATATAGGAGAGGAGACATGTAGATCCAAGAGCTTTCAACCCCTAATGTACAAACATCCCTACTAGACTGTTGTTTTCTCTCAAGCGTTTCAGGGAGCACAGTTGCAAAGGCTAAAATTCTTGTGCTGAATTTCGGTCCCTCAGAAAATCACAACAGACTGCCTTCACCATGCTTCATGAGAAATAAAAAAGGAAGTGAAAGTAAACACTGCTGAGATTATGTGGAGTGGGTGGTATTTTCCCCTGGTAGAGGAGCAATGCCTGTCTGCTTGAAAGGCGACTTCTTTTCGGGGTTCCGTGGGGCCTTGTCAGAACTCACAGCTTGATTTGGGGCCAAAGTCTTTCTTTGAAATTTGACATCACAAGCATTCCTTTTTATAAGACACTTCAGAAAGCGTGGCTTATTGTTACATGCTGCACACAGGAACCAAACAGACTTTGAATTGTTTTCCCCTGTGAGGCTTTAAAAAAAAAAATGCACTCCTGCTGTGGCAGAATGTTTGAGGGGAATGTGCTGAGGAGGAGGAGGAGGAACCCGAAAAATGTTGTCATCTTATTCAAAGAGGGAGCCAAGCCGGGTCTGCAAGCTACTTGTGAAAACAAGCAGGCAGTCCCCAGCTTCTCATTGGATGCCCAGCTCTGAGCCACAGGAGCAGCAGGGTGATCTCACCTGCTTGGGAGCAGATTAGCATAGGCAAACCAACAGCTTTTCTGAGAAGCTGGGTGGCAAGGAACCCACTCGGGAGAACTCGGGGGGAAGGAGGGGAAATCTGATGGTTCTAAGATCACCGGACAGGTGAGGCTGTTTGGAGGCCAGCCCACAATTCAGTGAATTAAATTCATGTGTCCAGTGGGACGAAAGAGGTGGAGAGGGGAACCGCTCTGGAGTCTGGGTCGTTTGTGAATAGGCTGTAGTCTCCAGAATGTGTTCCTCTCTCGACAAAAGACCTTACCCTAGCCTTGAAGTGCCTACTAAAATCCTCAGGTCTGTCCTCCTCCAGCTGACTACTGGGTCGGTCAAAAAGTTCATTCAGGTTTTTCCATGCTATCTTCCTGACAAACCTGAATGACCTTATTGGCCCTTCCAATATAATGTGAAGAAAAATTATTCAAGTCTCATTATTTGCATGAGAGGGATCATACTAATTCCCACCAACTTTTCATCACTGAATCAATTGAGATCACTACCACTCAAGACTCTCTTTGCCCCTAGAATGACTGTAACACTGACCCCTGACTTACTCACCTTCTGAACCATCCCAACCCCGAGGGCTCTCGTGTGGGCAGAAATGCCTTCAGGGAATTCCTCTCTCTGTCTCTACTTTATCTTAGTTTCTGTAACCACCCTCTAGTGTCTGAGGCTGGAGACTTAGCTAGGTGGTGACGACCACTCCTAAGTAAAAAGAAAAGCCAGAATCCAGATTTGTTACTAAGTGCTCCTACAAGACTGTAAAGAACTTTGAATTTACTGACACTTCCCTAAGAACAGCAGGAAATATTAGGGCAGCCACTGCCTTTTCCAACTGCTCTTTCTAAAGGAAGGAACATCCAGGACCTATTTGCTCAGATATATTTAGGTGTTACTAAGTTGAAATTGGCTTCCCCTGAGAGCTTCAATTATGGCTTAAAAAGTATGTTCCAGAAAGAAGAAACCCTGCTGAGTTCTTAGGGCAGTAGGGCAGACAAGGGTCTGTTTTCCCCTCTGTGGCTGTAGGTGTGGTTGCCTTTACCATCATGATCCTCAGTCACTGGTTTCAGTCCATTTCGCTTTGAGGACACCTTAAGCAAACTAAGTCTTGACCAAAAGGCTTGCACCTTGAACCCAGTCCTCACGGAACAAACTCACTCTTGGAACCCAGCCACCATGTTTGAAGGAAGCCAAAGCAGCTCAAGCCCAAGCAGAGAAAAACCAAGTAACCCAGGCAAGATGCAGTGCCAGCTGGTCACCCGCGTGAGTCAGCTGGCTCAGACGTGGGTGCCCCAGCCCTGGAGTCTGTCTGTTCCCATTGTACTTTGTGGAGTGGAGATGACCTGTCCCTATTGCTCCCAAGTTGCTTCAGTTGTGACCGACTTTGCAACCCCGTGGGCTGTGGCTGCCCCCCCCCCCCCCCCACCACCCACCCAGGCTCCTCTGTCCATGGGATTCTCCAGGCAAGAATACTGGAGTGAGTTGCCATTTCCTTCTCCATGTCCCCAACTGGCCCTGCTCAGATTACAGATTCTTGAGCAAACAAGTGGTCTTGTTGTAAGAATGGTGGCGATTTATTAAACAACAATAAACATGTAAGCACATGGGTATTCTATTTCTTTAAAATGCCTAGAAAAATCATTCTACAATCTTATTACAACCATTTTCAGTGCCTTCAATTTGAGGAAACAGTTTTGGTCATCAATAATTAGCAACGATTCCTTTTCCTAAGCTTTGTATTTTTATCTTGTTTTATTTTGTATTTTGCATAAGGTGAGTGTCTTATGAAAAATGCTCACTCTTACTCACTTAAGATGAGTATCTGGCTGGTAAAACCAAACACAGTGAACTCATAGGTCACCAATGCAAAAGCACAATCATTTAAATGCTGTCAAACTCAAAGTGTAATTATTCAACCTAAGGAGGTCTGTAACTTGCTCCCTTATCTATGAGGAAATAGCAGGCAAAGAAGGATGCGTGTGTTCAGGTTTAGCCGTTTTGTTAATTGAAAGAATATATATTTTAAAGTATATTTAATATCTTCCAATTATAAATTAATTTTATCTATTGGTTAAAGTTTCCTAGAAAATTATTCTCTTTAGAAACACAAGTAGAAGTAGATTGACGTTAACCTAATTATTCTCAAGGAATCCACTACATTTATTTTGAAATACACTTGTTTTAATCTTCCTACTCAGTATTGTTATCTCTTCGTTGGCCTGAACTAATGTTGTTTTACTGAAATTCTAAAGTATGCCGACCCATAAATTCATGTGGGAAGTTGTTGCCACCATATTATTGATAGAAAGTCATTGGGCCATTAATTCACAAATTAAACACTTGGAAACAAACACTATGAGCACAGCTCAGAGAAATATTCAAAACTGTTCTCCATAATTGACTTCATCCATCACAATTCTTTCTAAATAATGTTTCGCTCAAACGCTTTCCACTTTGTAGATCATTTGATTACAGCAGAGGTTGAGATGACAAATACCCAGCAGGCTGGCAAGGCCTGGTGTGGACCACAGAAAGCGGTCAGCGTGGATTAGGGCTTCCCAGGTGGCTCAAGGGTAAAGAGTCTGCCTGCCAAGCGGGAGACGCAGGAGACGCACAATCAGTATTTGGATAAGCAAGATCCCCTGGAGAAGGAAGGAGCAACCCACTCCAGTATTCTTGCTTGGAAAAATCCATGGGCAGAGGAGCCTGGTAGGTTACAATCCATGGGGTTGCAAAGAGTCAGACACTACTTAGCAACTAGACAACGGTAACAAAGCACGTGTTTACCTGAGTAGAGCAAACCGACTCAGGTAACAACAACAACTACTCAGGGCAGTGTTGTATTGACAGATTTTATGATTTTCAAAAGAAGCTGGAAATCCAGATGGGGGAGGGGGGGAAGAGAATATCCTAATTTTTAAGTATTGTCATTTAATCCTTCAAAAGGCCAATAGTGTAGATTTCAAGGAGACTTTGCTACCAGCCACAAATCTGTAATCTCTGAACTATTGTTGTTTAGTCATTAAGTTCTGTCCGATTCCTTGTGACCCCATGGACTATAGCCCACCAGACTCCTGCATCCATGGGATTTTCCCAGCAAGAATGCTAGAGTGGGTTGCCATTTCCTTCTCCAGGGGATCTTCCAGACCCAGGGATCGAAACTGCATGTCCCACATCTCCAGCATTCAAGGCAGATTCTTTACCGCTGAGCAGCCAGGGAAGTCCTTCTGAGCTACAGGATGAGAAAAATAAGAAATCATAAATAGAGTGATTCAGGGAACTTGGATCTTCTTAATGTAGACTTATTTTATATTTTAAAAAGCAATAGATGTATCTTCTTAATTTTCTTGAGTTGTTATATTAATACATGTTCCTGGAGTGTGCAGGTTTGAGGAACAACCCTGACTCAACCATGTATACTGGGTTTCCCAGACAGACCCTGAAGTCAAATATTAGGTGTCAAGAAGTCACAGAACTGACACCATTTTACTGCTCAATCTTCCTCTCTCAAACTTTATAGGAAGTGACATACAAACCTTTTGTTAGACAGTGCACTCATATATCTTGGTGACCATTATTATTCTCTAGCTATGATATAACTGGGTTTTCACAAGTTGCCCAGGAAAACAGCTTTGTGTAAATATGATTATCCTGTCAACTACATGTTATACCTGACTTATTTCCATTGCCAAGTAGAGCTTTTCCTTTGGGAAATCAAGGATCCTTTGGGAAGCTAATAGATATTTTCTGTATTGCAGAATTTTCCATATAGAAGGTTCATGTGTTCCTAGACTTTCTCGGGTCCCCAGATTAAGAAGCTTAACTCTCACCCCGGTCAGAAAAACCAACAAACCCGTCTTTCCAGAGAAGTCAAGGTAAAGGGATTCATAAATTGACTTACCAAGGAGAAAACACACACACACACACACACACACACACACATATAAGCCAAAGTGATTCAACAAGACCACTTGTTATTAATCTATTTAAAAACTTTATATTAGAATTTTGTACCCCACTTTTTAATACTATTTTCAAAATATTTCTTTTACTATAAAACTATGTTTATATCCTGCCTTAAAGCCTTGAGTGAAAATGAACTCTCCAGGGAGATATTTCTTTTCTGGTGGCTTTTCACAACCAAGCACCCCTCAGGATTTCCCAGGGAACCACTTAAGGAAGAATGATAGCAGGAAAACGAGCTTTGACATCAGCTAGAATTGGGTTTGAGTACTAGTTTGACCCTTACTAGCTGTGCCTCATTGGAACAGTAGCTTCATGTCTCTGATCCACATCTCATAAGGCAATGGTGAAGATTTGATGAGATACTGTATGCAAGGCTCTCCTCATGTGTACCCGGCAATAAACGGTAGCTATTATCTGTGGAAGTTAGCCTACAGCTATCTCTAACTCCTCTTCTGCTATTTTAAGAATGTTCAATACAATGCCTGGCATGCAACAGATGCTCAATAAATGATAGTCTTATGCCTTGAATTCCCTTATCCAGTGGTGGCTTTATTTTACTTGGTCTGTCAGCAGCACCTGACACAAATAATCATTCCTCCTCCTTCAAGCACTTTGTTCTCTTGGCTTCCAGGTTATGACCCTCTTATATCACCAGCTCTTCCTTTGCAGTGTCTATTTCTGGCTTTACTCGTCTCCTTGACCTTTAAACAGTGGAGTGACCCAAGGCTCAGTCCTTGTACCCCTTCTCTTTCCTAACTGTAAATATTTCCTGATTGGACCTTGCCCCATCACTATACGAACATCACTATACATGTTTATGTATTTTGCATACATATGCCATTTCCAATGGCTTACTTGATATTTCACTTGGAGGACCAAAGGCATCTCCAACTTAACATGCCTAAACTGAGCCCCTGATACCCCCTCTATCCCAAACAGGCTTCCTTTAGAGTCTTTCCCATTGCAGAAAATGACAACTCTATTCTTCCAGTGGCTCAAAACAAAAACATGGCATCGTTCATGACTTTTTCATTCTACATTGAACAAGTCAGCAAATTCATGATCCTCCCTTCACAGGATATCCAGAATCTGACCACTCCTCACCTCCCCACAGTAACCTCTCAGGTCTCAGCCTCCACAGTCTCTCACCTTGATGGTTTTGGAAGCCTCATCCTTTTTCCCCATTCCTGGCTATCTGCCACTGAATAACCACCCATACCAAGACAGTGACACTGAACAACAACCGTTTCATTATGATCATGGACTCTGCTGGGTAGGAAAACACCCCGCAGAGATAGTTCTTCCCTGTTCCGTGATACCTAGGACTTCAATTAGCTGGACCTAGAACAGCTGAGCTTGGAGAACTCGCCTGCAAGATGGAGTCCTCACTCCGATGCCCCATGCAGTCTGAGATGGCTGAGAAACAGGGCAAGCCAAGACTGTGGGCTGGATCGCCCTTATGTCCCCACCAGCAGGGAGGGCTCCAAGAATTTTCTCATAAGTGAAGCAGAACTCTCACGGCCTACTGTACCCTAGCCTCAGAGGGCAGCCTCATGAACACCTGTTGAAGCAGTCACAAGCCCACCAGGTTCAAGCACAGTCTTTGAGAATAAACAGGCATATAATGCCTACTTAGATTTTTACCAAAAGTAAAGACGTAAATTTAAGAACAGCAAGTCGATGATGTTGTTACTGTATTTGTTATGAGGCTACTTTGATTGAGGCAGCCTGTCTTTATTATGCAAGACTCTTGTAAGTGTAGAGATTTTTTTTTTTCAATTGCATTGTATTTTTTTTCATCGGTGTTATAAATGAAGACAGAACAAAGTAGAATGCTTTGTGATGTCGTATGGCAATTGCATTTTTTCTCTTCCAAAGCTCTGGGTAAAAATGTACTAGATTTGTAATTAAAGTCTCTTTTAAAAGCAAAAGCAAACAAATTTTAAAAAAAAAAACCACCTACTTCTCAATGGAAAGATGATTAAAAAACTTATAGACATCTTTTAAATTTCATACCCTGCTTCCACCTTGCTCCCCCTCCACTACCACCAGCAAGACTGCTCTCAATACAGCAGCAGAATGATCCTGTTGAAATGACATCAAGAGCTCACTCTTCTGCCCAAATCCTCCCCGTGGGCCCCATTTCACTCAGAGTGAAAGCTGAGAGCCTTACAATGAGCACAGGTGCCACGGGCTCTCTGATCCATCCACGACTCAGCTCCTTCCCCTTTCTGGGTGCTTGGGTGCTTTCTGCTTTCTGGGTGCTTGTGCTCAGTCACACCTGAGCCAGGAGCCCAGGATCCACCCACCTGGGGATATCTCCACATCCTCTCCCATTTACACTTCCCAGAAACCCACGTGACGGTACCTCCCTCCTTTCAAGTCAAATGCTACTCCCAATCCTATCAAAATTGCAGAACTCCTTGCTTCCTGCCTCCCTTAACTGCTTGTTTTCTTTAGGACTTAACACCATCTGCACATACACACACAGATTTATTTCCTCTGTATTTGCCTTTCTCTGGTTCTAGAATGGGAGCTCAGCTCTGGCTGAGATTTCCATCTTACTCACTGCTGTATCCCCGGAAACCTCGACCAGAGCCAGTACACAGTAGGTGCTCAATAATGGTTGCATGGTGATTAAAGACCTGATTTCAGCTTTTTTTATTTCCTTTGCCATTTGCTGGTTCTTTAAAAGATGGAAAAGGCCCCACCCATATGACACATAGTCTACTTTGTAGGTTTTGTAATAATAACCTCTTATTAATTAGTTACTAATTTAATTATTAGTAATTAATTAGTATTGAAAGGTTTCTTATCCTTTGTTGGAGAACATGACTACTGTTTACTTCCCTCTTTTTAAAAATCAGTAGATAGCTAGATTATTTTGTGTGACCAGATCACTACATACTTTTATGTCGATATCCAAATATTAAGTATACTCTAAGCCTGTGGTTAGGGAACACCCTTTCAGCAAGCAGAACTTTTTAAAGGAAATTAAAATAGAAATAAATATTATTAATTTATCCTGATGATTCTACTACCTCTTAATAGAAGATGAAATATGCCTGGATTAGAGGGAAAATGACTAATACCTCAGGGTATAGAGACCTGTTATCTGGTTTTAATAAAAATTCTGCATTCTCAGGATCACATAGCCAAGAAAAGTCAGAATAACCTGCTTTCCCATTCATGACCCTGTATATGAGATGATTTTAAAAATTTAATTTAACAAATTTTGCATCACACTGTATGCTAGGAACTTTCTAAATACAAGCTTATTTGATTCTCAGAACCTTATGAACTTAATTATGCAAAGCATTTTTTATATTATAGAAAAGTTAAGTAAACTTGCCTAAGATTAAACCTCCTGTTAGTGGAGACTGGCCCCAGGGTCTGTGTTTTTAATCACTAGGGAAAACAAAAAAAGAGAGAGAAAAGCTTTTTCTTTAAAGTCTTTTTTCTTTTCTTTTTTTTTTTTTTGTGAATAATTTCAAACTTACAGAAAATTAAGAGTTCTGCAATGAATACTCATATACCTACCACATAGAATCTGCGATTAACATTTTTCTATATTTCTTTTACCACACTTTTTTCTGTCTGCACATCCCTCTACCCAGCCATTAATCCATATGTTTGATGCATTTCAAAGAAAGTTGTAGAATCAGCACATCCCAACCCTAAGTATTAGCCGGACTTCAATATTTGTCCATAACTCTTTTTTTTTCTTCTTTTGAGGCAAAATTTACATTGAATTTTGGCTTACATCACATTTTGATTTCTCTTGTTGGAAAGAGTTTCATAATGTAGTTTTGACTGTAGCAAGATTTATAAAAACCACTCACTTGACACTGGAAAGCTTAACCCCTGGACAAAAAAACTGAGTGGTGTGTAAATTCACATCTAGTGAGATGAAAGATGGGCTTTCCAGGTGGCGCTATTGGTAAAGAACATGCCTGCTAATGCAACAGACATAAGAGATGCAGGTTTGATCACTAGGTCAGGAAGATCCCCTGGAGGAGGGCATGGCAACCCCCTCCAGTGTCCTTGCCTGGGAAATCCCATGGACAGAGAAGCCTGGTAGGTAGGAGAGAGAAGCCACAGTCAGTAGGGTTGCAAAGAGTCAGACACAACTGAAGCGACTTAGCCCAGCACAGCAGAGATGAAATAAAGACTCAGCAGAGACTGTCCCTCTTGAGAAACTCCCCTGCTATACATCTGTAATTCTGCAGGGATCAAGAGCCATTTCCTTTTTTATTTTTTTTTTCTTTAGTATAATCCAGCTAACAGGAAAGGAACTTAGTATAGAAATTCTTACAATTCCATTCCATGCCCTGTCTTTCTTGCATGTGGAGGAATGAATTTCAACAAAGTTAAGTGGCTGTCTCAGACGTCACACCAGTGTAAGATGCCCTCATCATTCTAGTCTCTTGATATCTCAACCAAGGACCTTTCTGGAAAGGTCCATTTTATTGGAAACCTCCCACCTGTGAAAGTAAACAGCCAGGGAGTAAGGTATTTGATGATTCATAGTGGTACCAGCTATTGCAAATTCTTTAGCTTTGACTTCAAAATTGATGCTGCAAAATTGCATTTGTCTCATGTAAGATGTAAAGACCTCTTTTTTTCCTATTTCCCAAAATAAAAGACACATGGAGGGAGCCTCTTTCTTTGTGTATCTTAGAAAAAATATGTCAGAAAAATCAATGTTTATTTAGAGTTAATGATTGCTGCCACACACAAGATCCCACCAAATGTTTATACTTTTTGAAATATTGTTAATTCTCACCTGTCACTTTCAAATTTCATATATAAGGATCCAAGATTCAAAGAAGTCAGATAATCACCCACATGGAAGGCAAGTAGTAGGAGGCTAGTAAGACCCCTTTTATCACATAAGGGCTTCCCAGTTGGCACTACTGGTAAAGAAGCTGCCAGCCAATGCAGGAGACATAAGAGAGGCAGGTTTGATCCCTGGGTTGGGAAGATCCCCTGGAGGAGGGCATGACAACCCACTCCAGTACTCTTGCCCTCTTGCCTGGAGAATTCCATGGACAGAGGAGCCTGGTGGGCTATGGTCCACAGGGTCACAAAGAGTCAGGCATGACTAAAGTAACTTAGTGTACATGCATGTAATATCACATAAACTGCTGCCACATCTCACAGCCCTCCTGTTCTCTTAAACCGAACCATTGTATAGAGATTGGGAGCAGGGCCTCTCCTTTGCACTGCTTGGGTTTGAATTTCAGCTTAACGTCATCATTTTGTGACCTTGGAAAAATGATTTAATCTCTGTGCTTCGGTTTCCTCATCTGGAAGATGAGGATAATGGTAGTGTCTGCCCAATGGATTCCTTGTAAGAAATAGATATGATGGCACATGTGAAGACTTAGAACAATTTCTTGAAATTTAACCAGTGCTTGGCCCCTTTAACTTTCAGCATCAGCAGAATGATCCTTATATCCAAGATCCTGTTGGACTCTCGTAACAATGCTGTGAAGCTTTGAAGTCTATTGACCCATTTCATGGATGGAAAAAACTGAGCTCAGAAAAATAATGAGACCAAAGAGACATGGATGAAGGGGAAAGAGTTTGGACAAGAATCTCAGATATTTTTGCCTCTAAGTTCAGGGACCTCTCAAAGGACTGGGCACACAGTAGGCCGTTACTCTGCACACCAACTCCATCAACTATTCCTTATAAAAACAGGTAGGAAGTTAAAAAAAAAAATCAGTGCCTCTATTCTTCAGTAAATATATTCATAGCAAGAGATGAAGTGCTATTTTGGTCATTACACTTAGAAGAGCAGCTCTGGGGGTCAGTCATAGTAATTCTTTTAAATTTATGAGATTGTAAAAGTCTTGAATAAAGTTAATTTCTATCTTAGATTTCCATAGCCGGACAGCAAAGTGATTTTACATGGCACACCAGATAGCACAACTTCCTATAAATCTTTCTTTAAAAATCATTGACTTTCCTTTAAATCTTTCTTTAAAAACCGTTGACCTTTGTCTTTACATGTTTATGGCATATAGCATGTGTGTTCCTCAGAATTACCTTCTTCTGAGCCTTCGTGAATCCTCAATTTCATTTTTAAGTGCATGCCATCACGAAGCCTTGCTTCCAGACCCAGCATGGGAATGCAAGTCAATTCACTTCTTGGTTCCTTTGTTTAACTTCCCTGAAGCAATGACATTGATGACGTGGTAAAGATTCTTAGGTCTTGCAACATGGCATGTTTCCCAGTCATCTATTCTGATAGTCTGAAAGAAACCAGGCTCCAGATCTTCTCAAACGCTAGAATATTCACAGCAGAATTGATCTCAGATCTCAGAGAAGCATGTTATCTCATTTTCTAGGTCTTAGCAACATATTTCTCAATAGAGTAAAGGGCAGAACTGAGACTCACTTGCCCAATATCTCAAAACGGCCAATCCGGGATAAGACAGACCCCTATCCACTGCCAATTTCTAGAGCCTCTACACAGTACTGTTTCTCAAAGTGCAAAATCTGAAACAAACCCTGTTTGAGCCCTTGACAATAAGGTCTTTTGCCAAACCATGCAAATAACGAGGGTATCTTGGAAAATCCCACAACTTATGTAAGGTTTGATGGACTGGTTTGTAAGTTTATGCAAGAGGGACTGGCATTTCATTTATTGGGCTGTGCTTCTCACTGATCAGTTCTTCCAAAGCCCACTGCATCAGTGCCTACATGCAAAGATACAACAGTTCTCCACAGGGTGGCCTGAGAAAATGACTCAATGGCTGAAATAAATAGGTCGTGAATATCAGTTTACATTTTTTTAAAGTGTTTTATCAATCTTTATACCAGTCAGATGACTCATGTTTTGTGTCTGTCCATTACTTAGGACCCATAAATTATGATGGTTAAAAAAAAAAATGCCTGGAATTTCTAAATGGTTGATTCAGGTGTACAGATAAAAACTAATCAAGACTAGCCTTGCTCTGGGAGAAGTTACTTTTAATTTTTTTCTGTTTTGTATACCACAATACAGAATAACTTTTAAAAACATAGTTAATCAGATAATTATAGGTGTGACCATGGATGTTATCAGGTTTTCTAGGAAGCAAAGAAACAAATCATTGTGGTGCAATACTCTAGGGGAATTGGTTGGTTGGAGACATTATGCCTACTTTCCCAAGGAGCAAAAGGTTTTCATGGAAAATCAAATGCACACTGCCTTCCATGAAAACTGAAGATTTCAGTCAGAGAAACTGTATGCATTCAAGCAGTGCCTCTTTAAGGACACATTCTGTCTTCAAAAGCAAGCAAAGAATGAGCCAGGTTTTAGGCTAACTGAACCTAGACTGTTCTAGGCGTGTATAAAATGTAAGGGAATTTATAGGGTGACGGGCAGAGGAGGAAGAGAGGTAAGGAGAATAGTTCTGTGAAACCATGAGCCAAATCCTGATGAACACACAGGAAAGGCAGACTGGTGGAATCCTGGGCAACTTTCTTTCTTGGTAGCGGGGCTTTCTTCTTCTTCAGATTACTCAACGGCAGGCACCATTTGGTCCATCTTCAGGGAATGAGAAGTTTTGGTTGGGGTTCAGAGGTGGTAGTTCAGCATAATCAAAGTGCAAGAAGAAAGTGTTTCAATTTGATTCAAAGAGAAAAACCATTGTTTATACTTCAAGTTCAGCTCCCTGAGCTCAGCCAAGTGACTCAGAACCACACTTGGTGTGCCTCTGGAGCCCCACCCTCGTTTCAACTCACCTATGAGTCACCAGCTGCCCGGCAAGAGGAAGAAATGCTACAGCACACACCTCACTTGTACAGCAAAGCTCGTCTCTGGTGTTCATTCTCAGGTGGCTCAGGAGACACTTTTCTTTTGATTTTTGGTCATAGGTTCAAACTTTCAGAATCAACAGAATGAGTTTGCTTCATCAAATGTCCTTCCTCGACGGATACAAGAAAGACTTTTTAATTTTATATTGGAGTGTAGTTGATTAACAGTGTGTTAGTTCCAGGTGTGCAACAAAATGATTCAGCAGTATGTGTGTGTGTGTGTGTGTACATAGATACCCCTGTGTCTATTTTTTCAAATTCTTTTCCCATTTAGATTATCACAGAACACTGAGTGGAGTCCCCTTGAGCAGTCCTTGCTGGTTATCTATTTTAAATAGCAATGTGTACAGTCAATCCCAAACTCCTAGTTTATCCCTCCGGCCATCCTTCCCCGCCCCCACACACACCCCCTGTTAGCCATATGTCTGTTCTCTGTGAGTCTCTGTTTTATAAATAAGTGCACTTGGATGATTTTTTTAAAAGATTCTCCATATAAGCAATATCATAAGCTATCTGTCTTTCTCAGAATTACCAACCACACAACCATGAATCACTGTGAATCATTGAATGCTGGGGTTCCCTAAAGATCCACTCACATACATGGCTTTGCAGGGGCTCTTATGAAAACAGATATCAGATCAGATTTTAAGCCAGCATTTGCAGGTTACAAGCTCTGTACAGCCTCCCCAGCTGATTCATCCATTTATTCATCAAATATTTGTGGGACACCTACTTCGTATTAGATGACCATCTAGGCACTGGAATACTAATGATGGACAAGGTGGATGACATTCCGCCTTTAGAACTGACCTGTGACCATGTCTGCCCCTCTCTAGTCCCTGCCAGTCCGCTACCCTACCTCCTTCCCTCCCCACAGTTCCCAGGCTCGTCCTCCTGCTGGGAACACTGCACCTTGTTAAATCATACTGACTTTTTGTTTAGTCACTCAGTCACATCTGATTCTTTGTGACCCCGTGGACTGCAGCACGCCAGGCTTCCCTGTCCTTCATTATCTTCTGGAATTTTCTCAAACTCATGTCCAATGAGCCAGTGATGCCATCCAATCATCTCATCCTCTGTCACCCCCTTTCACCTCCTTCCCTAAATCTTGCTCATCATCAGAGTCTTTTCCAGTGAGTTGGCTCTTCTCATCAACTGGCCAAAATATTGGAGTTTCAGCTTCAGTATCAGTTGTTCCAATGAGTATTCAGGGTTGATTTCCTTTAGGACAGACTAGTTTGATCTCTTTGCTGTCCAAGGGACTCTCAAGAGTCTTCTCCAGCACCACAATTCAAAAGCATCAAATCTTTGCCACTCAGCCTTCTTTATGGTCCAAATCTCACATCTGTACATGACTACTAGAAAAGCCATGAGTTTGACTATATGGACCTTTGTCAGCTAAGTGATAACTCTGCTTTTTAGTAGACTGTCTAGGTGTGTCATAGCTTTCCTTCCAAGTAGCTCACATCTTTTAATTTCATGCAGATCTTATTTTAAGCATCGTCTTCTTCAGGGAGACCTTTCTCTTTTCTTTTACAAGGTCAGATCCTGTCCTGTCCACTCCATAGCCCCCTGACTTATTAATCATTTCCCTTTTTGTAAGCAATTGCTTTGCATCTGTATTTCCCTTTAGACCAGGGGTTGGCAAACTTTCTCTGTAATAGGCCAAATAATATTTTCAGCTCTTTGGGGCACACAGTTCCTCTCCAAACTACTCATCTCTGCTTTACAGTGAGAAGGAAGCCATGGACAACAAATAAACAAATGTGTTTGTTGGCTAAATGAACAAATATGTTGATAGATGATCATACTAAGTAAGTCTAAGTAAGAGAAAGACAAAATCATATAATATCACTTATATGTGAAATCTAAAAAATGATACAAATGAACTTATTTACAAAACAGAAATAGACTCATAGACACAAAAGACAAACCTGTGATCACCAGAGGGGAAATGTAGGGGGGTAGAGATGAATAGAAGTTTGGAATTAGTACATACACACTCCTATATGGAAAATAGATAAACAACAAGGACCTACAGTATAGCACAGGAAACTACTCAATATCTTGTAATAACCTATAAGGGAAAAGAATCTGAAGGAGAATGCTGTTGCTATGTCGCTTCAGTCGTGTCCAACTCTGTGCGACCCCATAGATGCCAGCCCACCAGGCTCCCCCGTCCTCGGGATTCTCCAGGCAAGAACACTGGAGTGGGTTTCCATTTCCTTCTCCAATGCATGAAAGTGAAAAGTGAAAGTGAAATCGCTCAGTCATGTCTGACTCTTGGCGACCCCATGGACTGCAGCCTACCAGGCTCCTCCGTCCATGGGATTTTCCAGGCAAGAGTACTGGAGTGGGGTGCCATCGCCTTCTCCCTGAAAGAATAGACTCATGTATATATGTAACTGAACCTGAAACTAATACAACATTGTAAGTCAACTATACTTCAATATAAAAAGAGTTCCTAATTTTAAAAAAAACCTATATTTCAATCAGAAAGTTTAAAAAAAAACAGGAAGGGAAAAAATGAACAAATGTGTAAATTGGAAAGCCTTTAAACTTTTGGTTTGCTTTTTCCACTGTTTTACACTTGATTAGATGTTGTCACTGAAGACTTCTTGCTCTCTGGTCCTGAGATGTATTCTGCACGCACAGAAAAGGTCTGTGTTCCTCAAGTGATCCAGCTGGTTTTAGGTAGATAAGAATATTTTATCCTCCCCTTGGCCCAAAAGCACGAGGAAGATGGAAGTCGTAAGATAAAACTACTTGAATGACTCATCCATCAAGGCATCAGTCCATAAACAATAGTCAGCCTTCTCAGGAGAGTGCCCATCTGGGAAGGAATAAGAGCCAGTCCCATGGCTAATTTATTTCTGAAATATATTCTAATCTGTCATGTCTCAAAGGTTTAAGTTTTTAGCACCTCAGGGATGAACGGTCTCTCACCTGGACTGAGAAATTATAACTTAAAAAGAAGACAGTAGGTGGTAATTAATCTCAGTGATATTGAAACACATGTGCATTGCTTTCTCTGGCTTATCAGGATAGCTTCAGAAAAGCTGTGCTCCTCAAGTGATCCAGCTGGCTGTAGGTAAAATTAGAAGACTGCAGTCATTACAGGTTGATGAAAGATGACTACTTTGTTCCAAAGTTCAGTTATGTCCGCCTGACTTTAGAGACTCCACCCCAGCTGTCAAATCAAGCAGGATCCTGGGAAAGCTCTGGCTCATCCTGCTGTGTAGCCTATGCCGTTCCACCAGGCACTACACATTTCATCTCCAAATAGGCAGGAAATGAGGTTCTTGCAAGGTCC
This sequence comes from Odocoileus virginianus, assembly GCF_023699985.2. Lineage (NCBI taxonomy): Eukaryota > Metazoa > Chordata > Mammalia > Artiodactyla > Cervidae > Odocoileus > Odocoileus virginianus. The sequence continues at coordinate 5,695,022 of NC_069682.1, forward strand.
CAGTCCTGAAAGATCCTCACCTCCTCCCTCAGCATTTCCCAGTCTTGGCTCTGTCTCATTCACTCACTCCTACAGCAATCTCCATGTGGCTTGCTGCTAAGGACTTCGTTTAGCCCCCTCCAAGCCATCTGACCTTTTCTGTCACTCCTTCACTTCCTAGTCTGAAACTGCGGAAGCCTGGGATTCTTCATGGGCTGCCCAGACTTGTTCCCTAACCTCCCTGGTGGTGGATGGGCAAGCCGAGACATGGGGAAAGCAACTTAACCTCTCAATGACTGAACTTGTGCACCATGAAAGTTTGGAGTAGCTGATACATAAAGAACTTGTGCCTTCAAGAATTTCCATGTTTATTACCTGTCTCTCTGTCTTTCTGACTTCTGTGGTCACTGAGGCCTAAATCTTAAAATGTGATTCTTTCTGTCATACACCACCTCACGCACAAAGGTGCTCAATTAATCAAGAATTAAATCTTTGACTCAGATTTCTGGAATAAGCTTGTGCAGAATGATTGATTGATTTGATTGACTGATTATCTCATTCCATCTTTTTTAAAATTATAGTTGATTTACAATATAGTTTCAAGTGTATGACATAATGATTCGATACTTTATACTCCATTTAAAGTTATTATAGAATATTATAGAATATTCTTTACATTCCCTGTGCTGTACATTACACCTTTGTATCTTATTTATTTTATACATAGTAGTTTATACCTCTTAATCACCTTTCCCTATCTTACCCCTCCCAGCTGGTAGCCACTAGTTTGTTCTCTGTATCTAGGAGTTTATTTCTGCTTTATTATATTCATATATTTTATTTTTTTATTAAAATTTTTTTTATTTTAGTTTTTTAGATTCCACATATAAATGAGAAATTACAGTATGTTTTCCTCTGACTTATTTTACTAAGCATAATACCCTCCAGGTCTATGCATGTGGCTGAAAATGGCAGATCTCATTATTTTTTAATAGACTATTATTCCACTGTACATACATACATTGGGGTACATATCTTTTCAAATCAATGTTTTCATTTTCTTCAGATAATTACTCAGGAGTGAAACTGCTGATCATATGGTTGTCCTGTTTTAAAATTTTCTGAGGCATCTTCAAACCATTTCTTCAGTGGCCACACCAATTTACACTCCCCAGATTTAAATCTGAATATTGACCAATGCAGACAGGTCCTGATGCATTCTTTCCCTTGGAGAAGTAACTTGGTTCCCAGGCGTCTTCCAAACCCTTCTAAGCAAGATTTAGACACGAAAGAACTTTAAAACAATTCTTATAGTATCTATTCTTCAAGGTAATATTAGATGACATTAAAAAAATGAGTCTTCCCTGGTGGTCCAGGGATTAAGAGTCCACCTGCAGATGCATGGGACACAGTTCCATCCCTGGTCCAGGAAGATTCCACATGCCCAGGATCAACTAAGCCCAAGCCCCACAGTTACTGAGCCTGCAGAGTGCTTCTACTGATGCCAGTGCACTCTAGGGCCTGTGCTCAGCAAGACAGGCCACCACAGTCTACAGCCCACATGCCACTTAGAGAGCAACCCGCTAACCCAACCAGAGAAAGCCCTCCCACTCAGCAACAAAGGCTCAGCACAGCCAAAATAAAAACCTTTGCTGAATAGTAGTGGTGAGAGTGGGCACCCTTGTCTTCTTCCTGATTTTAGGGGAAATGCTTTCAATTTTTCACCATTGAGGGTAATGCTTGCTGTGGGTTTGTCATATATAGCTTTTATTATGTTGAGGTATGTTCCTTCTATTCCTGCTTTCTGGAGAGTTTTAATCATAAATGGGTGTTGAATTTTGTCAAAGGCTTTCTCTGCATCTACTGAGATAATCGTATGGTTTTTCTCTTTCAATTTGTTAATGTGGTGTATTACATTGATTGATTTGTGGATATTAAAGAATCCTTGCATTCCTGGAATAAAGCCCACTTGGTCATGATGTATGATTTTTTTAATATGTTGTTGGATTCTGTTTGCTAGAATTTTGTTAAGGATTTTTGCATCATTTTTGTTCATCAGTGATATTGGCCTGTAGTTTTCTTTTTTTGTGGCATCTTTGTCTGGTTTTGGAATTAGGGTGATGGTGGCCTCATAGAATGAGTTTGGAAGTTTACCTTCTGCAATTTTCTGGAAGAGTTTGAGTAAGATAGGTGTTAGCTCTTCTCTAAATTTTTGGAAGTTTTGGCCACAGCAATCAGAGCAGAAAAAGAAGTAAAAGGAATCCAGATAGGAAAAGAAGAAGTGAAACTCTTGCTGTTTGCAGATGACATGATCCTCTACATAGAAAACCCTAAAGACTCTACCAGAAAATTACTAGAGCTAATCAACAAATATAGTAAAGTTGCAGGATATAAAATTAACACACAGAAATCCCTTGCATTCCTATACACTAACAATGAGAAAACAGAGAAATTAAGGAAACAATACCATTCATCATTGCAACAAAAAGAATAAAATACTTAGGAGTATATCTACCTAAAGAAACAAAAGACCTATACATAGAAAACTATAAAACACTGATGAAAGAAATCAAAGAGGACACAAACAGATGGAGAAACATACCGTGTTCATGGATAGGAAGAATCAATATTGTCAAAATGGCTATACTACCCAAAGCAATCTATAGATTCAATGCAATCCCTATCAAGCTACCAACGGTATTTTTCACAGAACTAGAACAAATAATTTCACAATTTGTATGGAAATACAAAAAACCTCAAATAGCCAAAGTAATCTTGAGAAAGAAGAATGGAACTGGAGGAATCAACCTGCCTGACTTCAGACTATACTACAAAGCCACAGTCATCAAGACAGTATGGTACTGGCACAAAGACAGAAATATAGATCAATGGAACAGAATAGAAAGCCCAGAGATAAATCCACGAACCTATGGTCACCTTATCTTCGACAAAGGAGGCAAGGATATACAATGGAAAAAAGACAACCTCTTTAACAAGTGGTGCTGGGAAAACTGGTCAACCACTTGTAAAAGAATGAAACTAGAACACTTTCTAACACCATACACAAAAATAAACTCAAAATGGATTAAAGATCTAAATGTAAGACCAGAAACTATCAAACTCCTAGAGGAGAACATAGGCAAAACACTCTCCGACATAAATTACAGCAGGCTCGTCTATGACCCACCTCCCAGAATTTTAGACATAAAAGCAAAAATAAATAAATGGGACCTAATGAAACTTAAAAACTTTTGCACAACAAAGGAAACTATAAGCAAGGTTAAAAGACAGTCCTCAGTTGGGAGAAAATAATAGCAAATGAAGCAACAGACAAAGGATTAACCTCAAAAATATACAAGCAACTCCTGAAGCTCAATTCCAGAAAAATAAATGACCCAATCAGAAAATGGGCCAAAGAACTAAACAGACATTTCTCCAAAGAAAACATACAGATGGCTAACAAACACATGAAAAGATGCTTAACATCACTCGTTATCAGAGAAATGCAAGTCAAAACCTCAATGAGGTATCATTACACGCCAGTCAGGATGGCTGCTATCCAAAAGTCTACAAGCAATAAATGCTGGAGAGGGTGTGGATAAAAGGGAACCCTCTTACACTGTTGGTGGGAATACAAACTAGTACAGCCACTATGGAAAACAGTGTGGAGATTCCTTAAAAAACTGGAAATAAAACTGCCATATGACCCAGCAATCCCACTCCTGGGCATACACACCAAGGAAACCAGAATTGAAAGAGACACACGCACCCCAATGTTCATTGCAGCACAGTTTATAATAGCCAGGACATGGAAGCAACCTAGATGCCCATCAGCAGACGAATGGATGAGGAAGCTGTGGTACATATACACCATGGAATATTACACAGCCATTAAAAAGAATTCATTTGAATCAGTTCTAATGAGATGGATGAAACTGGAGCCCATCATACAGAGTGAAGTAAGCCAGAAAGATAAAGAACATTACAGCATACTAACACATATATATGGAATATAGAAAGATGGTAATGATAACCCTATATGCAAAACAGAAAAAGAGACTCAGATGTATAGAACAGACTTGTGGACTCTGTGGGAGAAGGCGAGGGTGGGATGTTTTGAGAGAACAGCATCGAAACATGTATATTATCAAGGGTGAAACAGATCACCAGCCCAGGTTGGATGCATGAGACAAGTGCTCGGGCCTGGTGCACTGGGAAGACCCAGAGGGATCGGGTAGAGAGGGAGGTGGGAGGGTGGATTGGGATGGGGAATACTTGTAACTCCATGGCTGATTCATGTCAATGTATGACAAAACCCACTACAATATCGTAAAGTAATTAGCCTCCAACTAAGAAAAATAAATGAAAAAAAAAAAAAACCTTTGCTAAAATACTTTAAAAAATGCATCACCAAACCTCATGGCATAACCCAATAGAAGTTTATTTCTCACTCCTATGAAGTCCATCGGGCAGTTATAGGAAACTGGAGGGGTAAATGGTGAGGACTCTGCTCCACATGGTCATTCAGGTCACCAGGCTGAGAAAAGCTCTGCAGACTAGACTGGGTGGCTTCCGAGGTCATAACGGCCATCAGCATTCAGGTGGCAACAGGGCAAAGAGAGAAAGACATGGATCATAAGAGAGCCTCTTGTGGGTCAGGCCCAGAAATGGCACGTTTCACTTCTCCCAGTTTCACACTGACCAGAACTCAATCGCACAGTCACACTTGTCTGCCACAGACGTGGGATTTGTAGCCCAGCTGTGAGACAGAGGAGAGGGAAGTGTTATGCACATAGCCAGTCTCCCCCACAATGGAAAATAGTGTGAAAATATGTGAAATATTCAAAAGGCCTGAGTGAGAGATAATAACAGCTATTATTTTTTGGAAGTGATCCTTTATTTTCTGTCCTTTTATTAAATAACTTCTCTTTTAAAAATATTTTTGTATTACAGTGTGGTGAGTATTACAATGGTGTCATGCAGTGAGAACACCCAGCCTGGATCTCTTTAGGAAGTGAAGACAGAACTAAGTCTTAAACAGTGGATATTAGGCAGGTAAAGGTATAGAGGGTGGAGAGAAGGAGGGGCGCAACAGAGGAAATTAGAAAAAGGAGTAGAAATTTAAAAAATTACAGGAAAGTGTCAGCATGAGAGAAGGTTTGGAAGAGAGTGAAAATCAGGGTATCAGGATGTGAAATGAAAGCAACTCACCTGTTTGTGACAAGATGATACGAGTTAGACTAGAGTTTGATAAAGCATTTCTAAACATTTATATCTGTAGCAGACTGTAATTAAAATACTCATTTCTTAAAATTTCAAGTAACTTTAAGATATTAAGAACCTTTCCAGCCAAGGTAGAACTATATCCTTTCATCTCTCTTGCCTCATTCCACTTTCATAAGCTTTGGAGCTGTGTCATTTCTACAACTTCAGCCAAATCTAACTGGCATTTCAAAGTATTTTAGAACAGAAATAGATGGCAACTTTGAAATAAATAAGATTCTCAAATGTCTTAGAATAAAAATAGAGGATTCTACTGAGGAAAGTGCTGCTTTGAGTTTTACCTGCCATTATGAATGAAAGTTTATTATACATATACAACACAACATACGGCATACACACACAGTAAGGGAATGTGTACCTATCAGTCAGAACAGGGCACTCATTAACCAATCAGATGGATGCTCAGGAGAAATAACTAAGATGAATATATTGTGAATACTAAATGAACACCAGTCCCACCCACCTCCACCAGCCTCTCACCTCGTCTACAGTTCTTGTTACTCTCTTGACTGGGGAGGAGAACTGATCTGCTGGGATCCTTTCAGCTGCCAGTACTGGAAGACTCATATATAAGGAGATTAAAAATAAGATTTTGTTATTCTCATGTAAAAAGAGTCTAGAGTTGGGAAGAGTCTCTATTTGGATGGTCCCTGGATTGGTTGTTCTGGTGCCTTAACTCTTGGTCATCAAGATGAAGTATTTCCATTTCTTCTTTCTACCATCGTTTGTGCATAACTGTCTTCACCTGTGGCCACAAATGGTTGCTTCAATTCCAGATGACCCAAGCATCATGGTCTTTCTCAACTTTGGTAACTCAACAACACCCTTCCCCATGCCTCTAACCCCCACCTCTTTGTCCCCTCCCACATTTACTGTCTCCTCATGGGTCCTCAGTCTCTTGCTTCTCCCTATATATAGGTACTGGCCAAGGCTCTATACATATTCTTTCTCTTCTTTCCCAAATATTTCTCTAAAAGCAGTCATTCATTCTAGCAGTTACCTTTATCATTGTACTCAGAAGATTTCAGGAACATTTAAAGAGTGTTTGGTCTGGGACAGGTACTTTGCATATACTATCTCATTTAATTTTCAAAATAAGCAATGGATATCAGTTCAGTTCCGTTCAGTTGCTCAGTCATGTCCGACTCTTTGCGACCCCATGAATCGCAGCACGCCAGGCCCCCCTGTCCATCACCAACTCTCAGAGCTTACTCAAACTCAAGCCCATCTAGTTGGGGATGCCATCCAGCCATCTCATCCTCTGTCATCCCCTTCTCCTCCTACTCCCAATCCCTCCCAGCATCAGGGTCTTTTCCAATGAGTCAACTGTTCACATGAGGTGGCCAAAGTATAGGAGTTTCAACTTCAACATCAGTCCTTCCAATGAACACCCAGGACTGAACAGTGGATATGAACTTAAGCAAATTCTGGGTGATGGCGAAAGACAGGGAAACCTGGTGTGTATTCATAGGGTCATGAAGAGTCGGACACAACTTGGCTACTGAACAACAACAGAAATGTCAATGTCCATTTGACATTGAAGGCATTTGAGAGCAAGAAAAAGTAAGTGACTCGCACCAAGTCTTAAAGTCAGCAAGGGAAGTGCCTGAATTTGAACCCAGGCAGTCTCCCCCTGATTGAGCCCTCCCTGCCATCAGACCCTGCCTCCCTCCAAGACTGGGCTCAGATGTCCCTTTCTTTAGGAGGCCACTCCTGATTACCCCATGTGATACAATCTCTCCATTTGGGTCACTCAGATGGCATTATTTTTGCTCAATGTTATCATTATTCTTGCTCCCCTCCACCCGCCACATTATGCTATCAATACTGGGAAAAAGAGGCTGTATTTTTTATTTCCTGTCCTCTCTAATAGCTACAGTCCCACAGGCTATAGCCCACCAGGTTCCTCTGCCCATGGAATTTTCTGGGTAAGAATACTGGATTAGGGTGCCATTCTCTTCTCTAGGGGATCTTTCCAAGCCAGGGACTGAACCCCAGTCTCCTGAATTGCAAACAGATTGGTTTACTGCCTGAGTTCAGGAAGGCCAGTGTTAGCTTGAAGTGAAAGTGAAGTCGCTCAGTCGTGTCTGACTCTCTGTGACCCCGTAGAAGGTAGCCTACCAGGCTCTGCCTTCCATGGGATTTTCCAGGCAAGAACACTGGATTCGGCTGCCATTTCCTAGGGCAGTGAAAAACAGGCAGCCAATAAGGGACCTGCTCATTTGAGTGGACCTGCACATTTCCATCGTGGTGAAGAACCTGCCTGCCAATGAAGGAGATATTAGGGACACAGGTATTATCCCAGGGTTGGGAAGATCCCCCGGAGGAGGGCATGGCAACCCACTCCAGTATTCTTGCCTGGAGAATCCTACGGACAGAGAAACCTGGTGGACTACAGTTAATAGGGTCACAAAGAGGTGGACACAACTGAAGCATCTTAGCACACACAGCACACATTCTCATTTCCATCACTTGATGGAAATGCAGGAAGTAAACAGCCCACAGCGGGTCGCAGAGTCCCAAGTGACCAGGCACTCTGGGGAAGGTAGCTCAGAATCTATTGGTTTCCAGAGCTACAAAAGAAAAAGTAGAGCATCAAAAGAAGATGTATTTCCGATAGGTAGAACAAAGGAAGTGCATCACAGATTACCATACTGTCTTGATCTTGGCTAGCAAATCTTTTAAGCAAGATTTTAAGGTTTATTTACTTTGACAGTACAGATTGTTATATTTCAAAAGAATTACCCAACACCAGATTGAGAAACCCTTCCCAAGAGGTGCCACCAACTTCAGTTTTCATTAAAGAAATTCGGTGAATATGTTTTTCATCTGTTAAGAAACACCTATACATTTCCAAATAACGTTGCTCTCCATAAAGGTATCTCATTTCTTCTCTGCCAAGCAAAATTACACTAAATTAAAAATAAACTCACATAAGAGAGAGTAAAGTGGACACCAGTTGAGGCCAATGGACACTGTTGGAAACTCCTTCTTCAGGATAAAGCTATCTTCCAGAACAAGTCCCAGGGGCAAAAAGAAAGAAAGAAAGTTATGCAAGCCCAGTCTGTGCACCCAACTGAGGGTTTTATTTCCATAGAGGTAGACAGTCTGTTACATACAGCACAGGTTTGCCTGAAAGCCAATTCAAGCAAAAAGTTCCCATTGATTAGGCCATACATGGAGCTCAGTAATGGCTTTAGGGCCAGGTAAGGAAAACGGGAAAACCCACTGATCCTCACAGGATGGTCTTGATTGTCCTGGAAGTTTCTCTTCTTATGTGTGCCTGTGAGACTTAGCCAGCTTCACAAGTGGCACAGTAGTAAAAAATCTGCCTGCTAATGCAGGAGATCAAGGAGACATGAGTTCAATCCCTGAGTTGGGGAGATCCCCTGGAGTAGGAAATGACAGCTCACTCCAGTACTCTTGCCTGGGAAATCCCATGGACAAAGGAGCCTTGCAGCTATAGTCCATAGGGTTGCAAAGAGCTGGACATGACCAAGCAACTGATCGTGCACTCACATGTGATTTAGTCATCCTCCAAATCAGCCAAAGGGGTTCATTTGTGAGCAGGTTACCTCAAGGTTCTGAAGTCACCCACACTGGCACCCTTCACTCACCCTTCTTCATCTGTGGTGCCCTTAAAATCAGGGGATCCCAAAATTTGGTCCCATGCTTCCTGCTCTTTTTTATTTTGTGCTGTATTATGTTTGCTTTTAACTATGACTCACTCAAAGTAGCTGAGTCCCCCATCTTATACTTCAGCCAGGCCTTTCTCTTTTTTCTCATTTAAATTAATTAATTTTAACTGGAGGATAATTACTTTACAATATTGTGGTGGTTTTTGCCACACATTGACATGAATCAGCAGGTGGACATGTGTGTATATGTGTCCCCCATCCCGAAACCCCCTCCCACCTCCCACCCCATACCCATCCCACAGTGTCATCCCAGTGCACCGGCTTTGAGGGCCCTGTTTTATGCATCAAACTTGAACTGGTCATCTGTTTCACATATGGTAATATACATGTTTTAATGCTCTTCTCTCAAATCAACCCACCCTCACCTTCTCCCACAGGGTCCAAAAGTCTGTTCTCTATATCTGTGTCTCTTTTGTTGTCTCACATACAGGCTCATCATTGCCATATTTATAAATTCCACATGTATGGGTTAATATACTGTATTATTTTCTTTCTGACTTCACTTTGTAAAATAGGCTCCAGTATCATCCACATCATTAGAACTGATTCAAATGTATTCTTTTTAATGGCTGAGTAATATTCCATGGTGTATATGTACCACAGCTTCCTTATCCATTCGTCTGCTGATGGGCATCTAGGTTGCTTCCATGTCCTGGCTATTATAAACAGTGCTGCGATGAACATTGGGGTGCATGTGTCTCTTTCAGATCTGATTTCCTCAGTGTGTATGCCCAGGAGTGGGATTGCTGGGTCATATGGCAGTTTTATTTCCAGTTTTTTAAGACATCTCCACACTGTTCTCCATAGTGGCTGTACTAGTTTGCATTCCCACCAACCGTGTAAGAAGGTTCCCTTTTCTCTACACACTCTCCAGCATTTATTGCTTGTAGACTTTTGGATAGCAGCCATCTTGACTGGCGTATAATGGTACCTCATTGTGGTTTTGATTTGCATTTCTCTGATAATGAGTGATGTTGAGCATCTTTTCATGTGTTTGTTAGCCATCTGTATGTCTTCTTTGGAGAAATGTCTGTTTAGATCTTTGGCCCATTTTTTGATTGGGTCATTTATTTTTCTGGAATTGAGCTGCATGAGCTGTTTGTATATTTTTGAGATTAATTATTTTTCAGTTGCTTCATTTACTATTATTTTCTTCCACTTTGAAGGCTGTCTTTTCAACCTTGCTTATAGTTTCCTTCATTGTGTAAAAGCTTTTAAGTTTAATTAGGTCTCATTTATTTATTTTTGCTTTTATTTCTATTACTCTGGGAGGTGGGTCTTAGATGATCTTGCTGTGATTTATGTCGGAGAGTGTTTTGCCTATGTTTTCCTCTAGGAGTTTTATAGTTTCTGGTCTTACATTTAGATCTTTAATCCATTTTGAGTTTATTTTTGTGTATTGTGTTAGAAAGTGTTCTAGTTTCATTCTTTTACAGGTGGTTGACCAGTTTTCCCAGCACCACTTGTTAAAGAGACTGTCTTGCATCTCTTACTGCCCCCAAACACTCCACTTAGGCAAGTAGACACCACCCCAACTCAACAGGTTCCATGCACACTCATTGTCTACCCCCATGTCTCCTTCTAATCCCCTCTTTCTTCTTATCCACATTCCAGCAACATTCCTCACAGGTACTGTAATGATCTCTTCCTTGACCTTATACCTAACCAGTTATGAAATTTCATCAAATCTATTTCCCAAGGCTCTCAGCCCCCTTTTCTAGAGTCTGGACAAGTAAGGAAGGAAGGAATCCCCTTACATATCCCTATGTTGTGGAAAGAACAAGGAGGTGGATCTTAACTGGGTCGGCAGGTCACCAGGAATGCTGGAGATGGATGCAGTTCAAAGGTCATGCACAGAACAGAATCCAGGAAGGGAGCCAAAGGTTGGCACTGGCCATCATCAGACCTAGGACTGGTGTGGGCACAGAGGGAGGTCACAATCTCAGGAGCAGGGATGGAGTCTGTCTCATTCATCTAGGAATTCCCAGAACCTAGCATGTTTCCAGTTCATAGAAGACACCCAGTTAGTGCCCTGTGCTCCCAAATACAAGGCAATTGTTATTTCCTTCACCTTCCATCCCAGACCTTATGTTAAGCAATGCTCTCTCACTTTCATTGTTTTAAACCATCAGGTAGCACTTGGGGAAGATACTAGACAAAAGCAACATCCAGTAACATTGGTTTGGGTTGTCTAGAGAGGACACTATTGCCAAAACTCGGTTTCTAGTCCCCAGTGTCAAATAGAAATGCAGAGACAGAGTTTGGGGTGAAGTAGAAAAGAATAGTATTATTGCTGTGCCAGGCAAAGGGGCCACAGTAGGCTTCCAAACTGTGTCTCCCACCCTGGAGGGTATAGTGAGGACTCTCACAGTGTTTACGGGGACAGGACACGGTTGGCTCATGGGCATTCTTCTGATTGGCTGGTGGTGAGGTACTCAGCAGTCAGCATCATCAACCTTCTGGTTCCAAGCAGTCTGGGGTCTACATGCCGATGAGCAGCCTGCAGTTAACTTCTCCCACCTGACAGAGGTTTTCAGTATCTGCAAAACAGCTCAAAGGGCCTGGCTCAGAATATTATCTATAGTATTGAGGAAAAGCTAAAGGTCCCTGAATTTATTGAACGGCTAAAGTAATATTATTTTGCTTTGCTTGACTATTTTCCTTTCTTTCTCCATTTTCTCCCCTCTCTGATTAAATTTACTCTTTGACTTTAGTTTTTCTACAGATAAAAGGCAGGGGGAGGACATGGGTGGAGGTCTATTCTGAGAAGACTTTATAGGGTCCTGCTCAATTGCAACACTGGTATAATGGATAAATAAGGAGTCAACCATTTTAATAAGATTTAATAATACTTTGTGTGCTTTTGACTGAACAATGCAAGTATAAAATATCATTACAAAAAGCCTTTTCAAAAATTACTTTAAAACCAAGTAGTGTAAATCAAAAATATTCTTCTATCAGGTAGACTTTTTTGATTGTCAGAACTAAGTCACACAGATTCCAAAAATACTCGCAACTACAACAGTGTAGATGAAATAAAGGCATAAGTGTAGAACACTGTGTTGGTGGAATCAAATGGTGCTTATACTATGAGAGTAACAAAGACATTATTTCAAATTAGCATGATTTTTATATAATTTGCTGTTGTTCAGTTGCCCAGTCATGTCCAACTCTTTGTAACCCCATGAACTGCACCATGCCAGGACTCTCTGTCCCACACCATCTCCCAAAGTTTGCCCAAGTTCATGCCCATTGCATCGATAATGTCATCCTTCCATATCATCCTCTGATGCCCTCTTCTCCCTCTGCCCTCAATCTTTCCAAGCATCAGAGACTTTTCCAATGAGTCAGTTGTTCACATCAGATGACCAAAATCCTGGAGTTTCAGCTTTAGCATCAGTCCTTCCAGTGAGTAGTCAGGGTTTATTTCCCTTAAGATTGGCTGGTTGGATCTTCTTACTGCCCAAGGGACTCTCAAGAGTCTTCTCCAGCACCACAGTGCAAAAGCATCAGTTCTTTGGCACCCCACCTTCTTTACAGTCCAACTCCCACAACCGTACATGACCACTGGGAAAACTGTAGCCTTGACTTGATGGACACTTGTCAGCAGAGTAATGTCTCTGCTTTCCAACATGCTGTCTGGGTTTATCATAGCTTTCCTGCCAAGAAGCAAATGTAGTCTGATTCCAGGGCTACAGTCACATCCACAGTGATTTTAGAGCCTAAGAAGAAAGCTTTCTTCCACCTTTTCTCCCTCTATTTGCCATGAAGTGATGGGACTAGGTGCCATGATCTTTGTTTGTTTGTTTTGTTTTTAACATTTAGCCCTAAGCCAGCTCTTTCACTCTCTTCCTTCACCCTCATCAAGAGGCTCTTTAGTTCCTCTTTGCTTTCTGTCAGTAGAGTGGCACCATCTGCATATCTGAGGTTGTTGATGTTTCTCCCGCCTATCTTGATTTCAGCTTGTAACTCATCCAGCCTGGCATTTCTCTTGATGTGCTCAGCGTATAGATTAAGCAACAGGGTGACAACAGACAGCCCTGTCATGCTCCTTTCTCAATTTTGAACCAATCAATTGTTCCATACAGGGTTCTAACTGTTGCTTCTTAACCCACATACAGGTTTCTCAGGAGACAGGTAAGATGGTCTGGTATTCCCATCTCTTTAAGAGCTTTCCACGGTTTATTGTGATACACACCATCAAACGCTTTGGCATAATCAATGAAACAGAGATCCATGTTTTTCTGGAACTCCCTAACTTTCTCTATAATCCAGCAAATGTTGGCTGTTTGATCTCTGGTTCCTCTTCCTTTTCTAAATCCAGCTCAGACATCTGGAAGTTTTCGGTTTGCATAATGCTGAAGCCTAGCATGCAAGATTTTAATCATGATCTTATTAGCATGGGAGATGAGTACAATTGTCCGCTGGTTAGCACATTCTTTAGTACTATCCTTCTTGGGAATTGGGATAAGGATTGACCTTGTCCAGTCCTCTGTCCACTGCTCAGTCTTCCAGATTTGCTGACATATTGGATGCAACACCTTGATGGCATCATCCTTTAGGGTTTTGAATAGTTCTACTGGAATTCTGTCTCATCCACTAGCTTTATTAACAGCAGTGCCTCCTAAGGCCCACAAGACTTTGCTCTCAGAATGTCTGGCTCTGGGTGGCTGACCACACCACCATAGCCATCAGGTTCATTTGGGCCTTTTTTATACAGTTCTTCCATGTATTCTTTCCAACTCTTCTTGATCTCTTCAGCATCTACTAGGTCTTTACAGTTTATGTCCTTTATTGTGCCCATCTTTAGGCAAAATATTCCCTGAATAGCTCCAATTTTCCTGACGAGAGCTCTTGTTTCTCCCCTTCTGCTGTTTTATTCTGCTTTTACACACTCTTCACTGAAGAAGGCCTTCTTGCTCTCCGTGCTTTCCTTTGGAAATCTGCGTTTAGTTTGAGGCACCTTGCACTCTCTCCCTTGCTTTTCTTCTCTTCTCTCTTTAGATGTTTGTTAGGGCTACTCAGATAACCACTTTGCCTTCTTGTTTTCCTTTTTCTTTGGGATGGTTTTGTTTACTGCCTCTTGTACAATATTATGGACCTCTATCCATAGTTCTTCAGGTGTACTGAAGAACTAACCCCTTGAAGCTATTCATTACCTCCACTGCATATTCATAGGAATTTGATTTAAGTTGTACCTGGCTGGCCTAGTGGTTTTCCCTGCTTTCTTTAGTTTAAGCATGAATTTTGCCTGAGAAGCTGATGCTCTGAGCCACAGTGAGCTCCAGGTCTTGTTTTTTCTGACTGTATATGCTTCTCCATTTCAGCTACAAAGAATGTAATTGATATGATCTCAGTATTGACCATTTTGTGATGTCCATGTGTAAAGTCATCTCTGCATTGTTGAAAAAGGTTATTTGCTATGACTGGTGCTTTCTCTTTGCAGAATTCTGTTAGCCTTTGCCCTGCTTCATTTTGTCCTCCAAGGCCAAACTTGCTTGTTACTCCAGCTATCTCTTGACTTCCTACTTTTGTATTCCAATCCCCAGTGATGAATAGAACATCTTTTTTGGTGTTAGTTCTAGGAGTTCTTCTAGGTCTTCAAAGGTCTGATCAACTTCAGCTTCTTCAGCATTTGTGGTAGGGGCATAGACTTGTATTACTGTGATGTTGAAATGAAAAGAGATCGTTCTATAATTTTTGAGGCTGCACCCAAGTACTGCATTTCTGACTTTTGTTGATTATGAAGGCTATTCCATTTCTTCTATGGTACTCTTGCCCACAGCAGTAGACATAATGTTCATCTGAATTAAATTTGCCCATTCCTGTCCATTTTAGTTTACTGATTCCTAAAGATGTCTATGTTTATTCTTACCATCTCCTGCTTAACCACATTCAATTTTCCTTGATTCATGGACCTAAAATTCCAGGTTCCTATGCAACACTGTTCTTTGCAGCATCAGATTTTACTTTTATCACCAGACACACCCACAACTGAGCATCATTTCTGCTTTGACCCAGCCACTTCATCCTTTCTGGAGCTATTAGTAGTTCTCCTTTCTTCCCCAGTACCATATTGGACACATTCAGACCTGAAGGACTCATCTTTTGCTGTCATATCTTTCTGTCCTTTTATACAATTTATGAGGTTCTCATGGCAAGTATACTGGGATGGTCTGCCATTCCCTCCTCTACTGGATCACGTTTCGTCAGAAATCTCTGCTATGACCCAGCCATCTTGGGTGGCCATACATGGCACGGTCCTGCATGACATTTTATATAATGTATCAATCTAAATATATATATATATATATATATATATATATATATATACGCTAAATTAGTGAGTTAAGTATTAGTAGGCACTTTACAGTTTCCTGTACATCACTAAAAGTGATGAAAACACTTGTTACAGGTCATCTCATTCAGAAATGGAGAATCTGAGGACTGCATTATCTATGTTGAATAAAAAAATGGATGAATGCATAAATATTTATTAATTACTAACATTAGTAATAATTTATTCACTAATGCATTGAGCAAGCATTAAGCTACTATGTGCAAATTAGTTAACCAGAAATAAGAATGGTTTGATATTTAAATATAGGACAGAAATGGTATAGACCTAACAGAAGTAGAAGATATTAAGAAAAGGTGGCAAGAACAAGTAGAAGAACTATACAAAAAATGATCTTAATGACCCAGATAACAGCAATGGTGTGATCACTCACCTAGAACTAGACACTGGAGTGCAAAGTCAAGTGGGCCTTAGGAAGCATCAATACAAACAAAACTAGTGGAGGTGATGGAATTCCAGCTGAGCTATTTAAAATCCTAAAGATGATGCTGTGAAAGTGCTGCACTCAATATGCCAGCAAATTTGAAAAACTCAGCAGTGGCCACAGGACTGGAAAAGGTCAGTTTTCTTTCCAATCCTAAAGAAAGGCAAATACCAAAGAATGTTCAAACTATTGCACAATTACACTCATCTCACATGCTAGAAAAGTAATGCTCAAAATTCTCCAAGCTAGGCTTCAACAGTATGTGAACTGAGAACTTACAGATGTTCAAGCTGGACTTAGAAAAGGCAGAGGAACCAGAGATCAAATTGCCAACATCTGTTGGATCATAGAAAAAGCAAAAGAGTTCCAAAAAAACATCTACTTCTGCTTTATTGACTACACCAAAGCCTTTGGCTGTGTGGATCACAACAAACCATGGAAAATTCTCAAAGAGTTGGGACTACCAGAGCACTTTACCTATCTCTTGAGAAGTCTGCATGCAGGTCAAGAAGCAACAGTTAGAATGGGACATGGAACAATGGACTGGTTCCAAACTGGGAAAGGAGTAGATCAAGGCTATATATTGTCACCCTGTTTATTTAACTTATATGCAGAGTACCTCATGAGAAATGCCAAGTGGAATGAAGCACAAGATAGAATCAAGATTGCTGGGAGAAATATAAATAACCTCATATATGCAGATGACACCACCCTTATGGCAGAAAGCAAAGAGGAACTGAAGAGCCTCTTGATGAAAGTGAAAGAAGAGAGTGAAAAAGCTTAAAACTCAGCATTCAAAAAATGACTATCATGGCATCTGGTCCCATCACTTCATAGCAAATAGATGGGGAAACAATGGAAACAGTGAGAGACTTTATTTTCCTTGGCTCCAAAATCACTGCAGATGGTGACTGAAGCCATGAAATTAAAAGACGCTTACTCCTTGGAAGAAAAGTTATGACCCACCTAGACAGCCTATTAAAAAGCAGAAACATTGCTTTGCCAACAAAGGTCCATCAAGTCAAACCATGGTTTTTCCAATAGTCATGTATGAATGTGAGAGTTGGAACATAAAGAAAGCTGAGCACCAATAATTAATGCTTTTGAACTGAGGTATTGGAGAAGACTCTTGAGAGTTGAGGGACTGCAAGGAGATCCAACCAGTCCGTCCTAAAGGAGGTCAGTCCTGGGTGTTCATTGGAAGGACTGATGCTGAAGCTGAAACTCCAATACTTTGGCCACCTGATGCAAAGAATGGACTCATTGGAAAAGACCCTGATGCTGGGAAAGATTGAAGGAAGGAGGAAAACGGGACAACAAAGAGTAAGATGGTTGGATTTCATCACTGACTCACTGGACATGAATTAGAGCAAGCCCCAGGAGTTGGTGATGGACAGGGAAGCCTGTTGTGCTGCAGTCCATGGGGTTGCAAAGAGTCAGACGTGACTTAGCGACTGAACTGAACTGAACTGGACTGATATTTAAAAGTCTACTTGCCACTGACATTTGCTGCTTGTTGTTTAGTCACTAAGTCATGTCTGACTCTTTTGTTACCCCATGGACTGTAGCCCGCAAGTTTGCTCTGTCCATGGGATTTCCCAGGCAAGAATACTGGAGTGGGTTGCCATTTCCTTCTCCAGGGTATCTTCCCAATCCAGGATCAATTTTCTGGTAGAGTCTTTAGGGTTTTCTATGTAGAGGATCATGTCATCTGCAAACAGTGAGAGTTTCACGTCTTCTGTTCCTATCTGGATTCCTTTTATTTCTTTCTCTGCTCTGATTGCTGTGGCCAAAACTTCCAAAACTAAGTTGAATAGTAGTGGTGAGAGTGGGCACCCTTGTCTTGTTCCTGATTTTAGGGGAAATGCTTTCAATTTTTCACCATTGAGGGTAATGCTTGCTGTGGGTTTGTCATATATAGCTTTTATTATGTTGAGGTATGTTCCTTCTATTCCTGCTTTCTGGAGAGTTTTAATCATAAATGGATGTTGAATTTTGTCAAAGAGTTTTTCTGCATCTACTGAGATAATCATATGGTTTTTCTCTTTCAATTTGTTAATGTGGTGTATTACATTGATAGATTTGTGGATATTATAGAATCCTTGCATTCCTGGGATAAAGCCACTTGGTCATTATGTATGATTTTTTTTAATATGTTGTTGGATTCTGTTTGCTAGAATTTTGTTAAGGATTTTTGCATCTATGTTCATCAGTGATATTGGCCTGTAGTTTTCTTTTTCTGTGGCATCTTTGTCTGGTTTTGGAATTAGGGTGATGGTGGCCTCATAGAATGAGTTTGGAAGTTTACCTTCTTCTGCAATTTTCTGGAAGAGTTTGAGTAAGATAGGTGTTAGCTCTTCTCTAAATTTTTGGTAGAATTCAGCTGTGAAGCCATCTGGTCCTGGGCTTTTGTTTGCTGGAAGATTTCCGATTACAGTTTCAATTTCCTTGCTTGTGATGGGTCTGTTAAGATCTTCTATTTCTTCCTGGTTCAGTTTTGGAAAGTTATACTTTTGTAAGAATTTGTCCATTTCTTCCAAGTTGTCCATTTTATTGGCATAGAGCTGCTGGTGGTAGTGTCTTATGATCCTTTGTATGTCGTGTTGTCTGTTGTGATCTCTCCATTTTCATTTCTAATTTTGTTGATCTGGTTCTTCTCCCTTTGTTTCTTAATGAGTCTTGCTAATGGTTTGTCAGTTTTGTTTATTTTTTCAAAAAACCAGCTTTTAGCTTTGTTGATTTTTGCTATGGTCTCTTTAATTTCTTTTGCATTTATTTCTGCCCTAATTTTTAAGATTTCTTTCCTTCTACTAACCCTGGGGTTCTTCATTTCTTCCTTCTCTAGTTGTTTTAAGTGTAGAGTTAGGTTATTTATTTGACTTTTTTCTTGTTTCTTGAGGTAAGCCTGTAATGCAACTCCTGTAGCTCAATTCCAGAAAAATAAATGACCCAATCAAAAAATGGGCCAAAGATCTAAACAGACATTTCTTCAAAGAAGACATACAGATGGCCAACAAACACATGAAAAGATGCTCAACATCACTCATTATCAGAGAAATGCAAATCAAAACCACAATGAGGTATCATTACATGCCAGTCAGGATGGCTGCTATCCAAAAGTCTACAAGCAATAAATGCTGGAGAGGGTGTGGAGAAAAGGGAAACTTCTTACACTGTTGGTAGGAATGCAAACTAGTACAGCCGCTATGGAGAACAGTGTGAAGATTCCTTAAAAAACTGGAAATAAAACTGCCATATGACCCAGCAATCCCACTCCTGGGCATACACACCAAGGAAACCAGATCTGAAAGAGACACATGCACCCCAATGTTCATCGCAGCACTGTTTATAATAGCCAGGACATGGAAGAAGCCCAGATGCCCATCAGCAGATGAATGGATGAGGAAGCTGTGGTACATATACACCATGGAATATTACTCAGCCATTAAAAAGGATTCATTTGAATCAGTTCTAATGAGATGGATGAAACTGGAGCCCATCATACAGAGTGAAGTAAGCCAGAAAGATAAAGACCAATACAGTATACTAACGCATATATATGGAATTTAGAAAGATGGTAATGATAACCCTATATGCAAAACAGAAAAAGAGACACAGATGTACAGAACAGACTTTTGGACTCTGTGGGAGAAGGCGAGGGTGGGATGTTTTGAGAGAACAGCATCGAAACATGTATATTATCAAGGGTGAAACAGATCACCAGCCCAGGTTGGATGCATGAGACAAGTGCTTGGGGCTGGTGCACTGGGAAGACCCAAAGGGATGGGGTGGGGAGGGAGGTGGGAGCGGGGATCGGGATGGGGAACACATGTAAGTCCATGGCTGATTCATGTCAATGTATGGCAAAAACCACTACAATATTGTAAAGTAATTAGCCTCCAACTAACAAAAATAAATGGAAAAATAGATAAATAAAAAAAAAATAGTGACAACACCAAAAAAGAAAAAAGAAAGATTACTACAATCCAGGATCAAACCTGCAGCTCCTGCATTTCAGATAGATTTTTTACTGCTGACCCTCTGGAGAAATATTTTTGTTAACTTTTTACTAAGAAAAATTTCAAGCACGCAGAAAATTGAAAAAATTATATAACAATCCCCAGGATAGACTCTAATGCATCTAGATTCAACATTCTCCCAAAATTGCTTTATGTATGTGTTTAATTTTGATGAACCATTTGAAAGATAACAGTTATAACACTTCACCCTCCTTAAGCCTTCAGCATGCATTAACAAAGATTAAAACATCCTCTCACACAACTATACAACTACCATCACTCCTAACAAAAATAACAAATCCCCAGAAATATACACTTCCTGTCCACATTTGTTTAAAAATATGTGCTTTTACCATTTTTTTTTTTTTACAATAAAAGAGGATCTAGTGGAAAAACATACAGTACACTTCAGTCTCTTAAGTCCTCTCTCCCACCCTTCATTCTTCTTTCTGCAGCTTGACTGAGGTGTAGTTAATAAATAATAATTGTATGTATTTGAGGTATACAATGTTATTTGATATATGTATACATTATTAAATTATCACCACAATCAAGCTAATTAACATACCTATCATCTCACCTAGCTATGCGTGTGAGTGTATATGTGTGAGATGAGAACACTTTAGATCTACTGTCTTAGCAAATTCAAGTATGCTATACAATATTACTACCTGTAGGTACCATGCTATACACTAGGCCCCAGAATTTCTTCATCCTATCACTGCAGACGTGTACCTTTGGACCAGAATCTCACCATTTTTCCCACCCATGGTCTGGAAGTCACCAGTTTACTCTCTATTTCTGTGAGGTCAATTTTTTTGATTCCACATGTAAGTGAGATCATGCAGCATTTGTCTTCCTGAGTCTGGCTTATTTCACTCAGTATAATGTAATCTAGGTTCATCCACATTGTCACAAATGACAGAATTTTCTTGTGTGTATGGCTGAATGATATTTACCGTGTGTGTATACACAAGCCACATTTTCCTCATTCATTCATCCTTTGATCAACAGACTGTTTCTATGTGTTGGCTATTGTGAATAATGTTCCAATAAACATGGAAATGCAAATATCTCTTCAACATACTGATTTCACTTCCTAGGAATATACACCCAGAAGTGGGATAGCTGGATCATATAGGAGTTCTTTTAATTTTTGGAGGAATCCCCACACTGTTTTCTATAATGATCGTACCAATTTACATTCCCACCAGTAGTGTACAAAGTTCCCCTTTCTCCACATCCTTATCAACACTTGTTACCTCTCTCTCTCTTATTTTGTAATAACAGCCATGTCTGCACATGTCAGGTGATATCTCTTTGTGACTTTGATTTGCATTCCCAGATGATTAATGATGTCGAACACATCTTCATGTAAACTGTTAGCTATTTGGATGTCTTCTTTATCTGTTCAGGCCCTCTTCCCATTTTTAATTGAATTGTTAGAGTTGTATGAGTGCCTTATGATTATTAACCCCTTATCAGGTGTGATTTGCAAATATTTATTTATCTTATGCGGTTTGCAAATATTTTCTCTCATTCTGTAGGTTGACTTTTCATTTTGTTGATCATTTCTTTTGCTGAACAAAAATTTTTGGTTTCATGTAGTCCCACTTGTTTATATTTTGCTTTTAAAAACCAAGTCATGGGACTTCCCTGGTGGTCCAGTGGATAAGAATCTGCCTTGCAATACAGGGCATGCAGGTTTGATCCCTGTTCTGGGAACTAAGATCCCACATACTGTGGAGCAACTAACTTGAGCTCCACAAGTGCACCACAGTGAAAGATCCTGCAAATAAACAAATAAAAATTGAAAAAACAAAACAAAACAAAACACAAGTCAGTTGTCACATAGAAAGTCCCACATTGTGGATTATCTCATTGTCTCCTCATGAAGTTATTTACCTGATATTTCTTGTAAAATGGAATTTAGATATTAGAGTTTCACTAAATTCAGCTTATATATGTCATCAGTATATTGAATATTACATCATGATAAGGGTATAGAATGGTGAGTTGTCCTAACATCTCTGATGTAATTTGATTACCTGATTAAGATTGTAATCCCAGGTTTGTGATTAAGGAGTAATTTACAGGGTGATACTTTGGTATCTTGCAAAAACCCTATTCCTCACTAATTTTTCATTTAACGGATTTAGAATCTGTTCATAATTTTTGCCTGAATCAATTATTTCTTTAAGAGTTGTGGAATAAAATGTACATTGCTGATTACCTTCTTCGGTGATCAACTTCCAATTTTCTCCAAGTATTTTCATAATCTTAAATGTGCTCTTTGACATGTAAAAGATTGAAAGTTCAAAATTTTCAGTATCATGGTTCATTGTAATGGAAGAGTGCTAATTTTCCATTTCCATTTGTCTTTTCAGCAAAATGGAAATTCAAATTTTTGCAAGCCATTTGTGGAATCCTTTGAGGAAGCACCTCTTCATGTTATGGTTTTCACTTACTTGGGATATGGAATTGGAACGCTGTTTGGCTATCTCAGGGACTTTCTGAGGAACTCGGGAATAGAAAAATGCAATGCAGCCGTGGAGAGAGAAGAACAAAAGGTACGCATGAGCAGCTCCCTGAGTCTTTGTCCATGCCAATTCTTCTCTGAAGTCTTCTCACAAGTGGTAATGCATGTACAGATCCTGAGAAGGGTGATATGCTCAGCAACTACTCAAGGCAAATTCTATTCTCCTGCACCCCGTAAAACCCCCCAAGGTTACCCATGTATTCATGGACTTGTTTTCTTTACAATATTTATTGAGCAATTACTAGTAGCCAGGCTAAGCCAAAGGTTTCCATGTACATTACCATAAATATAATTTTTAAAGCAATCCCATGAGATAGATATCAAAATAGCATATTAGAGGTGAAAATTCAAAATAAGAAAGTGAGAGTATGAATGGGACTCTATTCTGGTCTTCTAGTTGTAAGCTGAGTATTATTTATATTCTATCCTGGAATAGGAAAGTGTGCTTGAGTGACAGGTGAGACTTTTATTTCACCTAGGTCAGAGTTTCTCAACTTTGGAACTACTGACATTTCAAACTGGATTATTCTTTGATGTGGGAGGCATTGCAGGATTTTTAACAGCATCCCTGACCTTGCCCCACAAGATGCAATTAGAACTCTCCCACGTACTTGTGACAATCAAAAATGTCTCCAGACATTGCCAAATGTCTTACAGAGTGGAATATCACCCTCAGTGTAGACCCACTGACCTGGATATTTTCAATAGTGAATGTTTAAATGTCTGCATCATCTCCTTTTCACATAGAGCTAACAGGACAACTTGGAAAATATACAGGAATCTGTGAAGAGCCTGTGTCCTTTTACCATGTTTTCCAAAATTGGTTCAAATGATATACGATGCCATGAATCTCTTTTTCCTAAAACTTGCTTTAAAATATACAATTGTGGCTGCAGATTATTCCACATGATGGAGCCTTGAACACATCTAAGTAAAGCATCAATAACACATGTAATAGGAGAATCTCAAATCCTATAACTTACTGACTAGTAAAGCTAAACTCTTATTATTTTTTAAATTTTTTTTTCCATTTATTTTTATTAGTTGGAGGCTAATTACTTTACACCATTGCAGTGGTTTTTGTCATACATTGAAATGAATTAGCCATGGATTTACATGTATTCCCCATCCCGGTCCCCCCTCCCACCTCCCTCTCCACCCGATCCCTCTGGGTCTTCCCAGTGCACCAGGCCCGAGCACTTGTCTCATGCACCCACCCTGGGCTGGTGATCTGTTTCACCCTAGATAATATACATGTTTCAATGCTGTTCTCTTGAAACATCCCACCCTCGCCTTCTCCCAGAGTCCACAAGTCTGTTCTATACATCTGAGTCTCTTTTTCTGTTTTGCGTATAGGGTTATCGTTACCAGCTAAACTCTTATTATAGCAACATAACCATGAACAGGTCATGTAGAACACTTATTTTGAAATTACCAAATTGGAATTAAGTTAAGCATATTTCAGGGGAAAATCAGGCCCAGTGTGACTGTTGAACTCTCTCTTACCTTTAGCAAGTATTAAGTCATATGTTCTATACCGAGAGCATGCATACTATGTCGCTTCAGTCACGTCAGACTCTGCAACCCCATGGACTGTTGCTGGCCAATCCCCTCTGTTCATGGGGTTCTTCAGGCAAGAATACTTGAGTGGGTTACCATGTCTTCCTCCAGGGGATCTTCCTGACTCAGGAATCGAACCCACATCTCATGTCACCTGCATTGGCAGGCAAATTCTTTACCACTAATGCCAACAGGGAAGCCCCTATACCAAGTAATGGGGACTAATAGAGAAGAAAATATAGGT
The DNA here is from genome assembly GCF_023699985.2 of Odocoileus virginianus. NCBI lineage: Eukaryota > Metazoa > Chordata > Mammalia > Artiodactyla > Cervidae > Odocoileus > Odocoileus virginianus. The sequence goes on from NC_069682.1 coordinate 5,719,126, forward strand.
CCTTCCAGCAGAAAATTTGAAGTCTGGTATGGAAAAAAAGACTCATGAGCGAAGCAAATGATAAAAAGTGATGAGGGGGAGGAAGTTGATGTGGGAAACAGGGATCTGTGCCCTGTGATTCTCTTAGGAAGTTAGGAAGGTGTTATGCTGTGACTTAATGGTGAGCAGGTCTTTGCCTATTGGGCAAGGTACAAAGGAAGACACTCTAAGAGGGCTGCTTCTGTCAAGCAAGTCAGATTCATTTGGAGTGTGTATTTTGTGCCAGGCACTATGGAACAGTCTGGAAATATAGAAATAACTAAGGCAGATAATGGTTTTGGAGAGCTAACCACAAAAGAAGTAATTGCAGTGGGATTTGATAAGAGGTACCATAGAGGGAAGTAGATGACATCAAGGAGGCAAAGGATAGAAACATTTAACCTGGACTTGGTGTTCAGTGAAGCCTGCTGGGGGAAGAGAAACTTAAATTGACATCTAAAGACTGAAAAGTAAGTAATAAGGCAATGAATGCGGCAAGATGAGCTGGAAGGAGTCTTCAAGGAAAGGAAATATGGTGTGAAGTGGCCCAGAGATAAGAGAAAGCATTGACCATTTAAGAAACTGAGGAATTCTAATGATCAGAATGTTGTGAGAGTGGGATTACGTGGGAAGAAAGACTGCTTGAGAGGCAAGCAGAGACCTTATTATAAGGGGTTTTTATAAGCCATAGACATTTGTTATAAGAACAATGGGAAGGCATGGAAGGATTTCAGGCAGAGGAATGCAGATTTGCAGATTAGAAAGATCATGTTCACTGCAATGTAAAAAATGGATTGCAGGAGGACAACACAGGCACCAAAAAAAAAAAAAAAAACCCAATGAAGAGGCTGAGGCAGAAGTCCAGGTTGATAAAAATTCTAGATGATACCTTGGGCTGGGCCCAGGTTAGTGGTAGGTGATGAGAGACAGGCCAAGAGATGCTTAAGGGTTGGAATTAGGACTACCCCACCAGAGAAAAGAATGAAATCATTTCCACTTGCAGTAGCATGGATGGACCTAAAATCTATCATAGTAAGTGAAGTAAGTTGGACAGACAAATATCATAATATAACTTATATGTAGAATCTAAACAAATGATACAAATGAAGTTATTTACAAACAGAAATAGACTCACAGACATAAAAGACAAATTTATGGTTTCCAAAGGGGAAATGGAGAGTGGAGGGATAACAGAGGAGTTTGGGATTATCCGATATACACTATTGTATATAAACTAGATAAATGACAAGGACCTACTCCATAGCACGGGGAAGTATTAATATAGTCAACATCTTGTAATAATCTATAATGGAAAAAATCTGAAAAAGATTATTTATCTAATTAGAGAGAGAGATCTATATCTATTCTGTATAACTGGATCACTTTGCTATAAAACTGAAACTAACACAACATTGTAAATCAACTATACTTCAATTTTTTTAAAAAAAGAAGTCGAGTTAGGGATGATTGATTTGACTTGGGGAATTACAGAGATGTACAAATCAAAGCCCACACTTGGGCTACAACTTGGGCAACTGGATACAAAGAAGGCAGTATCACATTGAGATGGGGAATAGAGAAGGAAGATGGAGTTGGAGGGGAACGTGATCAATTCACTTTGAAACAAGCTGAGTTGAAAGAATCGACAGCCAGATATAGAGGTCTAGACCTCCAGAGAAAAGTCTGAGATGGATGCTGTAGCATCTTCAGTACATCTGGAGCATATTACATTAATCAAAACCATAGGAGTGGATGTGACCTCCCAGGGAAGGTCTATGGAAGAGAAAAAGGAAAAGGGTGTGAAGAGGACAGAGAACTTTAGAGAATGTTATAAGTGGCAGAGATGGAATTCTGACTCAAGACTAGAAGCAATGTGACAATAAAAATCCTTATAATAGTCTAGGAAGGAGATAATATATGCTTGAGTTGGGGAAAAGGCAGATGGAATGAAGAAAAGGAAGTTGGTTATAAAGATATTTAGGAGGTATAATCAACAAGTCTTGGTTGCTGAGTATATGGAAAATAAAACAGAGGAAGAAACCAGGATAATCTCAAATTTCTTCTTTGGTCAGATACAGGAATGGCAGCAGCACACCCATCACTTGAGGACTGAGTTAGTAATACTAAGTGAAAAGATTTAAAAAAAAAAAAAAAAAAGCAAAATCTCCCTCCAAAAGAGCACCAAAAAAATCTCAGACCTAGAGCACTTGCTATCTCAACAGACTTGATTAATAATCAAGATAGTAACAAGGAAAAAAGACAATCCAGACAGGTACAAGGTTTCAATATTTTGCTTCAATTCTTCTTTTAACCATTTAAAGGCAACTTCAGAGTTGAATTGCAATGTATTAAAGATCTCCAGCTATAGTACTTTCTCAGTGATGTCATGGCCCAATTTTGCTAAGTCCAGAAGAAGATGTCAGAAAATATAATCAAAGGCATATCAAGCATTGTCAGGGATTTAAAAAACTTCAAGAACAGCTGTGTGTCTCAGTCCCTGTGGCCCCTGCTGGTATAAGACTTATCAGTTGCAATACCATGTTTCCGTTAGACCCAGGTAGTCCCAGAGCCCTACAAGTAAAACCCAGATATTTCTGGTTCATCCCCAGAGATTTTTACTCCCACATATAACAAAAACATTTCAGCAAACTAACTAGAAAATCTGGACATAAATCTCCAAATGTTTGCATGAATTAAACCTTACTCTTTCTTATCCATACTTGGCAATTCTAAAACAACAGCAGGATTGGCGCAGCGTGACTTTCTCCTGAGTGTTTTGAAGGATGGGGTTCAGGAAGGTCACTGGGTGTGAGGCATGGTTTTGTCCAAAGCAAACAGACAGCCCAATGCTGGGCTTCCTGTTTGGGTCTGGGTGGGTTCAAAATGAGAGAGTTTCCCTGGGAACCCAACGTATTAGCCAGCAGCTTGTGGGGTGGGAACGGTTCAGTCCCTTCATTCTCTTCTCAGTTAACAACCAACATGATCTTTTTAAACCTAAGTCGGTTCACATGAGCATCTCTGGCCGAAAGCCTTTAACACTTTCGTTTCTCGCTCAGAGTAAGAGCCAGAACTGGTCGAGGTGCTACAGAAGCGCCCCCTCGATGAGCCCTGCCCCTGCTCCACAAGCCTCTTCCTCTTCCTCACACACAGCCCCTCACACCTACCGCAAGGATTTCTCCTTTGCCTTTCCCTCTGCTCAGAATGATCCTTCTCCCTTCAGGTATCAGCACAGCTCACCCCCTCACTTTCTTCATTAAATCCATCCGGAAATCACCAGCTTTAAAGGCAGCTGGAGTCACCAGCAGTGGTATCCCCAGACTCCCCAACCAAGCTTGGTTCCAAATACCTCCTGGCTGCTTCTCAAAAGCAAATGCACCCTCACAAGAAAGGCATATTTTCCACTATTGCATCTAGATTTGAGAAAAAACCCCAAAATCAAAGTTTGAGAAATAGTTTGTAAAATAAGACCATTAGTAAAATCAGATTATAACCACCCACAGTCAGTTTTCAGGTCAACATTTATTTTGTTGTTGTCGTTCCATGTTTTGTTGTTGTTTAGTCTCTAGGTCGTGTCTGACTCTTTTGCAAACCACCATGGACTGTAATCTGTCAGGCTCCTCTGTCCATAGGATTTCCCAAGCAAGGATACTAGGGTGGGTTGCCATTTCCTCCTCCAGGGGATCTTCCCAAACCAGGGGTCAAATCTGCATCTCCCACACTGGCAGGTGGGTTCTTTACCACTGAGCCACCTGGGAAGCCCCAGCGTTTGTTTGGATATATCCAAATATCCAAATATCCAAACACCCACAGGCATGAAATTTCTGATGTGCCATTAAAATGTTGGTCAATTCATTTTGTTTTATTTCTTTCACGATATAGACCTTTCTGCTTCCCTTAGCTAGAAGGAATCCGCAGTAGTAGGTTTTTAACAAGAGTAGTAGCAAGGTTGATGGATCTTGGTAAGGTAGAGCTTTGCTAACATCTATCAACTAGTGCTAAGCCAACATGTGGAATGAGTGGGTTGTGACTAGCCTCTTCCTGTGTCTTCTTTCCCTTTCCTTTTTATTACGGAAATAGCCAGCAAAAGCTAGGTTCATCCTTCCTTTCTTTTTCGTGCACTTAGTTACACATATGCTCATTTGCACTCACCCCCTCCCTTCCTTAAGGTATGTTCATAATATACATTTGTTGTGTGACTGTCTTTTTTGTTTTTTCAAGAAATTGTACACTGAAGATCTTTACCTGCCAGAAGAGAATTACCTTCATTGTTTTTAATAGCTACATGATGGTATTGTATAGTAGGGTTATATGATTTATTTTTATTCTCTTTTTTATTATTGAAAATAATGCTTCAGTGACCTCAGATATGCAGATGACATCACCCTTATGGCAGAAAGTGAAGAGGAACTAAAACTCTTAATGAAAGTGAAAGAGGAGAGTGAAAAAGTGGGCTTAAAGGTCAACATTCAGAAAACTAAGGTCATGGCATCTGGGCCCATCACCTCATGGGAAATAGATGGGGAAACAGTGTCAGACTTTATTTTTTGGAGCTCCAAAATCACTGCAGATGGTGATTGCAGCCATGAAATTAAAAGACACTTACTCCTTGGAAAGAAAGTTATGACCAACCTAGACAGCATATTAAAAAGCAAAGACATTACTTTGCCAACAAGGGTCCGTCTAGTCAAGGCTATGGTTTTTCCAGTGGTCATGTATGGATGTGAGAGTTGGACTGTGAAGAAAGCTGAGCGCCGAAGAATTGATGCTTTTGAACGGTGGTGTTGGAGAAGACTCTTGAGAGTTGAGGGACTGCAAGGAGACCCAACCAGTCCATCCTAAAGGAGATCAGTCCTGGGTGCTCATTGGAAGGACTGATGCTGAAGCTGAAACTCCAATACTTTGGCCACCTCATGTGAAGAGTTGACTCATTGGAAAAGACCCTGATGCTGGGAGGGATTGGGGGCAGGTTGGAGAAGGGGACGGTAGAGGATGAGATGGTTGGATGGCATCACTGACTCGATGGGCATGAGTTTGAGTAAACTCCGGGAGTTGGTGATTTACAGGAAGGTCTGGCGTGCTGCAATTCATGGGGTTACAAAGAGTCGGACATGACTGAGCGACTGAACTGAACTGAACTGATGCATTTATTCAAGGACAATGCATAGAAATGACTTTCTGGGCCCAAGAAATAAATATTTTAGCTTCTGAAATATTGGCAAATTGCCTTTAAAAAAGATTGCATAGCATGTCTCTAGTAGTAGGCGAGAGTGCTTGCTTTCTTGTCAGCACTTGATACATTGATATTATCAAAATATTTCTTATTTTTGCCAATTTGATAAGGGAGCTTTTTTTTTAATGTTCTTGTGTTTTTCTGCATTTCCCTAGTTAATAATGAGACTGAGCTTTTCGTGTGATTATTTCTCATGTATGCTTACTCTTCTTGAATTGCCTATTGATGTCATTTGCTCATAATTTTATTAAATTATTTTTCTTATTGATTGAGAGAAGCTCTTTCTATATATCCTTTATCAATAGTTTGGCTCTTAAATCTGTTTTAATTATTTTTTCAATTCTGTTTCTAGGCTTTTAACTTTTTCTATGCTGTATTTAGCCACACATATATCTTTTAATTTTTAAGTCACATATATCAAACACCTTCTTTATGTTTTCTTTGTTGTTGGTTTTGCTATTTTTTGCTGTCCTTTCTCTTTGTGAAGGGGGAATAATTTAGGAAGATTATTTTCATCTTGTAAGATAGATAAAAAATTTTCCTATAATTTCATTCAGTACTTTTATAATTTGGAGTATTTATTCATTTAATCTACAAACTCATCTAGGATTTAATTCCATGTGCTCTGTGAAGTAGGAGGGCTACTTTTTTATTGAAGTAAAGTTGTTTTACAGAGTTGTGCCAATCCCTATTATATAGCAAAATGACTCAGCTCTCTCTATATATATATACACACAATATATATAGTATATATAAAATATAAGAATATAATATTAAAATACATATTTATATATATATAAAATATAAGAAGATTATATTTTTAATCTTCTTCTCCATTATGGTTTATCACAGGACATTGATAATAGTTCCCTGCGCTATACATTAGGACCTTGCTGTTTTCTCATCCTAGATGTAATAGTTTGTATCTACCAACCCTGATCACTCTCCGGACCCCCACACCCCGACAACCACAGCCTGTCCTCTGTGTCTGTTGAGTCTGCTTCGACTCTACAGATAGGTTTGTTTGTCCCACATATAAGTGATATCATATGGCATTTGTCTTTCTCTTTCTGATTTGCTTCACTTAGTATAATAATCTCTGGTTCCAGCTATGTTGCTGCAGAAGGCATTATTTTGTTCTTTCTTATGGTTGAGTAATAGTTCATTGTGTACATGTATCACATTTTTATTCATTCATCTGTGGATGGATGTTTAGATGGCTTCCATGTTTTGGCTATTGTGAATGGTGCTGCTACAAACAGGAGTGCATGTATCTTTACGAATTACAGTTTGTCTGGATATATTCCCAGGAGTGCGATTGCTGGATCATGTGGTAATTCTATTTTTAATTTTCTGAGGCATCTCCGTACGGTTTTCCACAATGGCTGCACCAGTTTATATTCTCACCAACGATGCAAGAGGATTCCCTTTTCTCTGCACCCTCTTCAGGATTTGTTACATGTGGATCTTTTAATGATGCTATTCTGACTGGTGTGAGGTGGTACCTCATTGCAGTTTCGATTTGATTTCCCTGATAACTAGTGATGTGGAGCATCTTTTCACGTGCCTTTGGGCCATCTCTATTTCTCCTTTGGGGAAATGTGCACTAAGGTCTTCTGCTCATTTTTCAACTTGGTTGTTTGTTTTGTTGTTGTTCTTTAGTTGTGCGGGCTGTTTTAATCTTTTGGAGATTAAGTCCTTGTCTGTCACATCATTTGCAAATATTTTCTCCCATGTCACAGGTTGCCTTTTCATTTAGCTGTTGTTTTATAGTGGTTTCCTTTGCTCTGTAAAGCCTGTAAATTTAATTACATATCATTTGTTTATTTGTTTATTGCTATTGTCTTGGGAGACTGACCTAAGAAAACACTGGTTATGCCAGAGAACATTTTGCCAAGGCTCTCTTCTAGGAATTTCATGGTGTCATGTCTTATGTTTAAGCCCTTTTGAGTATAGTGTAAGAGTATGTTCTACCATCACTGGTTTACATGCAGCTGCCCACCTCTGCCAGCACCATTTGCTCAAGAGACATTTTCCCATTTTATATCTGCCTCCTTTGTTGAAGGTTAATTGACTGTAGTTGGGCAGGTTTATTTTCCGGCTCTCTATTCAGTTTCATTGATATCTATGCACATTTGCATAGCAATACCACCCTGTTTGATTACTGCGGTTTGTTGTATCTGAAGTCTAGAAGAGTTATGAGGAGGACTACTTTTTCGAGGAATTTTTTAATTGTCTCAGTATTGGTAATTGAATAGTTCAGTCACTTTTTAACCACTATATGAAATACTGGCCAACGTGTTGAATTTTTTAGGCAAATTTACAAGTTTTCAAGTAGTTTGTAAAGATTTTCTTTCTATATACCTTAGAATTAGCTTTTCAGGTATTGAATTTTTAAGAAGGAAATGTTGCTGCTTTAATTGGTAATGTATTAAATCTATATGTTTTGACTTTGGAAAATTTGACATCTTAATAACAATATAATATTATTCTTTTTAGTCTTCTCATTCAGAAAGGTGGTATGTCTCTCCTTTTATTTAGATATTTATGTCCTCTAATACAATTTTATTTCTTTTTAATTTTTACTTATTTTTTATTTAATTTTTTTAGCTTTTCCTATTCTAGAGTCATCATTTTCTCTTATTATAGTTATTTGGGTACAATTTTTTGATGATGGTACTATTTAAATAGTACTTTTCCCCTATCTTTGATTCTAATTAGTTATTGATGGCATACAGGAAAGCTATTGCTATTCTCATATTTTAAGTTCAAAAACTCCCAACTTAATGAATTCTCTTTTTAGTTGTCACAGCTTCTCAGAGAGTTGTATTGGAATTTCATGTGTGTCATAGAAAACTGTATATTGTCTTTTGATCTATTATAACAAACTTGTTAATTATGCTATTTTTTATTTGTTTTTATTTTATTTATTTATTTATTTTAATTGGAGGCTAATTACTTTACAAGACTGTAGTGGTTTTTGCCATACACTGACATGAATCAGCCATGGATTTACATGTGTTCCCCATCCCGATCCCCCCTCTCGCCTCCCTCCCCATCCCATCCCTCTGGGTCTTCCCAGTGCACCAGCCCTGAGCCCTTGTCTCATGCATCCAGCCTGGGCTGGTGGTCTGTTTCACATATGATAATATACATGTTTCAATGCTATTCTCTCAAATCATCCTACCGTCACCAATATTTAAATCTTCTAGATTTGTTTTTTGTCCTCTCAAACTTATAATTTCTGAGAAATATGTGTTAATGCCTTTCACTGTGATTGTACATATCTTAGGCTTTTTTTTTTTTCTAGTGTATTTTTTTCAGTGTAACTCTCAGATACACAAGAGATCATTGTTCTTATGATTCTTAATAGATTTTTCCTGTTAACTTACTTTTTTTACCTTGTACTCTGTTTTGTCTGACATTAATATTTATATATCTACATTTTCTTCAATATTCATCTCTTTATTTTCAGCCTTTATCATTTTCAGAAATGTACACCTCTGATGAGAAACATAGATTTATCTGTAAAACAAATGTGAAAACTTCCATTTTAATAATACAACCTATGAACAGTTACTTACTTGAACCATATGAAACTGCTCATCTTACAGGTGTCAAACATTGACAGTTCCATGTGGTTAAACCTATTATTTTAACTCTCATTTGTTTAAACTATTTCCTGCCATCTTTATATTTTACATCCACATTTTCTGTTGCTTATTTTTAATTTATAAAATTTAAATATTTTTCCTTTCATATTTTTGGTACATTTAATTGAGTTTTCCCTGTTCTGCCTTTTTTCCACCTTGTCCCTATTAAGAAGTTATGTATAGGTTGCATGAGTACATGCTAAATCACTTCAGTCGTGTATGCAGCACAGACTCTGTGCAACCCTAGGGACTGTAGCCCACCAGGCACCTCTATCCATGGGATTCTCCAGGCAAGAATACTGGAGTGGGTTGTCATGCCCTCCTCCAGCAAAGCTTCCTGACCTAGGGATTGAACCCACATCTCTTATGTCTCCTGCATTGGCAGTTAGGTTCTTGACCACTAGCACCCCCTGGGAAGCCCATGTATAGTATATCGCCTACTATTTTTTTGATAATTCTCTTAGAATAAATAATACATATACTTAGAATCTGATTACCAGGGAAGCCTTTCCTGGGCTTGCCTGGTGGGTCAGAAGTTTAAGAATCTGCCTGAAATGCAGGAGACCCTGGTTTGATCCCTGGGTCGGCAAGATCCCCTCTAGAAGGGAATGGCTATCCACTCCAGTATTCTCACCTGGAGAATTCCATGGACAGAGGAGTCAAGGGGTTGCAAAGAATCAGACATGACTGAGCAACTAACATTTTCACTCTTCATTTAGTAGCTAGAGTCTACCCTTGACCACAAGAATTTAATAAAGTTTCCCTTTCTTTTCCCCACATATTCATTCTTCAGATTGTGATTTAGTTATGAATTGTTAGTTTCTGTTTCTTTATATTACAAGTGTTATAAAACTACTTGAGTTAAACCATATTCCATCAATTTCTTCACTCACTATTTTTTAATTGGCATCTGTCTTCCTCTGTAGTTATTTCATTGTTTTACTGAGGTACATACTCAGTTATTACAGAAAAGAGAGTTAAATTCATGACTTTTTACATATACTGGGATGTTTGTATTTGGATTTTTCATTTGTTTGCTGGCTTGGCTGAGGATAGATTTTTAAGTTCAAAATTGTTTTCTCTCAATTTTTTTCCACTTTTGTCATCTAAGTGACAACCCATTCCAATATTCTTGCCTGGAGTATCTCATGGACAGAGTCAGCCTGGTGGGCTACAGTCCATAGGGTCGCAAAGAGTCAGACATCACTGAGCAACTAACAAACAAACACACATCCCTACGGAAAGCTTGAGGCAATCTAATTCTTATTCCCTTGTCTATAAACTGCGTTTCTCCCTTCTCTGAAGACTTTTGAGATTCTTCCCTATAGCCTTTTGAACTTTAACCAGGATGTAGCTTGGTGTGGATTTTTTCCTTATTTTCTGTATTCAGGACCTGAGAGACCATTTACGTCTTAGAACTGAAAACTTCCTTCCTCTCCAGAAATTTCCTTCTTCCTTCTTCTTTACCTCCTTTTCCTCTTCTTTCACCTCATCTCCTCCTTCCTTCAGTCATGCAAATCCCTTCTGAATCTGTCCTTCATATCTCTTGATTTTCCTTCATATGTTATTTTCTCTGTCCTTTCCCATTATCTCCTAGAAAGATTAGTCAACTGACTATGCTGGTTTATTAATTAATTTACTTCTTAGCTATATCTATGATAGTTTTAAATGTTTATTTTTTTAATTAATTTATTTTTTATTTGAAGGATAATTGCTTTACAGAATTGTGTCGGTTTCTGCCAAACATCAACTTGAATCAGCCATAGGCATACATATGCGCTCTCCTCTGGAGCCTCCCTCCCATTTCCTACCCCATCCCACCCCCCTAGGCTGTTCCAGAGCCCCTGTTTGAGTTTCCTGAGCCACACAGCAAATTCCCATTGGCTATCTATTTTACATATGGTAATGTAAGTGTTCATGTTGAAGGATATAATTTTTTTGTTGTATCTTTCTAAACATGTTACATATTTTTTTAGTTTGTTTTCTGTTTGCTGTATTAAGTTTTTTTCACTCAAAGTTAGTTTTGCTTATTGAATTTGGTGCCTCTTATTGGACTAGTTTTGCTACAGTAGTGATGACATTTTGTTTTATGCTTATTTTTGTATTTAAGAATCCTTATTTGCTTGCATATTCACCTGTCTTGAGTGATTGGAGAAGGAAAATGAAATGTGTTGCCAGAACCAGAGGTTTGTGATCTTGCTGGGTTGGGGGGGGCGGTTCCCTACCTCTCTACACTAGGGCATTGTTCCTTCACTCAGTTCTTGCTGCCCATCTCAGCACTTTGTACCGTGGACAATGCAGCTTCTTCTTACTTTTTAACCCAATCAAAGAAGAACAAAGAGATCTTCAGTTCAGTTCAGTTCAGTCGCTCTGTCGTGTCCGACTCTTTGCGACCCCATGAATCACAGCATGTCAGGCCTCCCTGTCCATCACCGACTCCCGGAGTTTACTCAGACTCATGTCCATCAGGTCGATGATGCCATCCAGCCATCTCATCCTCTGTTGTCCCCTTCTCCTCCTGCCCCCAATCCCTCCCAGCATCAGGGTCTTTTCCAATGAGTCAACTCTTCACATGAGATGGCCAAAGTATTGGAGTTTCAGCTTCAGCATCAGTTCCCATTAATCACCCAGGATATCAATTTCTTGTAGTAATTGACTATTGGCTGTGAGGTCCTCTATGGTTAGTGTACATCCAGTCTTCTCGGCAGGTGTTTTATACTTTAGTCGCTCAGTCATGCCCGACTCTGTGACCTCGTGGACTGTAGTCCTCCAGGCTCTTCTGTCTATGGAGATTCTCCAGGCAAGAATACTGGAGTGCGTTGCCATAGGCTTCTCCCGGGGATCTTCCTGACCCAGGAATCGAACCAGGGTCTCCTGCATTGTAGGCAGATTCTTTACCAACTGAGCTACCAGAGAAACCCAGAGCTATCGTTTGTTTCCTATGGTCTTATTTCTACATTGATCAGATATTAAGTTCTTCCTTTTGTGATCTTTCAATATTTCTGATTCATTGATGATTTATAAAATTAAAAATTTATTTTGTTATTTTTTTATAAGAAATACTTTTTAAAATTAATTATTTAATTGTAGGCTAAGTACTTTACAATATTGTAGTGGTTTTTGCCATACATTGACATGAATCAGCCATGGGTGTTCTTGCGTCCCCCATCCTGAACCCCCTCCCACCTCCCTCCCCATCCCATCCCTCGGGGTCATCCCAGTGCACCAGCCCTGAGCACCCTGTCTCATGCATCGAACCTGGACTGGCGATCTGTTTCACAGATGATAATATACATGTTTCAGTGCTATTCTCTCAAATCGTTCCACCCTCCCTTCTCCCACAGAGTCCAAAATTCTGTTCTTTACATCTGAGTCTCTTTTGCTGTCTCACATATAGGGTCATCATTACCATCTTTCTAAAGTCCATATATATATATATGTTAATATACTGTATTAGTGTTTTTCTTTCTGACTTCCTTCACTCTATATAATATGCTTCAGTTTCATCCACCTCATTAGAACTGATTCAACTGCATTCTTTTTAATAGCTGAGTAATATTCCATTGTGTATATGTACCACAACTTCCTTATCCATTCGTCTGCCGATGGGCATCTAGGTTGCTTCCATGTCCTGGCTACTGTAAACAGTGTTGTGATGAACATTGGGGTGTACATGTCTCTTTCAATTCTGGTTTCCTCGGTGTGTATGCCCAGCAATGGGATTGCTGGGTCATATGGCAGTTCTATTTCCAATTTTTTAAGGAATCTCCACATTGTTCTCCATAGTGGCTGTACTTGTTTGCATTCCTACCAACAGTGTAAGAGGGTTCCCTTTTCTCCACACCCTCTCCCACATTTATTGTTTATAGACTTTTTATAGTTTATTTTTTATATAATATAATGTAATATAATATTATTTTATTATTAATTAAATAATATACATATTTACAGTCTATTGTTTATAGACTTTTTTAGAAAAACTTTTTGCCCTCACCACAATTGATATTTGTGGGGTCTTAGTTTCCCTACCAGGGAGTGAACCTGGGCCCTCAGGAGTAAGAGTGTGGAGTCCTAACTGCTGGAGCACCAGAGATTTCCCTGTGGTGGAGTCCAAACTGCTGGAGCACCAGAGAATTCCCTGATTTTGTTTTTTAAATATACACTTTTTTGCCATTTCACAGGGCTTTTAGATGTGTGGTGGAACACATACAAGCACTGAATCTACCATCTTTTTTCAACCTCTCTCTAATTTCTTCATAAGAAAAATCAGACTTCGCCATCCTTACTTTGTGTTTCTTGTACTTCAATGAATTGCCTATAATAAAATTACCTTTCCCAACATAAAAGAAAACACAAACATATTTTATTATTTTTCTGAGCTCAACCCTTGTAAGAGAAACAGCTGTTTCTCAGGGGAAGTAATACAATAAAATGAAATGTTAGGTGAAAAGAGAAGTGTTATTGTCCACACAAGTAAAAACTGTGTTTGATAATGACATTTCCTCTCTCTACAAATCCATAGTTCTATTTAATACTGAATGGGAAGGCAGTTAAACCAAAAATGAAGAAACATACTTCCAAATTTGGTAGTACTTTTTGCAATAGACCATGGATATGTTCACTTAGCCCTGCAGTGTGGTTTGTTGAACAGAGCATTCATTGGTACAAACATCAATCTGTCCACTCAGATGTTCTGACTTTCTGTTGAGTTGTCTATAAAAGTAGGATAGATAAATCTATAACACTTGGAAAATGATAAAGTACCCTACAAGGTTAATGGTGGAAAAAGAAAGAATGTCATATTGCAGGAGAAACAAGGTCATTTTGTGGCTGTATTATTATTACGGTTTCTCCACCCTCCTATAAGGCTTCCCTGGTGATTCAGCGATAAGGAGTCTGACTGCCAATGCAGGAAATGTGGGTTCTCTCCCTGGGTCGGGAAGATCCCCTGGAAAAGGAAATGGCAACCCACTTCAGTTTCTTCACTAGGAAATCCCATGGACAGTGGCCCTGGTGGGCTACAGTCATTGGGGTCACAAAGAGTCGGTTGCAAGTTAGCGATTAAATAGCCACAATGACCCTCCTGTACGGTACTCCAGAAAATGATTGTGTCCTTGTGGCCGGGGGTTCACTCTCACATCCAGTTTGTGTCAGGAAGAAAAATATAGCAAGCAGACCATGTGATGAGCTAAATATGCAGATGGATAAAGATATGTTCCATTGCAGAACTTCAGCTTTTGCAACAGCTAATCCAGATTCATATTTTGATATAGTGACAATGCTGTGGGAGGCTTTCCTGAGACTAGAGGACAATGACCTTTGGAAGGCATTCACTTCTCCTAAAGAAACCTCATAGTGTTCAAAGGAATGGGGTGGGGTGATAAAACACCCACACGGAGGCAGGAACCTTCATGGATGCAGAGGAATAGGAGCTCTGTAACCAGAAAGCAGAACAACTTCTCTGGACCAACCAGATCTAATTTTTTTTTAATTTTTATTTCATATCGAAGTATAGTTGACTAACAAGGTTGTGCTAGTTTGGGAGGTACAGAAAAGTGATTCGGTTATACATTCACATGTATCTAATGTTTTTCAAATTCTTCCCCCATTTAGGTTTGTACAGAGTCTCGAGCAGAGTTCCCCGTGCCATACAGAAGGTCTCTGTTCAGTTCAGTTCAGTTCAGTCGCTCAGTCATGTCCTACTCTTTGCGACCCCATGGATCGCAGCATGCCAGCCCTCCCTGTCCATCACCAACTCCCGGAGTTTACTCAAACTCACATCCATCGAGTCCGTGATGCCATCCAGCCATCTCATCCTCTGTCGTCCCCTTCTCCTCCTGCCCCCAATCTTTCCCAGCATCAGGGTCTTTTCCAATGAGTCAACTCTTCTCATGAGGTGTTCAAAGTATTGGAGTTTCAGCTTCAGCATCAGTCCTTCCAATGAATATTCAGGACTGATCTCCTTTAGGATGGACTGGTTGGATCTTCTTGCAGTCCAAGGGACTCTCAAGAGTCTTCTCCAACACCACAGTTCAAGAGCATCAATTTTTTGGCACTCAGCTTTCTTCATAGTCCAACTCTCACATCCATACATGACCACTGGAAAGACTATAGCCTTGACTAGACTGGACCTTTGTTGGCAATTAGGGATCTATTTTAAATCTAGCAGTGTATACCTGTCAATCCCAAACTCCCTAACAATCCCTCCCCCACACCCTACCTCCACCCCCAGCAACCATAAGTTTGTCCTCTTTGTCTGTGAGTCCATTTCTGTTTTGTACATATGTTTATTTGTATCCTTTTTTAAAGATTGAACATGCAAACAATATCATATATTATTTGTCTTTCTCTGTCTAACTTACTTCATTCAGTATGGTAATCTCCAGGTCCATCCTTGTGGTGGCAAATGGCATTATTCTTGCATTCTAAGGTTTCAACCTCATTTTTCCCTCCTGAGCTGGTGATTCAGATTTAAGTTAGCATTTATACCACCCACAAAGGTATAAACAGCTCTATGTGGTTAAAAATTGCCCTACCTCCTCAGCAGAGAAGTTTCAAGTGCCTAATTTATAGAAATTTCTATTGAGTGTGAAGATTATTCCCTAGCAGAAAGTCTTCTCTGACCCCACAGAATTGGTTAGAATCCCCATGTCTTGCCTTCAGAACATTTATCTTGATAAAGAGCTAGCTGCCCATTTCTTCACAAGTAGAAATTCTGGATCTCAGAGCCAGGAGCCAGAAGTTTGGGCAGGATAGAGCATATTCACACCTTTTCTCGGGGCTCCTGATGAGAGGCACACACCTTCACGAGACCTCAATGACAGAAGGTGCAGACTTCTTTCTTAAGTCAGCGCCAAGTTCAGTACGATGCACGCACCTCCTCCACGGCGTGACAGTTTGTTGGCCTTCATATTCCATATTATAGGTCACTTTTAAAATTTTTATTTTATAGTGGAATATAGTTGATTCCGTTTGTGTTAATTTCAGATGTACAGCAAAGTGATTACGTTATATATACACATGTATCTGGTTTTTTTTTCAAATTCCTTTCCCATGTAGATTGTTAGGGAATAGAGAGCAGACTTCCCTGTGCTGTACAGTAAGTTCTTGTTGGTGATCTCTCTTAAACGTAGCAGTGTGTACACGTCTGAAGTGACTGCTGGTAGAACAGATGGAGCTGGAGGTAGACTAGCATTGAAATTACTCATAATTGGGCCTAGTTTTCCTCACAGCTCAATTGGGTATTTGAACTCCATGATTTCCATTGTTCTTTCTGCCCTGGTATCTTGAGCATCTTGTGGTTCCATGTCTGAAATCAATTTTATTTTAATTTTGTAGGCATAATATTTTGGTTCTTTTCTTTCTAAAATCAACTGTTTTCTTAAACCAAAGTTTAACTTCTCCACTAAACTAACTGCTAACTCTATTTTGTATCAGATTTCTCATAAAACCTAGAACTATAATTCCATTCAGAGTCCAGACATATTACTGACAGATACACTACTCTCTTTTCTTTTTTTTTTGTAGGATAAGTTTAGATGACTTCATTTCAGATAAATTAAAAATTAGAAATAGAAGGACACAAGCAATGTTTGGGAAAATAGAGTAACTGACAGATCAGTTAAAAAAAAAAAACAGTCTGAGAAAAATGTATGAAATCAAAACAGAAATAGTTTGAAAAAGATTTTCCTAGAATTACATAATCAAATTTTCTCTCAAATATATGTCCACTTCCATGTTAAATGTAAAAGGGTATAATTATCATAATCTATAGATTTAAATAATAATAAAATCTATCTAAGGGCATTTCACTATTTGAGAGAAAATATATTTGATATGAGAATTTCAACTTACAAATGTAATCAGTAGAGTTGCCCAACCATCCTTCAAATTCACATGCACTAGTCCCCAGGACTTTTTTTTTTTTCCATTTATTTTTACTAGTTGGAGGCTAATTACTTTACAATATTGTAGTGGTTTTTGTCATACACTGACATGAATCAGCCATGGAGTTACATGTATTCCCCATCCCGATTCCCCCTCCCACCTCCCTCTCCACCCGATTCCTCTGGGTCTTCCCAGTGCACCAGGCCTGAACACTTGTCTCATGTATCCAGCCTGGGCTGGTGATCTGTTTCACCCTTATAATATACATGTTTCGATGCTGTTCTCTCAAAACATCCCACCCTCGCCTTCTCCCACAGAGTCCAAAAGTCTGTTCCGTACATCTGTGTCTCTTTTTCTGTTTTGCATATAGGGTTATTGTTACCATCTTTCTAAATTCCACATATATGCGTTAGTACACTGTATTGGTCTTTATCTTTCTGGCTTACTTCACTCTGTATGATGGGCTCCAGTTTCATCCATCTCATTAGAACTGATTCAAATGAATTCTTTTTAATGGCTGAGTAATATTCCATGGTGTATATGTACCACAGCTTCCTTATCCATTCGTCTGCTGATGGGCATCTAGGTTGCTTCCATGTCCTGGCTGTTATAAACAGTGCTGCGATGAACATTGGGGTGCATGTGTCTCTTTCAGATCTGGTTTCCTCGGTGTGTATGCCCATAAGAGGGATTGCTGGGTCATATAGAAAATCACAGTTATCCCCAGATATGATGCCATTGTCACTAAAAACCAAAAAGTGAAATAACAGAAAAAAGCTGTGTCAGGGATGCAGCCAGCAGCCATCAAAAGATGCAGATTCTATCTTTTTCCGTCTGATTGGGCCATCTCAGAAGATGAGAAGGCCAGATTAGTAGCATAAGAAGCCCTTCCTCAAAGCCTTTCCCCGTCATCCTCCTTGTGCCTTTAGGACATAAACTCCATTTTATAAAAGGAAGAAAGAATTCAAAGAAAATGAGAGGGGAGCAGGAAGCTCACTGCTCCAGTCTTCAGGGGCTCCTTGCTCCCCCAGGGTAACGTCTGAGTTTCTCATGGGCACGTGTAAGGCTCCCACGTTCTGTGCCCAGCAGATACAGCAGCCTCACCCACACTACAGTGAATGGTAGGGAACTCAGGCAACAGAGCCAGGCCATCAGAACCTTGGCTTTGACTCCAAGTGAAGCGTGAGCCATTATAAGCTTGGAGCAAAGAATGGCAGGATCCATCATGTTTTATTCTTGCTCCTTCTTCTCAAGGATACCCTACATTTCCAGCAAAGAGACCGGTTTACCCTGAGTGTCCCCTCCAAGCATACCTACCCATCGTAATCTCATCCCACCGTCAGTGACCATCTCCAAATCCTCTCCTGCATAAAGCCATCTTGACTCCTCTGGCAAAACATGATTCCTCCTCTGGATAAAACCTTACAAACACCCAAACTACTTGACTTTGCCTAAGGTTTGCATTTTCTACCTTGTTCTAGTTTAAGAGTTAGATGACAAAGTCAAAAATGTCTTGCTCTGAGCCTCACCTGGATTGCAGGTCCCTCGGGCATGGATGGCATTTGATACAGCAAAACAGTGCTGTTGCTTCAACTTTGGGAGAAGCCAAATGCCTCCAGAAGCTCTCAAACTCAGGGTCTACGCCCTCACTCGCCTGCCAGCAGATACGCCAATGGATCCAACCATTCAAGTTCATCCACGTTTCTAAACACATTCTGAGTGGGGCTGTTCATGGTAAAAAAAAGTTAAGACCAAATTATCATCCATCCAGTTCTCTTCCAACTAAACTGCTTTAGACATAAATACCTCTTGCTACATTTTGGATGAAATTCACCGGGATTCATTGTCTCCAGCATTCTTTTAGGTACTTGTATTGTGCTGTCATTTTTGATACCTTTAATTGCCACAGGTGTTCCTTCTCCCACTAAAATGAAAGCTCCTTGGAGGTGAAGGACTCACAGAGTTATTTGTGGACCCAGCCCATCCCCTTACCCGAGACCGTTGCTCAAAATATTTGCAGATGGAGTATTCTCATGGCTCCTCCACATCTTTCAGTGTTTATTTGTAAATGAACTACAAAAAGGGAGAGACCAAAGGTAAACTTCTGCCTCTCTTATAACAGGATTTTGTGCCACTGTATCAAAACTTTGAGAATTTTTATACGCGGAACCTTTACATGAGAATCAGAGACAACTGGAATCGGCCCATCTGCAGTGCCCCGGGAGCTGTGTTCGATGTGATGGAAAGGGTGACAGATGACTACAACTGGACGTTTAGGTGAGGCAGCCACCTGGGAGGGCTTGAAAGAAAATGCTTTCAAGGAAATTCTAGCAAGGATGCCAGATTACAGATCTGAAAGAAAAACAGAGCAATGAAACAGCTGGTCTTCCATCATTCAGCCCTTTGCAAGCCCTCATGATGCCAGCGGGGGAAGTCACAGTAATTAAGTTGCCAAGGGCAGCTTATTTGTGTTGCAATTAAGAGAAATCTGCGGCAGAAGGTGCAGGATACACAGAGCCAGCCATAAAGAGTCCTTTTCAGCTTTATTGACAAAATGTACCCTTCTAGTTCCGGGTGAAGGAGCCCGTGATGACCATGGCTGTTTCTCTATAGAAAGTTCTTGCTGCAATTTAAACCAAGGTGTCATGAAAGCTAGCACCCAAGGAAAATCGGAGCTGGGTAATACTCTGTGGCCCGGCTACCTTTTCCCAGTGCTCTGCCCAGATTCATGATGGAGTTACTGTCCTCCAAGGGCAAATTATTTTGTGGTGACAAGGCCAATCAAAAGGAAAATAGAAAAGATGTGATTTAGGCCAAGCCTAAGCTCTCTTTCTGGTAGTGTTTTACAGGACCCTAGGATGATACTGAATGAAAAAGTCCTGTGTGTTCACCTGACCTTCTCTCTGCAGGTTTACTGGAAGAGTCATCAAAGATGTCATCAATATGGGCTCCTATAACTTCCTTGGCCTGGCAGCCAAGTACGATGAATCCATGAGCACAGTAAAGGAGGTGTTAGAGACTTATGGCCTCGGCGTGGGCAGCACAAGACAGGAAATGGGTATGTACGTTCACCGTTCTGAAATTTTTTTCCAGTTAGGCCTGATTCCTGTGTCTACTTCTCAAATCTAGATCATATCTAGATTGTGTGCCACAAAAAGCTATTATAAAACACAAAAAGAAAAAGGTATATTATGGTCTCTTTGAAAATTTCAAACATTATGCTCATACTAGGCAGTTTATTAAGATTTTATTTCTCCAGAATAAATACAAATGATTCTTCAATGACTATGTGATCTGAAAAAAGCAGCTATCATACCTCTTCCATTTGGTCCTTTTCTGGATCGTTTTCTCCATTTTTCTTAAACAGCTTTGCTGTTTTTCAATCACTCAGTCGTGTCCAACTCTTTGCAACCCCATGGACTGCAGCACACCAGGCTTCCCTGTCCTTCACTATCTCCCAGAGTTTGCTCAAACTCATGTCCATTGAGTCAATGATGCCAGCTTTATTAAACAGGTTTGTTGAGGTTTGTTATGCCTTGAGATATAATGGAAATGGCAACCCACTCCAGTACTCTTGCCTAGTACACCTAGAAATTTTCTATTTTGAGGTCTACTCTTTTAACAAGTGTATCAAGAGCACAGTACAGGACTGTTCTAGGCACCATGTGGTAGGGAAGAGTTCTAGAACTTATTCATTCTGCATCACAGAAACGTCATACCCATTAAACAACAACTTCTTATTTGGATATAGCTCTTTCTCCTACTTTTCTTAGTGATAACCATCACTTTTGCACTTGAATATTGCCTGTTTCTGCTCCTCCTGTGAAGGGAGGAATGAGTCTTGTTGACTGTTGTGTTGAATGAATGAATGGATGAATGAACAGATGGATGAATGATGAATGAATGGGAAAGGTGGTGCCAACAACCTTTTTATTTCTCTTTTAGCTGAAACAATTTTCTCTTAGAAGAGTAAAATCTGAAGGAAACTTCTGCTCCCTACACTTCTGGGAGAATGAGGGAGCAGCTTGTTCCTGGCCCATTGTCTTCTCCTATATGATCTCACTTGTGCCTCCCCAAACCTGTGTTGTAGAGGCAGTGCAAGTAGTGTTATTCGTATCTTCCAGAGGAGGAAAGTGACGACAACAGTGACACAGTGATGTGCCCACAGTGGCAGCTGTGGTCACTCCTAGTCTTGCTCAGCTTTTCTACTAAACAGTTTTCCATCTGGGATAATAAACCCAGGGCTCACCAGGTCAGTTTCAGGCCTAAGAATCAGATGTAAATCTACTAAAAATGGGTTTGCCATTCATGAAACATGCCACTCCTGGAGAACCAATTGGCAGAAGGGCTTCAAAAACCAGCAATTAAAAAGACCGGTGCAATAAATCAATATCACAGTAATACAAGTCTATGCCCCAACCAGTAATGCTGAATAAGTTGAAGTTGAACGGTTCTATGATGACCTATAAGATCTTCTAGAGCTCATACCAAAAAAAGATGTCCTTTCCATGATAGGACTGGAATGCAAAAGTAGGGAGTCAAGAGATACTGGAGTAACGGGAAAATTTGGCCTTGGAGTACAAGGTGAAGCAGGGCAAAGGCCAACAGAGTTTTGCCAGGAGATCACACTGGTCATAGCAAACACCCTCTTCCAGCAACACAAGAGGAGACTCTACACACGGACATCACCAGATGGTCAATTCCAAAATCAGATTGGTTATATTCTCTGCAGCCAAGGACAGCTCTGTACAGTCAGAAAACACAAGACCAGCAGCTGACTGTGGCTCAGATCATAAACTCCTTATTGCCAAATTCAGATTTAAATGGAAGAAAGTAGGGAAAAACCACTAGACCATTCAGGTATGGCCTAAATCAAATCCCTTATGATTATACAGTGGAAGTGAGAAATAGATTCAAGGGATTAGATCTGATAAACAGAGTGCCTGAGAACTATGGACGGAGGTTCATGACATTGTACAGGAGGCAGGGATCAAGATCATCCCCAAGGAAAAGAAATGCAAAAAGGCAAAACAATTGCCTGAAGAGGCCTTACAAATAGCTGAGAAAAGAAAAGATGCAAAAAGGCAAAGGAGAAAAGGAAAGATATACCTGTTTGAATGCAAAGTTCCAAAGAATAGCAAGGAGAGATAAGAAAGCTTTCCTCAGCAATCAATGCAAAGAAATAGAGGAAAACAATAGAATGGGAAAGACTACAGATATATTCAAGAAAATTAAAGATTCCAAGGGAGCATTTCATGCAAAGATGTGCATAATAAAAGACAGAAATGGTATGGACCTAACAGAAGCAGAAGTTATTAAGAAGGGTTGGCAAGAATACACAGAAGAACTATACAGAAAAGATCTTCATGACCCAGACAACCACGATGGTGTGATCACTCATCTAGAGCCAGACATCATAGAATGCAAAGGGAGCCTTAGGAAGCATCACAACAAACAAAGCTAGTGGAGGTGATGGAATTCCAGCTGAGCTATTTCAAATCCTCAAAGATGATGCTGTGAAAGTGCTGCCCTCAATATGCCAGCAAATTTGGAAAACTCAGCAGTGGCCACAGGACTGGATAAGGTCTGTTTTCACTCCAATCCCAAAGAAAGGCAATGCCAAAGAATGCTCAGACTACCACACAATTGCACTCATCTCACATGCGACCAAAGTAATGCTCATAATTATCCATGCTAGGTTTCAATAGTATGTGATCCGTGAACTTCCAGATGTTCTAGCTGAGTTTAGAAAAGGCAGAGGAGTCAGAGATCAAACTGCCAACATCTACTACATCATCGAAAAGCAAGAGAGTTCCAGAAAAATATCTACTTCTGCTTTATCGACTATTCCAAAGTCTTTGTGTGGATCACAATAAACTGTGGAAAATTCTTCAAGAGATGGGAATACCAGACCACCTGACCTGCCTCCTGAGAAATCTGTATGCAGGTTAAGAAGAAACAGTTAAAACTGTACATGGAATAACAGATTGGTTCCAAATCAGGGAAGGAGTATGTCAAGCCTATATATTGTCACCTTACTTATTTAACTTATATGTAGAGTACATCATGGGAAATGCTGGGCTGGAAGACGCACAAGCTGGAATCAAGATTGCCAGGAGAAATATCAATAACCTCAGATATGCAGATGACACCAACCTACGGCAGAAAGCCAAGAACTAAAGAGCCTCTTGATGAAAGTGAAAGAGGAGAGTGAAAAAGTTGGGTTAAAACTCCACATTCAGAAAACTAAGATCATGGCATCCAGTCCCATCACTTGATGGCAAATAGATGGGGAAACAATAGAAACAGTGAGAGACTTTATTTTCTTTGACTCCAAAATCACTGCAGATGGTGACTGCAGCCGCGAAATTAAAAGATGCTTGCTCCTTGGAAGAAAAGCTGTGACCAAACTAGACGTATTAAAAAATCTGCATATTAAAAAGCAGAGACATTACTTTGCCAACTAAGGTCCATCTAGTCAAAGCTTTGGTTTTTGCAGTGGTCATGTATGGATGTGAGAGTTGGACTATAAAGAAAGCTGAGCACCGAAGAACTGATGCTTTTGAACTGTGGTGTTGAGAAGACTCTTGGACTGTAAGGAGATCAAACCAGTCAATCCTAAAGGAAACCGGTCCTGAATATTCATTGGAAGGACTGATGCTGAAGCTGAAGCTCCAATACTTTGGCCACCTGATGAGAAGAACCGACTCACTGGAAAAGACCATGATGCTGGGAAAGATTAAAGGCAGAAGGAGAAGGGGACGACAGAGGATGAGATGGTTGGATGGCATCACCAACTCAATAGACATGAGTTTGAGTAAACTCTGGGAGTTGGTGATGGACAGCGAATCCTGGTGTGCTGCAGTCCATGGGGTCACAAAGAGCCGGACCCTACTTAGCGACTGATCTGAACTGTGCAATAAATCGCCATTCAAATTGAATACATTTTCATCCACATACTCAGTACTTAGTTAGAACTCCAAAGTCTATAAGTGTTTTCCAGATTTCTTAGGAAACACATGGTATCATTTTTTCTCAATATTTATTTACTTGGCTGCATCAGGTCTTAGTTGCAGCATGCAGGATCTTCGTCATGGGATCTTTTGTTGTGACATACAGGTGCTAGTTGTGGTGTGTGGGCTCAGTAGATGAGGCTCATGGGCTTAGTTGTTCCATGGTATGTGGGATGTTAGTTCCCCAGCCAGGGATCAAACCCATAACCCTTGCATTGTAAGATGGGTTTTTAACCACTGGACCACCGGGGAAGTCCCAACACTGTATCTTTATTTTGAGGCATGAGGGCTGGAGAAATAAGCAGGAAGAGGATGAAAAGTTCTCCTCCTTCAGAAGAGCTGAGTCTCCCACAAGCCTGGAAGGACACCCCTGTCAAAAGACACATGGAGTCAGAGACAGTCACAGCCACCAGAACCTTACGGAGACAGCCTGACACAGGCTTCCAGTGAAGACAGATCCAGAACAAGGGTCCCTGATTCTGCAGATTCAGCAAACCCAGAGAAACCAGACAGAGGTGAGGAACCATGTTTGCACTGCCTACAGCCGACACGCTTTCCCCACCTGCTCATCCTTCCAAATTGCTGGGCTTTTAATGTTCACTTGTTTCCTCAAGCTCTCCAGCTCAAGTGCTCAGAAGAAAATTTTAACAACTTCCAAGTAAACAGAGAGAGAGCACAACAAAAGCCACCCACAGTAATTTTAGCAAAGAGAACTGAAAACAAGAATGTAAGCAGTCAAAAAATATATGATTAAACAGGGTACATTCAAAATTGTTTTGCAAGATTAATAGTAACCTGAACAGAGCAGGTACAAATTGGTAATATAGTTTTGAATGCTATTTATTTAAGAAATACAAGTAACTTTTGAAAAATGTATACCACATAGACTTGAGAAAATGTTAGCAGGGCCAATAGACTAACAACACTTTGGAAATATAGAGACTTAATTTTTAGTAACTGAAATAGCTTCTTGAGGAACCCAAAATAAAAGTTCAGCTTAAGATACTTCTTAAGTGATTAACTTAACTTTTCAAAATAGTTTCCAACATTCAAGGGGGGAAAGAACACAGAAATCATATTACAAAATAGAAAAATTCAACAAAAAAGAAATCAAGAGGAAATATTTAAAATGTAGTAAAAGGATAAACATCACACAAAATATGTTGACCACAAATATACACTTAGAACATATTTGCTTACTGAAAGCAAAAGACTGAGCCAAAAACTAAACTCAGTTATGGGCTCTAATCAAAAACAAATACAACTCAATGAAAGCTATTCTAAAGGGTGAAAAAATGGGAAGATTGGTCCCAACCAGACACCTGGTTCCACCTCCCTGGTGCAACCAACACTAAAACACCCTCCGTGCCCAAGAGAGAGGTCGGTACAGTGGAAGGAGCAGTGAAAAGTGCCCAAGAGTAGGGTGTCTGCCAAATCTGCACCTACAAATGTTGAAACCAGCCCAAAGCAGAGCTGGAAATGACACATTTCCAGACAGATACGTACAGGACTGCAAGCGATATTTTAAGATGTAAAATGTTGTGCTGCTGCTTATTTTTCTGAACAACTAAAAGACAGTGGGACATGGAGTAAAGGAAGGTTTTGACCCTCTCGTGGGTGGATTTAACATTTCACAGGCTGAGGGGAGTGGATGATTGTGACTTTTTTAAATGTCCTAAACATGAGACAGAGTGAAATGGCAACTTTAAATCATCATTCAAGCATTTAAAATCTCTGACCCATTTTCAATTCCTATCTTCTATGTTAGTGGTGGGTTTTGTTAGAATGCTCCCTGATCTGGTCTGTCTCCTTGAAACTGTGTGCCTTATGCAACATTTTTGGTCACTACAGTCTAGCTTTTTCTTTAACAATATTTTTAATGTGTTGTGAAAGATTAGACATTTTTGAGTTTAGGTGTGTGACATTACGCTCTGAATTAGGGACTTCTGGAATGAACAGTCTATTAAGAGCTGAGACTGGTACTCTTTTTCAGGTGGTTTGCCTTCAAATTTTTAGCTGGAAAGTCTGTAGATAACTGTCTTTGCTGAAAAGTAGCTGGAATAACTACTGAAATTTATTTAGAAAAGGATTCTAACACTACACAGTTATTTAGATTTTTAGCACTAGGATTGAGAATTGTGTAAAACTTGTTCGTAATGTCTGAGTAGTAGCATCAAACAATCAGTAATATCTTCAGGAATTCCCTGGAGGCCTAGTGGTTAGGATTCAATGTTTTCATTGATGGGCCCAGGTTTGATACCTAGTCAGGGAAGTAAGATCCTATAAGCTTCACAGCATGGCCTAAATAAATAAAAATGAAATGGAAAAAAAACCCAGCAGTATTATTTTTATTATGCAAGATATTTCTAGGTTTGATTTTTAAATTTCTTTCCTGAAAAGAACTATTTAACTTTGCTGTATGTGGATGAGTTTGTTTGAATATATTGATTTAACAGTGGAAGACACTGATGCAGTCACCCTAAGCATGTGCAGAATTGCTTGTTCTTCCTTCATACAAATTAAGCTTCAAGAAAAGAATAAACTTTAACTTGAAAAATAAATAAATGACCAAAGGTGTGGTGCAAATGCAAACAGAAAAGAAAGCAGTTAAGGAAAGTTAAGATTAATGCATGAATTATTGAACATAAGAGATTCATCTTATAAAAATTATATGGAGAGCCTCTTCATAATGAAGATCAATGCAGCTCCTAGAGACTGTGCATTAAGTAACACAACAGAAACATAGATGATTCTTAATTCTTCTATAGAAACTGAAAATTAGTAGGATAATGAATTATCCTAGGAGGTTTCAAAAATCATGTGGGTCAACTTAATGTGCCTGATTAAAAACAAAAGCAAGAAAAATAAAAAATGAAATAGTGATAAGAGACCCTAAAGTAACTTCCAGTCTTTGAAAAATGAAGAAGGCAAAAAAATAAACACAAAGAAGACATTGATGATATAGTTACTGAGTTTAGTTTAATAATTATGTATTGAATGCTGAACTTAAAATGACCAACACAACATTGTAGTTTTCCTCCAATTAAAAAATAAATTTAATAAAAAAGGAGAACAAAAAAGTTTTCAGGAAAATTGTTTTGAAAAAAAGGAAATAGGGAAAGTTGTTAAAGGCTGCAGAATATGATATTATATACCATAAAATAAAACTCATGTTTCTTGGAGAAAAAAAACTATTACCAGTAGATATCATCTTTTTAAATACTAACTTAATTTTCATAAAAATTTGCTATATTTTATGCACAAACCTCATTAAATTTCAAAAAATGAAATCTACATAGGTCACATTCTTGGACCACAGTGAAATAAAACTAAAAATTAATACCAAAATTAGAAATTAAATCTTTTTAAAAATCACTTGAAAGTTTTAAAGCCCTCTCCTAAGTAGCTCTTGGATCAATGTGGAAATGAAGCCACAATGGCATCATATTTAGAAACTAACAATTGTGAGAACATCATAGGATCCAAACAGTTGTGTACTCAGAGGAAAATGTGTATTCTTACATTACTAAAGTAGTAACACTGAAGCTAGTAAACTAACCAGTCAAGGGAACAAGGGATGAGAGGAAAGCAGAAGTATTGAATTGTTAAAGATTAAAACAGAAACATAAATTAGAGAAGAGTATTTCTGTTGGGCTGAGGCCCCTATATTTTACTGTCACTAGAGGTGATTCTGATGACCACTCAGAGTCGTCCACCGCTAAGCTAGCATAACCCTGATCCCCAAATTTGACAAACAAATAAACATTTCATAAAAGGAAATTATAAGGCAATATTATTTGAGAAAAAATATAAGAAATTTGCATTGCATATTGAACAGCACAGTTAAATAACAGAATACCATGATCAAGTAGTTCTATTCAGGACTGTAAGGATAGTTAGCTCAGTAAGACATTTTGTAACCTTGAAAGACCCAAGAAGAAAAACATGATTATTTTGATAGATGTCATTAAAGCAGTCATAAAATTTAGTATCCATTCCTTATAAAACTTTTAATAGAATAAAAATAGGAGATTCTTGAATGGAATAAAAAAATCTACTTCAAACAGTAAGACTACACTTTGTGATGAAATTTCTGGTTACCAAAAGCTTTCACTTTGAACTCAGAGAAAAGATGAAGATGCATTTTTACGACCATTTTAATAACCTTTGGAAGTACTAGGTAGCATAATTATTCATTAATTTTTTATTCTTTATGTCAATAATATTCACTGAATAACTACCATGTGACAAAATAAGAAATAAATGTGCACTTAAAGAAGAGGTGAACAGATTATCCGGTCGCTTCTTTCTCTAGCTTTTAAGCCTTGATTTTTGAGGACTAAAGTGACCCTCAGAAGGGGCTGTTCTCAAGACTATTGTAGAGATGAGGGGTGGTGGGGCAGGAGGGATGGGGTCCTAGTCTAATTTCCTCCATTTTACATAGTAAACTAACAAACATTTATCAGAAACAACAAATATTTAATGAAGAATTCAATAAAGACCTAAATTCAAAAAAGACAATTTTTAAAATTCAGTAAGTCCATGATCCACAATCAATAAGAGGACATACTGGGGAAAATAATATTATTAATAAATATGAGGGAAAATAGCACAGACCTAGGGGATAAGCTTATTTTGAAAATGTTTAGAACCTATTTGAAGAAAACTATAAGATTTTTATAAAAGACCTAAAAGAATACTTGAAAGAAACAGAAAGATATGAGTATCTTAGAAGGGAACATCTCATTATTATAATTCAATCATCTCTTCCCTAATTGAAAAGGTAAATTAAACACAATCCCATGACATAAATAAAAAGAGTGGGCAGTGTGGATCTAAACTGAAGCTCTAGAGACAGGCACAGTTTGGTCCACCCATTTGTATAAGAAAAAGAACAGTATTTCAAATCAGTCCAGCTTTTCCAAAAGGATCAATTATGTCTTAATTAGTTTTGTGATAACTGGCTGATCATATAAAGAAATCATCCAGATTCCTGCCTCACACATTGTATCTTAATAAGCTGCGCTTAGGTAAATTGCTAATGTGTTTACAATGGTATGTAAAAACAAAAACAGTCACCATAAATAACTCTATAAATGAAACAAACTGAGTGAATGAATGACTAAATGGATGAATGGATGACCAACGGAACAGAATGAAACTACTCAGACAATTCAAGTACAACATGCACTTGCTTTGCGCTCCTTGGTAAGGCCCTGCTGGAAACGTCAGTCTGCAGCGCCCTTGATGAGAGCAATGCTTGTGTCTTAGTCCATGGGCTGATGTAACAAAATACCACACACGGAGTGACTCATAGACAATGAGTGCATTCCTTACAGTTCTGGGAGCTGAAAGTCCAAGATCAGGGAGCCAGCATGGCAGGTGGGGCCCTCTTCTGAGCTGCCGACACCTCTTTGTGTTTCCTCATGTGGCAGAAGGGAGGGGCCGGCTCTCTGGGGCCTCTTTTGTAAGGGCACAAATTCTATTTATGAGGGCTCCATCCTCGAAACCCCACAAAACCCCACCTCCAGACACCAACACTCAGGACATGAGGTTTTCACCGTATGGATTTTAGGGGAACACAAGCATTCAGACTCCAGCAGCCACTTATCAACCCTCAGTCCTGCCACCCATGATGACCTCCAGTCTTTCTGGCTGCCCTCACCTCACCTGGCAGGATGCCCGCTCATGTGGCAGGGATCCATTCTAAATGATGTGCAGGCTGACTCCTTGCAACGCAAGCTGCTCAGGTCCATCGGAGACAGGGACTCTTCCTGTTTGGAGAGACAAGCTGCTCCCAACCCACCAGTAGCCACAGCTCTCCGCCCTTTGGATTTCACAAACCTGATTCAGACAGTAGTCTACTATGAGCTTGTGCTTCAGGGAATCAGAAATAGCTTTCCCAGAAACTCCAAGGCAAAAGACACAAGAAAATGGAACATTTAAACTTCTGTACCAAAAAAAAAAAAAAAAAAACCCAACAATGTCAACTAAGAGTCAAAGAGCAAAATTAGAAAGAATTATTCACCCCTATATAACAAGATATTCATATTCTTAATGTGTAAAGTGAAAGTGATAGTCGCTCAGTCGTGTCTGATTCTGCAACCCCGTGGGCTGTAGCCCCCCAGGCCCCTAAGTCTGTGGGATTCTCCAGGCAAGAGTACTGGAGTGGGTTGCCATGCCCTTCTCCAGGGGATCTTCCTGACCCGGGGATCGAACCTGCGTCTCTAGCACCTCCCTCACTGCAGGCAGTTTCTTTACAGTCTGAGCCACCAGGGGCTCAGTCCAGGAATGTGTAAAGACTCTTACAAATCAAAAGAAAGAGAACATCCCAGTTTAAGAAGTGGGCCAAGATTTTGACAAATTTCAAAGCAGACAACACTTCAGAATCAGGACAGTGTGATGTTCCTCAACCCACTTTTTCATCATCACCTCCTCTGTGATACTTTAACAGCACAGAGACACTGTATTTGTTTATGTGGTGCATGGATATCTCTGCTTTACATAGAGTAGAGTAAGGTATCCTCCCTCCAAAAACCAATTTTCAGCCGTTTGGGGGCAATATCGCTGTTTAGAATGCATACGGCACCTTTGGGGAAGGTGGATGGTGATCAAGGAGGGCGCAAAGGGATGGCCTAGAAGCTGTTCATACTGTTTGCTTGTTTGTTTATCTTGATGCAGTTGTGTGAATTTTCTTTATGAAATTTCATAGAGCTCCATGTGGACAATTTGTTTCCTTTTCTCAATGTATGGTCTGGTTTAAATGAAACTTTAATTTTTAAAAGTAGATCCAGTGCATAAGTGGACAATTAAGAAAATAAATATAAATGGCCAATGAGCCTGTGAAAAATACTCTGCCCTTAAATAAAAAGTGATGAAGATGCAGAGTTAGCATCTTTTACTTCATTGGCAAAAGATAAAAAATGAGATCCCATAGTTTCAAAAGAGTAAAGAAAAAGGGCACCCTTACATACTATACTGTTGATAGAATAAATTGTAGGGCAATTTGAAAATGTATCCACAATAAGCTATTTAACTCAGCAATTCCATTTTGAGACAGTTGGCTTTGCAAAATTTGAAGGTGTTCAATGAGGTATGATTGAGAATAATCATTGAATTATATTTAATAGAAAAAAATGAAAGAAGTGAATTTCCAGCAATAGGAAATTGATTAGATATACTTGGTAGATCTGTTTAGCATAATATTAATTAGTCATGCAGACTTTTAAGGTAGTTACTCAGCACCATGATTGAGAGGAAAGTCTCTGGGATGAGCTTGCTGGGATTCAAATCCTAGTCCTTCATTTTAACGAACTAGGCCCTGAGATGAGCTGTATGCCTTCCGAGTACTCAATCTTCTCTTCTGTAAAATGAAAAATATATTGTTAATGAAACTGTATACTTATATATGAAGCAGGAAACAGACTCACAGACACAGAGGACGGACGTGGTTGCCAAGGGAGACGAAGGGTGGGGGGGGGGGTGTCCGGGCTTAACAGACACAAACGCTCTATACACAGAACTGGTGAAGGATAAGGTGCTACTGTGTTGCCTAGGAAACTGTATTTAATAGCCTGTGATAAATCATAATGGAAAAGAATGTGAAAGAGCATGTATGTACATGTGTAAATGAATCATTTTTCTATACAGCAGAAATTAACACAACTCTGTAAACCAGCTATAATTCAATTTAAAGAAAGAAAATACATTATTAAAAGAATAGAACAAGTTGTATGTCCATAGAACATAGGACAAGTCATTAATCCACTTTTTAAAATATGTTTTACATGAATATCTACGTTAATAAAAATGGCTATATTTTATTGGGTAGTGTTTTCTATTTTTCACAATGATCTCATATTTCTTGAGTTATTTTCTTAAAGGTCCACAAGATGAAGGCATAGTCTTATGAAAATAGTTACCGTGCTTCTGAGATGCTGCCATTGAATAAGACTGACCATATTTTTTCAGTGTACTGGAGGGTCTCTGCCGCAGGTTGTGTGGATTTTTTTTTACCTCAATCGGTGTTTTTCAAACTTTCGCTCACATTGGCATCACCTGCCAAGCTTGAAAACACACAGATTACTGGCCCCACCTCCAGAGTTTCTGATTCAGTCAGTCTGGAACAGGACCTGAGATGCATTTCTAACATGTCCCCAGGAGGGCCCATGTGGCGTTGATGCTGCTGTTCCAGGGACGACACTTTGGGAACCCCTGGACGCTAGCATAGCTGACTTTCTTGACCACATTGTCAAAAGTTTTCCAAAGTGGAATAGTCTTTAACCTTGTGTGGAGTGAATACCACGTGTACCTGGGGGATGGAGCCTATGAATGAAAACTGCAAAGTAAGTAGGATAGACCAGAAGTCAGTGAAGCAGTTTGATTCTGATCTCTGAGTCTATTCTGATACACATTGCTGGTCTAAATTTCCAAATTCAGGAAAGGTTAGACTCGGGCAAACTAGAGGGAAGCTTTTGTTTCCATTTGCTGATAGAAAGAATCAGTAATCTATAGGAAGAACAAAATGTTTTATTCCAGCCAAATTGAGGCCTATAGCCCAGGAGACACAGATTTAAGAAGCACTTGAATTTTGTTCCACCAGACTACAAAATCAGGGAGGTTCATAATGGTAAAAATTGCGAAGTACAGTTAGTTGCATGAGTTGTTTATCAAGATTTATTACTAGAACTAGGAGGATATAAGCATGTTTGCTAAGTAAGGATTGAGTGGGATCAGAAATGGTTGCACAGTTACAAGAGAACTTCAGACCATGAGGTGGCAGCTGGCAGCTGCTGACAGGTATTGTTCTGAGAATGGCTGGTGGTGTCCTTGAGTTTGTTAGAGTTCAGAAAATTCAGGCTCTCAGTGATACTGGAACATGTCTGAAGCCGTATCCCCAATGGCCACCTTGCTCCATTTTGGATGCCTGAAACACAGCTACTCTATTTTGGTTTTTAAATGCATTCTTTTCTTTAATGGTTAAATTAGATGTACCGTTCTTGTTTGACAGGCCACAGGCAAGTTATTCTAGTGAGCATGTGTACTGAGCTTAGTCACTGGGTAGTGTCTGACTCTTTGCGACCCCATGGACTGTAGCCCTCCAGGCACCTCTGTCCATGGGGATTCTCCAGGAAAGAATACTGGAGTGGGTTGCCATGCCCTCCTCGAGGAAATCTTCCCAACCCAGGGATCAAACCCAGGTATCCCGCGTTGCAGCCAGATTCTT
This sequence comes from Odocoileus virginianus, assembly GCF_023699985.2. Classification (NCBI taxonomy): domain Eukaryota; kingdom Metazoa; phylum Chordata; class Mammalia; order Artiodactyla; family Cervidae; genus Odocoileus; species Odocoileus virginianus. The sequence goes on from NC_069682.1 coordinate 5,752,153, forward strand.
TACTGTCTGAACCACCAAGGAAGCCCCCAAAGTGTAACTTGCTGAAACCCGGGATTGAACCAAGGACCTTTAAATCTTCAGTCTAACACCTCCTAACTGAGCTATTTTAGCAGCTTAGCATATAGACTTGACATCTGTGTCTCTATTCATAACTATTTCAACTAGTTAGCATAAAGTTTTTTAAATCATGTGTAGGCCAGAATGATTGCCCCATACATCAATATGTGACAATTTCTTCCATCACTTTCTCCCCTCTTCTCTACTTTTGGTCAGCAAAGAGATGTAGCTTTTTGGTCTCTCTTTCCAGAAGTACTGGGTGGTTAAGAGTGGATGTGTTGTCATGCACCTCAGTATTCACAGCAGCAGCATTTACAATAGCCAGGGCATGGAAGCAACCTAAATGTCCAACAACATATGAATAGATAAAAAGATGTAGCACGTGCATGTGATGGAATATTACTCAGCCATGAAAAGGAACAAAACTGGATCATGTGTAGTGATGTGGATGGACCTAGATTCTGTCATACTGAGTGAAGTTGAAAAGAGAAAAATAAATATCATATATGAATGCATATATGTGGAATCTAGAAAATGGTACAGATGAACCTATTTGCAGGGCAGGAATAGAGATGTCAAAAACAGACATGTGGACACAGATGCGGAAAGGAAGAGGGGGACAAATTGATAGAGAGTATTGGCATATATAGACTACCGTGTGTGAAATAGACAGCTGGTGGGAAGCTACTGTCTAGCGCAGGGAGCTCCACTCTGTGATGACCTAGAGGGGTGGCGTGGTGGGGGCAGATGGAAGGTTCAAGAGGGAGAGTATGTATGTGTGCACACAGCTGATTCACTTCACTGCACCACAGAAGCTAACACAACATTGTAAAGCAACTGTACCCTAACAGAAATGTAAAATTTTTATAATTAAAAAAATTGTTTTAATTTTAAAAATTTCAAAAAGTGGATGTGTAGTAATAGCATATTATCTGAATCCATGTGTTCTGTAAGTCCTCTGTGCCGCCATAGTTTCACCTAGCAAGGGTTCAGATGTTCAGAAGTTCACTTCGAAGAAAACGAACTCATGGGATTATCACAAGATTAATTCTGTGCCCACGAAAGCTCATCTCTTCACGGAGATCTTTTTCCCCCCAAGAAGGAAAGACTTGTGCTCAATTCAAAACATCAGGAAAACCTGAATAGTATGACAACCTACTTGAGAACACTCATTCAAATCAAATACATTTCAAGAAGTAGGTTTGAAATATTTTCATCTTAAAAACATCAGAAAGAGCACATTAACTTACAAATCAATGCAACTGGATATAATAGGGTATTCTGTTCCATTATCAGGTTTCAGATGTGATTTTAACATTAGTTATGTACAAGTTTGCTGGATTTTCTATTTCTCAGTTTGAGAACATTGTCATTAGTCATTAAAGATTGTGTCTCCCTCTTTATCTACCTGACAACTCTGCTATTATTTAATTCAAATTGCTAAGGTTCTTCTTGTGTTTCTTTCTCAAACATTTATAGTTAGATTGAAGAAATGTGCATTTTTGCTGACCTAAATATTGAAGGAGGGGCCAGGCTGAATTTGCAGTTTACATTTTTAGTTTGCACAAAAAAACCTTTATTCATAGACAGTACCAGTTCCTTTTAGACTAAATCATTGTAAAGTCTGATCAAGGAGATTTCATTGCATTTCTCTCAAGACTCTTTAGTTTCGACTAAGAATATTTGTAAAGGAAGATGGTTTCTCAGTGCAATAGTATGGGAGGAGGTAAATGAAAATATATCTTGGTTTCTGAAAACTTTTTGGCAATTTCCTGATATTTGTTATAATTCTAACAAGGTAATCACCCTTCTCTTGAGAGTGATAGAAATTACTGCATAGCCAAACTTCAACTAGCAGAGATATTTTTGCAAGTGAAGAATTTGGCCCTGTAGGTTCAACAAAGCCAAACAAACATAACAATTTAACAAGGAATGCCAATAATTTTACAAAAGTATAATACTTGCCAGCAAAGTAATACCTGGATAATCAAACAAAATTCAAAGTCACAGAATTTCAGAATATATAGGTCATGTACCACTTCCCTTCACCTACAAAAATACCATAAGATACATGAAGCCTGGAGATATTTTTAATGACTTGCCAATCAACGTTCATGCAGTCAGTATGCTGAGAAGATTAGACACCAATTCTCTGAAGTCCTGGGACTCCCCTGGTGGTCCAGTGGCTAAGACTCTGAGCTCCCAATGCAGTTTGATCCCTGGTCAGGGAACTAGCTTCCACACACCGCAACGAAGACCGAACATCCATGCGCCACAACTAAGACCCAGAGCAGTCAATAAATAAATATAAACAAACACTGCAAAGGAACAATTCTCCTGAGTTCTACCCAAGAATGCTTTGCACTGCCCCATACTGTTCAAAGCTAAAACCAGAGACCAACTATTTTCAGGGGTTACCAAACCAATCCAGCTGCCCCTGTTTTTGTACCCCATGAAAGTTACAAGTCATTTTTACAGTTTTAAGTTACTGCAAAATTAAGAATGATATTTTGTGACATAAAATGTATTGAATTTCAATCTTCACAGCCATAAAGTTTGTGTATTAACTGGTGCCACTTTCACTTTACAATGACAGAGGTGACTAGTTGCCACAGACACCACACAGTCCACGAAGCCAAAATATTTTGTCTCTGCTTCCCTACAAAAAGTGTGCTGGGACTTTGCTAGCAATCTAGAGGCTAAGATTCCATGCTTCCGTACCTGGTCAGAGAACTGAGATCCCACGTGCCATGTGGCATGGCCAAAAGATTTTTTTTTTATTAAGAAGTTTGCCGATATAGATAAGTACTTGGCATCACAGTACTTGGGAAGACGAATCCCCTAGATTTAATAGCAATTATCCAGATTTCTGAATTTGGTGCACATCAGTGTATATCAAGCTATAGTCTCCTTTACTTCATATAGACTAACAATCCTGTTATATGCAAGAATACTAAGGATATAGGTTAACTTTCATTGACATTGGTACTTGTGTATATCCTTTAACCACTGACAATGTCAAAAAATAATCAGTCTCAAAGCTGCCAAGAACAAAGAGCTTTATTTGGGATCTTAAGAATTGTAGTTCAGGAAAGACAGATTTGGGTAAAACTGAAAGAGTCTTCTGAAGAAGGGAAAGCATCATCTCTCCAGAGTCATACACACTGAATCTGAACCTTGGCTCTAGACTTACTAACCACATGCCCTTGGGCAAGTGAACTAAACTCTGGCTTTGGTGTCCTTATCTGTAAAACAAGTTCACAACTTCAAAAAGCTGTATGACAATTAATTAATTTAAATCTTGAAATGTTTCAGTAGGGCAGGTTGTTACATTGCTAAGTAGGTAGCCTGCACTTATTAGCTCCATCTCCTTTGGGTAAGTGGCATCATTTCTGTGTCTATTTCCTCATTGATAAGATAAGGACCAGGGTGCCTATTTTATAGAGTGTAATGATTAAATTAAATCACCACAGTACATAAGTGTACCCTCATTAGAAGTTGATTCCCCTTCTTTTTTCTACCTTTGTTTTTAGAAGTATGTTTTTAAGTCAGAGAATCAAATGTGAATTTTCTCTGTACAGTAGATACTAGTGTATTAATAATAATAGTACTGGGATTATATAAGCAAATTCCCTGTTTTTAGGAAATAGTGAAATATTTAAGGGTAGAAAAGGCATCATGATTGTAATGTATGAAGTAGTTCAGAAAAAATTACATATAATTATATATATATATACATATAATTATATATAATTACATATATGATATATAAAAAGAGAGAGAATAATGTTTAAAGAAGCATACTAAAATGATAACATTTAGGGAATCTGAGTGAAAAGTATTTAGGGATTCTTGGTAAAGTTCTTACAGCTTTTCAGTATATATAAAATTACATCAAAATAAAATGTTTAAAAGAAAAAGTGTGAAACATAACTATTATGCGTGTGGTCAGAGGTTATGTACAGGTCATTTGATCCACTTAAAAATTCTCCTCTTATTGAGATTATTTGTGACAGGAAAGCTCATCATAGTTATGTATCCATGCCTCACTTACAGTTTTTGTTTGTATGGGATTCTAATTATCTTTTAAAGTTTTTACTTTCCAAGGGGTTATAAGGAGTTTTCTCAAAATTAAGGCCTGGGAAGGTAGGCAGATAAAAATTGTTTCTGCCATTTTACTGGACTTCATCAGCATGAGAGTTCTCTTGACCCAACAGCAGTGGCCAATATTCAGAGTGGCAGAGTGTTCTAGACCCATTTCAGACACCACATCTGGCTTCTAGGCTTTCCTCTGTTTCACAGGAAAACAAAGGTACTCGGGAGGCTCTGTAGCCCCACAATCCCTACTAGACTGGACACAAGTGGAATAAGCAGAGAGCAGGTATTCTAGGAACTTTGTGGTGGAGAGCTGAGAGGTGGGATCCTTTAGGTGGAAGGGTTGATGTTCCTTCTAATGCAGGAATCACCAGTTCAAGCACAGTGGCTCAGAAGTGGGCTGGGAGCCCTGGCACAGTAGGAGAGGCCAGATGAGAAGGCTGGCATGTTGCCATCATAAATGACCACCTACTTCTTGCTCACGTCTAAGGAACAATTGACAGACAGGATATTCTGGCTGACAAGTGACTACCACCACAGTTTGGAAAATAGTCTTCACATGTGCTGCATAGGCAAAGTTGGTGGTTGTGAAACGGGTTTGTTAATAACACCCATGCTCTTTGCTATTAACCAGTGTCAGTATCATGGCCAATATCATTAGAAAATCAACTGAAATGCAGAGCTCATAATTTGCTACTTTCCTTGAATCTGATTTTTATTGGTATGACTGGTGGTGGCATAGCCTGTGCTTGGCATGCAAAAGCACTTCAGAGAGAGCTGCCAAAAGGATATACCCAGCTTGTATTTATTCTTTTATCACAAAGTAGATTTCCAGTAGCCACTGGATAAATAAACCATCAGGATAAGAGCAAGTGTCAATATAGGCACAATGTCCCAATTTGCATATCCATTCTTACCAGCCTAGGTGTGGTTGTTATTGACTTTCAGAGACTAAAGAAAAGATAGAAGTCATCACAGAGGGAGAGAGAAATAAAGATTATTGAGGCTTTATTTGTACCTTCGGAATCTGCCTGCCAATGCAGGAGACTTGGGTTTGATCCCTGGGTCAGGAAGAACCCCTGGAGAAGGCAATGGCCACGCACACAGTTTTCTTGCCTGGGAACCCCATGGATGGAGGAGCCTGACTGGCCACAGTCCATGGGGTCACAAACAGTCGGACACGGTTGGATATGCGCACACACAGTATCAGTTAGGACTACAGCTCTGCTTTCTTGGGATTTAAAAAATGCCCATATTTACATATCAGCAACAAAAGGTCGACTATAATTCTAGAATTCCTAATGCACTCAAATCAGTAACTGCCACTTGAGAGGACTCAGGCATCTGCATTCAACCAGGGTATGTCTTGAACACTGGTAGAAACAAGCTAGTTAAGTTTCTAGTGCCCATTTTGTTTCCCCAAGGTCCTCCTACATTTTTATTTCCTTTTTTCAGTTTTAATATTTTTATTGAAGTATAATTGATTTACAACATTGTGTTAAACCCTACATTTTCATTTCTTGAGTCCAAAGAACAGGAGGAGGAAAGCAGCAGTCCATTAATGTGAAGGAGATATATTATTTCTTTTTTCTTAAAATCCCCACTCCATCCCAGACCAGCCTAGTCTAACTTTGAAAGTCTTGGCTTCCTAGAGTAGAATGTCTAGCCATCCTGGAAATCTCTCAAATCTGTTGATGAAACTTGAGCAATGGACACTAATCAGAGAAACTCCATGATCATGGGAGTTGGGAGTGGGGACTATTCTACAAATTGAAGAAGGTAAAGCCCTAGATGCAAAACCGCTAATAACTTATAACCCACCTATGAGACATCCAGTCACAGAAACTGATATGTATGAGAATTTACTAACCACCCAACTAATATGGTCACCTGCATTTCCTCCCTTCTTCTTCTCTTTGACTCAAGCTAATGAAAGAGACGTGGCAGAGGGCAATTACTCAGGCTGTTCGTAGGCACACCCACTTCCCATATTATCTTAAGGACTTTTCATGATGCGACTGTTATAGACAAGTCCCTAAAACATCAGATTTGGGGAAGACGTAAGCGGAGGAAGACAGCACAGAGATTCACCATGATAATCTACTCATGCACTTCTGGGTGATGGGGCCAGGACACTGTTGTCCCCTGACCTCTGGGCAGGAAAGGCTCATGGAGAAGGTTACCCAGCTGACAAAGTTTGGGAACCCGCCATCCTCACTGGAGGCAATGCTCCATCCTACTGGAGGCCTTCCTCAGGTGCCAGTGTTCCCAGGCTGATGCTCCCTGCCCAGTGGCCTGGTGGCCCTGGCATCACAAGGCTTCTTGACAATTTTCCCTGTGCCATCCCCTCTTCTAGCCTCAGTCTTGGCTTCCTTTTCCATCAAAAGGCAGCATGCAACTCAGCAAGTACCTGTCAATACTGCCATAGGCACCATGGTTGCCAAGACAAACGTCCCACACCCAGTATCTGCATGCCGAGGGCTCCTCCTGTAATAAGATGGCCCCATGAACAACCCCAGTGAAACTTACTAAGTGCTATAATCATTCTGTGATGAGGTTTATGCAATCTCAGGGGAGAAAAATGACCACGTTTGCCTAGGGAAGCTGAGATGGCATCCGAGAAAAGATGTTACGTTAGGTGGACCTCAAAGAATGACTCAGAGCTGCAGAAATTCATTGTAGGTGGAGCAAAGAGCACTCCCAAGGTCAAGGATGCCTAAAACAACACTTCTCCCAATCTCTCCAGCCAGGAGAGATTGCCAGAGGCCATCCAGCTGTTTAGTGGAAGAGCTGGCATCAAAACCAGTTCCCCTCATGGCCAAGCTGGTGGTCATCTCACCACCCATCCTTGGAGTTGCTCCCTTTAGGAAGCAGTCTCTGCTAGGTAAAAACAAGTCTGACAAATGTGCCCACATTTTATCTTTAAATTTCAATTTCTTTTTTTCACACTATATTATATCTTGAATAATAAAGTTTTCAATTACAATTTAAATTTCTAACTATTCCCCACCTCCAAATCTTGAGTGAAATTGACTCTGCTAGAATGTTTCTTGTCTAATCAATGTTTTCAGACAGTTTGGAGGATAAATGAATTCAGATTTGAGAAAAAGGCTACCAGCTAGCTGTTGTGACCTCTCAGGAAGAGAGAAAGATGGGTCATCAGATATTCTTTTTTATGTTAAATGCAAAATAAAATTTTCAGCTCACCATGCAATGCTTTCTGAAGTTTAACCCTTCATCAGCTTAGTTCAATAAGTAGGCTGATTTACAAATTTAGATAAAATTCTTATATCACACTCTGTATAGTCAAA